>NW_022681457.1:108068292-108668292 GCF_009764315.1 Trachypithecus francoisi
TAGAGCCTGTGCCACCCCACTGCACAGATGGGATCACTGAGGCAGAGAGGGGCAGGCTGGCCACTGGCCAGGAAACAAGATAGGGGAGCCAGGACCAGTGGCCAATCTGGGCCAGGAAGGGGGACTCATCAGTATCCTCTGAATTCCCCCAGGTTTGGATGGGAGCATGCTAGTGTCCCACCCCCCCCCACCTCTCCAGCCTTCTCAGGCATGGGTCCCCTGCTTTGTTCTGCCCCCGGGACCCCAGTACCTCCACCCAGGACACGCAGCCCACAGCTCTGCCCCGCGATGTCACGAAGAGGGACTGAAGGTTCAACAGCTTAAGAGGTTGTGTGCCTGGATGGGGGATTGTTAGGAAACACTGGAGGGTAGAAGGCACCCAGGCCACCTTCTGGCCCACCCTGCCACGCCTCTGAGCCAGGAAGAGGGGCCGGGCCTGATGTGTGTGGGAGGCAAGAGAGCCAGGCCTGCAATGTCCAGTGTGGCCACTGGGGGATGCCAGAGTCCATGCAAGGGTCTGGGCGAGGCCGCAGGTGAACAGGACCCACTATTCAGCACCCTCCAGCAGCACAGAGTGAGCAGGGCCATCTCCAGGTTCCCTGTGGGCCTCTGCCCCTTCCCCGCCCATGTGCCAGGCTCTGTCTCAACTGGCTATATAATTTGTCCAAGATCATACAGGGGGAATGTGGTGGACCTGAAATTGAAACGCACGTGTGCCGTGGTGCAACTCCACTGTCTTTCTCCACCCAGAGACTTCCATTTGCCAAGCCCCCTACTTCCTTGTCTCTCTGCATCATCCCTGCAACCCTGGCAGTGAGGGGCGACAGGGCAGGAGCTGCCCTGCCCAGACTGCTGATGAAGACACAGGCCCAGGAGGGGCAGGAAGTAGTATAAGGTGGGCAGGGCAGGTTGGGAGGGGAGGCTGGAGCCTGAGCTCTTGCCCTGCCCCAGGGGCCTCATGCGTCACACTCCCCAATATTTGTTACCTGGTGCATGGTGGTCTCTGAGAATAGCGTCAGGGTCACTGGTTCCGTGGGGCAGCCCCCAGCCAAGATGTCCTGGAGACACTGCTGGCTTTCTTGGCCTGGTCTCTGCTGGGGAAGATGTGACCTTGGGCCCCAGGACAGAGTCCAGAGGGAGTCAGGGAGGACCCTTAACCCCAACAGATACACAATCAGGCAACCTGGGCCACCCAGGCGTAGAAGACTCATGGAGGATGCCCAAGGCTCGGTGGACTCCCCAAGAAGCCACACTTGGGTCCTGGCTTTATAAGCTGTGGCTCAGCCAAGCAGGAGACTAGGGCTTGAGTGACACAGCATCCCACTTATTCATGAGGGCAAGCATCATAGACCTGGTGGGAGACCCTCTCTCCCTATCATCTCCCTGCCAAGAAGTGGAGCATGAGGAGGAGCCCAGGGGCCTGAGCCTGCAGTGTCCACGTGACCATGGGAAACTCACTCTGGGCTAGGGTTGTGGGTGCAGGGCCGGCCTCCCCAGGATGCCTCTCTCAGACCACCTCTCCCTCAGGAGATCAGCGGGTCCCTCCCCTCCCATCCCTGCTGACCGATCCCCACGCCCCTCAGGAGTACCTACCTGGTGTCCTGGAGCCCAGGAAGTTGGCTCAGCCTGGAGGGCCTGCACCAGCTGGGCCCTCTGCACGATGCCCACCAGGATCTGGGACTCTGGCAAGTGGAGAGGGAGAGGTAGGAAGGCACATTACGAAGAAACAGGCCTGTAGGGAAGCTTCTGGAAGACCCTGGTGGTGTCCCCATGCTCCTACCCCAGCAGCTACCCAGGTGCCTTACAAGCACCCGGCTGACTCTCTTTAGACATGTCAACCACCCCAAGGGAGTGTGGCCATGATTTCCATTTTACTGATGAGGAAACTCAGTCTCACGTGAAGTGAATTGCCCAAGGTCACATGGTTGGTTGCTAAGTCACAGAGCCTGGATGCAGATCCTGTCTGCCTGACAGGTCCAAGAAGGAGGCAGAGGGCATCCCCCACCCCCGACTTCCTCCTCCCTTCCGGCTGGGCACCTGTGCTCTCCACCAGGGGATACTCGGCCACGTCTGTGGAGGTCACGACCTTGACCACCTCCTCCAGCGGCGTGTCCTTGGCCAGTGTGGTGATGCTGCGGTTCATGAAGTGCTCCACCCTCATGCGGTGGGAACTGCAGGCAGAGGGGCTGCCATCAGGTCCCGAAGTTGGGGATGTGAGACCCAGGCCGGCAGGAGGATCTTGGGGGAGCTTTGCTAGAACCGGGGACCCACGGCTCTGGAGTGTGGGCAGGGCCGGAGAGGTTCGTGGAATGAGGGATTCCTAGAACCCACGGTGAGAGGAAACCTGGGGACCACATTACTGATGGCCCCGTTCCTAATTCCCGGCCCCCTGGACCCCCATGTCCCCCAGACCAGCTCCACTTGGGTCTTGTCCCAGCTTGGGTCTGTCCCACACCCACAGAGCTGTGAGATGACGGAAAACCAGTATCTGCCAGGTGCTCAGTGACTGGCCATCACATTAATGGATAACAAGATTGGAGTACAGACCCAGCAGCCTTCCCTGCATAGCTCCATTTGATTATAAAAGGGTATGTCACCCCCAAGGAAAAACTTGGAAGTTTGGAAACCACTGGTATAAATAGCCCCGTTTTCCAGATGGGGAAACAGGTTCAGAGCAAGGCAGCAGCTTGCTTGTGTTTAGAGTGGGGCCTCCAGCTCAGGGACTCTCAGAGCCTCCTTGGTCTGCTTCTCTGGGGCCAGAAGCTGCTCTGGTCCTATCTGGTTGAGTGAGGACCTCAAAGCCCATTTCCATTCTCGTTCCACCTCCTACTCCCAAAGTCCCAGCAAGGACAGTAGAAGTGGGGAGAGGGGAGGAGACCTCTCAAATCTGGTGCCGACTCTCCGTGTCACCTGGAGCAAGACATGGCACCTCTCTGAGCCCCGGTTTCCTCAACCTGTACAGGGGGCAATACTCATCCTCCTGCTGTGGAGCCCTGCTGACCCCTAGACAGACACTGAGGCCACAAGGCCAACGACTTGCCCAAGGTCACTCGGGGCACTGGGGAGAATGGAGACCAGAGCACGGCTGTGTGTCAGCCCCTCCCAGCCCCCATGTCCAAGGTCATCTGTGGTGGCATTTCTCCACCCCCAGCCAAGCCCAAACACTGAGACCCCCTTCAGCCAGCCTGAGGTGCGCGCCGCTCACCCGATGTTGCGGCCCAGAATCCGTGGCAGGTATGGCAGCTTCTTGACAATGATGGTGCCATCGTAGAAGGAGGGCTGGCAGCTCTGTGCAATGGCGTTGGCTGCCAGCACCGCCATCAGCACGGGCAGTGCATGCACTATCTGGCCGGTCAGTTCAAAGGCCAGCAGCGCCGTGGAGATGGTGTGGGTCACAGCCCCTGAGAAGGCTGCAGCCCCTGCAGGGACAGAGCCACACAGTTTGGCTCAGGCCAGGAGCCAGGGGCCAGGGGCCAGGGGCCAGCCTCATGTGAGGGCATAACTAGCCTGGCTGTGGTCGGGGCCTAAGGCGGGAATTGTAAGAGGCCATAGCCTGGGCACTGTGAGAAGCACCACAAGGCCTGGGCTTGTGAGAGGAGAGGGATAAGGGAGGCCACAGGGCTGGGGACAGGACAGGAACCATGAGGGGGTGATGGGCCCCGGGGAATGGTGGGACTTAGGAGGGACAGACCCCCATAATGGATGGGGGGTTCACTGGAGAACTCAGTGCCCTGGGGAACCATCAGCCAGTTCTCCAGGTCCAGCCCAGCCCCACGATGCTGCCCACCCAGCAGGGCGCTGACCCACTCACCTGCCAGGGCATATCCCCCGGGTGTGATGGGATTGGTAATCCCTCCAGCCACGATGCCCTCAGGGAAGATGAAAGAGAGAGTCTCCCCAAAGAGGCGCCCGATGGCAGCTCCTGGCCACAGACTTAGGGTGAGGGGAAGCCAGGCTGACCCGGCCTCCACAACCCTCCATCCCTGAGGACCATCCTCAGTACCACCCGGAAAAAGGTGAACCAGGATGCATGGCCCTGTCCCGAAACTCTCAGAACCTCAGGACTCCAGACTCACCATAGATGAAGATGGGCATGAAATACCCGGCAGGGATGGGGATGGTGGTGGCCAGAATCAGCATCCAGAACTGTGGAAGTGGGGAGCCCAGGGCAGAGGTTAGAGGCTGCTGGGCAAGGCATTGACCAGGGAGGACAGGACAGGGGACAGGGAGTGTCCAAGAGAGAAAGAGGGTGCCGGCCATGCACCCATTGTCAGAGTCTGGCATTAGGGGAGGGTCCTCACCCTGAGAAATGCCCACTCTATGCCTGGCACTGTGCCAGGTACATTCCTTTCTTCCTCCTCAGCCTTCCCAGGAACCACCCCACTTTAAAGATGGGAAGAGTGAGGCCCAGAGAGCTGAAGTCACTTGTCCAGGACCATGCAGTGGGCAGGGAGCACATCAGGAAGTGTGGGTGGAAGGCCTGGGCTCCATGCCGCCAGCTGCGAGGAGGCACCCCCTCCCCACCAGAGCTGGTCCTGGCTCTGTGCACACCTGGGACCGGAGGCCCACCTTCATAACCAGGAAGAAAGCAAGGGTCCCAAAGATGGTGAACTGCGGGTGGTACCATTCCCACCACAGGTGCTGGGGGTCAAGCTCTTCAGGCCAGGGTGGGCTGGAGTTCCGGGTCATCAGCCCCCAGGCGTGGCTGTCGAACAGCGAGTCCAGATGCTGCTTCATGGACAGCTGTGGCAGGGCAGGTGGGAACTGGACATGAGGGGCCCCGAGTGGCAGACCCCAGCCGCCCCCGCACTGCCTAACCCTGCCTGGAATCCTCCTCTGCCACTTCCCACTAGGGGGCCTTGGGCAAGGCTCTGACCTCCCGGAGCTATGGTCTCCTTATCTGTAGAATGATGCCCAGGTGTTGCCCCTGTGGGGTGCTGAGGGGATTACGTGAGACACATGTAAAGGGGAAAACAAATGGGGGTTCCCACTCTTGCCACCCCACTTAGGGCCCCTTACCCGAGAAGCTAGGAAGCGGCCTGCGCTTGGCGGGTAGGTGATGGAGGCGAGAGCCAGGGTGGCCAGGGCGGAGTACACAGGCTTGCTGCAGGGGGTAGGTGAGCTCTAGGGCTGGCCCTGCCTTTCCCACATCCCCAGGAGAGGGACGCAGGGCCTGGCCCAGGCAGCAGCAGAGCAAGGACTGGGGAGGAGGAAGGGCGGGAGCAGGGAACATGGCCCCCTCCAGGGGGTGGAGCCCATGAGGTGAGCCCCTCACTACTGGGTATGACTGAGGTCAGAGGAATCACACAGGAGATTAAGAGGAGAACTGGGGCACAGGCACGCTGGGAGGGAGGACAGAGTGGGCTGTGCCGGGGCAGGCCATGTGCATCTCGGGGCAGGAGGGCTGGCCAATGCTAAGGCCAACACCAGGGGCCACACAAGATTTGAAGGGGCAAGGGTTTAAGGCTCAGTGAGGGGGTAGGGGTTTGCTGAGAGAGTGTAGACTGAAGGAGGGATGGGAGTTCAATGGGGGGTTCGTAGCCCAGTAAGGAAGGGGGGACAGTGACCATGGGGACTTGGAGAGGGGTGATAGGTGCTCCATGGGCTAGGGAAGGATTTAGGGGCTCAGTTGGAGGATGGGGGTGGGGCTTTCTACATAAGGTTTGGAGTCCACAAGGGGCTCGCTGAGAGGTCCCCAGCCCCTAGGCCCGGAGCCTACCTGGTAGCCAGCAGTTTGGAGCTGAACCGATTGTTCTTGATGAAGCTGAGGAAGGTTCGCTGACAGAAGAGGTAAGCACAGCTCAGGACGCCACAGATGCCACTGGGGGGGTGGAGGGAGGTAAGACCAGAGCCTGACCCCAGTGCCAGGGGTCGCAGTCCAGGCCTGGGGTGAATGCTATACTGGACTCTCAGGAGCCCAAGGCACCCACTCACCCCAGTGCCACAAAAAAGAAGATCTCTGGCAGGTCGAAGGGAACGTCCACCCGGAAACTGGTCTTGTAGAGGGAGGTGATGGTCTCTGGGGAAGGAGAGCGGTGGGGAGCCGAGATGGCGCTCCCACCCCACCCAAACACAAGTCCCAGACTAACAGTCCAGGGTGGAGCGGGTGCCAGGTCCTGACCCGGAATGTGTGTCCTGGCATTCCAGGCCCCCACAACCAGGCTCCTGCCTCCCTACCCAGCCTCATCCCTTCTACCCTCAGGGCTCCTGTCCTTCATGTTCAGCACAGGTCAGCCCCTTCTATCCTCCCAGAGAGGTGGGAACAGGGAGGAGGAAAAAGAGGGAGAGAGAGGGAAGAGGAGAGCAAGGGGTGTACACAGCGGGGAAGGGAGGGCCCCTCACCCCAGCACCCAGGTAGGGCCAGGGTCAGGCAGCCCAGGGGGCTCACCCTGCTCGCTGTTGAAGACCGCCAGGAGCCGGAACATGAAAGCCCCGCAGGTGGCCGCAAAGAAGCCCCTCCAGTAATCCCAGACAGAGAAGTGGGAAGACATGACCTCAATGCTGAACAGGACGCCTGGGGGCGACGCTGATCTCAGGTGGGCCCCCCACCCCCACCCACCTGTGGCTGTAGGGCCCCCTCCCCATGTCACCTCCTCCCTGACCCATCTGTCCTGCTCTCCTACAGCCTGGACAGGGACAGACAGGAGGGGAGGGCAGGGCATGGGCCCTGGGCTGGGAGGAGCCCGCTGCCCAGTGACCCGTCCAACCTGGAATGCAGGTGTGCGTCCTCTCACTATCGGGTGGGAACTGTTTGATTCCCATTTTACAGAGGAAGAAGCTGGACTCAGAGAGGCCAAGGGGCCAGTGGATTTCAAACCCAAGTCTATGTAATGTTACCCTGAAGCCTCTCAGCTCTACCCAACCATGCCCCCCACTACCCGCCCCCGCCGCCTCCGGGGGTGGCTATACCCAAGGCGGGGCTGAAGTAAGAACTAGAATGAGACCCACCCCCTCCTCCAGGCTCTCAGCTGGGCCGAGAGAACCCAGGGTGTGAGGGGAGGAGCTTGAGGGACCTGGGGGCGGGGCATGAGGAGGTCTCACCACTGAAGGGAGCTGCAAAGACTGTGGCCACGCCCACTGCCGCTGCTGCCACCAGCATTTCGTTTTGCTTGCTTTTGTTCTGGGGGATCCGAATCCGGGGCTCAGCGTCAGCCCCCTCCCTCCCCACTCCCAGTCCTCCAAGGAAGCCCCCGAGTCCCTAACCTCAGGCTCCCCGATGGTCGTGGTGCGCACACGGCCCAGGTAGGCAGCCATCATCACAGACAGGTGAACAAAAGGGCCCTGCAGAGGGAAGGGTGGGCCCAGGGCCCAGGTGAGGGCAGCACAGACAGCCTCATCCAGAGGCAGCTTGGCTTCCCCACCACACCCCGTCCTCCCTCTCTCCAACCCCCAGGTCTGTCCTCAGATGGCTTTTGTCACACTCTGGGGACCTGGCCTGGCTCTTCCCCCAAGACTGAGCTCCCTGAAGGCAACCACTGGCCTGAGTCTGCTCTGATCCAGCTTTGGTGGGGTGATGGGGGACAGGCTGGGGCAGGGTTGGGTGGGTGGGGTGCCTGGGGTGCCCTCACCCCTGCCCATACCACTTTGCCCAGGAAGAGGGTGCTGCCAGTGGCCAGCGTGCAGGAGAGGCCCACCACCTTGGCCCCAAAGTTCTTGATATCCAGGTAGTCCTCCAAGATCACACCCGCCAACATGGTCTTCAGCTCCGGGATTCCAGAACCTTAGCCAGAGAGGACAGGAACAAGAAGGGGACAATCTCTAGATTAAAACTCTCGGCTGGGAGCAGTGGCTCACGCCTGTAATCCCAGCACTTTGGGAGGCCAAGGCGGCCGATCATGAGGTCAGGAGTTTGAGACCAGCCTTGCCAACGTGGTGAAACCCCATCTCTACTAAAGACACAAAAGATTAGCTGGGCATGGTGGCAGGTGCCTGTAATCCCAGCTACTCGGGAGGCTGAGGCAGGACAATCACTTGAACTTGGGAGGCGGAGATCGTGCCATTGCACTCCAGCCTGGGCAACAAGAGCGAAACTCCATCTCAAAAACAAACAAACTCTCAACACTCTACCCGCACGGAGTTTTCACATTAGGTTTTTTTTTTTTCCTTTGAGACAAGGTATCACTCTGTTGTCCAGGCTGAAATGTAGTGGTTTGACCTTGGCTCATTATAGCCCTGAACTCCTCAGGCTCAAAAGTGATCCTCCCACCTTAGCCTCCCAAGTAGCTGGGACTAGAGGCAGGCACCGCCATACCTGGCTAACTTTTTGTTGTGGTGGTTTTTTTTTTTTTTGTCATTTTTTTTAGAGGCGGGGCTTCACCATATTGTCCAACTTGGTCTTAAACACCTGGGATCAAGTGATCCACCCACCTCCCGAAGTGCTGGGATTATAGACTGTTACTGCACCTGGCCCTATTATGATCACACAGGACCCTCAGAGGTTAGGATGCATAAACTCATTTTGCAGATTTGGATGCCAGAGTCAGAGAGAGAATGCGAGTTATCCATGTTCCTCCCACCGGGCCTGGCAGATGGCTGTGTCAGGATGGGGGAGCCCTGAACAGATTCTCAGGCCACCACTGAGTGAGTCTGGAGCTCCCTCTGCTGGCCTGGAGCTGGAGGCAGGGCTGAGCGCCTGGGGGAGCTGTGTCTCCTCCACGGGCCCCTTCCTGGCACCAGCACAGGCCCCGCAGTGGAATCTCCTTCCAAGAAGCCCTTGGAAAGCCAGTGGAGCCAGCAGTGACCTAAGAGTCAAGATCTGGCCTTCTTGCTGTGTGCCTTCAGGCAAGCCACATAACTCTTCTGGGCTTTCGTCTGAGACATGAGGCTGCTGCTTCCCGATTCTCCCCATCAGAAGCCCCCTGGGATCTGAGAAGGTTTTGGCCAGTGGGGACTGGTGTGGCGACCGTGGACTCACCTCCAGAGGAGGGCGTGATGCTTTGGGAGAAGCCCGAGGAGAAAGAGATGAGGGCCACAGGGTATACAGTCCAGGAGAGATACCGGAGCAGGTGGCTGTCCCCAATCTCCCGGTACAGCCACTGGTGCGCTGGGGACAGTCAGGTATCAGGGAGGCACCCACAGCCTCTGCAGCCCTCGGGGCCAGACACTGTGGTGCCCACTTACTGACCAGTCAATGGAGTCATGAAGAGGGAAGACCCAGGCCACCCAGTGAGGGGAAGACCCCCAAGAAGAGGCAGGAGTATGACCCTGGGTCCATATCCCAGGTTTACCACTGCCTAGCTGAGTGACCGTGGGCAAGCCACTCAGCCTCTCTGAGCCTCAGTTTCCCCATCTGTCAAGTGGGCTAGTGATGGGCTCTCCCTCAGGCTCACTGAAGACTAAAGAGGGCCACTGAGAACTAAATGACACAGGTGTGAAGCACCAAACACCTGCTTGTAGGTGTAGTAGGTCCTGCTTCCGGCAGCTGAGGGTCTCCAGAGAAAGTGTCTTAGACCCTTCCTGGCCCACACTCCCTCTTCCAGGGAGGCCTCAAGGTGGAGGCAGGCTGCTGAGGGAGCAGGGGGAAGGAAGCTCCAAGTTTGGTGATCTAGGCATGTGTCCCCACTCCTGCCCCAGGCATGGAGGAGGGAAGGAGAAGGAACAGGGTGGCTGGAAGACGAGGCAGAGAGCTCAGAGGAGGAAGGGCTCTTGGGAACATTCAGGCCTCTCTCCCTTGTGCAAATGAGATGACTGAGGCCCAGAGAGGGGCAGGAGCCTCCCCAGGATCACACAGCAAGTCAGGAGTGGAGCCAGAGCCCTCCCCGCACCCAGATCTCTCCCTGCACCACTGCACCTGGCGGCCCATCTGGCATCCGCAGAACGTGCTTAGAATCCCTTGGCCCAGAGCAGCACCTGCCAGGGAAGAGTTACCTCGGACCACACGCCCGATGGCAAAGTTCATGGCATAGCTGACCAGGGCCATGAGCACCCCGAGGACCATCAGGAAGTACCAATCCTCGCCCAGGCGGAACAGCTTCTGCTTCAGCCACTCCAGGCCACCTGGAGCAGGGCATCGGAGTCCCAGCTTATGTTGGGGCAGGGGCACAGACAGTCCCTTTCCTGGAGGTCTGCTTGGCTCCAGGCAAAGAGGACCCTGATAGTAGAATCTGGGGTAGTCCTGAAGGACCCTGCCTCACACTGGGGGCTGGGCAGAATTTGTGGTGGGTGACAGTGGTGACACAGTGGGTGCCAGGACTGCTGCCCCTGCCGGAAAGCCTTTGACCTGCCCACCTTCTGCATCCCTGCCTGTATTGGGAGGTTCCTGGGGGACAGGGAGTGTGGAGGAGGCTGGCAGCTACAGCTTTCACCTGTATCCCCGCAGGGTCCGTAGCTTAGAGAGCACCAGGGTCTAGCAGACTCCTGCGTGTCCCAGGGCCTGTGGCACAGGTATCCTCTGGGTTCCCAGCAATGCCCCTGGCCAGCTGGCTACCAGCCCAGCCTGGGAGCTAGCCCTCACTGGCTGTGGGCACCAGCCCCTGGGGCTGCACTTAGCCTCCTTCTGGGGTCCCTACTTGCTCTGCCCTGTAGCTGAGGGGACAGTCAGGTTTCAAAGTGAACAAGGCACATGGGGCTCCAAGGAAAGGCAGCAAGTGCAGATTGTCCCAGCCCCTTCCTGTGGCCCCAGCTGTCCCAGCAGCTAACCCCCACGTCCCCTCACTGGCACAGGTAGGTGAGGGAGAGGCCTGGGTGGAGGATGGGCACAGTGACCAGGCCTTGGGCTATATCTCCCGAAAGGCAGAGGGTAGATGCCGGGCCCATCTGACCCACAGACAGTTGGACAGACAGACCCCTTCTCTCCCTGCCACCCAGGAGACTTTGGGCAGTGAGGTCTTGGACAAATGCCAGGAGGAGGGAGGCTCCTGGGCAGGGAGGTGGGGTGGGAGCCGGGCAGGAGTGATGTCCTGAGTGGTCCTCCCGGGGAAGAGGACCTGGCTCTCACCTCGGACGCCTCGGCGGATGCGGGGACAGGGGCCCCACAGCTCCTGCAGAGTCACAGGGTCCCCTGAGGAGCCCTCACGCAACCCCACCAACTCCTCCATCAGGCCCCTGGGGAAGCAGATAGAGGGAGGGACCCGGGTGAGCTGCTGCAAGTTCTCACGCTGCCTCTAGGCCCTTCCAGTGCTCTCCCCACCAAATCAAGAGGAAGGATTGTGCTTTCGTGTGTGTGTGTGTGTGTGTGTGTGAAGTTATCACACTAGGTCTGTGTGTGCCCTCATCCCTGAGGTTCCATCACTGAGGGTGTGTACCTGTGTGTGTCATTTTGTGGGATGGGGGTGGGATTCCTAGGTGTCCCCCTGTGTCTAGCAGCAGACTGGGCACAGGCTGGAGCGTAAGCCCTGCTCAGAGCCCCTTCCCCTTCTGTGGCCACTGCTCCCACCCTTCTGGGTCGCTTGGCACTTCCGCTGCTGGAAGCAGTCTCTGCCCAGGGCTGTGACTCTCTCACTGCAGAGTCCCATGGATGGCTCTGACTCTCCCTGTCCACTGCTGAGCATCCCCCACCCCAGCCCAGGCCACAAAGGCAGGAAAAGCCCAGGCCCAGAAGGCGATCCCTCCAAGGCCACAGTGAGGTGCTGGCTTCTGCCCCTACCACCTCACACTCCGCCCTGCCTGCCTGGCCCTGGCAGGCCCCAGCTCCTTGCAGCGACCCCTCACCTGTCAGTCCTCCTGCTGTGACTGAGCTGGCCCTCCTCTCACAGAGCCTCCAGCTTCCCTGCACCTGGACAGGTGTGTGTTCCAACAATCAACATCCTCCCCCCTTTGCTGCCGGGCCCAGGGTTTATGGCGAACACTTAGAATGTCCTTGAAAACCGACCAGAACTGCCCAGGCCGGAGCAGAGCAGAGCTGCCAAGAGGGAGGGGAGCAGGAACCTCCCCACCCATCACAGCGGCACAGAAGGTGGTGCCCGGCTGTCCTCAGGCTCCTGGGTGCTGCTGGACAGGGGCTGGGGAGAGGGAGCTCACACACACAGCAGGACAGCGAGGGACCATCTGCCAGGGCTGAGGCTCAGGGCTCAGGAGTCTCAGAACTGGACATGGAAGGTTTGGAAAAGCACAGAGGGAGAGGCGAGGAGGCTGGGCAGGGAAGGAGAAGGCAGGCCGGCAAAGGTGAGTGGGGTCAGCATGACCACAGCCCCCTGTGTGCCAGGTAGAGAGTCAGCCTTCCCCAGATTAATTACCCTGAGTGCTCACGGAAATCCCACGAGGCAGGCAGTGTGATCCTGTTGTAGAGAAATGGCGTCTCAGGGAGGCGAGGCTGCCTGTGCAAGATCACAGAGGCCGAGGCAGAACCGGGATTTGGAGGTTTGCCTGGCTCCAAAGCCTGCAGGCTGTGCCGCACGGTCCTGTCCTGATGACCCATCTTGTCCAGGGCTGGCGAGGAGGCCGACACCTGGGGCAAGGCAGTGAATTGGGGTCAGGAACTTGGACTCGAGCCTTGTGTCCAGACCCTCCAGGCTCAGGAAATGCCTCTCAAAGCACACGTCCAAGAGCCAGCGGCTCTGTCTGGGGACTTCTGGGTAATTCCACAGACTTTGTCCTACCCTAACAGAGGATGGGAGCACAGGTGTGAAGGGACATGGCGAGAAACAAGCATGTGCCCTGTGCCTGCTTCCAATCTGCAACTCAAGTCCTCCTCCCACACCCTGTGAATGGGGAGAGCATCGCCATTTTGTAGATGATCAGAGAGGTGGGTCACTCATCCAAGGTCACACAGCAGAGGCTGAACCCAGCCCTCCACTGTGCAACTCTTTCCCTGCCTGAATCTCCTCCAGCTCCTGAGGCTGAACCAGGGCAATGGTTTGGGCACAGAACAGAAGAGTTGTGTCTGATGCCACTTTTGGGCAAGAGGTTGGGGGCAATTGCCTCCACTCCTACCCAGACAAAGCCACCCTCTGAATAACATCATGGCCCTTGAATGATTGTTAAAATCTGGGACCCTGGGCTGCCCTCTGCCTCTAGATGCCAGGCAAGTCAAATCAAAATCGAAGGTGTGTGTTGTAGGAGGTGGGACCCGAGCCCCCCTTCACCTTGGCCACCCCGACCTGTTGACTCTGCACAGCACCAGAACTGGCTGCCCTGTTGACATCCTAACCCGCAGTGTCTGGTCTGGGGCAGCTGCTGGCTACGGTCCCACAGCTGGCACCGCACTTTCATATCCACCCCCACCCCCCAGCCCTGTGAACACCAGGAGGCCGAGAAGAGCGCAGCCAGGGGCCGCAGGGCCCAGTGCAGGTCCCTCCCAAACCCACTGCCTCCACATCAGCCCTAATTTCTCCCCTTACACATCAGTCACCTGGCAGCAGTAGCGGGGGCTCAGTAGAGCGACAGCAGGGGAGAACCCAGTGTGGCTCTGGGACCCTAATGCCAGCACCTCTGTTTCCTCCTCTGTCAAATGAGCTGAGCCTGAGACCTGGGTCTCTATCTCATGACAGGATAAGGGCGGGAGTCGGGCGCCCAGGACCCGCACAGCCCCCTCGCCTCAGAGCAGCTGAGGACAGGGGATGGGGGACAGGGCACCCTGAAAGAGACAGGGCGGGTATTGGTGGGAGCGGGGCGGTGCAGAGAACCCACATGCAGAGGTCACTGAGTCCCCACACTACTTTGCAGCCTGGCAGGTGACATGAAGCAGGGTCCCCTGTCCTGCTTTTATTCCAACAGTTACACCCCCACTGTCAGGTGCCTAGGAGGGGAGGGAGGCTCTGGTTATTCCTGACTTCCCAGAGGATCTGTGGGGACAGCTGGGGAGCTAGCAGATCCCCCATCTCCCACCACTCCCCAAGACACAGGCCTTACCAGCTCACCCCCACAGCCCCTTCCCATGCCTTACCTGGTCCCGCTGTCTTCAGCGAGAGGGGAAGGGAGTTTGAAGAGTGAGGAGTGCTGGGGGTTCTTTAGGAATGCCAGGCTCCCGGAGTCTGAGGGTGGCTCCAGAAACCCCAAAGGTTCCAGGCAGTCTCTGACTGGGACCAGCTCCAGGTGGAGGGGATCTGAGTGTTTCCTCAGTGACCACGTCCCTTCCCCTTCGCTTGGCCACCCCATGCCAGGCGCCTTGGGGTCCCAGCCCAGGTGGACTGGCCTGTGAGCTGAGGGCCCACCAAGCACGGGACAGAGGACGGAGAGGAAGAGATGCCTGCTAAGGTCATCCTGAGAGGCTGGGGCCGACACAGCCCTCTGCACATCCGATGAGAAGGGATGCTGGAGGGAAACAGTGGTCATGACAAGGTTCTGAAAAGACAGGAGATGCGGGGCCGGGCACAGTGGCTCATGCCTGTAATCCCAGCACTTTGGGAGGCCGAGGCCAGCAGATCACCTGAGATCAGGAGCTTGAGACCAGCCTGGCCAATTTGGCAAAGCCCCGTCTCTACCATAAATACAAAAATTAGCTGGACAGGGTGGTGCACACCTGTAATCCCAGCTACTTGGGAGACTGAGGCAGGAGAATTGCTTGAACCCGGGAGGCAGAGGTTGCAGTGAGCTGAGATCGTGCCACTGCATTCCAGCCTGGGTGTGATTCTGTCTCAAAAAAAAAAAAAATAACAAAACAAAAAGATTAAAAAAAAAAAAGACAGAAAATGTTTGGGCTGCTGGGGTGCTGACAGCCCAACTCGGTGGTCAGGCGACAGAGGGGAGAGATTGCAGGAAAAAGTCCTGAGCCCAGGAGATGTGGCGGCAAGTATGATGCTGCGAGATGCTTCCAGGCTGATGGAGCGGAGAGGGCACGGTGATGCCGCAGCAGAGAAAGCAAGGCCCCGGAGGGGAGGGCAGGGATGGGAGCCAGTACGGGATGGATGGGCAAGAAGGTCTTGGGTGCAGCAGGCACAGCTCTTCCTTTGTTGCAGAAGGAAAAGGAGGTGATGTGAGCAAAGGCGCAGGCAGGGTGGTGATTTGGGGTAGAAAGAATTAAAAAAAGAAAAAAAAAAGAATTCTCCATCTAGATATATTTGGAAGATGTCGCACAGAGTCCCTAGAGGCCCCACATCCTGGTGCATAATTTCCACTCTTGCTCCAGGGTCTGTGGCATGAACCCACTGGGTGATATAATTACCTTCTCCCCAGCGGCCCTCACCTCCTTCTAAGCACCGCACTCAGCTCTTAGCCTCCATTATGTTATTTAGGCCTCACCACAACTCGTGAGGTGAATGATATTGTCACCATTTTGCAGAGGAGGAGACATGTTCAGAGCTGTTAGGAATAGGCTAGGGATACCAGCTGGGAAATGGCAAAGTCAGAGCCCACACCCAAGCCTGCTCTATAAGCTGCACTGGCTACCTCTCCTCCCAGCACCACTGTCACCCCCTCCTTCTTACTCTGCATGCCAGGGGACACCAGAGCATGACCCATGAGAGGGCAGACCCCGACCTCACGGAGCACCAGAAGGCTGACCCCCATCCCCACCCAGAGCCGCAGGACTCGGGCCATCTGCTGGCACAGCGTGCCAGGGCCTGCCTGATCCTCTCTCTCCTCTTGTTTTAGGACAAATAGATGGATTTCTGTTGGGATCCTTGGCAGGTCAGTGCACTGTGTGTCCCCCAGTCTAGCCAGCCCCAGCTGACACCATCGCCCCTCTATCCCCTGTGTCCCGCCCAGGCACACAGTCCCACCAGCCCTAAGACAAGAATCTGATGCAACAGTGGGTAGGGGTGGTCCTGTGGGAGTTGGTAGAATCTTTCTGGCTTTAGTTGCCCTGTCCTTGCCCCCTGGCCAGAGGACCTGGTGGGCTGGGAGACGGGATGGGTGGTACTGGAGGGATGTTGGCCAGCAGTGTGGCCCACCCTGCTCAGCCCTCCTGCCCCTTCCTCCAGAGGTGCCAGACCACCAACAGCTACCTGTCCGACTCCAGGTCCTGCCCCAGCAACTACAATGTGGCAGCCCTGGCCACCTTGTCCCTTGTGGGTAGGTTCTGGCTGCAACTTTCCTGCCCATGGAGAATGCACAGTCCCACCCTAGACCCTGGCTGTGGGAAGGGCACAGCTGAGTTGCAGGTGGGAAGATGGCAGCCCTGTTGGATTCTCCATTTTCTAAATGCCAGCCCTGCTGGATTCTCCATTTCTAAATACCACAGGTCACCGGGGGACCAGTGTCTCAGGGTTCTGCTTCCACGGGTTAAACTGCTGGGTTCTTAATAAGTTCTGAGGGGGTGGGGCAGAGTTTTTCAGATGTCTGTCTGGCATGGTCTCCCTGCCTCTCTGCCAGTGACATCACCTTAATTCAGGTTCCCTGACATTGGCATGACTGTGCAGGTGATTCCCTGGAGACTGGCCCTCAAGAGAAGCCAGCAGTCAGCGGGGGAGGCAGAGCGGGCTGGGAAGGGGCTCAGCAGGAGTCTAGCCCTGCCCACCTGGTCCCACCACAGCTTGGGAGCATGAATAGTACCCCAGAATTGATGGCACACTATGGCAAGAGGCTGCACTATTTTATTTTATTTTATATTTTATTTATTTTATATTTTTTTATTTTATTTTATTTTATTTTAGAGAGACAGAGTGTCACTCTGTCACCCAGGCTGGAGTGCAGTGGTGTGATCTTGGCTCACTGCAACCTCCATCTCCCGGGATCAAGCAATTCTCCTGCCTCAGCTGCCCGAGTAGCTGGGATTACAGGTGTGCGCCACTACATCCAGCTAATTTTTGTATTCTTAGTAGAGACAGGGTTTCACCATGTGGACCAGACTGGTATTGAACTCCTGACCTCAGGTGATCTGCCCGCCTCAGGCTCCCAAAGGGCTGGGATTATAGGCCCGAGCCACTGTGCCCGGCCAGGGGCTGGACTTTATACTCCCCCACTGCTGCCTCACTGGCTGCCCCCGGGGAGGAATTTGCAGCCTCCTGGGCATATCCGGGTGAGGCAGCTCCCATTGGCTCAGGGCGGTTCTGCAGAGCCGTGGTGTGATCTCGGCTCACTGCAACCTTCACCTCCCGGGTTCAAGAGATTCTCCTGCTTCATCCTCCCAAGCAGCTGAGATTACAGGCACATGCCACCATGCCCAGCTACTGTGTGTGTGTGTGTGTGTGTGTGTATTTTTAATAGAGACAGGATGACAGGATTTTATCATGTTGGCCAGGCTGATCTCAAACTCCTGACTTCAAGTGATCTTCCTGCCTTGGCCTCCCAAAGCACTGGGATTACAGGCGTGAGCCACCGCACCAAGCCTTGTCTTTCTTAAATATCATCATTCCTCACATCATGGCTTCGGAGACCCTGGTGACTCAAAGATCTGTGTTGTCAGACTTGGTTAATGACAATCCTGAACCATTGCTGACAGCCCCTCTCCATCTTCCACACACAACTCCTCTCCTCCCAAAGCCCCCAACCCCTCCTCTCTGTCTGCCCAGCCCTTGCCATGTCTGTTGCTGGGTCCCTGCAGTAACCCCTAATCGTCCAACTGGGGTGTCTTTCTAAACAGCTGTGCTAACTGGTCTCTCTCTTGCTCATTACCCTGCTGGGGCTCCCCATTGCACAAGGAGAATATCTGAGCCCTCCACCTCGTTCTCCCCAACCCTGTTCTTGCCCTGATCAGCTCCCCACTTCTCCTGCCGCCCAGTCCTAATGTGGACCCCATGTCTCACCCCAGCTAGTCCTGGACTCATGCCAGACTCTTCCATGCCTTCATCCTCTTCTCATCTCTGAAATGAAACTTCCAGTCTTGCCTCTATCTGTCCAAACCCAACACCCCTTCAAATTCCAATCCAAGGTCCCCTCTTCCAGAAGCCTTCCCTGCCTGCTCCATCTACCCCAGTCTCACCTCCATCACAGCGGGCAGGCTACAGAGATGCTCTCTCAGAATGTATTTAATGGATCATGGAGAAAGCTGGGGACTCATGAGTGGTCCTCGGGTGGATCTCCTTGGGCGGAAGGGTCTGAATTTAGTCAGAAAGGGAGTGAGGGGTGTGGGCGATCTGGGGAAGAAGCACTCAGTGGGCGGGAACATGGACTAGGAGTAGGATGCTGGGAGGAAATGTGGATGCCAGTGGGCGGGAACATGGACTAGGAGTAGGATGCTGGGAGGAAATGTGGATGCCAGTGGGTGGGGGCATTGAGGGGAGGGGGCCGCAGAGCTCAGAGGGTTCAGGGCAGGAGTGAGAAGGAGGCTTTGGAGGGCGGGAAGAGTTAGATGGGTATAGGCCCTTGGGGAGGTGTGGGGCACTGATGGAGACTGTGGCACACTGAGGGAATGTGGGGTACGGGCCACCGGGTGGGCCTGAGGCATGGAGGCCACGCCCTGGGCTGGGTCTTGTGTCAGGACAGTCACCCAGATGCCCTCCATGCCCCAGGGGTGGTGCAGAGCATCAAGGACCACATCACAAAGCCCACGGCCATGGCCCGAGGCCGCGTGGCCCACCTCATCAAGTGGAAGGGCTGGAGTGCCCAGCGGGCAGGCTGGGAGCTGTCCCCAGCTGAGGACGAGCATTACTGCTGCCTCCCGGATGAGCTGTGTGAGGCCCGCTTTGCTGCAGGTCAGTGAGGAGGGGGACTGGCCAGGGCTCTGTGGGGGTGAAGCTGGGACCTTGGGGTCCCAGATCACTGCATGGGCATTGTCTGGGCAGGAAAAAATAATAGCAAAGGGTGGGGGGCTGTTAAGTGAGCATTCTTGACCACTGGGGCGTGGATGGGCAGCGCTGAGAGGCAGCCACCCTCCAGCCTGTCCTGGAGCAGCTTCATCAGGCACTGAGGCTGTCCCCACCCATCCCCCACTGACCCAGATCTCGCTGTCCCCCCAGGGGTCGCTGAGCAGTTTGCCATCACAGAGGCCACACTGAGCGCTTGGTCCTCGCTGGACGACGAGGAACTGCACCCCGAGAACAGCCCCCAGGGCATCGTCCAGCTCCAAGGTACAGCCCAGGAGGTCTGGGGGCGGAGGGGGGAGCAGAGCGGAGCTGAGGCTGGATGCCTGCCCACCACCAAATGCAGTGTGACCTCGGCCAAGCCCCTTCCTTTTCTCAGCCTAAGTTTCTTCATCTGCAAAATGCGGCAGTGATCCTTGCCCTGCCCATTGCCCGGCAGTGCCAGGAGCAGGAAGGAGAGAATGAGCACAGTGGGGGCGGGGAGCGAGTGCTTACCACACTGAGGGCTGTGCACCAGGCATCTCACGGAACCCTCACAGCAGCCCTAGGGAGGGGGTCCTGTTGTCCCCATTTTACAAATAAGGAAACAGAGGCACTCAGAGGTTCAGACACTTACTCCAAATGACACAGTTAGAAGCCTCAGAGCCGGATCTGAAACTTAGCACCAGACGCAAGCAACCGCCTTTCTAGAAGCCCAGGTTACTATTGAGGGCTTCAAGGAGCCTTGGCCCTGGGGGAAGCCTGCACTTAATCCTCCCTGACAGATGGAGAGGGACGGGGAGGGGACAGAGGCCCAGGGGAGCACTGGTTGTCCCAGTTCTCAGAGAGCACAGGCTGGCTCCAAGCCCACTCTTGACTCCTCCGTTTACTGCCTCGAGGAGGAACCTGGGGCTCAGAGGGTTTTGGTGACTTGACCAAGGTCACAACGCTCGCCAGTCACACAGCTGGATTTGGAGGCAGGTCTTCTGCCCCTTGCCCTTTCTCACACCCCCAGAGAGGGCGAAGAGCTGGATTCGGGACGCCATTCCCCCGTCATCCCATTGCTTTTCCAGATCTGGAGAGCATCTACCTTCAGGACAGCCTTCCCAGTGGCCCGTCACAGGACGACAGCCTTCAGGCCTTCTCCTCACCCAGCCTCTCCCCTGAGAGCTGTCCCTCACCTGAGGAGACCCCCAGCACCGCTGGCATCCCGCAGCCCCCCAGCTCAGAGCTGCAGCATCGGCGGCGGCGGCCCAGGCACCAAGGACCCGAGGGTGGGACGCACCTACTGGGCTCCCTCCCCTCCGTGGACAGCGGCTCCGTCTGGGAGGAGGACGAGGTGTTCTATAACTGAGGCGGGGGCTGTGCTGGTCCAGCACCTGCTCACACCATGACCTCGCCTGGTGGGCAGTCCAGGTATATCTGGATCCCGGGGTCCAGGGCAGGGCATCTCTTGACCCCTCAGGTAGGCACAGGGTAGGTGTGGCAGGGATGGGGCCAGCGCTCATCATGGCCTCTCTGTGCCTCAGCCGACCTACCCCAGCAGTGGCAGCCATAACCCCTCCCCCTTCATGACTTCACTCAGGTGGGCACCTTCCCCTGCAGGGTGTCTGCCCTCAGGGAACTCAAGGACTCTCAGAGACACCAGGGCAGCCTGGCCCAGAGGAGCCACAGCCAGGCCCCCAGGACAGCCATGGAGAGAACTGAGACCCACTTAGAGTGGGGTCTGGGAACCCCGTCTGTACCTGGGGCTCAGTCCCTCCCCACTCTCTCTGCGTGTCTGACCCCAGCAAAGGTGGGGTGGCCACTTCTGGTAGCTAAGCCCCTGCTCCCCGGCTGTCCTCACCAGGACGTCTGTCTCTCTAGAGTGTCTGTCTGTCTGTTCCTCCCTCTCTGAACCTGCTTCCTCGGTGTCCCCTGCTCCTCGCCCCCGGGAGCCCATTCTCGCTCCTTGCAGCTCCCTCCCATCTCACTCAAGGTTCTCTGAGGACATTAAAGTGGTGGGTTCACCCTGGTGATCTTGGCCTGGTCTCTGCTGGGAAGATGTGACCTTGGGCCCCTGGACAAAGTCTGGAGGGAGTCAGGGAAGGTCCCTACTGCCAACGCTCACATAGCTGGTCAACCTGCTCCCACCTAGCCAGAGAGGGCCCTTGGAGGATGCCCAAGTCTCTGTGGACTCCTCAGGGAGCTACACTTGGGGACCCAGCTGTTTGAACTGTGGCTCAGCCAAGCAGGAGACTAGGGCTTGAGCGACACAGGGTCCTGTTAATCCATAAGGTCAAGCATCATAGATCTGGTGGGGGACCCTCTCTGCCTGACATCTCCCTGCCAAGAAGTGCAGCATGAGGAGGAGCCCAGGGACCTGAGCCTGCAGTGTCCATGTGACCATGGGAAACTCACTCTGGGCCAGCGCAGGTGAGGAGCTCCAGTCCCAGGTCAGCAACCTTGCAGCTGAGATGAGGGATGGACAGCGGCTCTGGGAACCAGCTTTATTTTTCTCTGGAGCCTCTCATTGGGAATCAGACAACCCCAGAGGGCATCTGTGCCTGCCCTTGGTGACAGTATACTCCAATCTCATTATTCATTAATTGGATGGCCAGTCACTGAGCACCTGGCAGACACTGGTTTTCCGTCATCTCACACTCAGCTCTGTCCAAGGTGGGATTTGTCTTTCAAGGCAGGAGCCATCGTCACACCCAGGATGAGCCATCTTCTTCCGGGCTAGGTTAGAGTTGTCTGTTATGCCAAGGAATGGAGCTGGGTTGGAGTGGGGGTAAGTGGTGGTGGGGGAAGAGAGGCAGGGTCTCAGCTCAACCTCAGTACCAGGGCAGCTGGGGTGTCCTGTTTCATCTTACTGGACTGGCTCACTTTGGGGCTGGTGGATTTGTCAGGTTGGAAATTGCTTTCTTCATCTAGAACAGAGAAAGGGGGAGGGGGCTGGAGGAGGGATGTAGAGGAGGTTGACAGGGCGGCACCAGCATTTTTAGTCCTCTAAGGGTGGTTTCTGGGTGAATAGTAGAGCCTGTGCCACCCCACTGCACAGATGGGATCACTGAGGCAGAGAGGGGCAGGCTGGCCACTGGCCAGGAAACAAGATAGGGGAGCCAGGACCAGTGGCCAATCTGGGCCAGGAAGGGGGACTCATCAGTATCCTCTGAATTCCCCCAGGTTTGGATGGGAGCATGCTAGTGTCCCACCCCCCCCCCCCTCTCCAGCCTTCTCAGGCATGGGTCCCCTGCTTTGTTCTGCCCCCGGGACCCCAGTACCTCCACCCAGGACACGCAGCCCACAGCTCTGCCCCGCGATGTCACGAAGAGGGACTGAAGGTTCAACAGCTTAAAGAGGTTGTGTGCCTGGATGGGGGATTGTTAGGAAACACTGGAGGGTAGAAGGCACCCAGGCCACCTTCTGGCCCACCCTGCCACGCCTCTGAGCCAGGAAGAGGGGCCGGGCCTGATGTGTGTGGGAGGCAAGAGAGCCAGGCCTGCAATGTCCAGTGTGGCCACTGGGGGATGCCAGAGTCCATGCAAGGGTCTGGGCGAGGCCGCAGGTGAACAGGACCCACTATTCAGCACCCTCCAGCAGCACAGAGTGAGCAGGGCCATCTCCAGGTTCCCTGTGGGCCTCTGCCCCTTCCCCGCCCATGTGCCAGGCTCTGTCTCAACTGGCTATATAATTTGTCCAAGATCATACAGGGGGAATGTGGTGGACCTGAAATTGAAACGCACGTGTGCCGTGGTGCAACTCCACTGTCTTTCTCCACCCAGAGACTTCCATTTGCCAAGCCCCCTACTTCCCTTGTCTCTCTGCATCATCCCTGCAACCCTGGCAGTGAGGGGCGACAGGGCAGGAGCTGCCCTGCCCAGACTGCTGATGAAGACACAGGCCCAGGAGGGGCAGGAAGTAGTATAAGGTGGGCAGGGCAGGTTGGGAGGGGAGGCTGGAGCCTGAGCTCTTGCCCTGCCCCAGGGGCCTCATGCGTCACACTCCCCAATATTTGTTACCTGGTGCATGGTGGTCTCTGAGAATAGCGTCAGGGTCACTGGTTCCGTGGGGCAGCCCCCAGCCAAGATGTCCTGGAGACACTGCTGGCTTTCTTGGCCTGGTCTCTGCTGGGGAAGATGTGACCTTGGGCCCCAGGGGAGAGTCCAGAGGGAGTCAGGGACGACCCTGAACCCCAACACATACACAACCAGGCAACCTGGGCCACCCAGGCGTAGAAGACTCATGGAGGATGCCCAAGGCTCGGTGGACTCCCCAAGGAACCACACTTGGGTCCTGGCTTTATGAGCTGTGGCTCAGCCAAGCAGGAGACTAGGGCTTGAGTGACACAGCATCCCACTTATTCATGAGGACAAGCATCATAGACCTGGTGGGAGACCCTCTCTCCCTACCATTTCCTTGCCAAGAAGTGCAGCATGAGGAGGAGCCCAGGGGCCTGAGCCTGCAGTGTCCACGTGACCATGGGAAACTCACTCTGGGCTAGGGTTGTGGGTGCAGGGCCGGCCTCCCCAGGATGCCTCTCTCAGACCACCTCTCCCTCAGGAGATCAGCGGGTCCCTCCCCTCCCATCCCTGCTGACCGATCCCCACGCCCCTCAGGAGTACCTACCTGGTGTCCTGGAGCCCAGGAAGTTGGCTCAGCCTGGAGGGCCTGCACCAGCTGGGCCCTCTGCACGATGCCCACCAGGATCTGGGACTCTGGCAAGTGGAGAGGGAGAGGTAGGAAGGCACATTACGAAGAAACAGGCCTGTAGGGAAGCTTCTGGAAGACCCTGGTGGTGTCCCCATGCTCCTACCCCAGCAGCTACCCAGGTGCCTTACAAGCACCCGGCTGACTCTCTTTAGACATGTCAACCACCCCAAGGGAGTGTGGCCATGATTTCCATTTTACTGATGAGGAAACTCAGTCTCACGTGAAGTGAATTGCCCAAGGTCACATGGTTGGTTGCTAAGTCACAGAGCCTGGATGCAGATCCTGTCTGCCTGACAGGTCCAAGAAGGAGGCAGAGGGCATCCCCCACCCCCGACTTCCTCCTCCCTTCCGGCTGGGCACCTGTGCTCTCCACCAGGGGATACTCGGCCACGTCTGTGGAGGTCACGACCTTGACCACCTCCTCCAGCGGCGTGTCCTTGGCCAGTGTGGTGATGCTGCGGTTCATGAAGTGCTCCACCCTCATGCGGTGGGAACTGCAGGCAGAGGGGCTGCCATCAGGTCCCGAAGTTGGGGATGTGAGACCCAGGCCGGCAGGAGGATCTTGGGGGAGCTTTGCTAGAACCGGGGACCCACGGCTCTGGAGTGTGGGCAGGGCCGGAGAGGTTCGTGGAATGAGGGATTCCTAGAACCCACGGTGAGAGGAAACCTGGGGACCACATTACTGATGGCCCCGTTCCTAATTCCCGGCCCCCTGGACCCCCATGTCCCCCAGACCAGCTCCACTTGGGTCTTGTCCCAGCTTGGGTCTGTCCCACACCCACAGAGCTGTGAGATGACGGAAAACCAGTATCTGCCAGGTGCTCAGTGACTGGCCATCACATTAATGGATAACAAGATTGGAGTACAGACCCAGCAGCCTTCCCTGCATAGCTCCATTTGATTATAAAAGGGTATGTCACCCCCAAGGAAAAACTTGGAAGTTTGGAAACCACTGGTATAAATAGCCCCGTTTTCCAGATGGGGAAACAGGTTCAGAGCAAGGCAGCAGCTTGCTTGTGTTTAGAGTGGGGCCTCCAGCTCAGGGACTCTCAGAGCCTCCTTGGTCTGCTTCTCTGGGGCCAGAAGCTGCTCTGGTCCTATCTGGTTGAGTGAGGACCTCAAAGCCCATTTCCATTCTCGTTCCACCTCCTACTCCCAAAGTCCCAGCAAGGACAGTAGAAGTGGGGAGAGGGGAGGAGACCTCTCAAATCTGGTGCCGACTCTCCGTGTCACCTGGAGCAAGACATGGCACCTCTCTGAGCCCCGGTTTCCTCAACCTGTACAGGGGGCAATACTCATCCTCCTGCTGTGGAGCCCTGCTGACCCCTAGACAGACACTGAGGCCACAAGGCCAACGACTTGCCCAAGGTCACTCGGGGCACTGGGGAGAATGGAGACCAGAGCACGGCTGTGTGTCAGCCCCTCCCAGCCCCCATGTCCAAGGTCATCTGTGGTGGCATTTCTCCACCCCCAGCCAAGCCCAAACACTGAGACCCCCTTCAGCCAGCCTGAGGTGCGCGCCGCTCACCCGATGTTGCGGCCCAGAATCCGTGGCAGGTATGGCAGCTTCTTGACAATGATGGTGCCATCGTAGAAGGAGGGCTGGCAGCTCTGTGCAATGGCGTTGGCTGCCAGCACCGCCATCAGCACGGGCAGTGCATGCACTATCTGGCCGGTCAGTTCAAAGGCCAGCAGCGCCGTGGAGATGGTGTGGGTCACAGCCCCTGAGAAGGCTGCAGCCCCTGCAGGGACAGAGCCACACAGTTTGGCTCAGGCCAGGAGCCAGGGGCCAGGGGCCAGGGGCCAGCCTCATGTGAGGGCATAACTAGCCTGGCTGTGGTCGGGGCCTAAGGCGGGAATTGTAAGAGGCCATAGCCTGGGCACTGTGAGAAGCACCACAAGGCCTGGGCTTGTGAGAAGAGAGGGATAAGGGAGGCCATGGGACTGGGGACAGGACAGGAGCCATGAGCGAGTGATGGGCCCCGGGGAATGGTGGGGCTCAGGAGGGACAGACCCCCATAATGGATGGGGGGTTCACTGGAGAACTCAGTGCCCTGGGGAACCATCAGCCAGTTCTCCAGGTCTAGCCCAGCCCCACGACATCGCCCACCCAGCAGGGCCCTGACCCACTCACCTGCCAGGGCATAGCCCCCAGGCATGATGGGATTGGTAACCCCTCCAGCCACGATGCCCTCAGGAAAGGCGACAGCTAGAGCCTCTCCCAAGAGGCGCCCGATGGCAGCTCCTGGTCAGACTTAGGGTGAGGGGAAGCCAGGCTGACCCGGCCCCCACAGCCCTCCATCCCTGAGGACCATCCTCAGTACCACCCGGGAAAAAGGTGAACCAGGATGCATGGCCCTGTCCCGAAACTCTCAGAACCTCAGGACCCCAGACTCACCAAGGATGAAGATGGGCATGAAATACCCGGCAGGCATGGGGATGGTGGTGGCCAGAATCAGCATCCAGAACTGCAGGAATGGGGAGCCCAGGGCAGAGGTTAAAGGCCGCTGAGCAAGGCATGGACAAGAGAAGACAGGACAGGGGACAGGGGAGCGTCCTAGAGAGAAAGAGGGTGCCCAGCCATGCGCCCACTGCCAGAGTCTGGCATTAGGGGAGGGTCCTCACCCTGAGAAATGCCCACTGTGTGCCTGGCACTGTGCCAGGTACATTCCTTTCTTCCTCCTCAGCCTTCCCAGGAACCACCCCACTTTAAAGATGGGAAGAGTGAGGCCCAGAGAGCTGAAGTCACTTGCCCAGGACCATGCAGTGGGCAGGAGACACATCAGGAAGTGTGGGTGGAAGGCCTGGGCTCCATGCCACCAGGTGCAGGGAGGCACCCCCTCCCCACCAGAGCTGGTCCTGGCTCTGTGCACATCTGGGGACCAGGGGGCCCACCTTCATAACCAGGAAGAAGGCAAGGGTCCCAAAGATGGTGAACCGCGGGTGGTACCATTCCCACCACAGGTGCTGGGGGTCGAGCTCCTCGGACCAGGGAGGGCTGGAGTTCTGGGTTATCAGTGCCCAGGAATGGTTGTCGAACAGCGAGTCCAGATGCTGCTTCATGGACAGCTGTGGTGGGGCAGTTGGGAACTGGACTTGAGGGGCCCCGAGTGGCAGGCCCCAGCCACCCCCGCACCGCCTGACCCTGCCTGGAATCCTCCTCTGCCACTTCCCAGCAGGGGGCCTTGGGCAGGGCTCTGACCTCCCGGAGCTATGGTCTCCTTATCTGTAGAATGATGCCCAGGTGTTGCCCCTGTGGGGTGCTGAGGGGATTACGTGAGACACATGTAAAGGGGAAAACAAATGGGGGTTCCCACTCCTGCCACCCCCACTCAGGGCCCCTTACCCGAGAAGCTAGGAAGCGGCCCACACCGGGCGGGTAGGTGATGGAGGCGAGAACCAAGGTAGCCAGGGCCGAGTATACAGGCTTGCTGTGGGGGGTGGGTGAGCTCTAGGGCTGGCCCTGCCTTTCCCACATCCCAAGGAGAGGGAAGCAGGGCCTGGCCCAGGCAGCAGCAGAGCAAGGACTGGGGAGGAGGAAGGGCGGGAGCAGGGAACATGGCCCCCTCCAGGGGGTGGAGCCCATGAGGTGAGCCCCTCACTACTGGGTATGACTGAGGTCAGAGGAATCACACAGGAGATTAAGAGGAGAATTGGGGCAGAGGCAGGCTGGGAGGGAGGAGAGAGTGGGCTGTGCCGGGGCAGGCCATGTGCATCTCGGGGCAGGAGGGCTGGCCAATGCTAAGGCCAACACCAGGGGCCACACAAGATTTGAAGGGGCAAGGGTTTAAGGCTCAGTGAGGGGGTAGGGGTTTGCTGAGAGAGTGTAGACTGAAGGAGGGATGGGAGTTCAATGGGGGGTTCGTAGCCCAGTAAGGAAGGGGGGACAGTGACCATGGGGACTTGGAGAGGGGTGATAGGTGCTCCATGGGCTAGGGAAGGATTTAGGGGCTCAGTTGGAGGATGGGGGTGGGGCTTTCTACATAAGGTTTGGAGTCCACAAGGGGCTCGCTGAGAGGTCCCCAGCCCCTAGGCCCGGAGCCTACCTGGTAGCCAGCAGTTTGGAGCTGAACCGATTGTTCTTGATGAAGCTGAGGAAGGTTCGCTGACAGAAGAGGTAAGCACAGCTCAGGACGCCACAGATGCCACTGGGGGGGTGGAGGGAGGTAAGACCAGAGCCTGACCCCAGTGCCAGGGGTCGCAGTCCAGGCCTGGGGTGAATGCTATACTGGACTCTCAGGAGCCCAAGGCACCCACTCACCCCAGTGCCACAAAAAAGAAGATCTCTGGCAGGTCGAAGGGAACGTCCACCCGGAAACTGGTCTTGTAGAGGGAGGTGATGGTCTCTGGGGAAGGAGAGCGGTGGGGAGCCGAGATGGCGCTCCCACCCCACCCAAACACAAGTCCCAGACTAACAGTCCAGGGTGGAGCGGGTGCCAGGTCCTGACCCGGAATGTGTGTCCTGGCATTCCAGGCCCCCACAACCAGGCTCCTGCCTCCCTACCCAGCCTCATCCCTTCTACCCTCAGGGCTCCTGTCCTTCATGTTCAGCACAGGTCAGCCCCTTCTATCCTCCCAGAGAGGTGGGAACAGGGAGGAGGAAAAAGAGGGAGAGAGAGGGAAGAGGAGAGCAAGGGGTGTACACAGCGGGGAAGGGAGGGCCCCTCGCCCCAGCACCCAGGTAGGGCCAGGGTCAGGCAGCCCAGGGGGCTCACCCTGCTCGCTGTTGAAGACCGCCAGGAGCCGGAACATGAAAGCCCCGCAGGTGGCCGCAAAGAAGCCCCTCCAGTAATCCCAGACAGAGAAGTGGGAAGACATGACCTCAATGCTGAACAGGACGCCTGGGGGCGACGCTGATCTCAGGTGGGCCCCCCACCCCCACCCACCTGTGGCTGTAGGGCCCCCTCCCCATGTCACCTCCTCCCTGACCCATCTGTCCTGCTCTCCTACAGCCTGGACAGGGACAGACAGGAGGGGAGGGCAGGGCATGGGCCCTGGGCTGGGAGGAGCCCGCTGCCCAGTGACCCGTCCAACCTGGAATGCAGGTGTGCGTCCTCTCACTATCGGGTGGGAACTGTTTGATTCCCATTTTACAGAGGAAGAAGCTGGACTCAGAGAGGCCAAGGGGCCAGTGGATTTCAAACCCAAGTCTATGTAATGTTACCCTGAAGCCTCTCAGCTCTACCCAACCATGCCCCCCACTACCCGCCCCCGCCGCCTCCGGGGGTGGCTATACCCAAGGCGGGGCCGAAGTAAGAACTAGAATGAGACCCACCCCCTCCTCCAGGCTCTCAGCTGGGCCGAGAGAACCCAGGGTGTGAGGGGAGGAGCTTGAGGGACCTGGGGGCGGGGCATGAGGGGGTCTCACCGCTGAAGGGAGCTCCAAAGACTGTGGCCACGCCCACTGCCGCTGCTGCCACCAGCATTTCGTTTTGCTTGCTTTTGTTCTGGGGGATCCGAGTCCGGGGTTCAGCGTCAGCCCCCTCCCTCCCCACTCCCAGTCCTCCAAGGAAGCCCCCGAGTCCCTAACCTCAGGCTCTCCGATGGTCCTGGTGCGCACACGGCCCAGGTAGGCAGCCATCATCACAGACAGGTGCACGAAAGGGCCCTGCAGAGGGAAAGGTGGGCCCAGGGCCCAGGTGAGGGCAGCACAGACAGCCTCATCCAGAGGCAGCTTGGCTTCCCCACCACACCCCGTCCTCCCTCTCTCCAACCCCCAGGGCTGTCCTCAGATGGCTTTTGTAACACTCCGGGGACCTGTCCTGGCTCTTCCCCCAAGACTGAGCTCCCTGAAGGCAACCACTGGCCTGAGTCTGCTCTGATCCAGCTTTGGTGGGGTGATGGGGGACAGGCTGGGGCAGGGTTGGGTGGGTGGGGTGGCTGGGGTGCCCTCACCCCTGCCCATACCACTTTGCCCAGGAAGAGGGTGCTGCCAGTGGCCAGCGTGCAGGAGAGGCCCACCACCTTGGCCCCAAAGTTCTTGATATCCAGGTAGTCCTCCAAGATCACACCCGCCAACATGGTCTTCAGCTCCGGGATTCCAGAACCTTAGCCAGAGAGGACAGGAACAAGAAGGGGACAATCTCTAGATTAAAACTCTCGGCTGGGAGCAGTGGCTCACGCCTGTAATCCCAGCACTTTGGGAGGCCAAGGCGGCCGATCATGAGGTCAGGAGTTTGAGACCAGCCTTGCCAACGTGGTGAAACCCCATCTCTACTAAAGACACAAAAGATTAGCTGGGCATGGTGGCAGGTGCCTGTAATCCCAGCTACTCGGGAGGCTGAGGCAGGACAATCACTTGAACTTGGGAGGCGGAGGTTGCAGTGAGCTGAGATCGTGCCATTGCACTCCAGCCTGGGCAACAAGAGCGAAACTCCATCTCAAAAACAAACAAACTCTCAACACTCTACCCGCACGGAGTTTTCACATTAGGTTTTTTTTTTTTCCTTTGAGACAAGGTATCACTCTGTTGTCCAGGCTGAAATGTAGTGGTTTGACCTTGGCTCATTATAGCCCTGAACTCCTCAGGCTCAAAAGTGATCCTCCCACCTTAGCCTCCCAAGTAGCTGGGACTAGAGGCAGGCACCGCCATACCTGGCTAACTTTTTGTTGTGGTGGTTTTTTTTTTTTTTGTCATTTTTTTTAGAGGCGGGGCTTCACCATATTGTCCAACTTGGTCTTAAACACCTGGGATCAAGTGATCCACCCACCTCCCGAAGTGCTGGGATTATAGACTGTTACTGCACCTGGCCCTATTATGATCACACAGGACCCTCAGAGGTTAGGATGCATAAACTCATTTTGCAGATTTGGATGCCAGAGTCAGAGAGAGAATGCGAGTTATCCATGTTCCTCCCACCGGGCCTGGCAGATGGCTGTGTCAGGATGGGGGAGCCCTGAACAGATTCTCAGGCCACCACTGAGTGAGTCTGGAGCTCCCTCTGCTGGCCTGGAGCTGGAGGCAGGGCTGAGCGCCTGGGGGAGCTGTGTCTCCTCCACGGGCCCCTTCCTGGCACCAGCACAGGCCCCGCAGTGGAATCTCCTTCCAAGAAGCCCTTGGAAAGCCAGTGGAGCCAGCAGTGACCCAAAGGTCAAGATCTGGCCTTCTTGCTGTGTGCCTTCGGGCAAGCAACATGACTCTTCTGGGCCTTTGCCTGTGACATGAGGCTGCTGCTTCCCGACTCCCCCTGTCAGAAGCCCCCTGGGATCTGAGAAGGTTTTGGCCAGCGGGGACTGGCGTGGTGACCGTGGACTCACCTCCAGAGGAGGGCGTGATGCTCTGGGAGAAGCCCGAGGAGAAAGAGACGAGGGCCACAGGGTACACAGTCCAGGAGAGATACCGGAGCAGGTGGCTGTCCCCAATCTCCCGGTACAGCCACTCGTGCGCTGCGGACAGCTGCGTATCAGGGAGGCACCCACAGCCTCTGCAGCCCTCGGGGCCAGACACTGTGGTGCCCACTTACTGACCAGTCAATGGAGTCATGAAGAGGGAAGACCCAGGCCACCCAGTGAGGGGAAGACCCCCAAGAAGAGACAGGAGTATGACCCTGGGTCCATATCCCAGGTTTACCACTGCCTAGCTGAGTGACCTCGGCCAAGCCACTCAGCCTCTCTGAGCCTGTTTCCCCATCGGTCAACTGGGCTAGTGATGGGCTCTCCCTCAGGCTCACTGAAGACTAAAGAGAACTAAATGACCCAGGTGTGAAGCACCAAACACCATAGCAGCTCCTGCTTCCGGCAGCTGAGGGTCTCCAGAGAAAGTGCCTTAGACCCTTCCTGCCTCACACTCCCTCTTCCATGGAGGCCTCAGGGTGGAGGCAGGCTGCTGAGGGAGCAGGGGGAAGGCTCCAAGTTTGGTGATCTAGGCATGTGTCCCCACTCCTGCCCCAGGCATGGAGGAGGGAAGGAGAAGGAACAGGGTGGCTGGAAGACGAGGCAGAGAGCTCAGAGGAGGAAGGGCTCTTGGGAACATTCAGGCCTCTCTCCCTTGTGCAAATGAGATGACTGAGGCCCAGAGAGGGGCAGGAGCCTCCCCAGGATCACAGAGCAAGTCAGGAGTGGAGCCAGAGCCCTCCCCGCACCCAGATCTCTCCCTGCACCACTGCACCTGGCGGCCCATCTGGCATCCGCAGAACGTGCTTAGAATCCCTTGGCCCAGAGCAGCACCTGCCAGGGAAGAGTTACCTCGGACCACACGCCCGATGGCAAAGTTCATGGCATAGCTGACCAGGGCCATGAGCACCCCGAGGGTCATCAGGAAGTACCAGTCCTCGCCCAGGCGGAACAGCTTCTGCTTTAGCCACTCCAGGCCACCTGGGGCAGGGCATCGGAGTCCCAGCTTATGTTGGGGCAGGGGCACAGACAGTCCCTTTCCTGGAGGTCTGCTTGGCTCCAGGCAAAGAGGACCCTGATAGTAGAATCTGGGGTAGTCCTGAAGGACCCTGCCTCACACTGGGGGCTGGGCAGAATTTGTGGTGGGTGACAGTGGTGGCACAGTGGGTGCCAGGCCTGTTGCTCCTGCCGGAAGGCCTTTGACCTGTCCACCCTCCCCATCCCTGCCTGTACTTGGAGGTTCCTGGGGGACAGGGAGTGTGGAGGAGGCTGGCAGCTACAGCTTTCACCTGTATCCCCGCAGGGTCCGTAGCTTAGAGAGCACCAGGGTCTAGCAGACTCCTGCGTGTCCCAGGGCCTGTGGCACAGGTATCCTCTGGGTCCACAGCAATGCCCCTGGCCAGCTGGCTACCAGCCCAGCCTGGGAGCTAGCCCTCACTGGCTGTGGGCACCAGCCCCTGGGGCTGCACTTAGCCTCCTTCTGGAGTTCCTACTTGCTCTGCCCTGTAGCTGAGGGGACAGTCAGGTCTCAAAGTAAACAAGGCACATGGGGCTCCAAGGAAAGGTACCAAGTGCAGGTTGCCCCAACCCCTTCCTGTGGCCCCAGCTGTCCCAGCAGCTAACCCCCACGTCCCCTCACTGGCACAGGTAGGTGAGGGAGAGGCCTGGGTGGAGGATGGGCACAGTGACCAGGCCTTGGGCTATATCTCCCGAAAGGCAGAGGGTAGATGCCGGGCCCATATGACCCACAGACAGTGGGACAGGCAGACCCCTTCTCTCCCTGCCACCCAGGAGACTTTGGGCAGTGAGGTCTTGGACAAATGCCAGGAGGAGGGAGGCTCCTGGGCAGGGAGGTGGGGTGGGAGCCGGGCAGGAGTGATGTCCTGAGTGGTCCTCCCGGGGAAGAGGACCTGGCTCTCACCTCGGACGCCTCGGCGGATGCGGGGACAGGGGCCCCACAGCTCCTGCAGAGTCACAGGGTCCCCTGAGGAGCCCTCACGCAACCCCACCAACTCCTCCATCAGGCCCCTGGGGAAGCAGATGGAGGGACCGGGTGAGCTGCTGCAAGTTCTCACGCTGCCTCTAGGCCCTTCCAGTGCTCTCCCCACCAAATCAAGAGGAAGGATTGTGCTTTCGTGTGTGTGTGTGTGTGTGTGAAGTTATCACACTAGGTCTGTGTGTGCCCTCATCCCTGAGGTTCCATCACTGAGGGTGTGTACCTGTGTGTGTCATTTTGTGGGATGGGGGTGGGATTCCTAGGTGTCCCCCTGTGTCTAGCAGCAGACTGGGCACAGGCCAGAGCCTAAGCCCTGCTCAGAGCCTCTTCCCCTTCTGTGGCCGCTGCTCCCACCCTTCTGGGTCGCTTGGCACTTCCACTGCTGGAATCAGTCTCTGCCCAGGGCTGTGACTCTCTCACTGCAGAGTCCCATGGATGGCTCTGACTCTCCCTCCCCATCTCGGAGCACCCTCCTCTCTCCCCAACAGCTCAGGCCACAGAGGCAGGAAAACCCCAGGACCAGAAGGAGGCCTCTGCAAAGCCAAAGTGAGGTGCTGGCTCCTGCCCCTACCATCCTCTCTGCCCTGCCTGCCTGGCCCTGCCAGGTTCATGCCCCAGTCCATGCCCAGAGACCCCTCACCTGTCCGTCCTCCTGCTGTGGCTGAACAGGCCCTCCTCTCACCAAGCCTCCTTTGCTCCCAGCTCCAGTGCACCTGGACAGGTGTGTGCTCCACCAAGCATCATTCTCTCCCCGCCACCCCCACCCTCTCCCCCCGGCCCGGGGTTTACAGTGGAGATTAAAAATGTCCTTGACAAACCAACCAGAACTGTGGAGGCCAGAGCCATGCAGGGCAGAGCTGCCAAGAGGGAGGGGAGCCGGAGCCTCTCCACCCACCACAGCGGCACAGAGGGTGGTGCCCGGCTGTCCTCAGGCTCCTGGGTGCTGCTGGACAGGGGCTGGGGAGAGGGAGCTCACACACACAGCAGGACAGCGAGGGGCCATCTGCCAGGGCTGAGGCTCAGGGCTCAGGAGTCTCAGAACTGGACATGGAAGGTTTGGAAAAGCACAGAGGGAGAGGCGAGGAGGCTGGGCAGGGAAGGAGAAGGCAGGCCGGCAAAGGTGAGTGGGGTCAGCATGACCACAGCCCCCTGTGTGCCAGGTAGAGAGTCAGCCTTCCCCAGATTAATTACCCTGAGTGCTCACGGAAATCCCACGAGGCAGGCAGTGTGATCCTGTTGTAGAGAAATGGCGTCTCAGGGAGGCGAGGCTGCCTGTGCAAGATCACAGAGGCCGAGGCAGAACCGGGATTTGGAGGTTTGCCTGGCTCCAAAGCCTGCAGGCTGTGCCGCACGGTCCTGTCCTGATGACCCATCTTGTCCAGGGCTGGCGAGGAGGCCGACACCTGGGGCAAGGCAGTGAATTGGGGTCAGGAACTTGGACTTGATCCTTGTGTCCAGACCCTCCAGGCTCAGGAAATGCCTCTCAAAGCACACGTCCAAGAGCCAGCGGCTCTGTCTGGGGACTTCTGGGTAATTCCACAGTTTGTCCCACTCCAACAGAGGATGGGAGCACAGGTGTGAGGGGACACGGCGAGGAACAAGCACATGCTACGTGTCAGGAGCTTCCAATCTGCAACTCAAATCTTTCTTCCCGCACCCTGTGAATGGGGAGAGCATCGCCATTTTGTAGATGATCAGAGAGTTGAGTCACTCATCCCAGGTCACACAGCAGAGGCTGAACCCAGCCCTCCACTGTGCAACTCTTTCCCTGCCCGAATCTCCTCCAGCTCCTGAGGCTGAACCAGGGCAATGGTTTGGGCACAGAACAGAAGAGTTGAGTCTGATGCCACTTTGGGCAAGAGGCTGGAGACAATTGCCTCCACTCCCACCAGAGAAAGCCACTCTCTGAAGCTTATGATGGCCCTTGAATGATTGTTAAAATCTGGGACCATGGGCTACCTACCCTCTGCCCCTAGATGCCAGGCAAGTCAAATCAAAATTGAAGATGTGTGTTGTGGGAGGTGGGATGGGGGTTGCTGCTCTGTACGGACTCGAGCCCGCCTTCACCTTGGCCACCCCGACCTGTTGACTCTGCACAGCACCAGAACTGGCTGCCCTATCGACATCCCGATCCCCAGTGTCTGGTCTGGGGCAGCTGCTGGCTACAGTCCCACAGCCGGCACTGCGTATCCACATCCGACCTCACCCCCAGCCCTGTGAGCACCAGGAGGCCGAGAAGAGGGCAGCCAGGGGGCGCAGCAGGATGACAGGTTTGAAGCCAGCACAGCTCTGCTGACCCTAACTCCTTCATCAACTAGAGCCTCAGTTTCCTCTTCTGCCCGATGAGGTGAGCCTGGAAACAGGGGCCTGTCTCTGCCTTATTCATCTCTGAGTCCTTCAAAGCCTAGAACAGTTCCCAGCACCTATTTATAGCACGGTTTCAATGAATATCTGCTGAGTGATGAGGGCTTCATCACTGGCCTGTGAGCTGGCTGTGTGGGGAGCTGATGGGAAGAGATGTGAAGTCTCTTCTCCAGATCCCAAATCAAAATCCTCAGGTCCAAAGAAAGGTCCGTGTTTGTGAAAAGCCCCCCTGGGTGACTGGGATTCAAAGGACTACATCATCTTTGTTGCTTCTTCTGTCCCTGTGATCTGAAGGTAGAGGCAGGGGAATGGCCTTGATGACCTTTTGAGGTCCCTCTGGGCCAGTGAAGCCAGAGGACCAAGTATTTGTGTGGGTGATGCCTCGGGAAGTGGGGAAAAGGGGAGGAGGGATGGTGGGCGGGGTGGGTAACGGGATCTGACATCCAGGGGCAGTGACTCAGGCCCTCAGCACCATGACAGTGTGTCTGCATTTAGCCACCGGCTCCTGTTTCCCTGGCGAGCAGCAGGCTCTGGGCCCCCCACCCCGCCCCACCCTCTCTCCATCTCACCTCAGTGCTGGTGGCTTCCCAGTGGCCCTAGAAACCCCTCAGCCAGGCTGGGTGTCACAGGCCCCGACACGGGCAGGAAACTCTGCCAGGGGTGACAGGCCCTGTTGCTCCAGCAACCAGCCTGGCCCACCACTGTGCCCTGTGCCCTGCTCTGCTTCCACTCCACATACCACTAGCACCGCTAAGACCCCTGTAGAAGGAGCCCTCCAGGATGAAGCTCCAGACTGGGTTGTAGGGGGCTCTGATAAAACAAGAAACTGCCCATCTTCAGAAACCTTCAATCTAATAGGGAGACAGGTGAACCCTTGCCCCCGTGGGAACAGCCAGTTGGATAGGGAAGAAGAGACACAGCAGAGAGTCACAGCACACAGGAAGACCATGTCACACTGCCAGGTGCTGTGGGAGGACTAAGACAGTCAGTGCTGGGGGCATCTGGACTGGGTGTGGGCCCATGTGAGCAGGAGCAGTCAGAGAGGCCTCCCTCTGGGAGGAGGCATTGGAGCTGATCTGGGATGGTAGGGCCGGATCGGAGAGGACAGCAGAGGCCCTGAACTGCAACCTGGGCAGAGCAGAGGGCCTGGCTGCCTCTCAGAATGGCCTCCACCCTGGCCCAGTGCAAGGTCAGTCCTGGCTTTGCTGAGCAAGCAGGTGGGTAGGGAGGGGCTTCTCTGGCTCTTCTGGGCCAGCCTGTCTCCATAGGCATATGTTTAAACCACCTCAGCCTCTGAAGGGCTTTGGGTCCAACACACCTGGGTTCGAATCCCAGCTCTGCCACTTATGCAAGTGCGGGCTCTGCCCTTTCCAAGAGGCTTCACTTCCCCTGCATAACATGGGAAGAGCGCCTCCACCCTCCCAGCTGTGCGGGGATCAAACGGGGCCACACTTAGACAGCTTGCAGCCAGGAGCCTGTGCCCGGAAGGCACTCCAGAAGTCAGGGCTAGAATAATTGTCTTCCGGAATTCTCTTTAACCTCTGACTGAAATCCCACCTAAGGCAGTCGCAGGCATCACCTCTGACACAGGGTGGAGCAGACAGTTGTCAGAAACACATTCTAGACCTTTAAGGAGAAAGCTGCCGGCTTTGTCCTCTTGGGGCCTCTACATGTTCTGAGAGTCAGAGGGGGTGCAGGTACAGAATCCAGGTCCCCGTGGGGGCTGGCAGGGGACAGCTGCACATTCTCCACCCCCTGGCAGGGCTCAACCTTTCCTTAGAGATGGGCTGTGAAAGTTGTCTGCCTTGAGGGAAGGAACTCCTGACGTCACACAGCAGTGGTGCTTCCGCCTACCCCGTCCCCAAGGAGCCTGCACACTGATGGGGGAGGCACAGCCATGGAGGAGAACCAGAGTCTCGTGGGGAGGCACAGTCCTCAGGAGCCCCCAGGCTGATGGGGGAAACAAAACACACAAGAAACCCCAAACTTGCAAGGTTCTGGGGCAGGCACCGAGGTCCAGGTGGCAAGGAGACAGGATCCAGCCCTGTGCAATGGTGAGGAGGCCCCTGGGGCTGCTGTGGTCGGCCTGGAATGTCAGGCTGTGAGCTCAGCCCTCTCGGCCTGCGTGTGTCGGGCTGTCAGCAGGGCCGGCGCACGGGAGAAGATTTCCAGCCCCCTCTGGGCCATGGAGAGGCCTAAATTTAGCTAGTAGACAAGGGGCTGGCCCCAAGCCCAGGGACAGTCGGCCTTATAAAGCGGCCGCAGTCGGGGCCCGGCATGCTCCCCCAGAGGCCTGTGCCCACACCCTCTCCTGTCCAGCCCTTGCCCGCCTGGGCAGGGCCCGGCGCTGCCCGTGGATGAGCCACAGGACCTCTTCCACCTTCCGAGCGGAGAGAAGTTTCCATTCCTCCTCCTCTTCCTCGTCCTCTTCCACCTCTTCCTCGGCCTCCCGTGCCCTCCCGGCCCAGGACCCACCCATGGAGAAGGCCCTGAGCATGTTTTCCGATGACTTTGGCAGCTTCATGCGGCCCCACTCGGAGCCCCTGGCCTTCCCAGGCAAGTGATCCGGGCCCTGAGGGGAGGGGAGGCACACAGGGAGGGGACATCTGCTCCAGGGCGCCACTGAATAGGCTGTGGCTGCCGGTCGGCCTGGAACAGGTGCTGCACAGCCTGCAGCCATGTGTGGCCACCAAGACAGATGTGGCCACAGGGACAGATGTGGCCATGAAAACAGGTGGGCCTCTAAGGAACAGTCGTGGCCCCGGGGGTTGGACATGGTTCCATGGCCACCCATGCTCTGGAACCGCAGCCAATCCCAGCTGGAGCCCTGGAGGGCTGGACGGGGTGAGGAGTGGGAGGCAGCCCCCAGGCTCCAGGCCTGGGGTGGGGTTGTTACAGATCTAGCCTCATATACACACACACTGTGCTGGGTGAGGCCCCACCCCCACCCCAGAAAAGGTGGGCTGTAGGAATGAGGAGGAGCTTAGGGAGAAACAGCTCGGGGGGAGGTAGGGCCTGGGGGAGCCGCCCCTTGCCCCAAGAAAAGGAGCTGGAATCCCCGGATCTGCATGCAAGGCCTGCTCCATGCCTCACTCACAGCAGCCCACCCCACAGCCCGCCCCGGGGCGCCAGGCAACATCAAGACCCTTGGAGACGTCTATGAGTTTGCAGTGGATGTAAGGGACTTCTCACCTGAAGACATCATTGTCACCACCTCCAACAACCACATCGAGGTGCGAGCTGAGAAGGTGAGCACCCCACCCCCCCCAACGCTGCCCAAATTCGCTCCTGGCTCCAATGCCTCCTACTGCCCCTTCCCATCCTCGGACCCCAGACCCTGGCCAGTGTCCCTTCCCCACCCAAACACCCCCAGGGCTAATTGAAGGGCTTGTCCCTGCAGCCCATGGCCATGGGGCCCCTCACTGCCTCTCTTTGCACCAGGGTTCCCAGATCCTTTCTTCCAGGGTCCTGGGCAGCTGAGGGAGCCTCCGGGGAATGGGAGAGGGATGGAGGGATGTGGGCAGAGGGAGCCTGAGGTGGGGGGGGCTTGAGGGTGGGAGACGACGGGTGTGAGATGGTGATGGCAGAGTGAGGACAGCTCCTCTGTAGAGGGTGGATGCGGGTAGGTGGGGAACTCACCTGGTCTGTGGGGGAGGGGTTTCTCCATGTGACACACCTCAAGCCCTCTTCCTCCCACAGCCAGAGATCCATCCCCCATCTTGGGACTCCTAAATTAGGCCCAAGGCTGGGCAGGGACGCTGCAGTTTAGGGTCACACACACTCCAAACCACACACACCATCTGCCCACAGGTCTCAGGGTCACTGGGTCTCTAGGGTGTCTGAGTCTGAACTTGGAGGAGGCACTGGGGCCTCCACCCTGGGGAGGGCATGGCCAGGCCTGAAGAGGGGCGTTGCCCAGGAACAGCCACGGCTGCCAGGAGAGAGGAGAGGACCTGCCCCAGGCTCCCCCTAAGCCCCCAAGGGCTGGCTTCCTCCCCTCCACATTTAAGGGTGGACTCCTGGGCGTCCCTGTCAGGGATGCCATGGACTGGGGGCACCAGGACCCGCGGGCAGCACGTGCCAGCCCTGCCACCCCCAACAGTGACTCAGCCGCCCCAAACTCCCCTGGACACTATGTGCTGGCAGAGTTGCGGGGGAGGGGCCAGCACTCAGCCCTGGTGGGCAGATGCCCAATGTGTCTGGGGATCCAGGAAGGCACGGCTCTCCTCTGTCATCTCTGCGTTCCCCACGAGCCCCAGATGCTGAGCCACTGCCATGGAGCCGCCTCTCTCTCCAAGCCTCACCTCTTCCCCATGCCCCTTGCCTGTCCCTTAGAGCTACTGGAGCTCCGCGGAGCACCTCTGCGACGTCCCTGCAGAGCCCTCGGCCTGTGGCCATCACCACCCTGGGCAGCCCCTCCGCACCTGAGGGCAGAGCCCCTCGGCATGTGGGGCCTGGCTGCAGTTAGAATAGGGAGAAGAGGGCTGTAGCAGGACAGGGATTAGCGCAGCCTGCCTGACGGGTCACCCCTTCCCCAGCTGGCGGCTGACGGCACTGTCATGAACACCTTCGCTCACAAGTGCCAGCTGCCGGAGGACGTGGACCCGACGTCAGTGACCTCAGCTCTGCGGGAGGACGGCAGCCTCACCATCCGGGCACGGCGTCACCCGCATACAGAACACGTCCAGCAGACCTTCCGGACAGAGATCAAAATCTGAGGGCCTCTCCCTTCCCTTTCCCTGTCCCCCTGCCCCACGCCTGCCAGCAAAGCCTTCCTAAGCCCATTACAACAGCCCCAGGACATCTCAGCCCAGGTTCCAGCCCCGATGCTCCCCAGACCCCAGGTGGACCATCCTCCCAAACTAGGGCCCTCTACTCTACCCAGAGCAGGCCAGGGACTCCCTGGCCTGCCCAGATTTCAGATATGGCCTCCCCCACTTAATCCAGAGTACAGGGGCTGGGATTGGGGAAGGAAGATCTAAAGAACCCGTGGTGGGTAAGGGGAATGGGACCAGCAGGACACCTGGGCAAGCTCTGCAGGACAGACAGACAGAAAAACCCTCTGATCTATGAAGTCTCTGCAGGGCAAGGGGACCAGGGACCTGGAACTCCCTTGGCTAAGGGAAGTGGGAGAGACAGAGGGAAGGTCACAGGCAGGGGTGCCTATCTAAGTGGAACTAACGCCCGAGGGCTTAGCAAGGCCAAGAGGAGACAGTCGTGCTGGTAAACTTCCCCTCTGCCGGCCTCCAAGCCCCACGCCAGCGAGCAGGCTGCCTGCCCACCCTGTGCCCCCAGCCAGCTGGCTGTGCCAGGGCAGAGCCACGCCACATCTGTATATAGATGGGGTTTTTCCAATACAGCTGGTTCGTGATAAACTGCATGAAAGTCCTGCCTTCCCATGCCTGCTGGGGCCTCCAGGCAAGGCCACGTGGGGTTGGGGGCGGGGCTGGTCCTTCTCCCTCCCACAGGCCTGTGTTCCTGCGGCTGCTCCCATGCAGACAGGGTCACCTAACAGAGATGGAAGCCAGGGCATGGATGGAGTTTTGGGTCCTCAAGGTTGGACCCCAGCTTCTTGCCACTTTCCCCTCCTATTAGTCGCCTCCCCATTCATCCCCCTCTTTAATCTATGAATCTATAGGCTCGGTGTGTGTAACACACACACCTATCGTCCTTCGAATACTCAGCATTACCATTGGTTGAGGCCAAATTCAGAGCTTTCTCAAATCAGATTTACAATCTCCATTTTCATCAATGGGGAAACAACGCTGAGCCACTGAGTGCCCGACTTCGTCGCTGAAGGTTAGATCTGAACCCAGGGTGTCAACAGCTGCTCTCAATTCCCCATCTCTGGGCACTGAGGAGTATTTCCCCTCATTCTACCTCTCTAGGGCTATGCACCCCTCCCCACATCTTCCAGCTGGGGGATGGGGGGAGTCATAGGAAAAGCCCCCATCTCCCATCTGGTATAGGGATATTCCATCAGCCTTAACCCTGGGAATGCCTGCTGCCCCCGGTGACTCTTGGCTTCATCTCCCACATACAGAAGCAGGGTGGAGGGGAGGGGTGAGGAGTGGGTCTCAGTTAGCAGCAGTCCCCAGGGCAAGTGGCAAGCCAGCCTCCTCCCTCCGTGCCTCTCTGATCAGTGTGCCTTAGGGTGGCCTCTCACTCCCACCACTCTGGGCCCCTTGGGGGAGGACTGGGGAGGGGTCTGTGGGAGAGCCCTGACGCTGGAACCTGTATACACAATAAAGGACAGTCTCACAGACTTCTGGAGGCCGCCTGCCTGGAGTTCTCTAACTTAGGACAGGGCTGGAAACCCCGAGAAACAGACACTCCTTCTTTGAGATTTGGGGGTGGGGGTTGTAGCTCAAGTTAAAGCTGAAGACCTCACAAAATATGGGTGTTCCTCGACCTCTTCCGTGAACTCCCCAGACACCCCTGGGCAGGAACCCCAGGATTGTTTCTGGAAAACCCTTGCAACAGCCTCTCTTCCAACTGCCTGCCCTTCCCTTTTCATTATTTCTTTCCTTCCAGAGATATTTACTGTCCTGCTATGTGGGGGGCACTGTGCCAAGCACTGTCTCTTCCCAGGCGCAGGGACGCAAAGGTGGGCAGGCGAATCTTGAAGCCCTTCCTGTACCTAATGGGGATTCTGAGGCCCAGAGAGGCTGAGTGACTGGCCCAGGGTCACACAGCCCCAGAGGCAAAGCCAGCTGGAACTTGGTGGGGGATGTCCTGGCTGGTTCAGGGAGCCTGGGGAGGGGAGCACTCCAGAGGGGTCCCCCACCCCTCACATCCCCAGGCGTGCTCACCAGCGCAGCTCCACCGGCTGCGGTCAGGAGGAGGGGAGGGGATCAGAGGGGGCGCGGTATTTCCAGTCTCCATGACTCACTGATTCCACTGAGCTATTTGCAGCCCCGACACTCATTGGCGCGATGTTGGGGGAGGAGCCAGCCTGGTTCCCCCTCCCGCGCCCCCCACCTGGGGTCAGGCTCACCTTGGCGTATCGATCCCAGAGAGCCCTCCCTTGGCCAGCCCGTGCTAGGAAAGGAGGCAGCTTCCCAAGTGGTCAATGGGGCCGAAACCCCCGCCAGCCCCCAGCAGCCTCCCCCCTACCCTGAGACAGCAGTTTGCGAGGATGAGGACAGCTCAGGCGACCAAGCAGCCGCTGGGCCGCTGGGGCACGTCGGGTCTGAAGGAGCCCTTGGCCGCCAGCCCGACCAAGGTGACCCTGCGGCAGGGGAGGGCGGGTCGGCCGCCGGGCTTTCGCCGGCTCCGCCCCCTGGGCGCCCAGACTGGCAGCCGCGCTTTGTCTCCCAGCGCCCCCAACCTCCTTCCAGGCTAAATATAGGCCTGGCTGCAGGCGCTGCGCCCCGCCCCCACCCGGAAGAGTAATTATAGGCGCCCCATTCATTGAGCAACTAGTGTGTGCCAGGCGCGCTGCTGATTCCCACAAGAGTCCTGCAAAGCAGGTTACTATGATTAACGGTGTGCCGAGGACACGGACCATTAGCGAGGTCAGGCAACTGGCCCAAGGTCACCCAGCCTGGAGGTGGCACGGTTGGGATGTGAATCCTTGCTATGGCTCTGGAAAGCCCTCTGCTGGGTCAACCTGGATCAGTCGCCACCACCAATGGGCCGAGACAGCTCCCCTCCTCCTACCCTGGCAGCCCCCACATGGAAAGGTGATTCTTGCATCTTGTAGCTTTGGGGGTGAGCCCGGGCAGGAGGTAGGGGAAACTGAAAAGACGCAGCTCTCTGGGGCTGGAGACCTTTGAGAAAGTCCGGGTCAGGTAATACCAGAGACTGGGACGGGCAGAGAGGACCTAGAAGGTTTCCTCACTCTGAAGGCCTAGCCCAGGCCAAAGGCCTCCTCCTCCAGGAAGCCCTCGAAAGCCAGAGCACAAAGAGCCCAGGCAGATGTTCAAAGCCCCTTCCTAACTGAGTTTGAGTTGTCTTCAAACTCAGATGGAAGTAGCACATGCTCAGGAAGCTGAGGTGAGAGGATTGCTTGAGCCAAAGGTTTAGAGACCAGCCTGGGCAACATGACAAGAGCCCGTCTCTACACAAAATATGAAAATTAGCTGGTATGGTGACATGCACCTGTGGCCCCAGCTACTCAGGAGGCTGAAGTGGGAGGATCGCTGGAGCCCAGGAGATGGAGGCTTCAGCGAGCCGTGATCACACCACTGCACTCCATCTTGGGTGACACAGTGAGACCCCGACTCAAATAAAATAAAATAAAAAATGGCCGGGTGCGGTGGCTCACTCCTGCATTCCCAGCACTTTGGGAGGAGGGTGCTGAGGAGGGTGGATTGCCTGAGCTAGTACTCGATAAATACAAAGCCTCCCCGTACCCGCGCCTGTGTGGATCGAGCCTCCTCGACGAGCACCGCCCCCTGTGCTGCGGCACCCGGTCCCATCGACCGCCCAAGGGCTGAGAAGTGCGGGCCCACGGCGCGCGCCTGGCAGGCAGCTCCGCCTTCAGTCCCGGTGCCGGATTCACTGGGTGATGCCAGGTGGGCTCCTGAGTCTAGCAGGGACTGGGAGAACCTTTATGTCTAGCTAAGGGATTGTAAATACACCAATCAGTACTCTGTATCTAGCTCAAAGTTTGTAAATACACCAATCAGTACTCTGTGTGTAGCTCAAGGTTTGTAAATGCACCAATCAGTGCTCTGTATCTAGCTAATCTAGTGGGGACTTGGAGAACTTTTCTGTCTAGCACTCTGTGTCTAGCTACAGGATTCTAAACGCATCAATCAGCACTCTGTGTCTAGCTCAGGGATTGTAAACCCACCAATCAGCACTCTGTCAAAACGGGCCAATCAGCTCTCTGTAAAATTGACCAATCAACTCTCTGTAAAATGGACCAATCAGCAGGATGTGGGTGGGGTCACATAAGGGAATAAATGCAGGCTGCGGGAGCCAGCAGTGGCAACCTGATTAGGTCTCCTTCCACACTGTGGCAGCTTTGTTCTTTCATTCTTTATAGTAAGTCTTGTTGTTACTCACTGGGTCCATGCTGCCTTTAAGGGCTGTAACACTCACAGGGAAGGTCTGCAGCTTCACTCCTGAAATCAGTGAGACCCCTTGAACCCACCAGAAGGAAGAAACTGCAGACATATGTGAACATCTGAAGGAACAAACTCCGGACACACCATCTTTAAGAACTGTAACACCGTGAGGGTCCGCAGCTTCATTCTTGAAGTCAGCAAGACCAAGAACCCACGAATTCTGGACACACCACTATACTCCAACCTGGGCGATAAGAGTGAGAACCTGTCTCAAAAAGAAAAAAAAAAAAAATTACTTTTTGTATTTGACATCTTTCACCTAGCATAATGTTTTTGAGATTCACCTATATTGTAGCATGGACCAATAATCTGTCTTTTTTTTTTTTTTTTGAGACGGAGTCTGGCTCTGTCGCCCAGGCTGGAGTGCAGTGGTGCAATCTCGGCTCACTGCAAGCTCCGCCTCCCGGGTTCACGCCATTCTCCTGCCTCAGCCTCCCGAGTAGCTGGGACTACAGGCGCCCGCCATCTTGCCCGGCTAGTTTTTTGTATTTTTTAGTAGTGATGGGGTTTCACCATGTAGGCCAGGATGGTCTCGATCTCCTGACCTCGTGATCCACTGGTCTCGGCCTCCCAAAGTGCTGGGATTACAGGCTTGAGCCACCGCACCCGGCCTATCGGTCTCTTTTTAAGGCTGAAACATACTCTGCTGTATGGCTAGGCCACAATTTGCTTCCTTTTCATCAGCTGGTGGATGCTTGGGTTGGTTCCACCCTTTGGTTTTGGTGATTAATGTTGCTCTGTGCACTCGTGCAGATTTTGTTTTTTTTCTTTGAGATGGAGTTTCACTCTTGTCACCCAGACTGGAGTGCAATGGTGCAATCTCAGCTTTCTACAATCTCTGCCTCCTGGGTTCGAGCGATTCTCCTGCCTCAGCCTCCTGAGTAGCTGGGATTACAGGCATGCACCACCACGCGTGGCTAATTTTATATTTTTAGTAGAAATGGCGTTTCACTATGTTGACAAGGCTGATCTCGAACTCCTGACCTCAGGTGATTGACCCACCTTGGCCTCCCAAAGTCCTGGGATTACACCGGCCACCATGCCTGGCCATTTGTGCAGATTTTCACATAGACGAATGTTTTCACTTCTCTTGAGTATATATCCAGGAGCGGAATTGCTAGATCCTCTGAAAGCTCCATGTTTGTTTGAGGAACTGCCAGACTGTTTCCCAAAGTGGTTGTACCATTTTACATTCTCACTGATGATTTTACTTAATTCATGGTTAATGAAGGAACCAGTAAGATGTTACAACCAGTTCAAAGAAGGCAAAGAACAGATGGTATCTGTAGGTCAGGGAATATTGAAATGAATGCACAGGTAACACTGACCTCTTCCACAATGGGGAAGGAGAGTCTACTGGACTTGAACAGGACAGGACAGAATCTGCTTGTCTGCAGACAAGAAGTATGTTGCATTCTATGGGCTACTTACAATAGACACAGTTGTAAAATAGCTCAAAGGCAAAGAAAAATGCTCACCCCCTGGAGAATCAGACAATGCATAGATGGTATTGGATATTTTTTGTGATTTTTTTTTTTTTTTTGCTTATTTCAAAATTTTCACACCTCTGTCACCTTGGGCCTAAAGGAAATAATGTATACAGTGGTCAATTTCCAAAACAAAGTGGCTTGAATAGGTTTCAGTCCGCAAACAGAATATACTAGGCCCCTGCTTTGGTAGCCGGCGCCTGCTTGTTGGGGCCCCCTTAGTTGCCCTCACCCAAACTAAAAAAGTTGAGTCTAGAATGAAAGTTTACTAGCCTGCAAAATAGCTCGCTTTGTCTATTCTTAACAGCTTGTCTGACTACCTAGGTCATTAAGTGAAATACTTGAGAAAGCCCTAAACTGACTATGATTGCAATGTATTGTGGGCTGCAACAAAATGCAACAAGAAAATCCTAAAGAAAACACCTAAAACTCCTACCCAACAACCAATAGGCGACATCCAGGAAGATTGTGATCCTACAGTACTCAGCCTACGAGGAACCAGGGGAGGGACCTGTGCACTAGGGGATAAATTGCTTGTAACTGTGCTGGGTGTGCCTGCCCACCAGACACCTGATCTTGTAAGACCGTCATTAAAAGTCTCTCTTCCACTCTTGTCCGTGCCTCTGAGTCCGTTCTTTGGGTTTGGACAGGTAAGTTGGTTTCTCACAGGGCTGATGACTGGTCTTACACCTCACCTTCCCAGAGCAACTTCATCACCAACCTCTATACCAATGCAGCCCCATTGCCAGCCTCAGCTTCTGACCAGAGCTCCAATGGGGAATGGGCCACCATCTGCCTGCATCCCCCGCCCCCGGCATGTCCCACAGTCCCTCACGCAACATCTGCCTCCTGAACCTGTCATCTTCCCATGTCCCCACTGGCTTCTCCACCTGTGTGCTCCGTCTCAGCGAGGGCCCTACCACCCATTCAGTCCCCAGACACTCCCCACACGCTGCCAGGTCCTGCACTGGGTCATTTTTCATTCACTCATTGAACAGCTGTGACCAGTGTGTTCACAGCACAGTATGGGACTGCAAGCGCAGTGTGCAGTCACGCTGCCTGAGGTTTGGATTTGGGCTCTACTGGTTTCCAGTTAGTGATCTTGGGCAAAGTATTCAACCTCTCTGTGCCCCAGTTTCCTCTGTAAAATGGCAAGAGAAATCATGCCAACCTCACGATTGGGGTTAGGTGAACTGATGAGGTGTGGGGTGCATATTCAATTGCCCTGTAATGACGACAGCTATAGTAACTGACGACATCAATAGTAATGATGACAGCTCCCTTTCCAGAGCGAGGATAAGTGGTATAAGTGCCTGGTTCCTCTGAATCCTCACCAAGACCCCCAGGGTTCAATTCTGAAATGTCACTTTGTTGGGTGCCTGGCATAAAATAAACATTCATTATTCCGGATGAAAGGAGTATTGGTTAGAATGAGTTTGGCTTCTGAAAAACAGACCCAGCAGGTCCACACCTTCCTCCCTGTCCAGGCCTGGACCCAGTGTCCTCCAGTCTGATGAGAGGGCGACACCTGCTGGTGAAAAGCTGGCTGTGCAGCCACAGGCCGCCTTTCTCCTTGAGGATCTCAAACTCCCTCTGCAGTCTTGTCCTTGGGGCCTTCAGGAGAGTGGAATGGGCATATGTCACCCAGATGGTACTGTAGCCTCTTCTCTGGTCCAAACCATTGCTCTCCTTTGTCAGGATTAAGACTCAGCCTCCTGTGCCTCCTCCCCTGCAGGCAGAAGGCCGGGAGGGATCCTTCTCAAAGGTATATCTGGCCATGACGCTGTCTGCTCACAATTTCCAGTGCTGCCATCTGGGAATAAGATCTAAGATCTAAAGGTCTTGTTGCAGCCTGCCAGGCCTCACCTGATGCAGCTCCTGCCACTTTTCTTTTTTCTTTTTTTTTCTTTTTCTTTCTTTCTTTCTTTTCTTTTTTTTTTTTTTTTTGAGACAGCCTTGCTCTTGCTGTCACCCAGGCTGGAGTGCAGTGGCGAGATCTCAGCTCACTGCAACCTCTGCCTTCCGGGTTCAAGCAATTCTCTCGCCTCAACTTCCCAAGTAGCTGGGATTATAGGTGTCCGCCACCACGCCTGGCTAATTTTTGTATTTTTAGTTGAGACGGATTTTCACCAAGTGGGCCAGGCTGATCTCAAACTCCCGACCTCAAATGATACCCCCCCCACTCCCCCGCCTCGGCCTCCCAAAGTGCTGGGAGTACAGGCATGAGCCACCGCGCCTGGCCTCCTGCCACTTTTCTGATCTGTTTGTTTTGTGCGTGCGCATTGCCTGTCTCCCCAACTAGAGGATAAGCTCTTTCGTGGCTGGGCCTCATTGTCTTATTCATTGCTCCATCGCACGGTCTAGCCCAAAGCCTGGCATTCAGTGGGTGCCCAATAAATACTTGGTGAATAAATGAATGAGTGACGATTACCCTAGCCAGACTGAAGGACTGCTCCTTCTGCCCAGAGCATTCCCCACTTGCTCCCCCACCCCCACCCTTTCGTATAGCTTAGTCACTGGTCAGATCTCATTTTAGGCATCACTTCCTACAGGAAGCCCTCCCTGATCTCCTCTCTCCGGAGTGGAGTGGTTGCCCTCCAGCATCATTCTGTGTTGCCCTTACTGTGGCACTTCTCAGAAGTTATGGCAATTGTCTGCCTTCTTTCTGGCTTCCCCCACCTGGCTGTGAGCTCCTTGAGGCCAGGGTTACACTTATTCTCTGCGTGCCCTCTCTGCCTAGAAGAGACGCTACCAGGATGAGAGGGTATATACCTCACAGTTAGGAGCAGGAATATGGGCACCAGGCTTGCCTGAGTTCTAATCTCAGCGGTACCAGTCTATGGAACTTTGAGTCCATTCTTCAACCTCTCTGTGCCTCAGCTCTCTAACCTATAAAATGGTCGCAAATATAGTGCCCATGTTGTTTATGTGACACAGAGTAAATGGTCAATACATGTTAAATGTTAGTGCTATTATTTGTAGAAACCTAGTAAAATAGTCATTGAATAAATTAATGACCTGGTACGGTGGCTCACACCTGTAATCCAAGCACTTTGGGAAGCTGAAGCGGGAGGATAGCCTGAGGCCAGGAGTTCAAGACCAGCCTGGGCAGTACAGCAAGACCTCTTCTCTACTAAAACTCAAAGAAGTCAAGCTGGACAGAGTGGTGCGCCTATAGTCTCAGCTACCCTGGAGGCTGAGGCAGGAGGATCACTTGAGCCCAGGAGTTTGAGGCTGCAGTGAGTTGTGATTATTCCATTGCACTCCAGCCTAGGTGATAGAGTGAGACTCTGTCTCTAAAATAAATAAATACATAAAAACTCAGTGATTTTTATCTGGGAGCCTTGAGACTGACTTCCTTAAATAGGTTGATTTAGGGTTTTTTACAGTGCTGCGCATCTCTTAGACTTACAGACACCCTCACACCACACCAGTAACCCCACCTCCTACTCAGGGAACACAGTTACCTTGAGGGGTGAACCTCCTCCCCTAACCTTTTTTTTTTTTATCCTTAGAAGGCAGCATGAGCCTGGTGTGCAGTAGATGCTCAATAAATAATATGTCTTATTTTCATTTGTTCAAATATGATACTCTGTTTCTGAGCACCTCCTTCCCTTTTGAGAAGCCAGGTCCCCTTATTTCCCACCTCAGATCCCCAGGTCCCACCTGGGCTGCCTTCTGGGACGGAGTCTCCTGGGAGCCAACTTCCCTGAGCCTCCCAGCCCCCACTGGCATGCCTTTGCAGTGACCTACACGTTCGCCTCTGAGCCAAGATGGCAGTAAGAAACCCGCTGTCCCTCCCCGTCATGCTGGGGCATTCTGACCTCCTCTCTGGCCTGCCCTGGGGTAAGATGACAGCAAGTGACCCTGGGGAGGGTGGATTTTCTCAGGGCTGGCCCCTTCTCATCTTTTAGATCGCACTTTTTTCCCTGTGCAGAGAGGCCCTTCCCAAGCACTGCATCAGGGAAGGTCTTCACCCCAATCACTCTCCATCTAGCATCCTGTTTCAGTTCCTGCAGAGCATTCGCCACTGTTCAAAATCATCTTTATTTATTGGGTTACTTTATTTATTTGGGTTGGGTTCCCTCTACCCAAAAAATACCAGCTCCAAGAAAACCATAGTATCTCCCCAGGACTTTGCAGGGCCTGGCATGTAGAAGATGTACCAGTAATACTTGCTGTATGAATGAATGAATCTCTTCGTGTGCGGGTGCCTTATCCTGCCTCTGCCACTCGATGGATGTTTCAGATGCCACTTAGCGGATCTAATGATCTTTCCTTGGCTCAAGCACAAAAGACTCCTGCTTATCTGGGGAAGCAGGGCCAGGCCCTGGGAATTGCAGCCTCTGGGCATCAGAGCCTGGCCTTTCCAGCTAATCTGCCTGCCCACAGACACAAGAGGAGAGGGCTTTCAGCGAATCCTTGACTGTTCCCCAAGTCGAAGACCTCACAGGCACAGCCTTCACGGGTTTCTCCTTAGCCTCAGGAACCTCCTGGGGGCAGAGCGGGCTGACCGGGCAGGAAGCTGAGGCCGCATCCCCTCTGCAGAGCGGCAGGGTGGCCCTGGCCTGGGCAAGGCATCCCCCACCCATGGGGGTCACCCGAGTCAGATGGGGCCAGTTTTCCCCACAGAACACAATGTAGGTCTTCATTGGTGGGGTGACAAGCCCTTGACCGGGACTGGGGGCTTGGGGTGGTGATGCGGTTGCTGCCAGAGAGAGCTGTTTCCCCTGGGTGCAGTCAATAACAAAAGTCAGATGAGCCGTGGGGACGGTCTTCTGATGCCCGGCCAGCTTCCCACCTAGAAGGGAGGAAGAGACTGAAAGTGAGCACAAGGAAGGGACTTTTTGCCCCCGAGAAAGGGTCTCGTTCTGTCGCCCAGGCCAGAGTGCAGTGGCACGATCGTGGCTCGCCTCAGCCTCAGGGGGCTCAACCCATCCTCTCATCTCAGCCCCCTAAGTAGCTGGGACTACAGGCTCATGCCACCACACCTGGTGAATTTTAAATTTTTTCGTAGAGATGAGGTTTTCCTACGTTGTCCAGGCTGGTCTCAAACTCCTGGACTCAAGAAATCCTCCTGCCTCAGCCCAGTCAGCACTGGGATTACAAGCGTGAGCCATCGCACCCCACCAGGACATGGTTTCCTGAATTCATTTGTTTATTCATTTTTTTTTTTTTTTTTTTTTTTGAGACGGAGTCTCGCTCTGTCGCCCAGGCTGGAGTGCAGTGGCCAGATCTCAGCTCACTGCAAGCTCCGCCTCCCGGGTTTACGCCATTCTCCTGCCTCAACCTCCCAAGTAGCTGGGACTACAGGTGCCCGCCCCCTCGCCTGGCTAGTTTTTTGTATTTTTTAGTAGAGACGGGGTTTCACCATGTTAGCCAGGATGGTCTTGATCTCCTGACCTCGCCATCCGCCCGTCTCGGCCTCCCAAAGTGCTGGGATTACAGGCTTGAGCCACCGCGCCCGGCCCCATTTGTTTATTCATTCGATGGGTTTAACTGAGTTGGTTGATACACCAACAGAGGAGGACAGTCAGGGTTTAAGTGTATGGATTTCAGCATCAGAGAGACCTGAGTTCAAGTCTCTGCTTACCATCCATCCATCTGCCTTCCAGGAGCACAGAATCCAACATATCAGTGCCTTTCAACTTTGCTGTTCCCATGAGTTGCCTGCGGAGCTTGTTAAAATGCAGAGTCTAGTGTAGTGGGGCTGGGGTGGGGCCTGAGACTCGCATTTCTAACAAGCCCCCAGAGGATGCGGATTCTGCTGGTCCATGGACCACATTATGAAAAGCACAGTCCTCAACCCAAGAGAGGAAAGCCCTGGCCATCTTTCCAGGTGAGAAAACTGAGGCTCAGCCTGCACAAGTGTTGGTAGGTCTTAGGGAGCATCTTGCTACTCTCCCCCTCCCCACATAATCTTGTCCACAGCCTCAGAGAATCCCATCGGTACCTGGTGGCATCTGACCTGGCAATCCCCCAGCTCAGATCCCAGCACAGGGGAAAGGGATGGACAAACCAGCCAATAGATTTATCAATGAAGCAGGTGTCTGAGCAAGTGTATCTGAATCTAAAGCCTGTGCTCTTAAAAAGGGAACTTTTTGAGTTACCCAGATAACATACACATCCATTCTTTTAGCTACGTGCTGTGAGCCACGGCGTGGGCTCGGAAGGAAACGTATGTTCTAGTAGGTTGGCTAGCACAGGAAATAAAACAAGCCCGCCCTTGGCTTGAGAATCCCAGCAACCCGAGGGAGGTAGCATGTTTGCCATCAGACCCCCACTCCCAGTTGGTCTTTCTTTCTTTTTTTTTTTGAGATGGAGTCTCACATTGTTGCTCAGGCTGGAGTGCAGTGGCACAGTCTCAGCTCACTGCAACCTCCGCCTCCCGAGTTCAAGCGACTCTCCTGCCTCAGCCTCCCGAGTAGCTGGGATTACAGGAGCCCGCCACCACACCATATATTTTTTGTATTTTTAGTAGAGACGGGGGTTTCACCATGTTGGCCAAGCTGGTCTTGAACTCCTGACCTCATGATCCGCCCACTTCAGCCTCCCAAAGTGCTGGGATTACAGGCGTGAGGCACCGTACCCGGCCCCCAGCTGGTGTTTCTGTGGGGCTGGGGTCCCTTTGCCACCTCTTACCAGAGCTGGTCTCCAGGTCCGTCTCACGGATGGTGCCTTTGAGGTTGGCTCTCCAGTCCCTGCGGTCTTCTGAGGGGGCCATGTGGCTACTTCGGCGCCTGCTAAGCTCTGGCAGGAGGGGAGCTGTCCTCGGCCACTCTTCCAGGATGTGGCTCCCCTACTGCGGGACCAGACCTTTTATACTGACCGGATCCGGATTCTCTGAATGCGTTCCACCAGGAGCCAAAGGAACCGGCCCAGAGCAGTCAGGGGATCGCTTTGATCAACAGGGTTATGTCAACAGGATTATTGTTGGGTCAATGGGAGGCAGGCCTCCTACCAAACAGACCAAACAGACACGATTTCTAGCAACTGCAGCTGCTTCCTGATTTAGGTTAGGCCTCTGGAACCTTCTCATCCAGCCTCAGTATCCCAAACCTCAGTCATTATCCAGTGGTTCCACCAGTTTGTTTTTTTTTCCTGTCTAGGAACTACATGTAATACTACTTACTTCACATGTCCTTGAAGTCAGCCAACTGTTTTTACTGAAAAAGAAGTGCACTTGGCTGGGCGTGGTGGCTCACGCCTGTAATCCCAGCACTTTGTGAGGCCAAGGTGGGTGGATCACAAGGTCAGGAGATCAAGACCATCCTTGCTAACACGGTGAAACCCCGTCTCCACTACAAAAAATTAGCCGGGTGAGGTGGCAGGCACCTGTTGTCCCAGCTACTCCGAGGGCCGAGGCAGGAGAATGGCGTGAACCTGGGAAGTGGAGCTTGCAGTGAGCCGAGTTTGTACCACTGCACTCCAGCCTGGGCGACAGAGCGAGACTCCGTCTCAAAAAAAAAAAGAAAAAAAAGAAAGAAAAAGAATTGCACTTTATTTTATGTATGTATGTATGTATGTATGTATGTATGTATATATTTTGAGACGGAGTTTCGCTCTTCTTGCCCAGACTGGAGTGCAATAGCACGATCTCAGTTTACCGAAACCTCCACCTCCCAGGTTCGAGTCATTCTCCTGGCTTAACCTCCCTAGTAGCTGGGATTACAGGCATGCACCACCATACCCGGCTAATTTTTGTATTTTTAATAGAGACAGGGTTTCTCCATGTTGGTCAGGCTGGTCTCGAACTCCTGACTTCAGGTGATCTGCCTGCCTCGGCTTCATTACAGGTGTGAGCCACTGTGCCTGGCCAGAAGTGCACTTTATTTTAATTTTATTATTATTATTATTATTATTTTAGGTGGAGTCTTGCTCTGTTGCCCAGACTGGAGTGCAGTGGTGTGATCTCAGCTCACTGCAACCTCTGCCTCCTGGGTTCCAGTGATTCTCCTATGTCAACCTCCCAAGTAGCTGGGGCTACAGGCGTGTGCCACTACACCTGGCTAATTTTTGTATTTGTGTGTGTGTGTGTGTATATGCATATATATATATATAAGCATATATTTTTTTTTTAGTAGAGATAAGGTTTCATCATGTTAGCCAGGCTGGTCTCAAACTCCTGACCTCAAGTGATCCGCTTGCCTCAGCCTCTCAAAGTGCTGGGATTACAGGCGTGAGCCACTGCACCTAGCCTATTGTATTTTATTTCTGCTACTGGCCCAGATGAAAGAAATGCACTTTGAAAGGAAATTTGGTATTGCTATACTAAATAGAAACAGTATCACTTCCAGAAATAAGAGGTACCTATGCCTGGTAGCCAAGTTAGCCACCAAACATGTCCACACCCTCATCCCCAAAGCTTGTGAATATATCACCTTACTGGGCGAAAGGGACTTTGCCGATGTGATCAAGAGTATGAATTTTGAGAAAAGGATATTATTCTGGAGTACGTGGGTGAGCTCAATCTAATCACGTGAGTCCTTAAAATTGGAGAACCTCACCAGGCGCAGTGGCTCACACCTGTAATCCCAGCACTTTGGGAGGCCGAGGCGGGCAGATCACCTGAAGTCAGGAGTTCGAGACAAGCCTGGCTAACATGGCAAAACCCCATCTCTACTACAAATACAAAAATTAGCTGGGCATGGTGGAGCACACCTGTAATCCCAGCTACTTGGGAGGCTGAGGAAGGAGAATCACTTGAACCTGGGAGATGGAGGTTGCAATGAGCTGAGACTGCACCACCGCACTCCAGCCTGCATGACAGGAATGAGACTCCATCTCAAAAAAAAAAAAAAAAAAAAAATCGGAGAACCTCTTCTGGCTAAATTAGAGAGATGTGATAACGGAAGAAGGCCAGAGAGCTATGAAGTGAAGATTCAACCCTCCCTTGCTGGCTTTGGAGGGGGAGGACGGGGTCCTGAGCCAAGGTATGCCAGCAGCCTCTAGAAGCTGGGAAAGGCAAGGAAAGTGATCCTTCCCTGGAAACTCCATGAAGAAACTTCCTGCCAACACCTGATTTTAAACCAGTGAGACCCACGTTGAACTTCTGACCTACAGAGAAAAAATTTGTGTTGCTTTAAACTACTAAATTCTGATAATTTATTTAGTATCAATAAAAAACTAATACACTGTGCAAATAACAAAGAAAAAATTTTAAAACTAAATTTTAGCTAATTGTTGTTGCCTGTGTTATATGACTTAAAAAGTAACTGAGTAATTTATATCTTACTACAATGTCTTGCTTTCTTCAGGGTCTCACTCTGTTGCCCAGGCTGGAGTACAGTGACACAATCATGGCTCATTGCAGCCTCGACCTCCCAGCCTCATGCAACCCTCCCCCCTCAATCTCCTGATTAGCTGGGACTACAGGCTCATGCCATCTCACCAGGTTAATTTTTTTAAAAACCTTTTGTAGAAATGGAGGGTCTCACTATGTTAGCCAGGCGGGTCTCGAACTCTTGGCTTCAAGTGATCCTCCCGTCTTGGCCTCTCAAAGTGCTGAGATTATAGGTGTGAGCCACCGTGCCTGGCCCACAGTTTTTGTTTGGTTTTTTTGTTTGTTTGTTTTCTTTGAGACGGAGTTTCGCTCTTGTCACTCAGGCTGGAGTGCAATGGCATGATCTCAGCTCACTCCAACCTGCAACCTCCACCTCCCGGATTCAAGCGATTCTCCTGACTCAGCTTCCCGAGTAGCTGGGATTACAGGTGCCTGCCACCACGCCCAGCTAATTTTTGTATGTTTGGTAGAGATGGGGTTTCACCATGTTGGCCAGGCCGGTCTCCAACTTCTGATCTCAGGAAATACACCCGCCTTGACCTCCCAAAGTGCTGGAATTATAGGTGTAAGCTGCTGCGCCTGGTCCCACAAGTTTTTTAAAGAAGTAACTGGACACGCGTGATAGCAGGCACCTCTGATACCGTGGGACAAGAAGGGTACTTCATGTCTGTGGTCTCCAACCCCAAAACTCCTAACCACAGTCTAAATATGACAAAAACACTGGACAAATCCAAACTGAGGAACATTCCGTAAAATCCATGTACAATCCCCAAACTCTCAAGATCATGAAAAACAAGGGGAGACAAAAACTGTCCCAGGCCAGAGGGGACTAAAGAGACATGAAAACTTGCTGCAATGGAGGTATCCTGGATTGCATCTTGAAAAGGACGTTGCAGAAATACTGGTGAAATCTGAATAAAGCCTGGAGTTTAGACGCTAATAATGTACTGATGTTGCTTTCTTAGTTTCGACAAACATTCCATGGTCATGTAACATGTTGGCAATAGGGAAAATTGGATGTGGTGTGTACAGCTCTGTACAATCTGTGCAGCTTTTCAATACATTGGAAATTATTCTAAAATTTAAAAATTATTATTGGTCAGGCATAGTAGTTCATGCCTGTAATCCCAGCACTTTGGGAGGCTGAGGCAGGTGGATCACTTGAGCCCAGGAGTTCTAGATCAGCCTGGGCAACATGATGAAACTCTATCTCTATTAAATATACAAAAATTAGCCAGGCTTGGTGGTGCATGCCACAATGCACAGCGCACAACCATAGCTCACTGGAGCCTCAAACTCCTGAGCTCAAGTCATCCTCCCGCCTCAGCCTCCCAAGTAGCTAGGAATACAGGTGCACGCAACTATGCCCAGCTAATTTTAAAAGTTTTTGTAGAGATAGGGTCTCGCTATGTTGCCCTGGCTTAAAAATTATTTTATTATTATTATTATTATTTGAGATGGGGTCACACTCTGTCACCCAGGCTAGAGTGCAGTGGTGCAATCTCGGCTCACTGCAACCTCTGCCTCCCGGGTTCAAGCGATTCTCCTGCCTCAGCCTCCTCAGTGGCTGGGATTACAGGCACACGCCACTACTCCTAATTTTTGCTTATTTTTGGTAGAGACAGGTTTCACCATGTTGATCAGACTGGTCTCGAACTCCTGACCTTGTGATCAGTCTGCCTTGGCCTCCCAAAGTGCTGGGATTACAGGCACGAGGCACCACACCCAGTCAAAAATTATGTTTTAAACTGTGCATGGTGGCTCATGCCTGCAATCCCAGCACATTGGGAGGCCGAGGCAGGAGGATCACTTGAAGTCAGAAGTTCCTTGCCAGCCTGGGCAACATGGCAAGATCCAGTCTCTACAAAGGCTGGGTGGTTCGGCTTTGGTGCAGTCACATAGCTCCCTGCTAACTGAGCTGAAATTAAAACCCACTCAGGGCCAGGCGCAGTGGCTTATGCCTGTAATCCCAACACTTTGGGAGGCCAAGCCAGGTGTATCACCTGAGGTCAGGAGTTTGAGACCAGCCTAACCAACATGGAGAAACCCTGTCTCTACTAAAAATACAAAATTAGCTGGGCATGGTGGCACATGCCTGTAATCCCAGCTACTCGGGAGGCTGAGGCAGGAGAATCACTTGAACCCGGGGGGCGGAGGTTGCGGTGAGCCAAGATCACGCAATTACACTCCAGCCTGGGCAACAAGAGCGAAACTCCGTCTCAAAAATAAATCAATAAAAAACCCATTCAGTCTGGCTCCTACATGGCTCATGGGGCCTGTGGACTGGACTCTTCTTTTCCCTCCACACCGCATCTGCATTCAGTCCACAAGCAAATCATGCAAATGGCACCTTCACAATGATGCTGAGGTGACACTTCTCACCACCTGCCTTCTCCTACCTAGTTTGAGCACCCTTCATCACTTACCCAGACTAGCCAGCTGGTCCCCCTCTCCTTCCCGATGGTGTGGTGTGGTCTGTTAACACCCGAGCCACAGCTGAGTCCTCCTCTGCCCAGGACCTTCTGCTGGCTCCCCAGCTGCTCTGAGTAACAGCTAGAGCTTTGCAATAGCCGCAGGCCTTTGAAGCTGGGACTTCTGTGCCTGAGCTGCCTGCCGCTCTCCCCTGCTCACACCAGGCCAGATGCAAACTTCTCCTCTGGGTCTCAAGCATACGGATCACGCTCCTGCCTCAGGGCCTTCGCATGAGCCATTCCCGCTGCCCGGAAAGCTCTCTGGTCAGACAGCTGCTTGGCTGACCAATCACCTCCTACAAACCTTGTTCAGACCTTGCCTTGAACTCTTGGCTTCAAGTGATCCTCCTGTCTCGACCTCTCAAAGTGCTGAGATTATAGGTGTGAGCCACTGTGCCTGGCCCACAATTTTTTTTTTTTTCTTTGAGATGGAGTTTTGCTCTTATCGCTCTTGTCACTTGGCCATGCATCTAGAGGGCGTCCAGCACAGGGTATGTGCTCAATACACAGATGAAGAAGGACAATCCACGAGACAGCTGTCCCTCTCCCAGGACCCTGGCAAATGCTGGGGATGGGGAACATGTTCAGATGTCAAGAGGAAGAGGGTCTAGTGTCTGGGCTGTTTTTTGAGTGCTCTTCCTGTTCACAGGAGTGGACGGGCTGCACAGTTGGAGCAAAACCGGATGAGTTTTAAGGGCCACTGAGCATCTTCCCCACTGGCAGCCTTTCCCAACGTCCAGAGAGATGCACAGCTGTCTCCTGTGTGGTCCTGGATCCCTGGAGGAGGGGCCAGGCTTGGAGGTGGAAGGAGAGCTCAGTGAGGAGGGGGCAGAGAAGGGACTGCCCAGATGTGACGCATCTGGAGTCTCCAAATCTGCACCAGGACAGATGAGTAGAGCTGCATTTTCCCCACCCTGCTCATATCGGCCTTTTGTGAACTTTGTTTCTGCCCTGTCTGCATTGCCCTTAGGTATTCACTGCTACCTGTTATCACTGGAAGAAAAATGGCCATGGGCGTTCTGCTCTTCCTTCACCTCTTTCTTCTCCATCCCTTCCTTCTTCCTTCTTCATCTGTGTATTGAACACATACTCTGTGCTGGACACCCTCTAGATGCATGGCCAGTGTTGTCCTCATTGACGAGGCAAGATCTGAGCGAGGTTTGTAGGAGGTGATGGGTCAGCCAAGCAGATATCTGGGCAGAGAGCATTCCGGGCAGTGGGAATGGCTCGTGCAAAGGCCCTGAGGCAGGAGCGTGATTGGTATGCTTCAGGCCCAGAGGGGAGGTCTGCATCCGACCTGGTGTGAGCAGGGGAGAACGACAGGCAGCTCAGGGAGAAAAGTCCCAGGTTCAATGACCTGAGGGCATTGCAAAGCTTTAGCTCTCGCTCAGAGGAGCTGGGGAGCCATTGAGCAGTGCAAGAGCCAAACTGAATGGGTTCCAATTTCATCTCCGGCTGGGCCAACCCACCTGTGCATGAGTGACAGCACCCCACGGGTTCCAGAGCTCGCGTGTCCGTGATCCAGCTTAGTGCCCGGCACGCCAAGAATACTTGGGAAATGGCAGCTAAGGACTGCTGCCTCAGGAGGGTCTCTTCTCATTTCCAAAGCTGTCTTGTTCGGTGAAATGCATACAGACACTGGAGCTACATCCATAGACTGACCGAGTTCCCTGCCCTTGTGCTGCACTCCCCTTGATGAGACAGATGATGGGGTCATGTAAGGAGCTAAGACATCCTGAGCTGGGAAGGAGGGAAGCAGGGGCTGAGGGAGGGAGGCAACTGGTGGGGGCAGGCAGGGGTGGCCGGGATGCCTGGAGCCCAGTACTGGGGCTGGACTCTGCACTGCTTTGCTTGGGGACCTACCTGGGCTCTAAGTCACTAGGGCAGACAGTGGCCAGGGTGAGGCTGGCACAGTGCAGCCCCTTCCCCACTGCTGAAGACACCACCTTTGTGGGGTGGGAGCACAGGTTTTGGGGAGTTGAGAGCCATCCTCATCCTAGAGGTGGTTGTTTCTGGAAGCAAAAATCCAGGGTTTATACTCTTGGGACAGGGGAACCCTGGGGCCTCGCGTCCTCCCCATAACCTTCACATTGGGCAGCGAAGGCGTCTTCCTGTTGAGTCTGAGGGAGAGAGAAGTGGTGTTACTCGGGGTGTCAGCTTTCATCTCACTTAGTCCTCACAGTCGCCCTGCGAGGTAAGGACCACGATTGGCCCAATTTACAGATGAAGACACTGAGGCTCAGATAAGTTACATGGTTTGCCCAAAGTGACACACTAGGTGGCTGAATGGGATTGAACCCAGGTCTTTTTTTTTTTTGAGACGGAGTCTCGCTCTGTTGGCAGGCTGGAGTGCAGTGGCATGATCTCGGCTTGCTGCAACATCCGCCTCCCGGATTCAAGCAATTCTCCTGCCTCAGGCTCCCGAGTAGCTGGGACTACAGGTGTGCGCCACTACACCTGGCTAATTTTTGTATTTTTAGTAAAGATGGGATTTCACCATGTTGGCCAGGATGGTCTCGATCTCTTGACCTGGTGATCTGCCCCTCTCGGCCTCCCAAAGTGCTGGGATTACAGGCGTGAGCCACCGCACCCAGCCTGAACCCAGGTCTTTCTGAGACAGCCCAAGCTGTTGATGGAACCCTCTGGCTAACGGAGGAGCAGGTAAAGTGAAACACTTTAGAATGCTTTGGGAGTGGGGATGTAAGGAATTGAGCCTTGTATGGGGCCTGAAAGATTTATAGTTGTCCCTCGGTGTGTGTAGGGGAATCAGTTTCACCACTTCCCACAAATACCAAAATCCACAGATGCTCAAGTCCTGATACAAAATGGTGCAGGATTTGCATACAGCCTAAGTACATCTTCCCGTAGACTTTAAATTATCTCTAGATGACTTATGCAATCACATGTCAGGTAACGATATTTCAGTCCATGCCAGAATGCACATACGATGGTTCTCCCATAAGATTATAATGGAACTGCCCTATGCCGGTGCACATCACTAAAAATTGATATCTCAAAAGAGATGGGGTCTTTTTATGTTGCCTAGACTAGTCTAGAAGTCCTGGGTTCAGGTGATCCTCCCAGCATGGCCTCCTAAAGTGCTGGGATTGTCAGTATGAGCCACCACACCTGGCCAGGTGTACAATTTTTTATCATTTATACTGTATTTTTATGATCCTTTTCTGTGTTTAAATACACAAATAGCCACCATTGTTTTTGTTTGTTTGTTTGAGACAGAGTTGCACTCTTGTTGCCCAGATTGGAATGCAATGGTGCGATCTTGGCTCACTGCAACCTCTGCCTCCCAGGTTCAAGAGATTCTCCTGCCTCAGCCTCCCGAGTATTTGGGATTACAGGTGCCCGCCACCATGCCTGGCTAATTTTTTGTATTTTTATAGAGATGGGGTTTCATCATGCTGGCCAGGCTGGTCTCAAACTCTTGATCCCGGGTAATCCAGCCCCCTTGGCCTCCCAAAGTGCTGGGACTACAGGCGTGAGCCATCACGCCCAGCCCACAAATAGCCACCATTGTGTTACCATTGCCTACGGTACTCAGTATGGTAACATGCTGTAGAGGTTTGGAGCCCATCAGCAATCAGCTCTGCTATTCAGCCCATGTGTGTGTTTGGCTGTAGCCTCTGGAGGAAGCTAAGGAGCAGTGACCCAAAGGCAGAGGGTGAGTCTGAGGTGGGATCCCAGGACAGGTACAAGAATTAGGCAAAAGCGGATGAAATATGAATAAATTTCACTGTGTTAATGTAATTACTGCATTAATAACCTTAGATAATAGCTAACATTATTATTTAGTTAACAGGAGTGTACCCATGTTAAATTAATTTTTTTAAAGAGGTGAATTCTCACTCTGTCACCTAGGCTGGAATGCAGTGGTGCGATCATAGCTCACTGCTTCCTGGAACTCTTGGGCTCAAGCAATCCTCCTGCCTCAATCTCCTGATTAGGTGGGACTATAGGCACCCGCCACCATGCCTGGCTAATTTTTTTCACTTTTCTCTAGAGACAGGGTCTACCTGTGTTGCCCAGGCTGGTCTCAAACTCCTGGGCTCAAGTGAACCTGAACCTCCTGCCTCGACCTCTCAAATTGCTGGGATTACAGGTGTGAGCCACCACAGCCAGCCTAAATGTCTTAGTTTGGACAAATGTGCCATGGTAATGCAAAGTGTCATTACTAGGGGCAACTGGGTATAAGGTATAGAGTACACTATAGTGCCTTTTCAATTTTTCTGTGTATCTAAAATCATTTGAAAAGTAAACATTTATTTTAAAACATGAAGGTGGTTATCCTTCCATGAGTGTAAAGTACAAAATACAGGCTCACGATGTCATCAGAAGTCAGAACACTGGTTGCGGGCCCAGGGGCGCTGGAGCGGCTGGCCATGGTTAGCTTTGTGATCTGGGGGCTGGTGTGTTCCATCTGTGAATGTCTTTTGAGCTACACACTTATCAGGAGGTAAGTCATGTCTTAATACATTTTCTTTCTTTTTTTTTTTTGAGACGGAGTTTCGCTCTGTCGCCCAGGCTGGAGTACAGTGGCGCAATCTCGGCTCACTACAAGCTCTGCCTCCCGGGTTCACGCCATTCTCCTGCCTCAGCCTCCTGAGTAGCTGGGACCACAGGCGCCCACCACCACGCCTGGCTAATTTTTTTGTATTTTTAGTAGAGACGGGTTTTCACCATGTTAGCCAGGATGGTCTCAATCTCCTGACCTTGTGATCCATCTGCCTCGGCCTCCCAAAGTGCTGGGATTATAGGCGTGAGCCACCACACCCGGCCTTAATAAATTTTCTTAAGTTTAGCACCAAATAAAACGAGGATGAGAAGGTTGTTTGAGTTGTGGGGATTCGGGTGCTTATCCAGCCATGAGCCCTGGCCTAGATGCTTCTAGAAGCCTGGAGGGAACCAAGAACATTCCAAGTAGAGGTGGCAGAGCCAAGACCCTGAGGTGGGAACACACTGCTGCATGTCTCTCACTGTGAATGAGGTGCCCTGATCGGAAGCAGTGCTGTGTGCCCTGCAGGGCCGGCAAGTCCATGTCCACATTGTGGCTCAGTGCAGTGAAAGCCAATCTCAGCCCCCTCCGCAGTGTGGTCAGCCTGCCAGCAGGTGGTCAGCTGGTCCTCCTGGGAAACTGTGCCATCCAGGGACTGGGTGCGAGTCTTTTGTCCACAGACAGGGCACTCAGCAGTGGTGTCAGCCTGGTGAGCCTTGGTAAGGGCACGTGCAGGATGCTGAGCCTCTCCCGTCCCCATGACCTTCTCAAGGCCACTTGCTCGGTGGGCATATCCAGCAGGTGTGGTGGCCAGGAAAGAAGCAGGCTCCATCCACAGGGCGTGTCGTTTTGCTCAACTCAGGACCCAGAGCATCCTCCATAGTAATTCTCTTCGGTGGGAGCACTGGGAACATGAGCCACAGATACCTTCCGAGTCTGAGCTGCTGAGGCAAGGGCTGCAGGGTGCCCGGCTGTCAGGAAAGCCTGCACCGGCAGCTGGAAGGCACGTGGTGGGGGCGCCTGCTGCGGCTGCAGCACTGGCTCTGAGGCTTTGGGATCTCGTCCAGCTTCTGCGAGGTGAATTGTGACAGTGCAGAGCTTTGCAGTGCCAGGGTCCCCTGAATGGTCATTCTGACTGCAGCTGGGAGCCCACCACATCCCTGGTGCCCCTCTCTTCCCAGGGCTGGGGTCTAGGCCAGACCCCTCTTGGCTTGGGAATTGTGCCCTGGGAGGGGGACACTGTCCCATAGGTGGGGACAGAGGCCCCAGGTATGCTGCTGGCTGGCCGGGACTGTGAGGACGTCATGCTCACCTTTCTCTCTTGTGGCCTTGATGGGACCAGCTTCCCCATTGAACAGGATTTTCTGAGGTGTCTGGGACTGTGGTGCAGCTTGCGGGGTGCCACACTGACTCCTTCCAGACATGCCAGTCACTGGCCACCGAGGGGGCCAGATACGGGTGCCATGCTGCAGTGGGGGTGTATCCCGACCTCCCTTTTAGCCCTGATGAGCCTGGGCAGGGCCTGGTGTTGGGGTTGCCATGGGCTTCCTGAGCTAGGCTGTCCCATGGTCCTGGGGCTGTCCAGGACACATTTGGAAGGGACTTGGACCCAGCAGCTCTGTTCAAAATCATAACGGGGGCAACAAGGGCCCCCCACATCCAAATTCATAGGAAGCCGTGGCATGGAGTTCCAGTGGAGGAACCTCCAGGAAACCTGAGGTCCCCCATGAGCCAGGGCCAGACTGGGCACATCCTGAGTCCCCAGTGCCCCCAGAGAATGGCCTGCTGCCCTGGGTTCCATGGACGCCTCCTCATGCCACTGGGCCTTGGCCTCAATGGACAGTCCCATCAGGATGGAGTGTGAAAGGACGAGGCGCCCATGGCGGGGAAGCTGACCAAATGGGCCACTGGAACCAGGTTGGTGGGCCAGGAGGGGCCTGCCTATCCCCCTGCCAGAGGGTCTTCCTGCCAGGTGAAGCCAGCACAGGCCTGGGTGTCAAGGACCCTTGCTCGGGTTTGGCTGAAAGAAAAACAGATGTGGTCAGCATCTCCAGTGAGCCTATGCAGTCCTTCCTTGGCCGGGCTCTTTGGAGTCCTCAGGGTCTCTGTGTGGCCCCTGTGGTCTGCCACTGAGGACACACCTGCAGGCTGCTGATCCCAGAGGAAGGGGTCTGTGCCTCCTGTGGTGCGAAGCCATCGGGGTACAGCAGGTGGCTTCTGGGACTGCCCTCCCCCAGGGTTCAGTCTGACTGGGGATTTCCTGCTCCACACCCTCATCCCAAGACTGTTGGGCCTGGGATACAGCCTCCAGTCAGAACTCAGGTGGGAGTTCTGGATGTCACTCAGCCCCCTTGCCACCTCACATGGGGACCTGTCTCCATGGTGGGTGAGACAGCCCAGATACAGAGCCCCCTCTACCCTCCTGGGCTGCCCAGTCCATGCCAGGACTGACTGTTTCCATACCTGGCTAAACTCTTGGCTCCGGCTCTGGTCCAGGGATCCCCCCTGTGCCCACCCCCTAAACGCTCTGGGGGGGTCCGGGACACAGATTCCCTTGTCTCCCTGGCTCAAGGCTTGTCCTGGCACCCTTGGAGGAGTGTTCAGGAGTGAGGGCCCTCTGCTGCTCTCTGAGGCTGTCAGTGCTCACAGGTAGGGGTGCGGGATCCCACAAATGAATCTGGCTCCTCCAATGCCCTTGAGGGCCCTTTAAGGGGGAGAGTGGGACATGGTGGAAAGTGGGAGGGGGCTTGTTGGAGAGTCTTGCCCACATCCCACTCCTGCTTGCACAGCACGTCCAGTACACACGCACTGAGCGCCTGCCCTGAGGACCGGGGGGCCTATTGTACTTTCTTAGAGTCCAGGAGGAAGAGGAGGGAGAACAGGTGAAGACAAAGGCCCAGGTAGTAGTGTTGGGGGTCCCGGGCACTCCCCGACTACTGACTGCCCCAGAGGGTGACTCGGGAGGGGACCTGGTACTGCAGCCCATCTGGGGGTGGCAGGTCCCCACGCTTCCCTGTTAGTTTCCTCATGGAGGTCCGAGGGTGTCTGAGAACTGCATCGTCATCCAGGGCCCAGGTATGGGAGAACTGGTCCTGAAAACATGCCCACGGCCACCCCTGGACATCTTCATGAGGTGCTTTAAGGACAGGGTGGGCATCAGGCCAGGAGAGTTCCCTGGGAGGGGTCAGAGCCCATACCCCGTTGCTACCTCAGCCACCTCCCACTGGGGAGTGCCAGATCACTTTGTGGCCACCCCAGGGTTCCAGATGTGCACAGGAGGCTGTGGCTGGGGGGCAGCCTGCCCAGGGAAGTGCTCACCACACTCCTGACTTTCATCTGGGTCATGTGGGGGATGGGCTCCTACAGGAGGGGGTATGCCACTGTTCCCTGCCCAGCCCACCCAGCCAGACCTCCCTCTGGGCCAGGGCAGAGGATCGTGGGGACAGTGTGAGAAAGCTGCCACTGGGCCAGTCGGGGTCTGACCCCTGTGCTCCCCAGATTCCACTGGGCACACGTGGACTTACTCCTCTGAACCTTAAAGACAGTGAGTGCCATTGGCATCAACACCTGTTCCGCTTCTAACAAATACACGTCCCAAAGGCTCAGGGTGAGCCCAAGAGAGATCTGTGGGGACACCAGGTGTGGGAGGACCTTGCCTTTCCAAACTGGGGCTGGTGACTCAAGCTGGGCCCACTGAGGCTTCAGTCCCCCAGTCACTGACCCTTCTCATGAGGGTCATCAGACCCCTTCAGGAGGCTGGGTCAGACAAGGTCTTGCAGCTTCTCATGGGGGAGCACTCATTTCAGTGGGGATGTGGCTTCTGGAAAGAGGGCTTCCCCAGGACTTGAGGCTTCCTTGAGCCCTCCCAAGTGGGTCCTGGCCCAGTTTGCCTATGAGGCTGGGCCTGAGCCCCAACCTCTGCCATGGGATGACCCCTCTTGGGCAGAGGGCTTTGCTTGTGTGTACTACAGATATCTACCTGTGCCTCCTGTGGGCTGGGGGTGAGCCGGACCCCTGGGCTGGGGGAGCAGGGCCCTGCAGGGCAAGGAGGGTCCCTGAGCCAGAGTTTCCCTGTGCCCCCTTACCCCATCGATCAAGCTCCAAAGAACCAACCTAATGAGGAACCCTGAATGCATAGCTCTTCCTTGTCCTGATAGGAGGAACAGAGGTGCTCAGGTCCCTCTGGGTTGCCCTAAAAACCTCCCTCTTCCAGGGCCCTCTGAAGATCCTTCCCCAAGTGCAGAACACTGGGCGGTGTCCAGGGCTCCTTACACCTCCCCCTTCCCACACTCCTGGCAGACACGCTGTCCTTAACCCTGCTCTACGGGAACTAGCCCCAGTCTCTGTGCCTCTGTCTCCTCCAGGGCAGGAAAGGAAACCCAGCTCCAGATCCATGGAGAACCCCACGTCCCAGGTCAGGCCGTGGCTGGAACTCAGCCTCTCACCAGCCCCACCAGGGTCTCCAGCCCCTGGCTCCTCCGGCCCCACAGGATGCAGAGCCTCTGGGGAAGAGCTGAGGGGGGACCATAAACTCACTGCGTGCCTCATGGTTTTGTGGTATGACGTGGGTGCCACAAGCTCCTGGTGGTCTTGGAGTTCCTGGGCCCTTGTGATATTTGGGCTGTGGAATCCCGAGAAGCCCCCAGCCTGTCATGAAATCAGCCCGCTCCCAAGATGTGGAACCATCAGCTGGAAGAGCTGGACAGCTGCAGAGGCTCCTGAACCCCGAGGCCTCCCACCCTCCCATCTGGTTAACCTGCCATGTGGCCTTGGCCCTGGGGACGAGGGGTGGGAATATCCCCTGACGCCTGGCTGGAGGTGCTCCTGGAGGCCTCCTGGACCAGGGTGCTGGGAGGGCAAGCCTGACTTTGAGGCCATGACAAAGGGCAGGTGCTGGACTTCGTGATGCTCTCCTGGAAGTGGGTTCAGGCCAGGGGAGACAGGATGGGGAGATGCTGCCATCAAGGTTTTATCAGCCCATCTTTGGGTACCAAGGGCAGCTGGAGCCCGGCCAGCTGGAGGGCAGGACTCTCAGGGAGGGGAGAGTCAGTTGCACAGAATCAGAGCCAGAGGGCGTGGCTCCAGGACACAGAGGGTGGCCACGGGAATGATGAGATGCCCTCTGCTGATGGGGGTGAAAGGCATCTGACTCAGGATCTGGGGGTCCCCGTTCAGCTCCGGGCCCCTGTGGGACCCTCAACAGAGACATCCTAAAGGCTCCAGACAAGCTGGCAACACAAGGAAGGTGCCTTCGCTGACAGTTGAGATCACCTGCCCAGGGTGGCCGCCCCTGGGTCTGGCTGTGTGAGGCCCTGAGGGCAGCTGTCCACCTACCCTGCGGGGAGTGCCTCTCAGCAGCCAGCAGCTGGGCCAGTGCCCAGAATATGTCCTCCTCAGGCAGATAAAGGAGGAACAAGGCAGTGACGTGGCTCAGGTCCCTGCAGTAGCCCACCTCCTGAGACAGCCAGAGTTATGGTGGAAAGATGTCACCTGAGAGGGCTGAGGTCACCTGGGAAGGCTGAGGTCACCTGGGAGGACTCATGTCATCGGAGAGAGCAGAGGTGACTGGGGAAACTTCCTCTGAAGAAGAGGCTTCCTCAGGATGCAAATTCATTTTGTGACAAGAGCCATGTCCATCAGGCAGTTCAGCAACGTGTCCAAAATGTCTCTGGAGAACACTGTTCTGTGTGCGACACTGCCAAGCTTTGGAGCCCAGTGGTTGCCTTTGGTTCCTGGATCCAGGGAGATTTCTGGAGCCTATGCCTGGGGCTTTCTAGGGGTGGAGGTGGTGAGAGGCAGGGGTAGGGGTGGGAGGGGAGGCCTTGCATGACAAGGTGCAGGGCAGGAAGCCAGCCAGGGACTGGTTTGCAGTGGTTGCTCCCATCCCCATTCCCACGCCAAAACCCACCCCTACCCCCACCCTGGTGCAGGGTCTGTCCTGGGCAGGTGTCCTCTGGCCTCAGCAGATCACAAGGAGAAAGCCGGCAGCCCGGCGGGTGCACCACTCGAGCCAGTGGTGACCTACAGCTTCTGCTTCATGGATCGTGGGGCACCCACCCAGGAAAGCCCAGGCATGCCCCACACCGCTGACCTTGAGGGCATGGGGAGGTGGGGGACCAAGGTTCTGCAGCCCTGTGCATGTGTCCTTAAAGGTGGCCTAGGAGTCCTGTGTGCACCAGGGGGGCCCAGAAGACTGAACATTGGCAGGGAGGGAGAGAGAAGTGGAGAAGAAGGAGAGGGAAAGAGAGATGGGGAGAAGGGAGTGAGATCGAGAGAGGAAGAGAGATGGGGAGAGAGACAGAGGAAGCTGAGAGGAAGAGGGAGAGAGATAGGGAGAGAGATATAAAAGGCAAAAAGAGAGACAGGGAGAGAGAGGTGCATGAGTAGGAGTTCAGGTCACTCTTGATGCCAGTTCCCAGTGAAAACTGTAGGTTACCATCACCTAACCACACATGCAATAAAGTCTTCTGCCTGCTGCTTAGAGCCCTGAGAACCCCTTCTCGTGGAGCATAAAATCTTTTTTTTTTTTTTTTTGAGACGGAGTCTCGCTCTGCCGCCCAGGCTGGAGTGCAGTGGCCAGATCTCAGCTCACTGCAAGCTCCGCCTCCCGGGTTCATGCCATTCTCCCGCCTCAGCCTCCCGAGTAGCTGGGACTACAGGCGCCCGCCACCTCGCCCGGCTACTTTTTTGTATTTTTTTTTAGTAGAGACGGGGTTTCACCATATTAACAAGGATGGTCTCTATCTCCTGACCTCGTGATCCGCCCGCCTCGGCCTCCCAAAGTGCTGGGATTACAAGCATGAACCACTGCACCTGGCCTCCCTTTCCTTTCTTTGATTCATTGTTTGAATCTTTTGAGGATCGAACAAGTATGAAATTCAACTGCATAGCGCCTTCACTCCTGACAGTCACATTCTCAGTAATTGGATTATACCTATAATAAAGGAGATAGATCAGAACCACACTCCTTTAGCTGGGGTACCCAAGCCCTGGGAAAACAGGTATGCACAGAAGGTGTGGATCCTTCAGATAAATGTGGTGCATCTTCCTAAAGAGATGAAATTTTAACGTTGAGTAACTTATTATTTTTTAATACATTGATTAATAAAGAACAGACATGGATATACTACAAAATATGAACAGTTTTTTAAAAATATTTTTTTCTTTTTGAGATGGAGTCTTGCCCCATTGACCAGGCTGGAGTGCAGAGGTGTGATCTCAGCACACTGCAACCTCCGCCTCCTGGGTTCAAGTGATTCTCCTGCCTCAGCCTCCCGAGTGTTTGGATGAACGGAGGCAAGATGGTGCACTTCCGGGTTCTTCATCCCCCCCCCAACTTTTCCCGTGCGCGCGAAAATGCAGCTGGCGACCCGGGAAGGTGCAGACCAACTAGGCATGCGCCAGGTGATGTCAATCCGAAGAGACCAAGATTTACCTGGTCGCACCTGTGGAACGCCGCCCCCCCCCCCCCCCACCCGCCCGTGCCCCGCCTATTGCCCTCCCACTCCTAGAAAAGCCGCTCCGGAGGGACGCCACGCGCGGCCTTCTCACAGTCCCACTCCTGTCGGGATGTCGGGACTGTGGGAACTCCGTCGGAGAGCCCCACCGGGGGACTCCGTCGGCCTTCTTTGCCGGAGGCCGACAGACCTCTTCCCCACACCTTAGGTGACCAAAATAAACTTGCAGTTTTGCTCCTACACTTGCCTAGTCGCTGGTTCTTTTGTGCCCGCTCTGGTGGTCTTAGAAAAACAAATCAGTTGGTGCCGAAGACCCGGGAGGAGACCCCTCCTCAGGCCTCTAAGGGTTGAGGAACCTCCTCCTGCTCCCACGCGGCAGACGGACCAGGACCTGAGACCCGCTTCCCTCACTCTCACGGCCTCTCTGGGGTAAGTGCCCTTGTCTCCTCTTTACCTCCCTCAGCCAAAAATCCTGCGCAGGTCCGAGGTCCATTTTGAGCCACCAAGTGGCTCGGGAGACCCGTTCAGGACGGAGACGTCCGCCTGAAGGTAATCTCCACTTTGGCTCCATGAGCCTCCAGTCTGTCTCTGCTGGTTCCAAAGGACGCTTTGAAGCCAGGCAGAGATCCACTTCCATGTCCATTGTGTCCATTGTGTAAGTAAAGAGGAAACAAACGGGAAACCCCCCAGTCCAAATTTCCAAAGAGCATCCCCTTAGGGTGCCTCCTAGCCAGTTTAAAAACCTTACAGCTTGAACAAGACCTTAGGAGGAAGTGGTTAATTTTCCTTTCCACTGTGGCGTGATCGACCTCAGCAATTTCTGCCAGCGGCTAGGCAAGTGGTCTGAAATTAATTACGTACAAGGCTTTTGGGCCTTATGCTCTCGTCCCGACCTGCCCTATACTCCTCCTTCTCTCCCCGCTCTCTCCAACCCCTCCCTTCCTGCCCAGACTCCTCCTCCTCCCCCCATCCAGACTCCTCTTTCCTCTTCCTTACCTACTAGTAATCCATTCGGTCCCTTGCCTCCTTCGGGGCCCCCAACTGGCTGTCTTGAGTCCCCTATCTCTGCCCATACCCTCCTACAGTGTTAGCACCTTTGCGAGAGGTGGCTGGGGCGGAGGGGGTAGTCAGAGTACATGTCCCTTTTTCATTGGCCGATCTTTCCAAAATTGAGAAGCATTTAGGTGATTTCTCAGCTAATCCCACCATCTACATAAAGGAATTTAGATACCTTTGTCAGGCCTATGACTTAACTTGGCATAACCTCCAGGTTATCCTAACCTCTACCCTAAACTGACTGAGGTTCTAACCCAGTATACCCGGTTAGATCCGGCCTCCCCCACAGGGGCCACCATTTTGGCGTCTTGTTTCATTTCTCAATCAGCTCCTGACATTCGTGGAAAACTTCAAAAGGTGGAGGATGGTCCTCGGACACCAATACAAGACCTGGTTAAATTAGCCTTTAAGGTCTATAACTCCAGAGAGGAGACGGCAGGCTCGCCTCAAACAGAAGTTATAGCTCCTAGCAGCGGCTTTACAGCCCAGTCGTAACCCCAGGCCAGAGAGTACACACTCCGCAGACTCCAAGGCTACGAAAGGAGCCTGCTATAAGTGCGGCAAGGCAGGACACTATGCCAACAGGTGTCCGCAAGGTCCCCGAGCCCCAACGCAGCCTTGCTATAAGTGCAAGGCATCAGGACATTGGGCCAGTGAATGTCCTAACCCTCCTCCACCAGCAACCCCCCTGCCCTGCTTGCTAGCAGGGAGGACACTGGAAGTCTGATTGCCCCACCCTGAGAACAGGTGCTGCGTCTCCACGTGACCCCCTTTCCCAGGATCCTGGGAGCTCCTTCCAGCTCCTACATCTGGAAGACGACAACTGAAGGTGCGGAGACTCGGGGACCCCCATCACCCTCGCAGAGCCGCGGGTAACTCTCCTGGTAGCGGGTAAGACAATCAGTTTTTTAATCAACAGCAAGGCTACCTATTCTGTTTTGCCGTCCTTCTCTGGACCTAGCCTTCCATCCAATATCTCTGTAGTAGGAGTAAGCGGAAAGCCATCCACTCCACAAAAACTCCACTCCTTAATTGCTGCCTGGCCAACAACTACTCTGCGCACTCGTTCCTCATTCTCAGCTAAAAAGGGCCCCTACCGAAAGCAATCAGTGGACATCAGTTTGGCTTTCCCCCACTCGCCTCAAACTTACTAAATTTTCTTAACTATCTCATACTCCTCAACCTTGCTGGGACCTTCCTTCTGGGTTTTGCCCCTATTCCAACAAATGCTTCTATTCCTCATTCCTATACTAATACTGTGCCTTATTTTATTTTTCATCCGTGCGTCCAAATGCCAACCATGGGCCCCGACCTTAACGACGCCCCTTAACAGCAGGAAGTAGCCAGACAGACCACGGCGCCCCTTATCACTATTACTAATAAAAGGTTGGAATGTTTGGATGAACGGAGGCAAGATGGTGCACTTCCGGGTTCTTCATCCCCTCCCCCAACTTTTCCCGCGCGCGCGAAAATGCAGCCGGCGACCCGGGAAGGTGCAGACCAACTAGGCATGTGCCAGGTGATGTCAATCCAAAGAGACCAAGATTTACCTGGTCGCACCTGTGGAACGCCCCCCACCCCCGACACGCCCGTGCCCCGCCTATTGCCCTCCCACTCCTAGAAAAGCCGCTCCGGAGGGACGCCACGCGCGGCCTTCTCACAGTCCCACTCCTGTCGGGATGTCGGGACTGTGGGAACTCCGTCGGCCTTCTTTGCCGGAGGCCGACAGACCTCTTCCCCACACCTTAGGTGACCAAAATAAACTTGCAGTTTTACTCCTACACTTGCCTAGTCGCTGGTTCTTTTGTGCCCACTCTGGTGGTCTTAGAAAAACAAATCACCGAGTACCTGGGATTACAGGCGTGCACCACCACACCTGGTTAATTATTGTATTTTTAATAGAGATGGGATTTTACCATGTTGGCCAAGCTGGTCTTGAACTCCTGACCTCAAGTGATCCACCCACCTCAGCCTCCCAAAGTGCTGGGATTATATGGGTGAGCCACTGTGCTCGGCCTGGGTTTTTAAGATTAAGTAAATGATTTCAAAAGAAAGTTAGTTTTTGTAGTGGATACTCACATGTCTCCTGGAATTTGAATTCACTTGTCTTCCATCAGGGTATATGGGTGGCAGGGCGCGGTGGCTCACGCCTGTAATCTCAGTAGTTTGGGAGGCCGAGGTGGGTGGATCACTTGAGATCAGAAGTTTGATACCAGCCTGGCCAACATGGCAAATCCCTGCCTCTACTAAAAATAGAAAAATTATCCTGGTGTAGTGGCAGGTGCCTGTATATATTAATGCTTATTGCAATATTTTTAATAGCAAAAAAGAAAACTAAAGTGTTTATCAGCAGGGAATTTATTAAATTGTGATCGTTATAAGCTAATATTCTATTCAGCTATTAAAAGGAATGATGTAGATTTCTATTTACTAATACGGAAAGATTGCTTGATACTTTATGAACTACAAAAAGCAGGGTGCACATCAGAATGTATAGTATGATTTATCTGGCAAAGTGAACGACGTGATAGATAAACTTGTATATGTAAAAACGTATTTCCTGGCTGGGCACAGTGGTTCACGCCTGTAATCCCAGCACTTTGGGAGGCCTAGGCGGGTGGATCACCTGAGGTCAGGAATTCCAGACCAGCCTGACCAACATGGAGAAACCCTGTCTCTACTAAAAATAAAAATGTTAGCTGGGCTGTGGTGGTGGGTGCCTGTAATCTCAGCTACTCAGGAGGCTGAAGCACAAGAATTGCTTGAACCCAGGGGGCAGAGGTGGCAGTGAGCTGAGATCATGCCCTTGACACTCCTGCCTGGGTGACAGAGTGAGACCCTGTCTCAAAAGAGAAGGGAAGGGAAGGGAGGGGAGAGGAGAGAAGGCGAGGAGAGTCACAGAAGACCACCTGTTGTATGATTCCGTTTATATGAAGTGCCCAGAATAGGCAAATCCATAGAGATAAAGCAGATTAGTGGTTGTCAGGAGCTGGGAGGGGAGGAAGGAATGGGAAGTGTCTGTTAATGGGCATGAAGCTTTGTCTGGGGATAATGACACTGTTCTGAAATTAGTGGTGATGGTGGCACACCTTTGTGAATATACCAAAAACTACTGATCTGTACATTCTACAAGGATGAATTGTATGTATGTGAATTATATCTCAATAAAGTTGTTGTATTTTAAGGAAGGAAATAAGCTCTATGCTGCCTTTCCTCAATGAACCATATTTTCAGGTAACTGCGTTACCCTGGTTGATGCGGGGAATTCCTGTTTACAGAAGAATTCCAGCTCATAGATGTGGAAAGAATGATAAAAATGTATTATTTTACAACCCCTAATGAAATCAATGACTCAGAGATCTTCAAAAGAAAAACCCATTGCTTGGAAGGTTGATGGGGAAATTCCCAAAGGCGAAGTCTAATTGCTGCCACGCACCCCCACCAAGGGGGCCCATGATGTGACTTCCCAGAAGCACTCAGCAAAACCTGTGAAATGCTCCTCCCAAAAAAAGTTGAATCTGGGCCGGGCCTCGTGGCTCATGCCTGGAATCCCAGCACTTTGGGAGATCAAAGTTCAAGGACTGCTTGAGCCCGTGCTTGAGTTCGTGCTCAGCCTGGGCAACATAGAAAGACACTGTCTCTATAAAAAATAATAATAATTAAAAAGTTAGCTAGGCATGGTGGTGCATACCTGTAGTTCCAACTACTTGGGAGCCTGAGGCAGGAGGATTGCTTGAGCCCAGGAGTTTGAGGCCACAGTGAGCCATGATCACACCACCACACTCCAGCCTGGGTGACAGAATGAGATCCTGCCTCTAAAACGTAATAACAATAATAAATTTTTAAACATTAGACCCGGGCCTGGGTGTGGTGGTTCATGCCCATAATCCAAGCACTTTGGGAGGCCCAAGGCAGGTGGATCACTTGAGGTCAGAAGTTCAAGATGAGCCTGGCCAACATGGTGAAGCGCCACCTCTACTAAAAATACAAAAATAAGTTGCGCGTGGTGGCGCGTGCCTGTAATCCAGCTACTCGGGAGGCTGGGGCATGACAATCACTTGCACCTGGGAGGCAGAGGTTGCAGTGAGAGAAGATCGCACCACTGCACTCCGGCCTGGGTAACAGAGTGACACTCTGTCTCAAATAAATAATAAAACGTTAGACCTGAATCTACTGAGACCTTGAGGGCTTATTTACAGGAAAGAGGGAGACAGAGAAGCTAGTTAAATGACAGTATAAGGAAGCAAACAGAGAATTCCAGAATGTGGGAATGCTATGGGACAACAGGCTCTATTTTTGGTTCAAGGCAACAAGAGGGAACAAACGAAAAACAAGGAAATGAAAGACTTTGGAATAAAAGTGACTCAAAAGACAATTTTAAAAGCACCACCACACAATTGTGACTGTGGTGGGAGGACTTTGTATGGATCCTGATTTGAACAAAGCAATCATAAAAAGATTGCTTGGAGACAATTAGCAAAATTTGATTATGACTGAATATTAAATTATTCCAAAGAATAATTCTGAATGTTGTTAGGCATGATCAGGGCATTGTGGAATTTTTTTAACAGATGCACACGGAAATATCATCTTCATGCATGCCACAATGACATGATCTGGGATTTACTTTAAAATACTTCTTCAGGCTGGGCGCAGTGGCTCACGCCTGTAATCCTAGCACTTTGGAAGGCCGAAGCGGGCGGATCACCTGAGGTCAAGAGTTCAAGACCAGCCTGGCCAACATGGCAAAACCCCATCTCTACTAAAAATACAAAAATTAACCACGTGTGGTGGCAGATGCCTGAGGTCCCAGATACTCAGGAGGCTGAGGCAGGAGAATCACTTGACCCTGGGAGGTGGAGGTTACAGTGAGCCGAGATCACACCACAGCACTCCAGCCTGAGCAACAGAGTGAGACTCCATCTCAAAAAAAAAAAAAAAAAAGAAAGGAAGAATATATTAAGAATATGTAGCAAAATTTGGCCGGGCGCGGTGGCTCAAGCCTGTAATCCCAGCACTTTGGGAGGCCGAGACGGGTGGATCACGAGGTCAGGAGATCGAGACCATCCTGGTCTACACAGTGAAACCCCGTCTCTACTAAAAAAATACAAAAAACTAGCCGGGTGACGAGGCGGGCGCCTGTAGTCCCAGCTACTCGGGAGGCTGAGGCAGGAGAATGGCGTAAACCCGGGAGGCGGAGCTTGCAGTGAGCCGAGATCACGCCACTGCACTCCAGCCTGGGCGACAGAGCTAGACTCTGTCTCAAAAAAAAAAAAAAAAAAAAACTTAACTATTGAAACTGGATGATGGAAATACAGAAAATGTCTTATTACTTTCACTTTTGTGTAATTTATAACATTTTCAAAAATGGACGGGAACTAAAAAGTATATGCCAAGGATTTCTGGGAAGAGTTAAGAAAACCATTTCATGACAAGTAAACAGGAAGAAAAGCAATATTTATAAATTAATACGTGGCTGTGTTACATAATTTGCGATTTTTAAGATTTGTGCAATCAAGTTGGTAAATTGTATAAACAACTATTCGTCTATCTACAGCTCTTCAAGTTTATGTCTACAAGGTTTATCTACACTTCTTCAAGTTTATGTCTACAAGGTTTATCTACACTTCCTCAAGTTTATGTCTACAGGGTGACCAACTGCCTAAAAAGTTATCCTTATAGGGAAAATGCAGGGTTTCCTACATGTGAATAGTAACTGAGCTTTGGCAGGGCATTAGAGTAGAAAGTGGATGAGGTTTAGGCTGGAGACTCTGGAGATGGTGAGGGGTGCTGTGTGTCACTTTGGCGGCTGACTGAGGGTGGGTGGGGCAAGAATATTGGAGGGGACAAGCTTGGGGCTGAGGGACCTGGTTAGTTATATAACTGAATCAATGGCACCTAATGAGAAACCAGGCAAGTTGTAATCATTCACTCACTCAATCAACACATGTATACTTAACTCCTGTCCTGTCTCAGTCATTAAGTGAAAATTCTTGGATTCCTTCTTCTGTAATATTCTAAGCAGTTTCTGGCATCTCAACTCAACTTTGTTTTATAAAGGCCATTGTCAATCCAGATTTTAATCAACCAGTTGATCTGTTAGAACCATTTCCAGCTGGAATTTTAAAACCCCAAATCTCTGTAGTATATTATATTGACAAATTCAGCCAAATGTTACCTTCTTTCCTCTCTGACCTAGCACCCATATTCCCTAGGCTTCAGCTCACTCAATTAGCTAAGACTTGTTTGTTTGATTATTTTATTTTGTTGTGGAAGCTATATCCTCCTTGGTCAGACTCTGTACCTGTCTCCTGGAGCATCCTGGAATCTGACTTTCATTATAGATCTGGAAACGAACAATGGGCAGTGGAGTGGTCATGAGAATTAGAATTCTCTTGTAAAATAACTTCTCTGGGTGAGGTCATTACACACTTCCCAGAGAAAGCAGAATCAGCCCGGTCCGATGGAAGGAGGGGCTGCTTCTATTAGCAAAGGAATCTCACTGGACTTTGGATATGGGTAGTCAGGGAACACAAAATCATCAGCATCCACCCAAACATCCCTATTTCAGTTCCTGAGAGCCACTTTTTCCTGTTTCATGCACCTGGGCAGGCTGTGAATACAGCATACATAACAATTATATTACAAATCAGCAACCCATAGGATCAGCTCTCTTCAATTTTTGGCTACATGAGCCCTGTGGCTATAAGAGATGATACATCTATTGCAGTAGTCAGGAATGACACCAGGTTATCTGACCCTGCCCTGAACCAAGAATTTAAACCCCAAATATTTTCTTATTTGAAGCTCTGTGGTGCAATTATAAACAGCCATGACCTTGCTTGCCAGCAGATATCAGCCAAAAGCAGCAGGACTATGGCTACAGCCTCACTTCCTTCTTCCAAATCCCACTAACTGGCAGAGCCCATCCATATCTGGGATTCTAATTGCAACTGAGTCTGGGAAATACATTTTTTTTTTTTTTTGAGATGGAGTTTCACTCTTATTACCCAGGCTGGAGTGCAATGATGCAATCTTGGCTCACTGCAACTTCCGCCTTCCGGGTTCAAGCGATTCTCCTTCCTCAGCCTCCTGAGAAGCTAGGATTACAGGCATGCACCACCACACTTGGCTAATTTTGTATTTTTAGTAAAGATAGTGTTTCTCCATGTTGGTCAGGCTGGTCTCAAACTCCTGACCTCAGATGATTCACCTGCGTTGGCCTCCCAAAGTGCTGAGATTACAGATGTGAACCACCACACCCAGTGGAAATACAATTTTTTAGCTTTTTAGATTCTGGAAAGAATGGATGCTGAGTCCTGGTTGATCACATCTAACACAGATAGACCCAGGGATAGATTTGTATGCTTAATATTGGGAAGACAAGAAGATTCCTAACAGATTTGCTATTATTCTCCCTGTAAAAGAAGAGGTGAAATACAAGTGTTGGTAAGGATGTCGAAAAATTGGAACCTTTGTGTACTGTTGGTGGGAACACAAAATGGTGCAGCCACTATGAAGAACGGTATATGGGGATTCCTAAAAAAAATAAAAATAGAACCACCACAGGATCCAGAAACCCCACTTATGGGTCTTTATCTAAAAGAACTGAAATCAGGAACTTGAAGAGATATTTGTGCTCCACTGTTCATTGTAGCATTTATTCACAATAGCCAAAATGTGGAAGCAGCCCAACCGAGGGTCTATCGACAGACGAATGATGAAACAAAATATGGCATATACATAAAATAGAATATTATTCAGCCTTTAAAAAAGAAATTCTGCAACATTTGACAACAGTGATAAACCTTAAGGGCATTGTGCTATGTGAAATAAGCCAGTCACAGAAGGACAAATCCAGCATGATTCCACTGTAAACTAAAAATAAAATCCCAAGTCCCCCACCGACTGAACGGACCTCCTTTTGGCTAAGGGGACCCCAGAAAAACCTTAGAGACTGAGTTTCCAGCTACAACAGGGTGGGACGTTAGACACGTGATATAGTTTGGCTGTATCCCTACCCAAATCTCATCTTGAATTGTAGTTTCCATAAACCTCACGTGTTGTGGGAGGGACCCAGTAGGAGGTAATTGAATCATGGGGGTGATTACCCCCATGCTGCTGTTCTCAGGATAGTGAGTGAGAGTGAGTTCTCTGGACATCCGATGTTTTGTTTTGTCTTTGTTTTTGTTTTAGATGGAGACTCGCTATTTTTAGCAGAGATGGAGTTTCAACATGTTGGCCTGGAACTCCTGACCTCAAGTGATCCACCCGCTTTGGCCTCCCAAACTTCTGGGATTACAGGCATGAGCCACCACACCCGGCCTTTCTGATGGTTTTATAAAGGGCTTTTCCTCCTTTTGCTAATTCTCCTTCTTGCTACAGCCTTGTGAAGAAGGATGTGTTTGCTTCCCCTTCCACCATGATTAGAAGTTGCCTGAGGCCTCCCCAGTCATGCCGAACTGTGAGTCAACTAAACCTCTTTCCTTTACAGATTACACAGTCTTGGGTATGTCTCTATTAGCAGCATGAAAATGGATTAATACAACACACCTTGATATACCTATTAGTGTTATTTATTTATTTATTTATTTTTTGAGACAGTCTTGCTCTGTCCCCCAGGCTGAAGTACAGTGCCGCAATCTTGGCTCACTGCAACCTTCGCCTCCTGGGTTCAAGAGATTCTCCCGCCTCAGCCTCCCAAGTAGCTGGGATTACATGTGCATGCCACCATGCCCAGTTAATTTTTGTATTTTTAGTAGAGACAGGTTTCACCATGTTGGCCAGGCTGGTCTCGAACTCCTGACCTCAAGTGATCCATCTGCCTCAGCCTCCCAAAGTGCTGGGATTACATTACACCTGGCTCTATTTGTGTTTTAGACATAACAACTGATGAGCATTAAAGTTAAAATAGAGACAATAAGACTAACAGAACAGACTGTGGCAATAAAATCCCAAATTATAGACAGGACCCAAGGCTGTGCCAGGCAAGGGTTAAGCCATGCACCCCTACCTTAAAGAATAAACTATGTTCAATTGCCACAAGGTTTTTCATTTTCTGTCGCAGCTAAATGAGTACTTGCCTCAAGATAAACAGTATTAAAACAATTATGACTCGTTCAGCTCACAGACGATGACTGGAACCCCTGTTCCACCAGCCATAACTACAGGTTGGGACAAAGAAGTTGATTTCAGTAACTTTCTCCAGCTAAGAAGACCACCATTCATTGACTGGTTCTGGCCAGTTTACAGAGGCTGTGCACTTGAATGCTTTTGTGCTCTGAAAAAGACCTTTGACATATAGGGCCTAATTATAATACATTTATTAAAGATTTTTTTAGAGACAGGGTCTTGGTTTGTCACCCAGGCTGGAATGCAGTGGCACAATCATAGCTCACTGCAGCCTCGAACTCCTGGGCTGAAGTGATCCTCCTCTCAGCCTCCCAAGTAGCTGGGATTACAGGCATGCATTACCATGCCCAGCTAAGCTTTTATTTTTAGCAGAGATCGGGGGGAGTCTCACTATGTTGCCCAGGCTTGTCTCCAATTCCCAGTCTCAAGCGATCCTCCTGCATTGGCATCCCAAAGTGCTGGGATTACAGGCATGAGCCACCACACCTGGCCTGTAATATATTTAAATGCTAAGTCCAAACATTAGTTCAACCTAAAGTAAACATGGGTCATATATTACCACCTATGTAACAAACCTGCACATCCTGCACATTCTGCACATGTATCCTTGAACTTAAAATAAAAGTTGAAGAGAAAGAACAAATTCTTAAGAGGACAGATCTCATGTTTCCTTACCATGATTAAAAAAAAAAAAATTTTTTTTAAGAAGTGGGGAAGTATGGAACCAAAAAGGGGCCTACATAGCCAAAGCAAGACTAAGCAAAAAGAACAAATCTGGAAGCATCACATTATGCACCTTCAAACTATACTACAAGGCTATAGTCACCAAAACAGCATGGTACTGGAATAAAGTAGGTACATAGACCAATGGAACAGAAAAGAGAACCCAGAAATAAAGCCAGATACTTACATCCAGTGGATCTTCAACAAAGCAAACAAAAACGTAAAGTGGGGATAGGACACCCTATTCAATAAATGGTACTGTGATAATTGGCAAGCCACATGTAGAAGAATTAAACTGGATCCTCATCTCTCACCTTACACAAAAATCAACTCAAGATAGATCAAAGACTGAAATCTAAGACCTGAAACCGTAAAAATTCTAGAAGACAACACTGGAAAAACTCTTATGGACATTGGCTTAGGCAAAGACTTTATGACTAAGAACCCAAAAGCAAATGCAACAAAAATGAAAATAAATAAATGGGACCTAATTAAACTAAAAAGATTCTGCACAGCAAAATAAATAATCATCAGAGTAAACAAACAACCCATAGAGTGGGAGAAAATTTCCACAAACTATGCATCCAACAAAGAACTAATATCCAGAATCTACAAGGAACTCAAACAAATCAGCAAGAAAAAAGCAAATAATCCTATCAAAAAGTCACATGCTAAGGACATGAATAGACAATTTTTTTTTTTTTTGAGATGGAGTCTCGCACTGTCACCCAGGCTAGTGTGCAGTGGCACAATCTCAGCTCACTGCAACCTCGGGCTCAAGCAATTCTCCCTGCCTCAGCCTCCTGAGTAGCTGGAACTACAGGTGCCCACCATGATGCTGGCTTTGTTTTTTTGTATTTTTTAGTAGAGATGGGATATCGCCATGTTGACCGGGCTGGTCTCGAACTCCTGACCTCAGGTGATCTGCCCTCCTTGACCTCCCGAAGTGCTGGGATTACAGGCATGAGCCACCATGCCCTGCCCGACAATTCTTAAAAGAAGATACACAAATGGCCAACAAACATGTGAAAAAATGCTCAATATCACTAATTATCAGGGAAATGCAAATCAAAACCATAAAGCGATACCTACTCCTGCGTGAATGGCCATAATCAAAAATAAAAAAAAAATAGGCCGGGCGCGGTGGCTCAAGCCTGTAATCCCAGCACTTTGGGAGGCCGAGACGGGCGGATCACGAGGTCAGGAGATCGAGACCATCCTGGCTAACACGGTGAAACCCCGTCTCTAATAAAAAATATAAAAAACTAGCCGGGCGACGTGGCGGGCGCCTGTAGTCCCAGCTACTTGGGAGGCTGAGGCAGGAGAATGGCGTAAACCCAGGAGGCGGGGCTTGCAGTGAGCTGAGATCCGGCCACTGCACTCCAGCCTGGGCGGCAGAGTAAGACTCCGTCTCCAAAAAAAATTAAAAAATAAAAAAATAAAAATAGATGTTGACATGGATGTGGTGAAAAGGGAACACTTTTACACTGCTAGTGGGAATGTAAACTAGTACAATCACTATGGAAAACAGTACGGAGATTCCTTAAAGAACTAAAAGTAAATCTGCCATTAGCTCCAGCAATCACAATAGCGGGTATCTACCCAGAGGAAAATAAGTCATTATACAAAAAAGACACTTCCACACACATGTTTGTAGCAGCACAATTCCTAATTGCAAAAATATAGAACCAGCTCAAATGCCCATCAGTGCGTGAGTGGATAAAGAAAATGTGGTATATATATAACATGGAATAATACTCAGCCATAAAAAGGAATGAGATAATGGCATTTGCAGCAACCTGGATGGAGCTAGAGACCATTATTCAAAATGAAGTCACTCAGGAATGGAAAACCAAATATCGTATGTTCTCACTTTTAAGTGGGAGCTAAGCTATGAGGATGCAAAGGCATAAGAACGATACAATGGACTTTGGGAACTCAGGGGGAAGGGTGGGAGAGGTGAGGGATAAAGGACTACATCTTGGGTACAATGTACACTGTTTGGGTGATGGGTCCCCCAAATTCACAGAAATCATGACTAAAGAACTTATCCACGCAACCAAACACCACCTGTTCCCCCAAAACTACTGAAATAAAAACTAAAAATATGATTAAAAAGAATGGGTGAAGTTAGCCAGTTGTGGGTGCACATGCCTGTAGTCTCAGCTACTGGGGAGGCTGAAATGGGGTGCTTGGGCCTAGGGGTTTCAGGCTAGCCTGGGCAGCATAGCGATTCCCCATCTAAAAAAAAGAAAAAGAAAAAGAAAAGAAAAGACGGCCGGGCGCGCTGGCTCACGCCTGTAATCCCAGTACCTTGGGAGGCCGGGGTAGGCAGATCACGAGGTCAGAAGATCGAGACCATCCTGGCTAACGCCGTGAAACCCCGTCTCTACTAAAAATAAAAAAAATTAGCCGGGCGAGGTGGCGGGCGCCTGTAGTCCCAGTTATTCCGGAGGCTGAGGCAGGAGAATGGCGTAAACCCGGCAGGCGGAGCTTGCAGTGAGCCGAGATCGCGCCACTGCACTCCAGCCTGGGCGACAGAGCGAGACTCCGTCTCAAAAAGGAAAAAAAAAAAAAAGACAAGAAGGGGTCGACTGCTGGGCTTTTTTGTTTCTCTAGCCATTGTGAAGACAGGAGTGAGTTGCCAGATTGGCATATGTTGCAGTCCCACTGAAGGCTAGTGGACATGAATCTCTAGGGAACAGTCTCGCCACTGCCTACTTTCTTCAGCTGTGCTTGGCTGTTTGGGAGCAAACAAAGAGAAAAGGTGCAGTTGGATTCACACAGCGTTGGTTTTCTTACCAAACCCATGTGACAAAAAGACAAGGGAGCAAAGACCTTATAGTAGTGGCAAGAGTGTTGTTAAAATTATAGATTATGGAAAATAATCAGACCTAGCAGTAAATAAAGAAGAAAGCCCTCAGGCTGTGAGAAAGTGGAGAAGCCAGTGGCCTAGAGCTACCAAAAAGGTAGAAGAGGGGCCACAGAGGGGCCGTGCAAATCTGCAGACACTTTTGTTTTCAGACACCTTTATTCACGTCCAAGATAATCAGGGAAGGGGATAATGTTCGGTTCGGAAGGTAGAAAAACACAACTGGGATCTGCAGCTTTGAAGCCGCAAGTAGATTCACATCTCCGGTCCACCACTTACAAGAATATGTGACCCTGGACAATTCATTTACACTTTTTGAGTCTGTTTCCCCTTTTTTAAAATTAGGAGAATAATACTATCTTATAATTGGTGAGAGGATTTAAAGAGATAATGCATGTAAAGCGCTTAACACAGTGCCTGGCACACAGTAAGAGCTGAACACATGATGTTACTGTTGTATTTGGAAGAGAAACCAAGGCAGGGGTACAATGAGGACAACTCAGCGCAGAAGTATTGTAAGGTGGAACTTTTGGACAGCTAGGCGCATGCGTCTGTCTATGGGCGCTCGCCTAGCGAGGACGCTGCGCATGCGCCGGAAGTTGCAGCCGGGAAGCCTGCGAGGTCGGTTCCGCCCGACTCTAACATGGCGGCGCCCTTTGTCTGCTCTGTAGTGCTGTCCCCGGCCTTCTCGCGGCCGTGATGCACCTCCCTCTGCGGTGGGGTCCGGGACATGGCAGGTGAGGGTCAACAATCGCCCGGGGCTGGGGAAGTCCCAGGAGCCGGGGTGGAGGCGACAGAGGATGGGGCGCGGTGGGACGCCGGTGACGGTTGTGTGGGGGAGGGGAGGAAAGTGGAATGGGATCCGAACCGGGGCTGAGGGGACACCGCCGGGCGGGAGATTGTGGGGTGGCGGGGCAGGGGGCGTCGCCGGGCGTGCTGGCGGGGAGTGGGCGGCCAGAGCGACCGCCCGGGCGAAGGGGCGCGTGTCACCTCCCGGGCTGGATGACACCCCAGCTGGTAGCATCTCCGCCCCCGCCGCCCGGCTGTCACCGCCCCTTGACCCCGCGCGCTGTAGAGGGTGGGCGTTCTGCGGCCGCGAGGGAGCGCAGTGCCGGGGCAGCTCCGGTCGGCCGGCCGGGGCGGGAGGGAGCGAGGCTGCCCGGGCCTAGGAGGAGCTGACAAGAGAGGAGGCCGACGCTGTCCCTGTATAAAATCATTTCATTCATTCATTCGTCCTACGGACGGTGGTTCAGCACCTGATAGATGCTGAAGCTAGAGCGAGTGATGCGGACGGATTCGATCCTGCAGTAGCGGTTAGGAGTTTGAACCGTGGAGCCCAGCTGCGGGGTTTGAATCCCCACTCCCTGCTGTGACCTTAAGCACTTTTGGCTTTTTCTTTCTGCCTGGGTTTACTCAGCCTTTAATCAGAGATGGTAATAAAATCTGCCTCCTAAGATTGTAATAAAGGGGAAATGAGGTTCCTAGAACACTTATGGGCACAAAGCAAATGCTGTGTGTTTGTTGCTGTTATTAATTGTATCCCCATCGTCACCCAGAGCTCAGAGACCCATGTGGGAGACATACAGGTAAATCAGCAATTCTGATACTGCTGCGAGGGCAGAAAGCCCTCCTTCATCTGGAGCACAGAGACACATCACTCAGCCAAGGGGGACTCCCGGGAGGCTTCTGTCCGCCAGAAAACTAAGATCTAAGGGAAGCTCAGGGGAGTGAGGCAGAAAAACGAGTATTCTCAGTTGAGGGTGTAGTTTGCGAGAAAACTCATCTTTGCAGAGAGGAGAAAGAGAGATCAGGTTAAATAAAGAAGCAGACTGGGCCGGGCGCAGTGGCTCACGCTTGTAATCTCAGCACTTTGGGAGACCCAGGCCGGCAGATCACTTGAGGTCATGAGTTCGAGACCACCCTGGCCAATATGGTGAAACCCCCGTCTCTACTAAAAATACAAAAATTAGCCGGTCGTGCTTGCGAGCGCCTGTAGTACCAGCTACTGGGGAAGCTGAGGTATGAGAATCGCTTGAACTCCGGAGGCAGAGGTTGCAGTGAGCCCAGATGGCGCCATTGTACTCCAGCCTGGGCCACGGAGCAAGATTCCGTCTCAAAAAAAAAAAAAAAAGAAGCAGCAGCAGCAAGCCGTGGTCTGGTCTTAGGGGACGTTGTAAACCTAGTTAAGGACTTTACATTTTAGGTTAATGGGAAGCCATTTAAGAATCAGATCTGTGGCCAGGTGTGGTGGCTTACTCTGTAATTCTGGCACTTTGGGAGGCCAATGTGGGATGATTGCTTGAGCCCAGGAGTTTGAGACAAGCCTGGGCAACATGGCAAGACCCCATCCTTATAAAAAAAAAAAGAAAGAAAGAAAGAAAAGAAAGAAAAAAAAGCTGGGCATGGTGGAGCACACCTCTGGTGGTCCCAGCTTCTCGGAAAGCTGAGGTGTGAGGATTCTTTTATTTCCAGCCTGAAATAAAAGAATCAGATTGTTTGTTTGTTTTTTGAGACTAAGACTTGCTCTATCACCCAGGCTGGAGTGCAGTGGCAGCATAATCATAGTTCACTGCAGCCTCGACCTGAACTCAAGCGATCCTCCTGCCTCAGCCTCCCAACTAGCTGGGACTACAGGCGTGCACCACAACACCTGGCTAATATTTTAAATTTTCAGTAGAGATGGGTTCTCACTGTGTTGCCCAGACTGGTCTCGAACTCTTGGCCTCAAATGATCCTCGCGCCTCAGCCTCCCAAAGTACTGGGATTATAGGCATGTGCAACCACGCCTGGCCACGAATCAGATTTGTGGATTAGGAAGCTCTCTCTGGCTAAGTGAAGAATGTATCAAAGGGAGTGGGCCTGTAGGCTAATTAAGAGCCTGCTAGAATAATCCAAGTGAGAAATAAAGATGTGAATTAGAGGCAGAGAGTGAGGAGAGATGGTTTTAGAGATAGAATTGACACAATTTGGTGATTAGTTTGATGAGAGTTAGGGGCAGGAGGGAGTCAGGATCACCCCAGTTTTTGACTGATAGGTGTTGGATGCTGCTCCATGTGATAGGGAGCAGTACAGGGAGCAGATTTGGGGGAGGGCAGATATGTTTAGTTTTGAACATGTTGGAGTTGAATGCCTGTAAAGCATTCAAGTGCACCTGTTCAGTGGTGATCTAACAGTTGTCACCATCAAAGGTCACTGAAGTCATGGGAGGGGATGAGCTCGCCTAGGGTAGAGTACGCAATGAGAAACAAAGTGTCCAGGATATCCCAGAGCAGCGCCAATGCTGCAATAATGCTTGGGTACAAACCTCATCATTTGTTGCTTCTCAGCATTGTGTCCTGTCTCTCACTCAGCAGCAGATCCTGAGAGCAGGGCCTGAGGCTGAGTCTGTGCATCTTTGTGTCCCAGTGTCAGCATGTTGTCCGGCACAGAGCAGGCTATTTATTCAGCACTTCCTTGGGCCAGGCTCTGTGCTCAGCACTCTGTATTTGTCTATGTTTGCTGGATGCATGAAAGGGCAGCTCTGAGGGAGCAGGTACCCTTTAGGTTCTCATCAGATTTTCCACTTGTATATCATTGATTCAGGTAATGAGCCGGAGGAGGGGAGCCAAGCTGGAGTTTACACAGGCAAACTGTCAGAAAAGAGTAGCCTGGGCTATCTGGAAATCTGAGGTATGTCTGTAATACTCAAGGATGAAACAAATCAGATCAGTTTGTCCTTCTTCTCTAGGTTCAACATGATTCAAATGATTCTTTCCTGATAGCCTTTTCTTCAAAATTATACAGTAGTGACAAAATCCCAGTTACAGTTTGGTTGGGAAATTGTTGATATTACTATTATTGTTTTACCTACAAAGAGAGGCCAGAGTGGGTGATCACCGGGCAATGCTCACATCTTTAGTTAGGTGAAATCTACAGTGGCGGAAAGAGAAGCTTATTCCTTGCTCCTCAACATTCTGAAAGTACGCAGTCCAGAGCTGGTAGGGCAGCTTGCTGTGTTCTGTGAGATCATCTGGGAGCAGGATTCCTTTGATAATGTGGCTTTTCTTACTCAGACTTAGGCTTCCACCTCATGGTCCAGGCTGGCTGCTGTAACTCCTGCCATCATGTATGATCTCCCTAGGGCAAAAAGGGAAACAGAGCAGCGAGCACACACTCATTCCTTTTAAGGTTCTAATGTTTAAGGAGGCATTTTTGTATAACATGGTTCCCAGACATAAGCCAGTTCCTGCATCTGGTGCACAGCTAAAGAACAGATTATGACTGTTTCAGTGCTGGAGAAAAAGCTGGCTGAGAGAACCTTCTCTGTTTTCAGTCTGTCTGGATTACTGTCTTGGGGGTGTGATCCCCGCCTGAGGGGAGGTCCACTGAGTCCCCAAGGCAAGCTGCTCTGGCTTTGGGTAGGTTTACAGGGCTTGGGCCCAGGGAGGCCAGGCTTATTTATCCATTCATTGTTTCTGTGTCCAACATGTGTCAGGCATTGTGCTGGGTGCTAGGCATGCTGGCACGAGTAAGACTGAATCCCGGGAGCAGGTGCTCCCAGCCATGTGTATCCTCACAATGCAATGCAGGAAATACTTTGGAGGGCTGGTAGAGGGTATTGCACACAGAGGGAGGTTGCACTGGCGCTGGAAGGCTTTCCTTGGCGGGGTGAAGATGCTGCGAACGGCACATTTTGGACTGATCACTGTAAAATTCCCCTTGGACAGATAGAGGCAGCTAAGACTCTGGAGTCAGGTGTGAATCTGCCCTCCCGTTGAGTGGCTCTGTGTCCTGATAGTCAGTTCCTTCTGAAACTGTCCCAAGGAGTTAAAAAAAAAAAACCCTAATGACTATTAATTTTCCTAATCACAAGATTGTCTTCTGACACATCAGACAGCAAGCCCTTTTACTCAGTTTCATCTCTGAGCCTCAGTTTCCTCATCTGTAAAATAGGGATGACAACATCTACCTCACAGAATTGTTTGGAGAATTACTTGAGGTCAGGCAGGTAATTCACAGGGTTTGCTGCATAGTGCAGCGTTCCCCAACCTTTTCGTTTCTTTTTTTTTTCCTGTCGGCAAAATATATATTGTATATATATAGATACATATATATAGAGAGAGACAGACAGAAGGTTTCCCCCACCCACCCACCTACCCAAAACATGTCTTAGTGTTTGATTTTTTTTTTTCATACACAGAGAATAGGGAATTTCAGAATTTGTACATACATGTTAGCAAACAAATTTTGATCTATTGGCTTCTTGGTGCAGTAATGGTGCCAAAGGCTCATACTATGACAAGGAAGTTGTGAACACTGATTTCTCAGGAGGTGAGGCCAGCCCCACATGAACTTCTCTTGCATCCCTCTGGTCCACGTGATACATAACTACTTCGACTTCTTTTTGTTCCTCTCATGAATCATTAGACATTAAAAATGGAACAACCGAGTCACAGAGGGCCACATGCTTTTCAGTAGAAAGCATTCTCCTTCTCTAGGTTGCTGTCACAGTGCAGACCTGACTGCCTGAATATGCTCAGGAGATTTAGTCAGTATTGTCTGTATTTGGTTATGGAAAAGGCTCTCCTGGCCGAATGTGGTGGCTCACGCCTGTAATCCCAGCACTTTGGGAGACCAAGGCGGGTGGATCATGAGGTCAGGAGATCGAGACCATCCTGACTAACATGGTGAAACCCCGCCTCCACTAAAAATACAAAAATTAGCCAGGCACGGTGGCAGACGCCTGTAATCCCAGCTACTCGGGAGGCTGAGGCAGGACAATCACTTGAACCTGGGAAGTGGAGGTTGCAGTGAGCCAAGATCGTGCTACTGTGCTCCAGCCTGGGCGACAGAGCGAGACTCCGTCTCAAAAAAAAAAAAAAAAATTAGCTAGGTGTGGTGGCAGGTGCCTGTAGTCCCAACTACTTGGGAGGCTGAGGCAGGAGAATCGCTTGAACCCAGGAGGCGGAGGTTGCAGTGAGCTGAGATCACACCACTGCACTCTAGCCTGGGCGATAGAGTGAGACTCTGTCTCAAAATAAATAAATAAATAAATAAATAAAAAGGCTTTTTTTTTTTTTTTTTTTTTGAGATGGAGTCTCGCTCTGTCGCCCAGGCTGGAGTACAGTGGCCGGATCTCAGCTCACGGCAAGCTCCGCCTCCTGGGTTTACGCCATTCTCCTGCCTCAGCCTCCCGAGTAGCTGGAACTACAGGCGCCCGCCACCTCGCCCGGCTAGTTTTTTGTATTTTTTAGTAGAGACGGGGTTTCACCGTGTTAGCCAGGATGGTCTCGATCTCCTGACCTCGTGATCCGCCCGTCTCGGCCTCCCAAAGTGCTGGGATTACAGGCTTGAGCCACCGCGCCCGGCCTCTTTTTTCTTTTTTTAAGTCCATAGTGAGAGCAAATCAAAGCATTGTTTTTTCTTCTGAGCATCAGTTTCATCTGAGCATCTTCCCATGAGAGGATGCTGAGATGTCTCGCCTTTGTCCTCCTCACCCTCCAAAAATAAAAAATAATAGCACTTTAGACATTCATCAGCCTGGCAAATAAACTTTGCAGCACATAGAAGTCCTACTATTGTAAAGAAAATTGATAAGACGGCCGGGCGCGGTGGCTCAAGCCTGTAATCCCAGCACTTTGGGAGGCCGAGACGGGCGCATCACGAGGTCAGGAGATCGAGACCATCCTGGCTAATACGCTGAAACCCCGTCTCTACTAAAAATACAAAAACTAGCCGGGCGAGGTGGCTGGCGCCTGTAGTCCCAGCTACTCGGGAGGCTGAGGCAGGAGAATGGCGTAAACCCAGGAGGCAGAGCTTGCAGTGAGCTGAGATCTGGCCACTGCACTCCAGTCCGGGCGACAGAGCGAGACTCCATCTCAAAAAAAAAAAAAAAAAATTGATAAGACAATAAGTACATAGGATAACCCAGCTACTGTGTTGTGGGTAATGTATAAGATTGACCTCCAACTTCACTGATGTAAAATCCTATTGGAAATATGAGGGCAGCCATACAGAAAAGCATCATTCCAGTGAATGCTATTCGTTGAACATATATTGTAGCTTCTCTTCCCCAGGGGGAAGCCACCAGCAAACCACGTGTGACAGTCAAATGATTCCCATGATAAAAAACAGTGTGGTGACCCACTCCAAGGGAAGCCGGGGAGGGATGCACACCCCCTCTCGTCCATGGATGGTTTGACGCTGTCCCACGAGGCCCACAGTGAGTGCTCCCACAGACTCCCTGGTGTCGAGCCAGTCTGGGTTAGTGATGCTGGTGATGGCGAAGATATTGGCAGCCAGAAAGAGACATCCTGAGATAATGGTCAATTTATCATCTCCCCGCCCTGCTCCACCTGCTCTCCGAGCCCCTGGCAGGCAGTGGCCTCACACCTCCCACCCCATGGGCATCCTCTGGGACCCGGAGTCCCCACACTGCTGCCTCGTGCCCCTTGACCCCCATGCACCCGGGACCACCAGCCATGGCACGGCCCATAACCCCCAACCTTTTTGGCACCAGGGACCAGTTTTGTAGGAGACAGTTTTTCCATGGACAGGAGGCTGAGGGGTAGGGGTGGGAGGTGGTTTTGGGTTGACTTAAATACATTACATTTACTATACACTTTATTTCTATTATTATTACATTATAATGAAATAATTGTACAATTCACCATCATGTAGAATCAGTGGGAGCCCTGAGCTGCTTTTCCTGCAGCTAGACGATCCCATCTGGGGTTGATGGAAGACAGTGACAGATCATCAGGCATTAGATTCTCATGAGAAGCACACAACCTAGATCCCTTCACATGTGCAGTTCACAATAGGGACTGAGCTCCTGTGACTATCTAATGCTGCTGCCAGTCTGACAGGAAGCGGAGCTCAGGCGATAATGGCGAGCAATGGGGAGCGGCTGTAAATACAGATGAAGCTTCGCTCACTTGCCTGCTCACTCGCCCACCGCTCACCTGCCATGCAGCCCACTTCCTAACAGGCCACAGATCAGTAGTGGTCTATGGCCCATGGGTTGGGGACCCCTGGTATCGTGGACATTTATGAAATGTTACTTTCCTCCTGCTGCAAGGTACAGGCTAGTTGGAAGCTGGAGACCAGTCAGGATTGAAGTTGAGGAAGGCCCAAACCTGTGGGGAAGCCAGGTTGCCATCCTGCTCTGTGGCAGGGGCTATCCAGGTTTTGCATGGAGGGTCAAGGACTGCTCTGTGCTCCCCCCTGTTTTCCGGGAGAGTTCCCCCAAGCTTTCTAATTAAAGTAATCAAACCTTGGATACTCAGAGACCACATCCTGAGATCTGGTAAGGAGTGTTTTGAGGATTCTCTCTACCTGTTTAATTCCTTCAAGTCCAGATGCTTCTGGGAAGCCTTTTCTGAGCCATTTCCACTTCCCCCAACCCGAGTGAGTTTGGAGCCCCTCCCCTGCGATTTCTTAGCATCCTGTTTTTGATCTCTATTGACACATTTTCACCTTAATTATGATCCTAGGTTTCCTTGCCTGTCTTTCCATGAGACTGCCAGCATCTTGGATGCAGGGACAGGGTCTTATTTATCCTGGTACTGCCTCTGTGTAGCTTGTTTCCTGGCACACAGCTGGTGCTCAGCAAATGTTGGATGAGTGGATGATCAGTCTTGATTGGCTGAGGAGGAAATGGCATTTGGGGCTGGAGAAAACTCCATGTGATTGAGGGCTGGGCATGCTGCTTGTTTATTGGGCATTTGACTGTCATATGGGAACTAGACATGGTGAACTCTGACCTTAACTGTGAGAGTTTTGGTCAGAAGACGGTTTCTCTGTCTTTTTGTCTTGTTCCAGTATAGCAGGGTTTCCCAACCTTGACACTTCTGACATTTGGGGCCAGATAAGTCTTTGTTGTGGGGGGTGGGTTCCTGTAGCATCTCTGGCCTCCACCTATAGATGCCAGTAGTAACTCTTCTCCAGTGGTGACACTCCAGAATGTCTCCTGATATTGCCAAATATCTCCTGGCACAAAATCACCCCCAGTTAAGAAACCCCTGCAGTATAGGGTAGCAGTTAGGAACATAAAATCCTAAGCCAGGCATATCTGGGCTCATGTTTGCTTCTTATAATTACTAGCTGTATGCCCTTGGGCCAAGTACTTGACCTTTCTAACCCTCAGTTTCCTCAGTTGTAAAATGAGGATGATAGTTACCTTGAATATAACTTTATTGGGTGGAATTATTAGTAAGGTCATGCATGTAAAGTGCTTAGTGGAGTCCCTGGCTCCGTAATTACTGTTATTTGATAGAAGAAGACTCTTGAGGGTCAAAGAAGAAAATATGCAGAGTTTAGGAAGAAAACAACATTTGGTATGGGAATGCATGCACAAGGGAAGGTTCTCAAGGGTGTACCTGTGGAAAGTAAGTTACCACCCTCTCCTCCCAGGAAACTTTTTTTTTTTTTTGGTAGAGACAGAATCTCACTGTGTTACCCAGGCTGGTCCCAAACTCCTGGGCGCAAGCAATCCTCCTGCCTCAGCCTTCCAAAGTGCTGGTATTATAGACTTGAACCACCAAACCCAGCCTCATATAACTTTTTTTTTTTTAAGTTAGGACCTTGCTCTGTGGCCAAGGCTAGAGAGCAGTGGAGCTGTCATAGTGCACTGCAGCCTCGACCTCCCTGGCTCAAGCGATCTTCCTGACTCAGCCCCCAAGTAGCTGGGACTACTAGCACACACCACCACACCTAGCTAATTTTTCTGTTTTTTGTAGAGATAGGGTTTTGCCATGTTGCCCAGGCTGGTCTTGAACTCCTGGGCTCAAGTGATCCACCTACCCACGCCATCCCAAAGGACTGGGATTAGAGGTGCGAGCAGGGGTGGTGTCCTGTGGGGTGACCCATTGTTGGGTTTGACATTTGACATCACAGTAGGGAGGGACCTCAGCTTTAATGAAAACAAAAAACTCCAAATACATTTTGTGTACAACACATATTGTCCTGGAGATCATAATCTACTTCTTTTGCTGGCTGCGGTTTTTTTAAATTTTTTTAATTTTTGGGACAGGGTCTCGCTCTGTCGCCCAGGTTGGAGTGCAGTGCTGGGATTGTAGCTCACTGCAGCCTCGACCTCCAGGGCTCAAGTGATCCTCCCACCTCAGCCTCCCGTGGCCACAATTTTTAAATGGTTGAAATAAGAGAGGTCAGAGAGTAAGTACTGTGGCTCAGAGTGATTGAGCTTTGCTGCAAACGTGTGTGTGGAATGCCAGCACAGGGACTCCTTATGGACATCAATAGCTTGACAGTCCCTGGGTGATTAAGGTTGACCTCAGTAACGCAGTCAGCACAAATACGTGTAGAAAACTGGGGCTTAGGCTCTTGGATTCAAACATGCTTGTTATGAATTGAAGAGAGATGGTTCTTAGGGCTGGGTTTCAAAGGAAGGAAGCAAAGGGCATGGTTAGAATTGAGAGTTGTTCACTCATGTCTAAACAGCAGTGTGGACAGAGGCTCAGAGGTGGGAATTCCCGCTGCGAGTGGAGAACAGGCCAGAAAGCAGGCTTGGTGGGTTCATTGTAACATCAAAAATCTACTCAGCTTCTGGTCTTGAAAGGTCTGGCAGTAAAATCTGTTCTCCCCACCCCAGCCGCACCACTTCCTATACTGGAACTTATTAACCTAAGCAGTCACTTTCCTGTCCTGAATGGCAGGCTCCACTTGAATTTCACCAACCTGCCCCATGGGAAGCTGTATCACCAGAGCTCAGAGAGCAAAGCACTTCTCATTTCTGTAGTCTCAGGGCCATGTGGGCCCCTCAGGGATTTTCCCCAGTTACTGTGACTCAGTCAGCAGCCCAAACTAATGCTTGGCAACATTGTTTAAAGTAAGAAAGAAGTTGTTTAACTTTGTAAATCGTTTTTGTTAAATGTTAACTCCGTACAAAAGAACGTGTTCAGTGTAAAGAATAAGGATACAAGAAACATCTTCCATGTATCCATTACCCAGTTTTCAAAAAGAACTTACTGTTACCTTTGGAGTTCCCTGTGTCCCCTCCCTGATCTCACCCGGCCCAAGTCATCCCTGAGTTTTGCTTTCATCACTCTTTTACTTTTCTTTATAGTCTTACCACGTGTTTGTATTGCTAAACAATGTACCGTTTAATTTTGCAGGTTTTTGAACTTAATATAATCATACTGTTTTCTTCAGTGCCTTGACATTAATCCACATTGCATAGAGTGGTATTTCATTTTCACAGATGAATAATGTTCCATTGTATGAGAATTTATTTATCCTTTCTATTGTTGGGGGACATTTGGGTTGTGTCCAGTATTTTGCTGAGACAAACAGCGCCGCTGTTCACATTCCCGGGACATGCATGCACAGCCTCTCCAGGGGCTGCAGCTGGGAGTGGAGTTGAGTCACGGGGTATGTGCGTCTTCAACTTAACCAGATAATGCCAAGTTGTTTCCAAAACGGTTTCCCCAGTTTACCCTTCAACAATTCCGTTTGCCTCATATCCTCTCAACAATGGTATTTTCAGACTTCAACATTTTTACTTATCTGGTGGGCGTACAATGACATCTCATGTGGTTTTGATTTGCATTTTCCTGGTTCTGAGTTGGGCATCTTTTCATTGCTTACTGATCGTTCAGATTTCACCTTCTCGGAAACATTGTCTTGCTCATTTTTCTATTGGTTGGTTTGTAGACATTTTGTTAGTTTTTTGTTTTTTTTATTTCTTATTTTGGATACTAATTCTTTGTCAGTTATATGTGTTATAACTACCCACTTCCAGTTTGTGGCTTGTCTTTTCACTGTAGGATTTTATTTTCTGTTTTTGATGAACAGAATTTTTTTTTTTTTTTTTGAAACAGAGTCTCGCTCTGTTGCCCAGGCTGGAGTGGCACGATCTCGGCTCACTGCAAGTTCTACCTCTCAGGTTCAAGCGATTCTCCTGCCTCAGCTTCCTGAGTAGCTGGGATTACAGATGCGTGCCACCACACCTAGCTAATTTTTTTTTTATTTTTAGTAGATGGGGTTTCAGCATCTTGGCCAGGCTGGTCTTGAACTCCTGACCTCATGATCCACCCATCTCAACCTCCCAAAGTGCTGGGATTACAGGCGTGAACCACCATGCCCGGCCTGTTCTGTCTCTTTAAATACCACACTGACTTGTAAAATACATCATTTTAGAAAACTGGTGACCTGGTGTCTAGTAAATCCTTGGCCCATTGCTCTTCCATATTCATTTTATTTTTTTCTGAGACAGGGTCTCGCTCTATCACCCAGGCTGTAGTGCAGTGGTACAATCTTGGCTCACTACAGCCTTGACCTCCCAGGCTTAAGCTATCCTTCCACCTCAGCCTCCCAAGTAGCTGAGACTAGAGGCATATGCCAGCATGCTCAGCTGTTTTTGTCTTTTTTGTAGAGACAGAGTTTCACCATGTTGCCCAAGCTAGTCTTGAATTCCTGGGCTCAAGCAGTCCTCCCGCCTCAGCCTCCCAAAATGTTGGGATTACAGGCATGAGCCATCTTGCCTGGCCTCATTGTCATGTTAGATTATGCGTGTCAAATGCCGTAACAATTGTTGGTATGTTTTATTAGAATTGCATTGAGTTTATAGTATATAAAATTGGGTAGAGTTGACATTTTTGTGATGTTGAGTCATCTGATCCATAAATGTGGTATAGCTTTCAATTTATATAACTTATCAAAGTCTAAATGTAGTCAGTGTCTTTATACCTTACTCTCAAACAGTGAGGATCTGAGAACACTTTAATTCCTGTCACTTCCTCTTCCACTTTTATTCGGTAGGTGTGTATTTTAGTTCTTTTTAAGCATTTTTTTTTCTCTCTCTCTCTCTAGAGACAGGGTCTCACTCTGTTGTCCAGGCTGGAGTGCAGTGGCACAATCACAGCTGACTGCAGCCTTGACCTTCTAGGCTTATGCAATCCTCCTGCCTCAGCTTCTCGAGTAACTGGGACCACAGGCACTCGCCACCACACCCTGCTAATTTTCACTTTTTTTTTTTTTTTTTGGTAAATACAGGGTCTCTTTTGGTAAAGACATGCTGGTCTTGAACTCCTGGACTCAAGCAAACCTCCTGCCTTGGCCTCCCAAAGTGCTAGGATTAGAGGTGTGAGCCACTGTGCCAGTCCTTTTACAACTTTTATGAGCATCATTATTCAGCATTTGTTTAGGTTTGCTCACTTATATCTACTATTTGCATTGTTCTTCCTTCCTTCTTGTGTTTAATACTTTCTTTCTGGGATCACTTGCATCTGTCTGAAATATGGGTTTTATAAGGCGTAAATTTGGGCTGTAGTCCTTTTGGGGGACTGCGAATCATTATACATTCTCAGGGAAGATGTTTCTCTCCCCCGCTGGGCACCACGATTTGATATAGGCTGTTTCCATATTGTCTTCTTTCCACCGAGGTCCCGTGGGACCTCCCCCTGGGAATGGGGTGGAGGGTGGGGCTCGATCTTGCCCAGTTCTGCCAATGTCTTTCCTTGAAACCCGGTCTCAAAGTCCCACTTGCTCTCTGTTTTGACCTCTCCGTATTACTTACTGACCTGTCAGTTCTTTGATATATTTTAATTTATTTTTAATTCCTCTTACTATCATTCCCAATCTTGGATGCATTTTAAAAGATGTCTTATACTTTTTATTCAGCATTTGTGACTGCTGGCAGTAGGAGAATTGGCCAGGGTACCTTTGCCAGAAATGGAGTTGTTTCCTAGTTTTAATTTTGCATTTCATCTGGCAGCAGCAAACTCTGAATATATTACTGCTTAGTAATGTTCACTTCTGGATTGTGTGAGCTTTTTATTTTTTTATTTTTTTTATTTTTTTTGAGACGGAGTCTTGCTCTGCCACCCAGGCTGGAGTGCAGTGGCCGGATCTCAGCTCACTGCAAGCTCCGCCTCCCGGGTTCACGCCATTCTCCTGCCTCAGCCTCCCGAGTAGCTGGGACTACAGGCGCCCGCCTTGTCGCCCGGCTAGTTTTTTGTAGTTTTAAGTAGAGACAGGGTTTCACCGTATTAGCCAGGATGGTCTCGATCTCCTGACCTCGTGATCCACCCGTCTCGGCCTCCCAAAGTGCTGGGATTACAGGCTTGAGCCACTGCGCCCGGCCTGTGTGAGCTTTTTAAAATTAATTTATATATTTTATAGAAATGGGTTCTCACTATCTTGTCCAGGGTAGTCTCCAATTCCGGGGCTCAAGCAATCTGTCTGCCTTGGCCTCCCAAAGTGTTGGGATCACAAGTGTGAGCCACTGTGCCCAGCCTTGGATTTTTTTTTATTTTTTAAATTTTTTTTAGAAACAGGGTCTCACTGTGTTGCTCAGACTGGAGTGCAGTGGTTGTTCATCGGTGCAGTCAAAGCTCACTACAGCCTTGAACTCCCAGCTGCAAGTGATCCTCCTGCTTCAGCCTTTCGAGTGGCTGGGACTACAGGCATGTGCCACCATAGCCAGCTACTTCTGGGTTTTATACGATGTTTTATAGCACTCATTAGTATAAGGAAGAGAGATTGTTATGTGCCTGTGATGACAGAGAATGTATCCGTTTGGTACAGGCTCAGAATCTGATGAACCTGCTATTCTGTGTTTGTCCACAGAAGTTTTGTCCTTTTCTGTAGTGGAAAGGGCACAGTTTTCAGAGTATGATGGACTTGGCCTTGAATGTGGGCAGGGCAGTGCAACCTAGGTCAGCAACAAGCTCTTAAACTGTGATTTGCTCATCTGCTCAATGCGGGTAGCTGTGTTAGTTCCTCCTCCCAGGATCACTGTGAGTACTGGTGAGGCGCATGGAAGTGTGAAACACTGTGGGTGGGGCACCACAGCAGCTCTGGCCCTTACTCCCTTCATGGCTGCTGTGGGTTAGGGTCTGTTTGCACGGGAAACAACCAGCCCCGTGAGTTTCTCTTGCCAGTAACATCCCCTGGAGTCTCGGCAGATGGAGCTGTTATTAGCAAGGCTGAGTTTCCTCTCTGCACACGGCACAGTTCCACCCGCAGTCTCTTACCAGGACTCACAATTTTTATTTCATTTTATTTTATTTTTTATTTTATTCAAGGTAAGGTCTCGCACTGTCACCCAAGCTGGAGCGGCAGTGCCACAATCTCAGCTTACTGCAGCCTCAACCTCCCAGGCTCAAGTGATCCTTCCACCTCAGCCTCCCAAGTAGCTGGGACCATAGACACATGCCACCATGCCCGGCTAAATTATTTTGGATTTTTTGTAGAGATGGGATCTCACCATGTTGCCCAGGCTGGTCTTCAACTCCTGAGCTCAGGCAATCCTCCTGCCTCCGTCTCCCAAAGTGCTGAGATTAGAGGCATGAGCCACCTCTCCCGGTTTACTGATAAAGCATATATATTAACATAGTAAAATATACTTCTCCACTGGGACCCCACCCCCTGTCATCACTAGCTGTGCCTCCCTCTCCATCCCATTCCCCTCACTTCCTTGGTCTTATTAGGACCAGGAGCCAGGCCACACTTGGGGGTGGTCTCCAAGTTTCTCTCAGAAGTTTGCACTTCAAAGCGGCTGGTGGGAAACCAGCCAGGGTTGCAAGCCTTCCGTTTCAAGGCTTGGCCTGGGAGCAGCTTTGCTGATTCATCGCAGCCGCAGACGGTAGGGATTTCAGGGGCTGGAGGTCAGCCCCACTGTTTGTTGAAGGGGAGCCCTGTGCCCCTGAGCCTCTCCTAATCCTTACTGGGCTGCTTCTAAAAACTCTGCTGTAGGACAGCACTTCTGCATCCAGATTGAGAAGCCCAGCAGTTTTTCAACATCACTGGAAACTGAGACATTGAGTCTTGACCACTGATTATTGAGCCCCAACTTAAGGCTTTGGGATCCCCAAAATATTCCTCTAAAATATTCTCTTACTCATTGAGTTGTTTCCCAGTGAAGTTTTATAGAATCTTAGCTTAATCCTATTTGGAATAAGAAATATAAAATCTGATGTTGGCTTCTACCATATGTATTTCATAGTTGGTGTTCATGTCCTGTACAGTTCATGTTCATAGTTGGAAATCTTAAAGATAATACTGTAGGGAAAGTTTTAAGTGGAAAAAATCTGCTAACTGCTAGGTAAATGCCTCATTTTAATTGTCACACTGCATCTGTTATACTTCGAATGCATGGCAGTCTCATTAATGATATCATTCATTCATTTATGCAGTATTTCTTAAATCTTTTTTCTTTTTTCGAGATGGGGGGGTCTCACTCTGTTGCCCAGGCTGGAGTGCAGTGGTGCAATCACTGCTCACTGCAGCCTCGACCTTGTGGGCTTAGGTGATCCTCCCGCCTCAGCCTCCCAAGTAGCTGGGACCACAGGCACGCACCAGCACACCTGGCTAGTTTTTGTATTTTTTTGTGGAGATGGGGTCTCGCTATGTTGCCCAGGCTGAAGCATGTATTACATCTTATCACTACAAGGGACCTTGGCAATTACCTAATCCTAACGAGGATACAAACCCAGAAAAAGTCAGTCACACTTGAAGAGCCTGTACTACATGGAAGTCCAGCTATATCCATTTCCAGTTCATACTTAACCTGCTTTTTTCTTTTGGCTTGAATTCTTGATCTTAAAGAGTATCATGGGGCATCTAGCCCTTCCCTTGTGATTGTCATGTTCTTCTTCCTCAATGAAAGCCTCTTTGCTTCTGCAGTCCTTGTGTCCTTTGTAGAAAGAAGGTGGCGGTTACCATCAAGTATTAAGCATTTATGCCTTTCATTCTGATTCCTATCAAGTGGAGTAAGCATTGCAGTGTGTGGGGCCTTTTCCTTTTTTCAGGTTGAAACTTCATGGGTGCCTGGATTACTGATGAGATTTTTACATCCATTTTTGGAAGATAGGACAAGGATGACAGCATTGGGCTGTGTTTTTTCTATATATATTTTTTTCTTTTTTAAAAAATTAAAAACAATTTCAAGCCAAATGTTTTCTATAATTTATCAGCCTTCCTGGCATGGGTTTATGTGTAATGATAAAATGATGGTGGCCAGCAGTAGCTTTATGAAGAAGAAACTTTTGCCATCATCTCTATTTTACAGAAGAGGAATTGAGGTACAGAGATTCAAGTACTCCTGCCTGAGGCACTTAACTAGCTTTGGCTGGATTCCAGGGTAGGAGTGTTTTAACTGGGTCCTGGGAGTAGCAAGCCCCGCACAGTTGCATGCTGAATTGTGTGTGGGTGTGTCCCAGGGAGAAGGACTTCAGTTTCATCGCGGTGTCAGGGGGCTTCCTCTGGATTTGAACACGAGAGCCCCAGCTGCTGTGCTAGGGGCGTCCCCTTAAGGAATTTTTGCTCATATTGTTTTCCTGAGTAATACATTGATTCTCTGTGCACATTACCACAATTTTCCATTTCCCTCATGAGAAATTTTTTCCTTTGAGAAGTTTTCAGTCACCAGATCTTGTAGAAAATGTCTTAAAGATTTTATGGTAGGTAGAAGTAAAGGACTTAGGTCTCTGACTTTGCAGCCTTTTATTTTCTTTCTTTCCTGTCTTTTTTATTTTTTATTTATTTATTTATTTATTTTTTGAGACGGAGTCTCGCTCTGTCGCCCGGGCTGGAGTGCAGTGGCCGGATCTCAGCTCACCGCAAGCTCCGCCTCCCGGGTTTGTGCCATTCTCCTGCCTCAGCCTCCCAAGTAGCTGGGACTACAGGCGCCCGCCACCTCGCCCGGCTATTTTTTTGTATTTTTTAGTAGAGACGGGGTTTCACCATGTTAGCCAGGATGGTCTCGATCTCCTGACCTCGTGATCCACCCGTCTCGGCTTCCCAAAGTGCTGGGATTACAGGCTTGAGCCACCGCGCCCGGCCGTCTTTTTTATTTTTACTTTTTGACAGAGTTTTGCTCTGTTGCCTATGCTGGAGTGCAGTGGTATGATCATAGCTCGGGGCAGCCTCAAAACTCCTGGGCTTAGGCGATCCGCCCACCTCAGCCTCCCAGATAGCTGGGACCTCCCTTCCTCCCTTCCCTCCCTCTCCTCCCTCTCTTCCCTCCTTCCCTCCATCTCCTCTCTCCTTCCCTCCATCTCCTCTCTCCTTCCCTCCATCTCCTCTCTCCCTCTCCTCCCTCCTTCCCTTCCCTCTTCATTCTTTCCTTCCTCCCCTCCTCTTTTTCTCTCCATTCTTCTTCAGCTTTCTCGGTTTTAATTTTTTAATAGATAGTGTTTACAAGTGGTGAACAATACAGAAAGGATATATAGTGAAAAGTTCAGCTCCTTCCCCACTTCCCCTGCTCCCCTGAGGGGCTTCTCATTACCAGTTTCATGTATACCCTACAGAAATGTGGACGTTGTCTTTTAAAAATAAGTAAGATGTATACATTCTTAGCCTGGGCTTATAGTTTTGGACAGATGGCATGGCCCACCTTCCACTGGGAAGGGTCAGATACTAAATTTTAAGAGACTTTGAGCTACTCCAAGAACAGGTGCTTAAAACTTTTAGAGGATTTAACAGTATTTAGTGGGAGGGTCATTTGTGCAGTCTGCCAGAAAGAATCATGTGTGTGTTGGATTCTTGGCACCAGCTAAACCCTTCTAGGGCCACCTGGGGGTGATATCATCCCATTTTTCCCATCCCAAGGATCCAGCCCAGTGGGACTTCATCTCCCCCTTTCAAGGTGCAGTGTGGCTCCTGACTGCCAAGGTTGTCACTGAGTCCTGGTGTGGTCCCAGCCCAAGTGCCTAGTCCCAGCCTGGCTCTCCAGCTGTGTTTCCGATCACTTTGTCCCCTCCTTCCTCTTGTGTGCTGGGGCATGATCCCCCTTCTCCCCCTGGCCCCTCAGCTGTCATTGCTTATGCTGTCCCCTGCCCAAATGTCTTTCTTGCCTTTGTCTGTCTTTAGGTGTGGTCACATCCTCCCAGGCTGGCACTCGGCAGCACCCATTCAGCACTCATCACACTGTCCTTCTTCCCCAGTGAAGGTTGAGGGGCTGGGGCTCACAGCCAGCCTTACCCCAGGGCCCCGGGCACTTTGCAGTGGACTTTGAAGTAAACATCCACTCCACCATCCCCTCAGCCCACCAATTATGGAGATTGGACCCCCGAATCCTTCTCTATTGAACTTGGGTTCCCAGGCCTTCTGCCCTAAGCTGCACCATAGCAAAGGCCTGACGGTGGAAGCCTGCAGCCAGAGAGAAGCAACACCTGTGCACTTTTGTTTGTCGTACTGGACCAGGCTGCGGCTCCGTTGGCTTCCGTCAGCCGCCCTCCCAAGGCTTTGGCCAGCTGCTGTCCTCTTTGGCAGGAGCCCTGTGCTGCCCTGGTACGGAGAGGCCACTTGGGTTTGTTTTTGTTTTATTAGTTCATCATTTTCCTTTTGTTTTAACTGTGTATCAGTCACAGAGCTGTGTTAGAGAAGTCATATCTAATTCCACTTTTGCCAGTATTTGGGCAACACTTCCTATCTGCTTGTTGTCTCATTGAACACTCGTATTTATGGTGGTTTTCCTGTTTTACAGGTGAGCAGTTTAAAACTCAGAGATTGCTTGCCTGAGGTCACTGTGTTAAGTTTGGAGCTGGGATTCTGAGTCCATTGGTTTCTTCTCTTGTTTATCCAATACCTGCTTCCATGGATATCTTGTTCCACCTTGTGGCTTTAATTACCATCTCTACAAGACATCTCAGCTATAATTGGCCAGAACAGAACTCCGATTCCCCCCACGGAATTTCCTCCTGCCACTCCTCCTCCTGTCTGGAAGTGGCACCGCCACTGGGCCAGTGTCTCTGGGCACAGATCTTAGTATCATCCTCGACTCCTTTCCTTCTGTCACAACACACATCTGGTTGATCAGCTCTGCCAAAACATATTCCTAATCTGACCGCTTCTCACCTGTTTCCTACCTCCTTGGTGAGGCCACTGCTATCTCTTCACTACTGTAGTAGCCTAACTGGGGCCCCCACTAAGCCTTCTTGCCGTCTGTCTGTGCACTGCAGTCAGAGGGGCCTTTTAGGAACCTCACTCTTCTGCTCTTTTCTGTCACTCTTCGTCACTCCCAAGGCATCCCAGTGCACTTAGAAGAAATCCAGAGTCCGCTGTGTCCCTGCAAGCCTGGGCGAGCTCAGCCCCCACTGCTCTCATTCTTGCGCACACACACCGGCCAGACACACCGGCCCCTGTGCCACACACCTCCTCCTCTCCAGACACGCCGCTGTGCCACACACCACCTCCTCTCCAGACACACCGGCCCGTGTGCTACACACCACCTCCTCTCCAGACACACCGGCCGCTGTGCCACACACCTCCTCCTCTCCAGACACACCGGCCCCTGTGCCACACACCTCCTCCTCTCCAGACACACCGGCCGCTGTGCCACACACCTCCTCCTCTCCAGACACACCGGCCGCTGTGCCACACACCTCCTCCTCTCCAGACACACCGGCCGCTGTGCCACACACCTCCTCCTCTCCAGACACACCGGCCGCTGTGCCACACACCACCTCCTCTCCAGACACACCGGCCCCTGTGCCAAGGTCATGCCCGCCTCAGGGATTTTGCATCTGCTCTTCCTCGTGTCTGTAATGGTCCCTGGGCATACGTGGCCTGGCTCACTCTTACACCTCATTCAGGTTTTTGCTTAAATGCCACCTCCTCTGAGGTCTCCCTTGCCTCCTTTCTTTTTCTTTCTTTCTTTCTTTTTTTTTTTTCTTTTTTGAGAAGGAGTCTCTCACTGTCACCCAGGCTGGAATGCAGTGGTGCGATCTCAGCTCACTGCAACCTCAGCCTCCCAGGTTCAAGCAATTCTCCTGCCTCAGCCTCTTGAGTAGCTGGGATCACAGGTACCCACCACCATGCCCAGCTAATTTTTTGTATTTTTAGTAGAGATGGGGTTTCACTATGTCGGCCAGGCTGGTCTTGAACTCCTGACCTCTTGATCCACCCGCCTCAGCCTCCCAAAGTGCTGGGATTACAGGCGTGAGCCACTGCACCCGGCCGCCTCCTTTCTTAAATAGTAAACAGCCCCTGCCTCTCGATCTGCTCAGCTTGCTTTAGTTTCTCCACAGTACTTGGTAGCTGCCATTGTTTATTATACCCATTTATTACCTGTCTTCCCCACTCGATTCGAAGCTCTAACATAGTACCTAGGACAAACACAAGGTAGACTCATTAGACGTTTGTGAAATTCATTAGTCTTCTCTCTATATGTATCTGTTTCCTAAGTTATAGGCTGAGCACCCCTAAAGGGCAATCAATAATTATGAGCCGATGAGCAGCTGTATCACCCACTGATTTTCTCTATATTGGGGAAATTTCTTATCCATGTACATAGAATTGTTGCTGAAATGCCTTTGTGATTGATAGAATGGGCATTCACTTTTTCATAGTGGCTTTTGTCTATTTTCTCAGTTAACAAGTTGTACCAGAAGTACAGCTGTCATTTCATAAGGGTCTAGGAAATACTTTGACATTGAGTTAGTCATTCTCAAAAAGGCCAGGGATCTCTGCTCTCAACCGGCCTATTCCCTACTTGATCTGTAACCACTTGAGAGCAGGGTTCTGGGTAACGTGCTATAAACAGCTGTAAGGAAGAAATAAGTAGCCCCACCTTGCAGTGAGTTTATTAAACTGGTAGGAGAGAGGGGGTGACACATTGTATCATTTAAGGCAGTGTCAGTGCTGTTGCTTGACATTCGGGAAGTATTTGTGGCTAATGGGTGTATGTGCCTTGGGGAATGATCAGGTACTGCCCAGGTCCCACATGTCGTGATTCTGTCTTTTTGGCAGGAAGGCCCCTTAATTTACCGTGTTGAACTTTACAAGTCCCTGGAGCGCATACCAGCGTAATGGATTATAAGCTGGCCTGGGCTGCTGGAATCCTGGACAGCTCTTTTTCAGGGCCTGCCAGCCTTCCCTTTTGTGCATAGTCCTAGAGCAGTGGGGTCCATCAGGGATCAGGCAGGGGGGTGTCTGCCCCCTCAAAAGTGTGGCTAAACTTTTGTTGTTGATGTTGATAGGGTCTCCCTCTGTCACCTAGGCTGGAGTGCAGTGGTGCAGTCATAGCTCACGCCCAGCTAATATTTTAATTTTTATTTTGTAGAGATGGGGTCTCACTATGTTGCCCAGGCTGGTCTCAAGTTTCTGGCCTCAAGTGATCCTCCAGCCTCGACCTCCCCAAGTACTAGAATTACAGGTGTGAGCCATTGCATCTGGCCTAAATCTGAAAGATAGCGGTAGTTGTATAGTTTGAAAAGCAAAGTCAGCATTGTAATTTCATTTTGTATTTACACATGTTTAAGATTTTTAAAAATCTGTTTTTTTTTTTTTTATCATACATACAAACTTCTGAAAATGCTACTGAACCTTGGCTGTTGGGAGTGTGTAGAGATAGCAGTGATTCTTAAGCTCGGAATGGGCACTCTCCAGTGGAAATACCAGAATTGGGTTGTCAGGAGGGGCCAAGATTTGTATGTTTATCTAAAGGAGAAAGTGATTTTAGAAGTTTGAGAAATCCAATCTTAATACAAGAAGAGTGTTTGCTGGGTGAGGAGGAAAGTGCCAGCAGGGTTGGTTTTGTTCATCTTTGCTTTTCTGCCATCCCTTGCACTCAAAGGGATGTGTTGTCAAACTGGGGTGGTTGGTGGGGTTGGGCAGGTAGGTTTCATGCTCACAAGCCTGGCCTGGTGTGAACTTCCATTTTCTTGGAAGTTTTCATTTGTTTGTTTGTTTGTTTTTGGAGACAGAGTCTCACTCTGTCACCCAGGCTGGAGTGCAGTGGTGTGATCTTGGCTCACTGTTACCTCCGCCTCCCGGGTTCAAGTGATTCTCCTGCCTCAGCCTTTTGAGTAGCTGGGACTATAGACGCACACCACCACACCTGGCTAATTTTTGTATTTTTAGTAGAAATGGGGTTTTGCCACGTTGGCCAGGCTGGCCTCAAACTCCTGACCTCAAGTGATCCGCCAGCCTTGGCCTCCCAAAGTGCTGGGATTATAGGTGTGAGCCACCGCGCCTGGCCAGAAGTTTTTTATTTGTTTTTTTTTTGAGACAGGGTCTTGCCCCATCGCCCAGGCTGGAGTGCAGTGGCACAATCACAGCTCACTGCAGCCTCGACCTCCTAGGCTTAATCTATCTTCCTCTCTCAGCCTCCTGAGTAGCTGGTACCACAGGTGTGTGCCACCACACTCAGGTAGTTTTTAAATTTCTTTTGTAGAGACAGGGTTGTACCATGTTGCCTAGGCTGCTTTCAAACCTCCCAGAGTCCTCCTGCCTTGGCCTCCTAAAGTGCTGGGATTACAGGCGTGAGCCATTGTACCTGGCTCCTTTGGAAGTTTATGTTGATCCACCTGTATTTCTAGAAAATCAAGAATGCTGAGCAACTAGAAGCCAAATGGTGATCCTTCTCACGTGCCCTTAGGTTCCTCAAGCACCTGGACACGAGATGGCTCATGACAAGGCTCATAGCTGGGTGCAGCTTATTCTGGGAGCCAGGGACTGTTGTTTGTGAAGATCAGTGTCTCCCTATGGTAGGCCAGTTGCTTCCTGGCTTAATGGCTTCCCTTTGAGGCAGTGTGGAAACCCTGCAGGTAGTTTAGTGCACACTAATAACCTGGGTAACATTTCATGTTTGACAGGTGTCCATTTGACTCTGAGATGGAGCTGTGCTCTCTGGGGCCACTTAGCGCTCTGGGCCTGCACTCCAGCCTTCGCCTTGGAGCACCCTTGGAGTTTAACAGAACAGTTGTTCAATATAAAGTGCCTCCTGGCAGAGACAATAGCTCTAGATGTCTCTCCACTCAGTGCCCCTCCCGTCACTTCCTCCCTCTCTTCATGCTAATTGTGCTCTGGGATTTTTCCAGATTGCATTTAGGAGTAATGGGTTATGATTACAACCTCTTAACAAGGTCAAGTCACCACATAGTTTTCAAACACACCCAGTGTGCCCAGCATAAAGGGGTATATAGAAACCATCTGATAAAGTCTTCGGCCTAAAAAAACAGAACTATCATGTGCACCTGTGCTTCCTGGTCACAGTAGTTTGCTGCATGCTCACGATGTGCCGGGCACTGTACCGGGCCTTGACATATGTTACTTAATTTAATCCTGTCACAAAGGAAGTCATACCCTTAGCCGCATTGGCCATTGGAGAAGCTTTACTGGAGATCACCTGCGAGTGGCTGGTGGAACCCGGATCCAGATCCTGCTTGGCCTGTCCCGGGAGGCTCTGCTGCTTCCACGGGGCTCAGCTGCCACTGGAATCCCTGTGTCGTGGAGGCAGCAATGTGGAACTTGGCACCAGAGTGGATTTCATGGCCCAAACAGAAACCTTTCTTACTCAGCAGCCTATGGTGCTTTGGAACTGCAAGACAGATGCAATGGGTTGTGCTTTCTGGGGCCAGCCCTTCTGAATCCCACCCACAGGAGCCTTGGTGGCTCTCTTAGCTCCTCTGACCCTCGCTGCCATGCTGGGCCTCAAGGCAGCCCTGGTGAGCATGGCCAGGAGTGTGGTTGGGAGCAACCCAGCCTTGGCCTACACACTCCGTGCCATGACTGGATCAAATGTGGCAACTGAATCTCACTTTTTCTTACTAAAATTTTTGAAAAATGACTGGGTGCCGTGGCTCACACCTGTAATCCCAGCACTTTAGAAGGCCAAGGTAGGCAGATTGCTTGAGCTCAGGAGTTTGAGACCAGCCTGGGCAACATAGTGAAACCCTGCCTTTACAAAAAAATAATAATCTTTTAAAAAAATTGAAATAGTTTTTATGTAAATGTACATGAAATATACACGTTTAGTTTAAGTAATAAATCCAGGGGCCTCCAAGTAAAGAAAGAGAACTCTTCCAGGATCTCAGAAGTCCCCTGCTTACCCTCCCCCGTCCAGGGAGAACCATCATCCTGAACCTTTGGCTTAATCACTTCCTTTTCTTTATAGTTTTACCGTCTGTCTCTTATCTCTTGCTGCACAGCACACCACCCCAAAACCCAGTGGCATAAGTCATCAGTGAGTCAGTATTTCTTACCGTTTTATGGATGAACGGGCAGTCGCTTGCTCCGAGGTGTTGGCTGAGGCCTTGCGTGCAACAGCGAGCAGCTGGGCTGGGAGGTCCAGGGAAGTGTGTCCCTCGCCACAGAGCGCTGGTGCTGTCAGAGGCCTCTCTGCTGTTCTCCGCGTGCCCTCTCCCCAGAGCCCCTCCATGTGTTTCCCACTCACACGGGAGCCTGGACTTTCCTCCAGCTTGGTGACTGGGTTCCCAGGAGCAGGAGCCAGAGCAGGATCTTCCAGGCTTCTTTAGGTTTAGGTCTGGAATTGGCACAGTCCCTGCATCCTGATGGTCAGAGTCATCACTGGGCCATCCAGATTCCAATGGAAGGGAAAGAGACAGCGTCTCTCCATGGGAGGCGTGGTGGCCCTGGCAGGGGAAGAATTGCTGGCCATCCTGAGAGGGGCCCTACATCGTCCACGTCTGTTCCGCCGTGTCCGTTCCGCTGCGTCCGTTCCGCTGTGTCAGTGTGCTTGTCCGGACTCACACTGCAGGTGTCCTCAGTGCCTCACTTTTTTGTTCCTCAGTGAATTCCTTGTGAGGGAGCCCAGGGCTCTGTGTCCAGGTAAGCTTTTGGTCATCAGGACAGCCTCCCAGCTCTGACACCCAAGGTCAGGGAGGAAAACTGAGTGACTGGAGGTGTTCGGAAAAGGTGCCCGATTGCAGCCAAGACTTTGTGAGGGGGTGGTCAGGTCAGTCTGCATCTAAAATGAGGACTCTGGGCTGCTGGGCTGTGGTCTTGTTCTGTTGGCGTTTTCCGTGGGTCTAAGGTTTTTGGATCTTCCTTAGAAGTCGCTTTAACTAGTGCCCGTATTTATCGCCCATCACGCAAGATGAAGTAAAGACCACAGACCTTGACACTTGTGCTTGAGTGATGGTCACCGTATTCCAAGGGTGGGGTGGGGGGCAGGCTGCCTGGTGGGAACAGTATTTCTTCACCGTCTGTGCCCGCACAGGTGATGGGGAGCAGCTGGCTGTTAATCTGATTACTGTGGTTAACGTCTCCTCAGACAGCACGTCCTAGTAGCGTGTACTTGGGAGGCGATATGCTCCTAGGACCTGCACGCCCCTTCGCTCCCAGACCCTCTTCCTGTGTCCATCCAAGCTTAGCCATCCTGCTGGGTTCCTGTCGCTGAGGAACAGATAAGAGAGGAACTAGGACACAGGCTGGTGATCCCTCCAGAGCAGTTCGCGTGGGTTGGAGGTGGAGGACTGCCTAGTTCTAGCTCAGCCCCTCTGAGGGAAGGACCCAGCTGGCCATACCTCCCATCTCACCACGGGCCTTGAGAGAGGGGCTGTTCGAGCTTCCCGGCTGGGGAACAGCCTGGGGGACCCTGAGCTCCACTTGCCCCATGAGGGTGGGGCTCGGGTTGTAAAGTCCACGGTGACACAGTTCTGCGGGTGACACCATTTAGCACTTGGTCCCCCCCCTCCTGGCCCCCTCGAGCTGCTCTTGCACCCCTGGGAGGCCAGTCCCAGATCGTAGTAGTAAGTGCATTTCAGCTGCCGCTGATCTCTCTGTGGGTACAGGGCCCCTCCCTCCCTCCCGCCGCTGATCTCTCTGTGGGTACAGGGCCCCTCCCTCTCTCCCTTACTTCCTTCCCCTCTCCTTTCCTTCCCTTACTTTGCCCATCTTCACTTCTTCCTCCCTACCTCTTATCGTTTCTCCTGTTCTCTTCCCTTTTGGTGCATGTCTCTGTTGGAGAGGCCTCAGAGGATTACAGACGCCTCTGTTTCTCCTCCTAACACTCATGTATGGGAGGAGCCCACTTCTGGGTGGGCATCTCGCATTGGAAAAGTGAATGTTGCTCATGGGCACACAGCTACTCTCTTGGCCGGTGGTGGTATGTCCTCAGGGCCTTTACTATTTTATTATCTAGCAAATGTGTCTTATCTAATCTATTGAGCTTATCCATCCATCCATCCATCCATCCATCCAGTCCCAGGACAGCTGTATGGCTGGGCGGGGCTGTGCTTGCCAGGAAGCCCCAGGGCACATGGCCACAGGGAGGCTCATCCCAGACTTGGGCCCAGACAGGTGGATTGATCCTGTCCCTCCCCTTAGCTAGGAGTCTTCTCACTTGTCTCTTCCTGGCAGGTCAGATGGTTTTCCTGCTAGAGGGTTGTCTGTACCTCTGGGGGTTCAGCTGATGCTCCCCAGGTTGTTTTAGCACCTGGGTGGCTTAAATTTCAGGTTGGCTCCTGGGGAAGGTGAGGAAGCCGGGCACACAGCCAGGAGAGAAGGGTTGGGCCTCACTTGCAAGTTCCAGATGGGCTGCTTCTGAAGCCGGTTGAGGATTTTGCCCTGTGTGGGCCCTGGTATTCCCCTCTTCTGCACTTGGGGCTCCTGGGTATGTAGGGGGTGACTAGCAATTGAGACCCAGGGCTTGCCACCCACACACCTGTGTGCTCGCGTGACCTTTTCCACAGCCAGGAGAAGACAGCTCTAGGGTTGACGTGGCCTGGCCCACCTCGCCCCCACCTTTGGTTCCTTCTGCACCCACATTGCCCTTTGTGCCCTTGAAGTCTTGATCCACAAGCTGGACATTGGTGCCTCCCCACGTCCAGTGCATAGGAGCAGCACAGCCACAATTCTCCCTTGTGTTCCTTCAGGTCACAGATGGGAACCTGCTGCTTCCAGGGACTGAGGACAGGAAAGAAAGGCCTCTATGCTGTGCTCCAGGTGGCCGTGGGCTGCTGCCAGCAACTTGGCTTTGGTGCGGGGCCAGCTGCCCCAGGGCCTTACCTCCTGATTTCGGAGCTGGCCCTGGCTCTCCAGTGCTTACACTTAGGGCTCTAGCCACAGCCATTTAGGAATGTCACTGGGAGAGCCGAAGCTGGGGCGGAGATGTGTAGCGGGAGGGAACGGCCGTTTCTGAGTATCCGGCAGCAGCCGCAGTGCTAAACTTGTGGCTCGGAGGCTGGTGCGCTGTGGCTCATGCCTGTTGCCACTGCCATGCACCCCATTATTTGTTGCGTCACTTCCCCCACCTCAGCAGATACCCCCACTTGTGAAAAGTTTCCAGACATCACATGGTAGGGGCCTTGGCGCCCTTCAAGGCTGACCTGTGCTGGTGTGAGAGGTGTGGCTTCCTCTGCGACTCATCACAGCCCAACAGCCATGAGCTGCCGCGGTGATTCACCCCCAAGATGCTGATGTCACAGGGGAGCGCCCAAGCTGGGGCAGAGCTGCCGAAACTGGGGGCAGAGAGCCTCGAAGTGTCCCTCTCAGCTGCCCAGAAGCAGGGATCCAGCCCTGTGCCGACTCAGGCCTCAGAGAAGAGGAGTAGGCAGAGAACTCACTACCCCTTAGCAGATCCTGGGCCAGGGCGTGACAGCCGTGCTCAGTTGAATATGTCTAATGTGGCCCCAGACAGTGGGTGGTGACTTTTCTCTTCAAACATTCTGAAATGGGTTCTTTCTAGAAAAGAGGGCCTGCTTATTTTCCCTAGACAATTGCTGATGTTGACGCCGACTCTGGGTGGTGGTGGGACGGGAGGGAGCGCTGTTTTAGATAGTTACTTAGTCACAGCTTGTGTGGTTCAAGACTGCTCGGCACCGGGCCTTGGAATTTTCCTGAGCATTTTCACTTGTGGGATTTCCAGGCATTAAGTGAGGCCCTTGACAGAGAAGTTGTGGCCAGGTCAGCAGCTCTTGGTGTCAGGATCAAAGTTATTTCTCCTGGGATGGCCACCAGGACACAGGTTTCTAGAGTCAGAAGACTGCAACTCTAGGTAGTTCCCATGAGTCGGAAAGAGAGGGAGAGAGCTAGGCTTTGGCGGGGGATGAGGTATGCGCAGAGCCTGAGAGGGGCCAAGTTCTGCAACGCTGGCTGATGAAACACCGTCTTGTCTTCACCTGTCCATGAGAGAATGAGAAAAATAACAAGACAGGAAAGTTTTCTTAAAGAAAACAGTTGAAACATCTGTCCTTTATTCTGAGATTGTCATGCCTTCTTTTTGTAACAAATGTTAAAGTGACCATGTCTTTTCATTTTTGAAATGATGACACATTTCAGTGTTCTGTGTTTGTTCCCTTTTTTGACTTTTTCATGTGATTACCAGGCTGGATACAGAGGCGGCTGCCTCGTCTTGGTGCCCCAGTGCTTTTTGGTTTGGGCCACTTTTCCTGGCCAGTAAACCCAGGAATCCAGGAACCACCAGTTGGTTGAGTTGGGTTTGCAGGGGGTATCTGGAGTGAATTGCCCTTTTGTGGCAGAAATGCCCTCACTTGTTTTAATTCTGTCTTCTCCATGACGCTTGCCTGGGAGTTTGGGAATGACTGAGTGTGTCTGAGGTCCTTTCTCCATGCTAACCCCAACGCCCTTTGGCTTTCTGCAGCCATGGACTTTCCCCAGCACAGCCAGCACGTCTTGGAACAGCTGAACCAGCAGCGGCAGCTGGGGCTTCTCTGTGACTGCACCTTTGTGGTGGACGGCGTTCACTTTAAGGCTCATAAAGCAGTGCTGGCGGCCTGCAGCGAGTACTTCAAAATGCTCTTTGTGGACCAGAAGGACGTGGTGCACCTGGACATCAGTAACGCGGCAGGTACCCCTTCAGGGCTGGGGCTGAGCTTGCTGAGGGCCAGAAGCTATGGCTGGCCCTGTGCCATGCTAGGCCCTCCAGGGGCAGCACCTGCAGGCTGTGGGATGCAACAGGCCTCCCGCACAGGCTTCAGGCCATGAGCATGTCAGTACTAAGTTCCTCCCACCTTTCGGGGACATGTCTTGATTGGGAGTGGAGTGGTAAGGGGAGAACTGGCAGGAAAGGCTCATGATGAGCTCTAGGCCGCAGTGAACACAGGAAAAGCCTCATTGGGAAGGGCAGAGAGCAGGCAGACTCTATGCCCTCTGGCCCCTTTCCATGGGAGAGTCAGTCCTGAAGCATCTACCCCAGTGCTAACTAGAAGTGTGGGGAGAGGTGATGGGGAGGGCCTAGGGGCTGGGAGCAGTGTCAGGAAGACCTTGGGGTTGTGGAAGGAACTGATCCTGGATTCGGACTCCCAGTCCAGACTGGCATGACATGCCATGAGAAGGTATTCTCTCATTTTATAGATGTGGAAACTGAGATCCAAAGAGGTCAGTGACTGGCCTGGAGGTCAGTCAGATACAGAGTTGGTAGCAGAGCCCTGATGAAAGTCAGGTTGGAGTGTCCTCTGCTGGTAAAGTGTAGCGGCCAAGTAGAGGGTGTGGAGGGCAGGTGTTCGCACCATCTCTCCCCGATGCGGGGTGGGCATTCACACCTCTGTCCTCGTCCAGGGCAGGTATTCACACTGTCCTCCTTGCAGAGTGGGCGTTTATACCCCCGTCCTCTGTGCAGGGTGCATATTCACACCTCCTTTTCTCCATGCGTGGGTGGCATTCACAGCCCATCCTCCTCCATGCAGGGTGGACAGTCGCACCTTCTGTTCCCTGTGCAGTGTGGGCATTCACACCTCCTGTCCTCTGTGCAGGGCAAGTGTTCACACCTGTCCTCTGTGCAGGGCAGGCATTGAGACCCTCAGTGAGCACTTCTTTTCAAGGGCTATTGGCAGTGCTGAGATCCTCCAGGTTACCTGCCTCCTCCCCACACAGGAGATGGGGCGATGCAGGCTTGCCACTCAGCTGTTCCTAAGTCCCTGCGTCCTGCTGCTGGGTGGAGTGGTGGGGCAGGCTGCCGGTGCCGGATCTTGAGGTGGGTCTCTGACAGCTGTCCTGTCCTCGGCAGGCCTGGGGCAGGTGCTGGAGTTTATGTACACGGCCAAGCTGAGCCTGAGCCCTGAGAACGTGGATGATGTGCTGGCCGTGGCCACCTTCCTCCAAATGCAGGACATCATCACGGCCTGCCATGCCCTCAAGTCACTTGCCGAGCCAGCTACCAGCCCTGGGGGAAATGCAGAGGCCTTGGCCACAGAAGGTGGGTTATTGGCAGCTGCTCCCAAGCAGATGGCCAGAGACCTTGGCTCTTGACGTGGGCTCTGCCTCTGACTTTCTGGGTCTCAGTTTCCTCATCTGGCCCTGACTCGGTTGTGGGTGCTGGCGAGAGTTTGCCTCAGGTCTGAGGGTGGCCTCTCTGCCTGCCTTTCCCCTGCAGAGCACCCGGGAGCCGTGCCTGGTTCAGTGCCTTTGCATATGGGTTCCCCTGCAGAGCACCTGGGAGCCGTGCCTGGTTCAGTGCCTTTGCACATGGGCAGGGTTTGCTCCTAAACCCTCCTGTGGGTCTATTCTCCTGAGCCCCTCCTTCCACTCCCCTTAGCTGCTAAGATAAAGACCTCAGATGCCCACTATGGGCCAGGTGCCTTGCTGTAGACTTCCAGAGGCCGCATTCCTCGCTTTCCTAGTACTGACCTCTGATGAGCTCCATTAGTGCACACATGAGGTCTGCATATCCCACACAAGCAGGAACCATCACTGTTGTATTCCCACTGCCCAGCCATCAGCTGGCATGGAGTGGGTGCCCTGTGAATAATTTAGTGAATGAACAAATCAGCAAACCACTACTTAGAGGTACCCTAGGGAGGACGAGGAAGACCTAGCAAGTTCTGGGCTACCTCATACCTCCAAATGGCGGGCACTTGATGGGAAACGGCAGGTCTGCCCTGTACCATCTCCAGGAGGGGACAAGAGAGCTAAAGAGGAGAAGGCGGCCACCAGCATGCTGAGCAGGCTGGAGCAGGCAGGACGCAGCGCACCCACAGGCCCCAGCAGGGACCTCAAGGAGGAGCGTGGCGGTCAGGCCCAGAGCACAGCCAGCGGTGAGTCAGATGCCAAGGACCCAGCTGGCTGCCCTGTCACCTCCCAGCGGCCTGGGCACAGGGTAGTGAGGGCTGCCCATGCCACCTGCCCCTCTTGGGCTTGTGTTACCCAGAATGACCTATTGTGTGTCCCAGGGGGTCTGTTTCAGAGCAGACACAACAGCCTCAGCTAAGGGTGTGCTGGGGCCTCCCCTCCTGGGCCATACGCAGCCACCGCCAGCTGGCTGGTCCAGGAAAGGTATCCGACCCCTGGGGAGAGGGTAGCAATCCAGTCTCCGGTGCTTCCCCCACCCAGGTGCAGAGCAGACAGAGAAAGCCGATGCGCCCCGGGAACCGCCGCCTGTGGAGCTCAAGCCAGACCCCACTAGTGGCATGGCTGCCGCAGAAGCTGAGGCTGCTTTGTCCGAGAGCTCGGAGCAAGGTAGCCCCGCCCAGCCAGGACCAGGCCCTCCCTGGTGCATCCTCCCAGGGCCCTGCCTCCACTGCGCACTGGGGCCTCCCTCTCTCCTCCTGCCTCCAGCCAGTCCCACTTGGAGTCACCATGCACTTCAGCTTTGGGACACCTTGGTCTTCGCATGTTCTTGAATCTCGAGGTCGTTCCTTGGCTGACCATGCTAGCCGTGTGTCTGTGAGCACAGGCACGTCCTTCAAAGGCCTGGAGCTTCTGCTGCTTCCCAGCTTTGAGCACCGTGCAGGGGTGCCTTCCCACGCACAGCAACCCTCCAGTGCCTGCTGGCCGACAGCACCCACCCCAGCTGCCTGAGCCCCCTACCAGCATCCGCCAGGCAGCAAATACCCAGTTCACACGCCCCCCGGGGGCTTTCCTTGGCCAGTGCTGGGGCCATTTACTGTCCCTTCCACATGTTGCCGGTGCCCGTGACAGGCGCTCAGGCAGAGAGGGCTGTGTGTGGGGTCCAGACCCAGGCCTGGCTGCGAGGTCCCCGCGCCCTCTGAGGCGCCTCCGTGCTTGCCCTTCTCTCCGCAGAAATGGAGGTGGAGCCCGCCCGGAAAGGGGAAGAGGAGCAAGAGGAGCAAGAGGAGGAGGGCGCAGGGCCAGCTGAGGTCAAGGAGGAGGGTCCCCAGCTGGAGAACGGAGAGGCCCCCGAGGAGAACGAGAACGAGGAGTCAGCGGGCACAGACTCGGGGCAGGAGCTCGGCGCCGAGGCCCGGGGCCTGCGCTCAGGCACCTACGGTGATCGCACGGAGTCCAAGGCCTACGGCTCCGTCATCCACAAGTGCGAGGTGCGGGAGAGTGTGGCCAGCCCTCCCTGCCAGCCTCCCTCCCCTCCGGCCTCCCACCGGCTGCCCCCTCACACCCCGCTTCCCTGCTGCACCCGCAGGACTGTGGGAAGGAGTTCACGCACACGGGGAACTTCAAGCGGCACATCCGCATCCACACGGGGGAGAAGCCCTTCTCGTGCCGTGAGTGCAGCAAGGCCTTTTCCGACCCGGCGGCCTGCAAGGCCCATGAGAAGACGCACAGGTACTGCCCCAGGCTGGCCTCCTGACCAGGCCCCTGCCAGGCCCGGCCTTTCACGCCCCAGCGAGCCCTGCCTTCTGTCGCCTTCTGGCCCTGCAGCCCTCTGAAGCCCTACGGCTGCGAGGAGTGCGGGAAGAGCTACCGCCTCATCAGCCTGCTCAACCTGCACAAGAAGCGGCACTCGGGCGAGGCGCGCTACCGCTGCGAGGACTGCGGCAAGCTCTTCACCACCTCGGGCAACCTCAAGCGCCACCAGCTGGTGCACAGCGGCGAGAAGCCCTACCAGTGCGACTACTGCGGCCGCTCCTTCTCCGACCCCACTTCCAAGATGCGCCACCTGGAGACCCACGACACGGACAAGGAGCACAAGTGCCCACACTGCGACAAGAAGTTCAACCAGGTGTGTGGACCCCTCCCGGAACCAGTGCCTGGGAGCCCCGGTGGTCGCAGCCGCATGCATGCCACGTGGTGGGGCGGTGGTGGGGAGCACAGTCCCGCCTCCAGGAGCTCATCAGCCTGTTCACCCAGGAAACAGGCCCAGGGAGAGCCACTCCCGCGGGGGAGCTCCCGGCTGCTCTGCAGAGGGCAGGTCGAGTCAGGGCGGGGTTTCGTTCTGAAAAAATGGGGTGGGGCGGCTTACCTCTCACCACTGGGACCTGGGACCTCTCCTAACCCAGGAGAGATGGATCCCTCCACGGACCCTGGCAAGACTGAGAGTCGATTGCTCCTTTGTGGGAGGGGCAGGTGAGGGGGCCCGGGGCCGAGCTCTGTGGGGTGGCCCCCTGACCCCTCCCTGGGCACAGGTAGGGAACCTGAAGGCCCACCTGAAGATCCACATCGCTGACGGGCCCCTCAAGTGCCGAGAGTGTGGGAAGCAGTTCACCACCTCAGGTAGGGCCAGGGCTGCCCTGGCTGCCCTCACACCCCTGCTCCTCGGCCACCGGTGGTGCCCCACGCCAGGTTCGCCCTCCGTCTCGCCACAGGGAACCTGAAGCGGCACCTTCGGATCCACAGCGGGGAGAAGCCCTATGTGTGTATCCACTGCCAGCGACAGTTTGCAGACCCCGGCGCTCTGCAGCGGCATGTCCGCATTCACACAGGTGGGTGGTGAGCAGCCATGCCCAGGGCTGGGAGGTCACGGGGAGGAGCAGGCACCAACACCTTCTGCCCGGTCCCCAGGTGAGAAGCCGTGCCAGTGTGTGATGTGCGGTAAGGCCTTCACCCAGGCCAGCTCCCTCATCGCCCACGTACGCCAGCACACCGGGGAGAAGCCCTACGTCTGCGAGCGCTGCGGCAAGAGGTCCTGCCCCCTCTCCCCCACACCCATTGCCCAGGCACCCCACAGTGAGGGGGCTCAGAAGACAAACTGGGGGCTTGGCTGGGGACTTGGGCTAACTGTTGCCCACGCCCCAGGCTCTGGTCCCAGGGGTCCTTTTCAGTCTAGAGGGTGAGGCGGGAGGCCCAGGTTGGGGCAGTTCCATGCGAGTCCCTCCCTGTGGCCCCACAGATTTGTCCAGTCCAGCCAGCTGGCCAATCATATTCGCCACCACGACAACATCCGTCCACACAAGTGCAGCGTGTGCAGCAAGGCCTTCGTGAATGTGGGGGACCTGTCCAAGCACATCATCATCCACACTGGTGAGCTGTGGCCTCTGCCATGCCTGTTCCTTCCCAGCCCCTGCTGCCAGGTGGGGAGCAGGGGGAAGGAAGGGACCCCCAGACCCCAGCCTCGGGTGCTAGCTCTTGCTGCAGGTGGCCTTGAAGGCAATTCCGTTCAAACGAGGACCCCATTTTCCTAGAGCTTCCAGAGGTGCCAGTGTCACTAGAGGTACCTGTGCAGCTCTGGTGGCTGCCCCAGAGCACCTCCTGCTGTAAAAGACAGGCTTGCTGAGCAAATGAGTTATTGAGGGCCTCCCACCCCACCCCTGTGGCCCCTTCCCCAAACGCAAGAGAGAACCTTGCTCCCCCAGGAGAGAAGCCTTACTTGTGTGATAAGTGCGGGCGTGGCTTCAACCGGGTAGACAACCTGCGCTCCCACGTGAAGACGGTGCACCAGGGCAAGGCAGGCATCAAGATCCTGGAGCCCGAGGAGGGCAGTGAGGTCAGCGTGGTCACTGTGGATGACATGGTCACGCTGGCCACCGAGGCACTGGCAGCGACAGCCGTCACTCAGCTCACAGGTGCGGGCTGTGGGCAGCAGAGGGAAGTCACAGGCAGCTTGCTGCCAGGGTGGCGATGATGGGGCAGTGCCCGTGCCTTCACCTTAGGCCCTGCGACTCTGCCCGCAGTGGTGCCGGTGGGAGCTGCAGTAACAGCCGATGAGACGGAAGTCCTGAAGGCCGAGATCAGCAAAGCTGTGAAGCAAGTGCAGGAGGAAGGTGAGGGGCACCTGGGTGTGGATGTGGGCAGAGCCCGGGGTTCTTCCCACTCTGACTGCTGTCCCACCTCCACAGACCCCAACACTCACATCCTCTATGCCTGTGACTCCTGTGGGGACAAGTTTCTGGATGCCAACAGCCTGGCTCAGCACGTGCGAATCCACACAGCCCAAGCACTGGTCATGTTCCAGACAGACGCGGACTTCTACCAGCAGTATGGGCCAGGTGGCACGTGGCCTGCCGGGCAGGTGCTGCAGGCTGGGGAGCTGGTCTTCCGCCCTAGGGATGGGGCTGAAGGCCAGCCCGCACTGGCAGAGACCTCCCCTACAGCTCCTGAATGTCCGCCGCCTGCCGAGTGAGCTGGCGGCCCTTCTCCTGACTGTTTATTTAAGGATGGATGGCACCCTGGAACGGGGAAGGGTGGCCTCTTCCCTAGAGAGAATAAATTGGATTATTTTCTAATGCTGCCTATAGGTCCCTGTGGGGTGGGTGGGGAGCTGGCAGCTAGAACTGATGCCACAGAAAGGCTGTACCACCCAGGGACCAGCCTTCCTGGGAAAGTCAGCCCGTCCCTCTTGCTGAATGCAACTACAACCAGAGCCAGGCTGGCTGCTTTGCCCCAAGTTGAGGAGTGGGCAGTACACTCGGGCTGGAGAGACCTCGGCACCATGTGCCCCATGCCCTCATCCCATCTTGTTTGGAGGCTTCTCACCTGCTCATCTTTACGGCCTGGCCTCCCCTCGCCCCACAGCTATGACCCTGCTCCCCTTCTGCCCAGGTTGGGGAGAGGTTGGGAAGTTGGGGAAGGGACCAGTAGGGGTGGCCACCAACTGCTTACCAGGGCACAGGCAACCCAGAGCAAGCCTGGCTTACAGGCCACTGCTGCCAGGCTTGGCTCGGGTCCTTCCAGCCAGAGTGGCCAGGTAGGCCAAGGAGAGTGCCAGGCCCAGGCCACTGCCCTGGCTCTGATGGGCCTAGGGGAGCAGATGGATGCCACACTTGCTTCAGGGTTACCTGGCCTGAGGACTAAGGCCAAGCCAGTGCCATCATCTTTTGGGAAGGTTCAAAAGATGGCATCTCTGCCACCAGGCTGGGGGCCCAGAGGGACAGGAAGGAGCAGCCAGGGGCTTTGATGGGGAGGTAGGGAGCTGGTGGAGCAGCTTTCTCACTCCTGTCAGCAAGGAGTCAGGAGGTACCATCTCAACTCCCTTCCTACAGTTGGCCCCGGCACCTGTGGTCCACCGTTCAGAGGGGGATGCCATCTTCTCAACACCAGGACAGGCCCATTTGTAGGAGCCCATTGGTATTGCAAGTGAGACCACCAACTTTGTAGTCCCCATGTCCCTGCCCCAACTCCACAGCTTGTAGAGGATCCAGCTGCAGGGGAAGCCCGTCCACAACTCCCATCCTCCTGTCTAGAGGCAGATACAGGATCATAGGAGTCCCAAGGGGCCCCAGCAGGCCAATGCCTCTGCAGGAGCCAGCCTGTTTCACACTGGGAGAAGGGAAGAGGGGGCAAGAGACAAGAAACCAAAGCTTGCTAAGATGTTTCTGAGATGGCATGGGGTACGATTATATTCTGTATCAAAATTGGAAGTGCCTTCCACATTACCTAAGAACCAGTTAGGACCTGTGAGAAATGGTCCAGTGTCCGTGACAAAAATCTCCTTTGTACAAGATAAAATTATCCTTGGGGAGGAGTGACTAGGAGGCAGAAGGGAAATAGTTCCCATGTACAGACTTGGCATGGGGAGCAAAAGCGTGATGAGGGCTGACTGTTCCCATTAGCCAAGGACCCATGGTTCGTCCTCCCACCCAAGTGACAATCACATTCACACTTGGTGTGTTTTATATTTTTTAATAAAGTTTGTAATCCAATGGACACACAAAACAAAACTGCGCTGAGAAAAACAGTTTCATAAATTAATAAGTGTTAGGAAGTTGGGGAAGAGGTCAAGGTAATAGGAAGAGGGGTTAGCCAGTCTTTCTGTACAGGTGCCATGTGACACTTCCACATCGCGGGAGCAGGACCCGTGCTGTTCCGAAGCGCACTTATACAAATGAGTGGGCAATACAAAGTCTGAATATGAAAATAAGATTTCCTCTGAAAACACATTTTTGGCACAGATTAAAAAAAATGTATGTCGGGGGATTTGATTTTTTAAGTCAGTATTATATATATTTATATATATTATATATTTATATATACACACATCCCAAGTTCTGCATATCCCACCAAGAGAAAACCTTTCTGTTTGCTCTTCAACTGTAAACTGTACATCCCGGTGAATCAAAGACGGTGGCAGCAGGAGAATAAAGGTGATGCATCCGAATGAGCAAGGAAGATGGGGGCGGACAAAAAACCCAATGAAATGTTCCTTGACCCCAAGGTCTCAGCAGAAGTTTGAAGTCCTTCCTGCGTTAGGAGTCCACGATGTGTGTCTACACACACCGAGACATCCAGAGTGTCACAGCCTGTCTTCACTGGGCAAAAGTCCAAGTCACTAATTTAGTGCAAAGGCAGTTCTGTTTTCTTGTTTCTTAAAAACAAAAAAAAAATTTTTTCATTCCACTGCCCTGTTCCTTTTCTCCAAAAAGAGGAGAGAGAAACCCAGCCCCAGGGTGTCTGCGAGTCCATCGGTTGGTGATGTGTCCTTGGGCTAAAGCATCATGTAAACATACAAGGTAGCAGCACCACTCCCAGAGGAAGTCTGTCCGACTGAGCCGGGCGGCAGGACAGCGAGAGGCTGGCCGTCTGGCAGTAGAATCTGTCCCCTTCGGCAGCTTCTTCCTCTGCTTGGCTGGGTTGTCCTTTGTTTTTACTGCAGAGCCCTGGGAAGATTCACTGAGGTGATAACCACTCAGTGGCTCACACGGAGGCAATGACAATCATGAGGTGGGGAGAGATGTTGGAGATGCTGGCAAGGAGGTCAGGGGCCAGGCGGGACAGGTGACTCTCAGAGAACTCACAAGGCGGGAAGATCTGCAGCACGTAGGCAGGCTGGAGACAGGATAGAGAGCAAAGTGGGACCCTCTCTTGACCCCTCACAACTCCATTTCCACTGGGGGGCCCTGAAGAGGCCCAATGCTAACAGCCAGGCCAAGTCAGTCCCCAACCAGCAAATGTCCCAGGACTACATCCACTGGAAGACCTAGCAGGTGTCAGAAAACTACATACAGGAACCCCCCTGGGGCCCTCTTCCCTATCTTTAAACTCATGGAAAACCTGTGTTCTCAGCGGTTCCCTGGGTTCTCCTCAGGATGGGTGATGGCACCCCGCCCCATGTGCTCTATTGACTTCTGTCCAAAATGCCCCTTTACCCACCTCTGGGAAGCTCTGCAGCCAAATCTAGCGGGTACCAGAAGAGTCAATCCACCTACCAACCCTGACCAGCCCCACCTGTGGGTGTATATGTGAAGGAAGGACACAGGACAACCGACCTGATTGGAGCCAGGATTGGGAACGTTGATGATCCCTGCCGCCTGCTTAGCCTGCAGGTAAGTGATGAAGGCAGCCTTGAGGGACTCAGTCTGGCTCACAACATCCTCTTGGTCGCGGCCACAGGGCAGAGCCAGCAGCAGACAGTAATCTGTCTCCACCTGAGGCAGAGGTCAGCCGCCAGTGAGCAGGGGCCTCTTAGTCAAACAGCAGCCCACATCCAACCCACGGTATCAGGTCCACAAAAACCCCCACCTCTGAGGTGACTTTAAAGTCTACCCTGATATTTGAATGAAAGAAAAAAAAAAAAAAGCTTTTTCAACCTGAGAAAGCTGATTTAAAAAATAATTTTTAAAAACTGTTAAGCCTTGTTTCTGAGTCTAGAGGTACTTTACATCCCCCACCCCAAGTAGAAGCATAGTGGACCCCTTCATTGCTTACTTCAGTAATACCAGCCAGGCACAGTGGCTCAGGCCTGTAATCCCAGCACTTTGGGAGGCCGAGGCAGCCAGATCACTTGAGGTCAGGAGTTCAAGACTGGCCTGGCCAACATGGTGAAATCCCATCTCTACTAAAAATACAAAAATTAGCTGAGCATGGTGGTGCCATGGTGGTGCATGCCTATAATCCCAGCTACTCAGGAGGCTGAGGCACAAGAATGGCTTCAACCCGGGAGGCAGAGGCTACAGTGAACAGAGATCGCGCCGCTGCACTCCAACTTGGGAGACAGAGTGAGACTCTGTTCCAACAACAACAATGAAGTTAACACTTCCATGACAGATCAGGGAGATGGGCTGGCAGGGACTACCTACGTCTTCCCTCCCTGTAGGTGGGGCAGTTGCTCACCTGGGCCTGAGAGTCTTACCGTCATCCTTCGGGCAACCCCTTCCAGCTGCGATGCCTCCAGCCGCATCCTCTGGGCGATCCTTAGTGGGGGCCCTCCTTCAGAAAGGGGCAGGGACCGATGGGCCAGGACATTGTTGCCAGAGACGAAGTGGAGCTGCACAGCAGCTGTGTCATTCTTCAGGGCCAGCAGGCCCTGCCACACGATGGGGTACTTCTGCACACAGGGAAACAAACAGAAATAAGCTCATGGCCAGAGGGCTGAGCCACGCTGGACACAGCCAGAGGCTGTAGCTTGCGGGTCTGTTAACTAGGGCATCTTAGTACATTTGACATGGCATAAAATCTAGGGGCCAGGAAGGGCGGCCCCTGCTCATGCTTACCTTCAGAAGCTGAACCATATCCACGGGTCTCTGTGAAGTCAGGTGTGGAGAGGAACCTTGTTTAGGGGTTGGCTGGAATTCAGTGTGTGGCAGAACCAGTCCTGGTGGGGTGCTGGGGCCAGAGGTTGTTGGGACAAACAACGGCTGTTTTGGGGCAGTCTGAGCGGGAAGAGGGACTGGAAGGTCAGGCTTCATGGAGACAGACACAGGGGAGGGGAAGGAAGTCGGGCCTGTTTCCACTTGTGCCCTCTGAACCTGGGTGTGAGGCTCAGGCGGCCTGTTTGCAGGTCCAGCTGGGAGGCGAGGCTGCTCTACTCCCGTCTGAGTCCCCTTTGCCTCCTGGGACACTTGAGGCATCTTGCCGCTTGGTGGCTGGCCGGGCTGGCTGAGTTGGGAGGGCGGGCAGGGTGGTGCTGTCTGGGCAGGCTGTGTGGACTGCACAGGCTGGGCTGGCTGTGTGGACTGCACAGGCTGAGGGGGCTGCAGGGGCTCACCTTCAGGAGGAGGGCCCTGGGGTTGGGAAGGAAGGCAAAGGGACAGAGTTAGTCTGTTGTGCACAAGCCCCTGGGCCCAACAAATGACCCAAAGGGCCATAGCGAAAGGGTAAGATATGGCATCTCCCATTAAGTCAGGCCCACAGAAGGAGCCTGAACCAAAGGAGCTGCTCTCGGGGTTCCAGGTAAGGAGAGATCCCTGATTACCTGCCTCCCACCGACGCCACCCAGCAAGAGCTCCCTCCCCATGATGTAATCTAATTCTTTCATCTCAGGACTAAGAAAGCTCTTTAAACTCATGAAAAGATCAACATCTTTAGGAACTAGCTGACCAGTTCACTTGTACTCAACCACTATCTTTACCAAAAGGCGGATTTCTTTTTCTTTAAGTAGGGACAGGGTCTCACCATGTTGGCCAAGCTGGTCTTGAACTCCTGACCTCAAGTGATCTGCCGGCCTTGGCCTCCCAAAGTGTTGGGATTACAGGTGTGAGCCACTAGCTCGGCTGTTTTTTTTTTTTTTTTGAGACTGTGTCTCACTCTGTCATTGGAGTGTAATGGCACCATCTTGGTTCAATGCAACCTCTGCCCCCAGGGCTCAAGCGATTTTCCCACCTCAGCCTCCCAAGTAGCTGAAACCACAGGTGTATGCCACCACACCTGGCTAAATTTTATATATATATTTTTTGTTGTTGTTGTTGTTGAGATGGGGTTTTGCCATGTTGCCCAGGCTGGTCTCGAACTCCTGGGCTTAAGCAGTCCTCCCGTCTGGGCCTCCCACAGTGCTGGGATTACAGGCATAAGTCACAACACCTGGCCCCTGATTGCCTTAACACATCTTTGCTTAAAAGCCTGCTGAGCCCCACAAGCACATGCCCAAAAGACAGTGGGGAGATACCTGGCTAGCTCACCTGAGCAGCTGTCTTGGTCCGGGAAGGCAGGCCAACAGAGGAAGCAGCAGGAAACTGAGTGTGTGTGAGCTGGGCTGGGGGGTGGTAGGTGCGGATATCGCCGTACCGGTACTCTTGAAACAGCTCCCCGCTGGAGTGCACAATCTGCACCCCGTGGGTCACCACCACAGGAGGGGTCAGAGGCAGCCCCTGGAGTTGGTTACTGGGGGTAACTGTGAGGATACGGGCCTCACTGTGAGGGGCAGGGGCAGGGAGGGGGACAGGGACAGGGACGGGGGCAGGGGCGGGGGTGGCTTTGGCATCTGGTGTCTTGGCAGCTTCCTTCCCTGGTTGCTGAGGGGCCTTGCTGGCTGGTGGCACCTTCACGACCCCATCCGCGGCCCTGGGTTGCTCGCTGACTGCCGTCACATGTGGATGCACCATGATCCTCACATCCCGCGGCACGGTATAGGGGTGCAGTCGGTACTCAGACTGCATGACTAGTACCTCTGACTGCACAGGGGCTGTGGCTCGAGCGACAGGAAGGTGATAATGCACTTCCTCCTCAGGAGGGTGCTGGGAGGCCAATGCAGGCACGCCAGCTGGGGCTGGCTGCGGGGTGCTGGCACGCTGTGGGGCCCTGACCTCTATTTGCTGGGGCTGCAGCGGAGCCCGAGGAGAGTGAAGCGCTTCTGGCCGGATGCTGTAGGTGATACTGGGCAGCGTGGGAGTGTTCATTCTCACCTCACCCTGCGAGAGGTGGCTCAGGGACACAGTCTGGGTGATGCTGTGGGGTGGCATGATGACAGACTGCTCTGGGTGGATGCTGGAGATGAACTGGGGCACTGGAATGCCTGCAGCCAGCATGACTGTGGCATTGGTGGAGAGCGCCGTGGATGCAGTACTGCTAGGGTGGCTTGCCCTTGGGAAGGAGGATGGCCCAGGTCCACTCGGTCGAGGAGAATGAGCATCTAGCTTTGCGGCTGCCAAATGGGAGACAGTTCGATCTGCTGGGATGCTGGGCCCCGAGGGGACATGGTTTACTTCTGTAGGCAGTTTGCTGGGCAGAGCAGGAGGGTGGTGAGGCGTGAGCGTGGACCCCAGGTTGGCCGGCTGAAGGACCTTGGTCTCAATTTTAAGGGTGACGGGGTCAGCAAGCTTTTTGTTTGTGGTGACAATGCTTGGGGTGAGGACCAGCTGGTTGTGAACCAGCACAGGGGGCGTGTTGATTCCCTGGGTGAGAACCTTCACCGTGCCTCCCTGGGTGACAGGCGTGGACACCGAGAGGTGAATGGGCTCGGGCTTCTCCAAGGATGGCCTATCGGCCTTCACAGACGAAATCACAGGAGAGGCGTTATACGTCTGGGCGGTCAGTACCAACGTGGAATGGGTGGCCACGTTTGCATAGCCTGCAGGAGCTTGAGGGCCTTTGGATGGAGGCTGCGATGCTGTGACAGAATCGGGTTTGACCTGCGACTTGGACACCGACTGCTGAAATTCAATGTCCATTGCACTGGCCGGGGGGATCTGGCTGATCTTGGCGCTGATCCGCTGTGGGCCTTCAGTCTTCTGCCCTGAGTAACTCAGAAGCACAACCCCTTCGGAAGTGTTCACACGCAGTCCCGCCCCTGAGCCTGCATCTGCTGGACGATCGTCGATCACAGGCATGGACCCTGGGTGGAACCGACTGTTTTCATTAGCACTCGCTCTCTGTTTGCACTTTGCTGATGGCGCAATCACTGCCCCTGCCATTGTCACCGTGCCTGTTGTGGCCGTCACACCACCAGATGCAGCAGTAACCGCACCCGCTGCGACGGTCACTGCACTTGCTGTGGCATTCACTGCACTCGCAGCAGCATTAACAGTGCCTGGGGCAGCATTCACTGTACCCACCGTGGCGTTCACTGGAGTGGTAAGAACATTCACTGGCCCCGTAAGAACATTCACAGGCCCCTTCAGGACGTTCACGGGTCCAGCAGGGGTGCTCACCAAACTTTTCAGTGTGGTTACTGAGCCCTTCACGGGACCTTTCAGGGCATTCACTGGGACCAGGGAGACGTTCACCAGGCCAGTGAGCGCACTCACCAGGCCAGTGAGGGTTTGAGGAGCTGGTTTTGCCAAGGTTATCTTCTGTGAATTTTCCAAGTCAATGCTGACAGGCATTCGGCTAATAACAGAGGTAATTTTGGGAGCAATGACTGGAGCCACCTTTTCCTTGTCAGCAGCTACCGGCACCTCCGAAGCTTGTGTCTCAGAGTTGTTTGTCACTGGAGCTGTTGTTTTTTCTTCTAAAGGCTTTTTAGATTCAACTGGAGGGGGCGGGGCCTCATGTAGGCAAGGGGCAGCACTGACAGGCTCTGCAATGGCTGTGGTGACACTCGTGGAAGTGACACCTGTTGCAGACACATACTTGGGATCCATGAGAATCTTCCTCAGGGTGCTAGAGCTGGTGTCGACGTCAGAGGCCTTTGTGTCTGGGGGAAGAGCTGGAGATGGAGTGGACTGACCCCGTGACTCCTCCTGCCTTGTGATCCACTCTGTCACCTTAGCAGGGGGGCTCTGATGTGGGATCCCCCCAGAGGAGACAGGGGGTGAAAGCTTTGCTGCAGTTACAGAAGGCAGTGTGGGTATGGGGATGCTTGGATCGCTGGGTGGGGTCACCGGGTCACTCTCAATGATGGAATGCACCCTGAACCTGGCTTGAGGTTCCTCATCCACCGGCACTGGCTGGGGGGGCTGGGGAAGGTCTGGGGGCACAGATGCTTTGGTTGGAGTCCTTTCCTCAACACTGATTTCTTGGGACGAATTCTCTGTGGAGGGAGTCTTGCTTGGGTCAGAAGTACATGACTGAGGAGGAGTGGAATGGGGTTTCTCACTCTGCTTTTCTTCCTGTGGGGCTTCGGGGTGCTGTAGTGTTGTCCCCTCATTTGCAGCAGGACTCTCGCCTTGAGCTTGGTCAGATTCAGGGACATGGCTCTCTACAGGAGCCACCACTTTCTTGTTTGTGTTCCGTTTGCGGCGTGATCGGGTTGTCTTCTGGCGCCCTTTGTCTTTCCGAACAAGAGTAACTTCCACTTCTTTAGACCCTTTGGCTTCTGGCGCTGAGTGTGAGGTCTCACTGCTATTTCCTCTGGCTTCCTTGGTATCTGTTGGGCCTGCTGAGGGGTCAGGAGCATTGACTGGCGGCCTCGAAGATTCTGTAGCAGCCTCAGTTTCCAGGATGCCAGATACAGCCTCATCCGTCTCCATTCCCTCCTCAGAAGGCTGCAGCGCCTGTGCACCTGCGTGGGGCTGCAGATCTGTCTGGGATTCTCCAGGAAAAGGTGGAGGTGCTGGGAAGTTTTCTGGCTCCCCAGAAATGTCATTGATGATGGAGCCGATGGCCGCAGCCAGCTCTGTTTCACTTGCTTGGTGTGCAGGTTTGTCCCTGTCCTCTGAGGCAAGGCCCTCTGGTGCATCTGCCTTATAGGCAGCAGAGGCAGAGGCCTCAGCAAGCTTTGCGATGTGTTCCACGGCCTGCTCCAGCTCCATCTGCTTGGCTAACTGGGTGGCTTCTGGGGACGGCCCAGAGGCAGACGTGTCTTCTTTCTCTGATTCCTTGTCTGGATCAACTGGATCACTTTTCAATTGGGATGATAAACCATCCTCCTTTTGGGGACTCTCACTTTTCTCAGGGGAGACTGCCACCACCCCAGGTTCCCTCTCCCCTGCCTGTGCCGCAGCCCCCCTGGGACTGACAGCAGCATCCACATTTTTCAGACTTGCAGATTTGTCCACTGCTAACCTGGAGTTGCGAGATCTTCCTCTCTTTGATTTGGAGTTTTTTTCAGGGGCTGGTTTTTTCTCTACAACTTCAACAGGGGCGGCTTCAGGGGGATTTTTGTCTGTGCCAGCATCTTTTCTGTCACATTTCTGTTCGCTCCCTGCCTCCTCCTCAGCAGCCTTGGGTTCCGTGGGGCTCTCTTTCACACTTATTTGGGGGCCCACCTCAGTGGTGACCTCAGGACGTGCAGCATCCACCTTCGGTTCATTTCTTCCCTTTTTCCCTTGGGGGCCACCACCGGCTGCAGTTTTCTGGGACCGTGGGGACCGCCATCCCTCAGGTGGCTTGAGTGTTTCTGCAGGTTCCTTGGCCTCGTTCTCCTCCTCTTCATCGGCTCGCCGGCGTGTCTTTGGAGGCCTTCCCCTCCGAGGGGTGGTGGGAACCGCCGCGGCCTCCTGAAGCTCTCGCTCCAATCTCTTTCTGGTCACTCTTGGTTGCTCAATGGGCTCTTTGACAGGAGAGCGGTTTTCATGGTCACCCATGGTTGCATAGACGCTCCTTACATTACGGCGCCTTGTTCGACTAAGAGGCAAACTTGGTTCGGGATGTTCAAGGTCTGCAGCAGAGTTTTTAGAAGCAGTCCTTGTAATCTTCTCTGCCTCCATCTTCAATTCCAAAAGTTTCTGTGCTTCTCCCCGAGGAGAATTGGACCGCTTGAGTTTTTCCCGGTCTATCCTCTCACTCTTCCTTGTGACAGGCTTCTCCACGATACTCACTGCAGTTGCCTGAACAGGGGTCTTTGAACGCTTGCTTTTGTTTGGCTTTTTATCTTTTGCAGCAACTGGAGGATCAACCTCTAAATCTTCAGAAGCTGGGGGCTGAGCCTCAGGAACAGCTTCAGTTTTCTGGTTTGCGTCAGGCTCAGCATCTGCAGTGGTGTCTGGCTTTTCAACCTTTGGCTCACTGGCTTCCTCAGACTTCTGAGCTGGTTTTGAAAGTGGCTGCATACTGTCAGGCTCTGGATCTACATTGCTCTCTGCCTGGGAAAACGAGGCCCCGGGAGTTGGAGGCTTGGCATCCAGATAAGGCAGCTGGTCACCTGATGAACCTTCCTCAACAACCACAGGAATCACGGCAGCTTCTTTATTGGAGTCTGCTCCTGGGGACAGGTCCACTTGTTCCGGCTGTTCCACAGGGGCAGGAGCAGGTTCAGACACAGGCTTTGCTTCTTCTGAGACAGTGGCTGGCTCCACAGTCTTATCTTCTGTTACCAAAGGCGCCTCTACCATTTTGTCACCAGCGGTCTTCTCTAGTGCTGATGGGGCTGACTCTAGAGTTGCGACTGTGACACTTGGAGGCCCAACGGAAGGTGGAGTTTTTAGTTCTGCATCTTTATTCTCAGGAGCAGATTCTGGGGTCTTGGGATGATTCTCTATATCTTCCTGTTTCTCAACTTCTTTGGGTTTCTGGTCTTTTTCTTTTTCTTTCTGTTGCATTCGTGTGAGCTCCATAAATCTGCTATGGAACAGAACTACTGGTTCTTGAATGGAATCAGTTGTGCTGTTTGCTCCCTCAGATGTCTGCTTACCATAGATCCTACCAGAAATGAAGTCAGAGTCTTCCTCTTTTCTCTCTAGATGCTGCAATCGCTTGGAATCTTGTTCAAAGATTGAGCTGTGTAAAAAACGAGAAGCAAACAATTCCTGCCTCTCTTGCTCTTCTTCTTTATGGTCCTCTTTCTTATCATCCATTTTCCCTTCTGAATCAGTCCTAATTTTCTTCTTTTTCATGTACCAGGATGGAATAGGTCTTGGAGCAGAGTCAACCTTTTCTTTATCTTTGTTGTTTCGAAAATTTGCAAATCGGGAGTCCCAATCAAGAAAAGACCAATTTTCTTCACGAGATGAAGATAGGGATTTAGCTCTTTCAAGCAAAGCTTTAGTGTCTGGTGTGATTGTCTTATCCAATGCAAAAGAGTAAAATTTGTTCCTTTCTAAAGAACTAGAGAGTCTTTCATCTCGCTCACGTAGTTTGTCTTCTCTGTCCCTCAATAAAAAAGACAATCGAGAACTTTCATATAATGCAGAGGCTCTGGGTGAGTGGGATTTGTGTTCACCATCTTCATCAGAATCAGAAGGCACCTCACCAGGTTCCAGATCTCGTACAGACCTTTTTCGAAGGCTATCTCTCTTAATTATGCTGTTTGGGAAACTCACATCAAATCTGCTGGCATCTTGTTTCATTTGAGAGTCCCAACGATTTAGTTCATCTTCAGAATTCAAGACAGATAGTTTTATTTTGGCCATATCTGCCATCTGTTCTCTCCTGCTAGAATCATAAGGATTAAATTTTAAAGACTCTTCCCTGACTGTTATGTTAGAATAGGGGAGGACTTTTTCGTCTACCTTAGGAGACCCCTTTACTGACATTAGCCTAGGGGAGCCTATGGGATCCTCATCTTCATGGAAGGAACCATGTCGGACACTGGGAGAACCACCAGTCCTTTCAGAATCTTCGCTGATTTGGCGTGAACTTCTGTAATTCCGTTCTCTCTTGGTGCAGATATCAAAATCAACATGATCCATCCTTTTCTTTTTGCTGGGAGGAGAGTCATCGGTGACATCTTGAGGGGGTTTGCCTACCTCGTGAACGAGGCTACGTCTTTCATATTCATCTACATCTTTTTTAGGACTGCCAAACTTCTCAGACTTGGCTATTTCCATTTCCATCTGCTGTTTCCTACGACTCTGCTCCATTTGTTTTCGGTAACTCTGTGTGTGATCGATGTCAATGCCAATTTTTTCTTCAGTATTTACTGAATGTGATTTCTCTTGGCCTGATTTATGTTCAGGTGTTTCTTCACGAAGACTGCAGTAGTTTTTCCTAATGTCTTCTCTCTCTGGTCCTTGATCATCTAACACCTGCAGCTGTTTGAGCTGTGGTTTTGAGGGAATGGGTTTTTTTGATTGGATTTCTTGATTTTCCTCAGATTCACCTGCTGGTTCTCCCAGTCTTGCTTGTAGGTCTGAGCTGGGCCTTGAGCCAGACCCAACAGAAACACTGGCAAGCTCCTGACAGTCTTTGGGGCTGGCAACAGTATTCAGTCTGTCCAGTTTGATTTTTTTAGATTCTCTTTTAAGAATTTCTTTCCTCACAGGCTTTCTTTCGGCCTCTCCTTCCCTCAGCAGAATGACCTCTCTAGAGGATACGTCAGGCTGCTTTTTTGAAAGCATGCGAGCATCCTCCATCTCTGGACTGCTTTTCTTGACCTCTGATTTTTGCTTTTCTGCTTTTAAATTGGAATCTGCAAAGCGCCTTTTCCTTGCTTCCAGCTTCTCCAGATCCACAGCACTTACCCCGTCTGCAGCCTGCTCAGGCTTGAGGTGCTTCCTGGCTTTAAGCCTGCCCTCCTTCTCCACCACTTCAACATGGCTTGAAAGCCCCTTTTCCTTTGGTACTTTCATTCTAACAGATTCCAGTTTAGACAAGTCAGACTTTGCAGGCTCCGTCTGAGAGACCTGAAGTTTCTGGTCCAGGGCAGAAGATTTGATAGTGTCATTATCAAGCTTGGCTTTCAACTTTTCCACAGGAGTGTGGTCAATGACCTTTCCCTCTTTCTCTTTTACTCGAGTCAAAACCACGCAAGGCATGAGTTCTAGGCGGTTTTTTGCTATTCCTTCTTTGTCAGCTTTCTCTCTGCTCAGTTTATTGGAACTCCTTGGCTTTTCAGGGCTTTGTTCTCGCTCATTTTCTTGGTCGGTTTCTGAAGACTGAGAACTAGGGGAGTGAACCTTTCCTTTGCGTTTTTGCTTGTCAGTTTTGTCCTTTTCCACTTTTTCCTTCCGTATTAAGCGTCTCTCTCTCTCCACTCTCTCGGGATCAAAAGTTCGTTCTTTATCTGTCTTTTCATTTTTTGTATAGCGCTCCAAACGAGATTTGTCAAGTTTCTCATATCTTGGAGGGGAAAGTGAGCTACAGCTTCCACTCCGGTCTGAGGATCGGCTGTAAAGCCTCCTCTCAGAATCACTCGGCAACCTCTCTGCCTGAGAGGGAGACGCTCCAGGACTCTGTGGACGTCGCAAGTGAACTGGACTTTGACTTCGTTCAATTGGCCTCCTCTCATGGTCTCTGTCCCGGTCGGACTCAAATCTTTCACGTTCTCTTTCTCGTTCCCTTTGCCTGTAACTATATTCCCTAATATCTTGTTCATAAGGATCATTCCTGTAATCCCTGTATTCCCGAGGATCATCGTAGTATCGTGATTCATAGTAGTCTCCTTGGTAAGTTTCCCATTCTGAATAAAACTCTCTCCCTCGAGCTGGATAGTCCCGCCTGGAATCCTCAGGATAAGTACCTGGAGTTCGAACACTCTCGTAATATGTACGATCTTGGTTATAGTCGTAGGATGCCCTTCGTTCCTCTCTGCCAAAAAATAACAAAGATATTAGTTCTTTTGTTTCCTCATCACTTATGCATGAAATCATACACATGAAATCAGAAATTCCTGCTTCTAAAAAATCTTTGACATTATTTAATCATTTGTGAAACGATTAGTTTGTAGTGGTTATCCACTATAGCTTCAAGTAGCTACTAGGCACTTGAAATCTAGCTAAATTGAGACGTGTAAAATACACACTCAATTTTGTAGACATAGTTTATAGAAAAACAACAATTTAGACCGATATATGCTGAAACAATATTTTAGCTATATTAAAGAAAATTAATTTCACTGTCTTTTTAATGTGGCTACTAGAAAATTTAAAATTACATATACAGAACTTATATAACTTACATTATGCTTCTATTGGACAGTGGTGATTCAACCCTTTTTTAATGTTTCTGGTAACTCCGGCGTTGTGACAAAGCAGACACTAGTTACTGGACAATATCCCCACACTCCTAAGTCTCCCACAAAATTACTATATAGAATAATAAAAAGATATTCTTACCACAACTTGGGAAATAAATCCACTGTTTAGAAAAACAGATAAAAATTTTAACTAAAATCTTACCATCTATGTGACCTGTATGATACTGGTAACACTTCTATCTAATTCACAATTTTTAAAAAATACACTAGAACCTGGTTAAACTCTCTGAACTCAGTCTCCTCACTCATAAAATGATGGTAGCTTTTCCTCATAAAGCTCTTAAAAAGATTAAGATAATATCTGTAAAAACTTTCCTAGCATAATCCTAGGCAGGCACTTGGCCTCAGTAAATGTTGTCACTTTCCCCCAGGCTGCCAACTAACAAACCAGGGATGACTGCAAGCACCGTGAGAGAACTCCTCCAGTTTTAAGGAACTCACTACAGGTTTTCTCCCACAGGGACCTGTCTGGTGCATTCAAAATAGGATTAAATTTACACACAAGAACATATATTATATGAAATTAAATACACCTGTAACAGAGGCCAATTACTTCCTTCGCTCGTTCATTCTCAGCAATGTTTGTTCTCTCACGTAGATACACCTGGCTCATTCTAGACAATATTACCATTAGCAGCTCACTGAAAGAACACTAGAACTTAATCCCCATAAAGTTACAGGCTTTGTCTTCTTGGCCAAAATTTCTCTAGCTCTTACAATAGCACTTGGCTCAAAGGACTCAACTGAATATTTGTTGAAAGAATGAACTTTTAGGCCGGGCGCGGTGGCTCAAGCCTGTAATCCCAGCACTTTGGGAGGCCGAGACAGGCGGATCATGAGGTCAGGAGATCGAGACCATCCTGGCTAATACCGTGAAACCCCGGCTCTACTAAAAAATACAAAAAACTAGCCGGGCGACGAGGCGGGCGCCTGTAGTCCCAGCTACTCGGGAGGCTGAGACAGGAGAATGGCGTGAACCCGGGAGGCGGAGCTTGCAGTGAGCTGAGAGCCAGCCACTGCACTCCAGCCTGGGCAGCAGAGCAAGACTCCGTCTCAAAAAAAAAAAAAGAATGAACTTTAGAAAAATACATCAAAGCTGCTACTAAATAATGTTCCAACTCCTTTGAACAGCAAACGAAGTATCTAGACAGAACATTCCAACACCGGAAACATCAATAACACATTGTTTTATATATATCTATATCTATGTGCGAGTGTGTGTGTGTGTGTGTGTGTATTTTTTGAGACAGAGTCTCACTCTTTTGCTCAGGCTGGAGTGCAGTGGCACAATCTCAGCTCACTGCAACTTCCACCTCTGGGGTGTAAGGGATTCTCCTGCCTCACCACCACCCCACCCTACCCCACCACTATGAGTAGCTGGGAATACAGGCATGCGCCACCACGCCTGGCTAATTTTTTTGTATTTTTGGTAGAGACAGGTTCACTGTGTTGGCCAGGCTGATCTCAAACTTCTGACCTCTGGTGATCTGCCCGCCTCAGTCTCCCAAAGTTCTAGGATTACAGACATGAGCCACCATGCCTGGCCTATTGTATGTACTTATATTGAACTTTCTCCGTTCAAAGAAAATACTTTATTGTGTATCTATGACATTTGGTTGAACTGGATTCAAGATGATTCTTCCATAGCTCCATGGGAATCAGATTAATTGTCTAAATACTGACCAGCCAGCTCATAAATAACTGTTACTGGGCATGGAATCGGGCTAATTTAACTCATTACCACCATAAATACATACTTTGGGGATATATTTTCCACATGAAGGTGAACACATTATATACCTTCTAATATTATAAAGTGAGTAAGACATCTAGAATGGTCGTTTACTGCCCATATTAATGGTAGGCTTCAGTCATATTTTAAAAACACAGTATCAAGATATCTTTTTAATTAAGCAAACTAAAACTACTTCTAAAAATATGGGCTGGGCATGGTAGCTTAGGCTTGTAATCCCAGCACTTTGGGAAGCCTGCTTGAGGCCAGGAGTTCAAGACTGACAGGATCAACACAGCGAGACCCCATCTCTACAAAAAAAAAAAATAATTAATAAAAATTTAAAAAGTAGTAACATGAAAAAAGTTTTGGAAGGCAGAAATATATGTATAAACATTCATGCTGGAGCACTATTCAGCTTAACAAATACTTATTTTGCTGGGCCCCATGACAACAAAAGAAATAAGCAGTCCTACCCTCAAAGAATTCAACAGTTTAAGCAGGGACAACACAACTGGCACTTGGACCATGTACGGGGACACTGAGGAACTGCAGAAAGTCAGGTTCAGAGAGAACTCTGTTCACAAAACCAAACAGTATCCAAAGGACCATAAGTAGATGTCATCTGAATCACAATGTGACCCTGTAAATTCATCTCAAGAACCACTACAGTAAAGGGTAAGCTCAATACACTAGCAGGTAGGAACCCTAGGTTTATCCCCAGCCTAGGCCCTTACTGGCCTGTGACCTTATTAGCAAAAGTTCTTTCCATAAAAAGGGTTACCTGACAGAGTATGTGAGGGATCAAATGAAGTACTACTCGGAAAATGGGAAAGCCCTATGCAAATACAGCTGTAATTTGCATTCCTGAGCTGAATTATCATTAGCGTTAAAGCATTTTTTTCATTCATGCATCAACTATTTAGTGAGATAACTTCCATTCTATAGGAAAGGCAAAGATCCTCAAGGTCTACGCAAGAAATGCATTCCATAAGCACTGCCAACTGAAACCACACGGGACAAACCTGGGTCACAGTGAAGTCCCACACCCTCCTGCTTCCTCATGAGGAGATTGAGAAAAAACACAGAACAAACCCAAAGCCAGTTAGTTCATCACTTATAAAAAAAAAAAAAATAATGAGTTTTGGCTGAGCGCAGTGGCTCACGTCTGTAATCCCAGCACTTTGGGAGGCTGAGGCAGGCAGATCACCTGAGATTGGGAGTTTGAGACCAGCCTGACCAACATGAAGAAACCCCGTCTCTACTAAAAATGCAAAATTAGCCAGGTGTGGTGGCGTGTGCCTGTAATTCCAGCTACTCAGGAGCCCGAGGCAGGAGAATCACTTGCACCCAGGAGGCGGAGGTTGTGGTGGGCCGAGATCGCACCACTGCACTCCAGCCTGGGCAACAAGAGCAAAACTCCGTCTCAAAAAAAAAAAAAAAAAAAAAGGTTTTTTTTTTTTTTTGAGACGGAGTCTCGCTCTGTCACCCAGGCTGGAGTGCGGTGGCGCAATCTCCACTCACTGCAAGCTCCGCCTCCCGGGTTTACGCCATTCTCCTGCCTCAGCCTCCCTTGTAGCTGGGACTACAGGCGTCCGCCACCGCGCCCGGCTAATTTTTGTATTTTTAGTAGAGACAGGGTTTCACCGTGTTAGTCAGGATGGTCTCGATCTCCTGACCTCGTGATCCACCCGTCTCGGCCTCCCAAAGTGCTGGGATTACAGGCGTGAGCCAAAAAATAGGTTTTAAGTAGTAATATACAAAAGTAACATCCACATTACATTATTGAACCCTTACAAAACTGCTATTCTAAAATATTTAATGTACACAGAGGATTTTAATGGATTTTCTATGTTTTTAAGTGCAAGTAGGCCTCTGGGACGCTTTCTACTCACATATAGACAATTTCTTGTAAGCATTTACTGTATTAACAATTACTTCAAATTGCTACTTGGGAAGCCAGGATGGAGAAGTTTTTCCTCTCCTGACATAAGACACACACATTCTCTTGCATGTGGCCACACAATTTTATACTCACTCTCGCTCTCTCTCACACTCACACATTTGAGAAAACAGCCTATCAAGCCTGACTTTCTAGCTAAAGGAGTGTTGATCTTTGAAGCTTTGTAATTTGGATTCCGATCTGGTGAGAAACCATCAAAACCTGACAAGTTTGAGCTTTTGAGAATTTGGCCATAGGGAGCATTTTTCATTTAAAAAGCACCAAGTAAGCCGGGTACGGTGTCTCACGCCTGTAATCCCAGCACTTTGGGAGGCCAAGGCAGGTGGATCACGAGGTCAGGAGTTCAAGACCAGTCCTGACCAATATGGTGAAACCCCATCTCTACTAAAACTACAAAAATTAGCCATGCGTGGTGGCATGCGCCTGTAGTCCCAACTACTCAGGAGGCTGAGGCAGGAGAATTGCTTGAACCTGGAAGGCAGAGGTTGCAGTGAACCAAGATGGCACCACTGCACTCTAGCCTGGGCAACAGAGTAAGACTCCATCGCAAAAAAAAAAAAAAAGCACCAAGTATTCAATGACTGTTGTACAATATTCCACTAAGAAATGAATTAATACATATTAATACTTGCTATCACTTAAACAAAAATGAAATGGCAAGAAGAGGCAGTAGAAAGGGAATGCATTCAACAGGGCTTCTGGCAGCGCAACCCTGACTTGGCTCATCTTGCCATGGAGCCCTTTTCATACTTTGAACTCAAGTGTCTAAAGGCGTTTTTCTTTTTTTTGTTGTTGTTGTTGTTGAGACGGAGTCTCGCTCTGTCGCCCAGGCTGGAGTGCAGTGGCCGGATCTCAGCTCACTGCAAGCTCCGCCTCCCGGGTTTACGCCATTCTCCTGCCTCAGCCTCCCGAGTAGCTGGGACTACAGGCGCCCACCACCTCGCCCGGCTAGTTTTTTTTTTGTATTTTTAGTAGAGACGGGGTTTCACCGTGTTAGCCAGGATGGTCTCAATCTCCTGACCTTGTGATCCGCCCGTCTCGGCCTCCCAAAGTGCTGGGATTACAGGCTTGAGCCACCGCGCCCGGCCTAAAGGCGTTTTTCACACAAACTTTTTGTCTAATACGTATGTACAGGGGTGGAGACCTAGTGGGAACATTCCAGAAAACTTAATCAGAGGCATATCTGGAAAAACAGCTTGATCATATGGACCAAATTTCCATTTTCAAAAGTAATCAGCTATTGAAGAATCTGGTGACATTATCTTAAGATGTTTTACTATATTTCAGTCTGTTCAGCAGAAAAAGGTATTAAATACTACATAACCATAACTGAAAATATTAACAAGGGGAAATCAGGTTTGCTCTGCACATTGCCAAACTTGCCAGTTTACATGTGGCTTGGCTTATTGATTCACTTTGAATATTTAAGAGATTCAACTTTAAAACAAAGCTCTTGATATTCTTTTGAAAGTTTTTATTTTTTTTAGTTAAATGTATGAGCACATGTGTGTTGACAACCTGGATGTTGTCATTACTAAATATGTAGCCATTTGACAGTTTATAATGCACTCTAACATATATTAATACATTTACTTTAAGAAGTAACTATAAGCAAGATGATTTGTATTTATGATTAACGGCACATAAAGCAGACCAGGTGCGGTGGCTCACACCTGTAATCCCAGCACTTTGGGAGGCCAAAGCAGGCAGATCACTTGAGCCCAGGAGTTTAAGACCAGCCTGGACAACATGGAGACACCCCGTCTCTACAAAAATTACTCCAGCGTGGTGGCAAGTGTCTGTAGTCCCAGCTCCTCAAGAAGATGACGTGGGAGGATCACTTGAGCCTATGAGGCAGAGATTGCAGTGAGCCATGATCATGTCACTGCACTACAGTCTGGGTGACAGAGTGAGACCCTGTCTCAAAAAAAAAAAAAAGTACATTATCACCTGGCAAAACAGTAACTCAAGCTCTATGAGCATTCAGTGAGAAATCCAGACAGGTTGCTCCAAACCCATAGGAATCACCTGAAAACTGAATTCACAAAAATAAACCTGTGTTTCCATATGCAGTGATAAAAGAGAAGCGTTCTCTATTTTAGAATATAAAAGTAGGGGTAAAGAATGAAAAATAAAATTTAATGCCATCTTAAGTTTCTCTATTAAAACTCAAGCTACACTGGTAAGTTTAAAATACATACCTTCTTTCAGCTAACATTTCATAAAAGTCTCTGATGTCTTGACCAGATTTCTCCATGCAGTGATAAAAAGCCAGCTGACTTTCCCGATTTGCAAAGTCCACCTTTAAAAAAAAAAAAAAGAGGTGTTTGATGCAAGTTTTGAATTTTAATGATGGAAAAATGTTACCAAATTTGAAAATTCTTCACAACATAGCCCTTCTGAGAAAATGTCAGGAAACAGCAATGTATCTCAGGTAAAACTGTCCTCATCACTGAAACTATATTGTATTAACCTGAAATCTCTCAAATTCTGTATAAATCATGATAAAGGAATGAAATTTATAAAATTTCAAATGCAATCGTGGAGTGAAAAAAGCAAAATGGAAAACTCAAAACGGCAATTCAGTAATCAGATCAACTAAATCCAGCAATCTCTGTTGCCAAAGCTACAGTTAGAATATAAAACAAAATATGGATGAACATTTTAAACTTTACTCACAGCTGGGTCTCAAAGTTATTCAAGCATATGATGTTCATCAGCTATCAATTATCTTATCATCTTATTTTTAAAAAACTTCTTTCAACCTAACAATCATAGTTATTAAGTGCATAAATTCCTTCAAACTACCATGAATACAAGTTTTTAAATACATAAACTGGACATAAAATTAAGCTTTCAGTGGCTACCCACTCTTCAGGGGAGTAGGAAAGGAAAGAAAGACGTATCATTCAGGATGCCGGACTGATACTATGAGGCCCTGGGTGTCAGACACCCATGGGTGACTGTGGTTGAGCCTGCGTTGAAAGTGTCTGTGTGAGCATCAGCACCCAGACACTGAGAGGCACACTTCTTTGAATAAGAGGATTTTTAGGGAAGGATCTGTGGGTAATGGTTTAAAGATGCTGTGCCCACAAGTAGCTGAGCATAAAATTGTAATATTCCCCTTAAACACTAATGATACAGCATACATGTCCTGTAAACCCCTCCCCTGACTGGCACGCTGGCAGTCTACAAAATGCTAGTTATTAACGGCGTGAGTTTTTTTTTTTTGGGAGATGGAGTCTCACTCTGTCACCCAGGCTGGAGTGCAATGGCATGATCTTGGCTCACTGCAACCTCCGCCTCCTGGGTTCAAGCAATTCTCCTGCCTCAGCCTCCCAAGAAGCTGGGATTAACAGGCATGCACCACCACGCCTGGCTAATTTTTTTTGTATTTTTAGTAGAGACAAGGTTTCAACATGTTCATCAGGCTGGTCTCGAACTCCTGACCTCAGGTGATCCACCCACCTTGGCCTCCCAAAATGCTGGGATTACAGGCATGAGCCACCATGCCCGGCCCAAGAGGGTGAGATTTAAATAGGACTTTGTTTTGCTTCTGTTTAAAGTCATTCTGCACACCTTAATTTTATTCCCACCGATTTTTCTCCCTTTGGTCTCTTTTACAGCTGCTTGTGCATATTCAATTTCATTGTAGAGAACCAGGGCCATGCCTTTTAAGCGGTCAAACACCACCTGTAAAACAAACAAACAAACAAAAAAGAAATAAGAGCCTCTTCCACTGGACTTTAGTGTCAGTCCCAACAAAATCCTAAGTCACAAGGACACCGATGAGAAAATGTATATTTTTATATATTTTATTCTATTTAAAAAACAGTGTGATGCACATTGTAGTGAATACAAAATGAAAATGTGCAGAGACGGTTTAGAATCATAGATATTATGGCTTGAGATATTATGCCTTTGTTTTTCTGTATTTTACTTTGTTTTCTATGTTTACAAACCACTATATTGTATTTCAGTAAAGCATTCATCTTGTTTTGGCTGAAAACAAAAAAGCAAAGCCAACAACAACAAAAAACACCCTTGAAAGGAAGGAAAAATTAAGAATAACAAAGATTTTCTGTGAATTTTGGCTATAAGTAGCACAACTGTCTTAAGGCTGTGGATTTTTTTATACAGGGAATCTTTAAGATGTGTATTTTTCTAAACAACAAAACCTACATTTAAAGTATTTTCTGCCAGGAATGGTGGCTATAATCCCAGCACTTTGGGAGGCCGAGGCAGGTAGATCACTTGAGGTCAGGAGTTTGAGTCCAGCCTGGCCAACATGGCAAAACCCCATCTCTACTAAAAATACAAAATTAGCCAGGCGTGGTGGTACACACCTGTAATCTCAGCTATTCAAGAGGCTGAGGCTAGAGAATCGCTTGAACCTGGGAGGCAGAGGTTGCAGTGAGCTGAGATCCCACCGCTGCACTCTAGCCTGGGTGACAGAGTAAGACTCTGACTCAATTTAAAAAATAATTAATTTTTAAAAAAAAGTATTGTCAAGGCTATACAATATACCTACCACAGAGTAAACACAGTTTTAAGGAACCGAAGCTTTACCTCCACACACTGAATTGGGTCTAGAGACTCTTTTCCTGTTGCTTATGGATGTATTACATAAAAAACATTGGTTAGATGAATATTCTGTTGTGTGAACTTCCACTCATTTAAAAAAGTCTAATTACCTATTTAGTGTAAATGTGAACAACTTATATAATCAGACTATCTAATTTTAATGTAAGATAAAATTATACAAATCCCTAAGCAACATTTCTATTTCATTCTATTTAACTATACTATGAGAATAGTTTCAAAATTAATCACCTTGGCTGGTTCAAAATAGTTTTTCAAAATACTCATAACTTAAGGCAACAGATGCAAATGCCCTTACTGACCAAATCTTAGCAAACATAATTTCAATGTGCTAGTTATTAAAGAAAAAGGCAATGCTAGCAATTGAGACTGAAGGGAGAGAACACCAAGACGAGGGAGTCAGAAGTCTGAACCACACACCAAAACCTCCCGCCTACCTTTACCACAGGCCCGTATCGGCAGAAATGTCGTGTTAAATACTGATCTGACACGTTCGAAGAAAGCCCATCTAGCCACACGCAGTTTGTAGGCATGCTCTTTCCAAAACCCAGCTGAATATAAAAAGCAAAATTTCTATTAGTAAGGTTCACAATTACTGTTCAACTACAGAATTCTGAGAGAACTGGTTTTCTATAGGAATCTTAGCAAATCAACATCTCAAGTGGGAACCATCTGGTTAAAATTAAATTGAAATTTACAAAAAAGCAATCCTGCCTGGCTAATCAAGTATTAATCAGATTATAGTATATAATAGGATAGGAATGCAAAGAAGTATATCACTTGTATGGTTATCTGTCTTACTGGGATCTTAAATACTAAGGCATATGCAAAAAAAAAAAAAAAACCCTTCAAATCCTAAAAAACAAAGCAAATCATAACAGCACAATAATTTATGCAAATTCATTTACCTTGAGGCGATTATTTCCAAGATATTCCCCATCCATCTTCTTAATAGCTTTACAAACACTAGCAATATCACAGTATTGCAGAAACGCATATTGAGGAACTCCATTTACTTTCTTAATGTCAATATCCTGAAAAAAAACAATGAATACGACTTAGCAATATGTCCAAGAAAATAAATTAGAATGAATCAAGTCCATATAGGGTATTTATTTCTCAAAAAAGTCATGTTCTCAATCATCATTTACTTAGTTAAAAAAATTGTACACCTTAATACAATGGTAAGTTAGTAGTCTGCTGTAAAACACACAGCATTTTTTGTCACAAACCATGAAATCCTTCCCATGTGAAGCTCTCTGCAGAGGAACAACAGCATTGCAATTCAAAATTCAAAATTTAAAATCCCTATTAACAGCATTAAGAGAAACTTAATGATAATAAAGAAAAGGCAGGCTATTTAATGAAGTCCTAAGAAATAATTCCCTTCTGCAACACCTAAAATTGTTATTAGAGGCCAGGCCATTTAAAATATAATATCTGGGTGGGCATGGTGGCTCACGCCTGTAACCCCAGCACTTTGGGAGGCGGAGGCAGGCGGATCACTTGAGGTCAGGAGTTCAACACCCACCTGGCCACCACGGTGAAACCCTGTCTCTACTAAAAATACAAAAATTAGCCAGGCATGATGGCACGTGCCTGTAATCCCAGCTATCCTGAAGGCTGAGGCAGGAGAATCGCTTGAACCCGGGAGGCAGAGGTTGCAGTGAACCAAGATCGCACCATTGCACAGGTGACAAAAGTGAAATTCTGTCTCAAAAATAAATAAATAAAATATGATATCTGAGAAGATTAATACATCTTTGTTCTTTAACCTTTAAAATTAAAAGACAAATAAATAAATAACAGATAACTGTCTAAAGACAAAAGGAGCTGGAGCCCATATAGGCTACTGAATTCCACACCACCCATCTAGGTAGGCAGTAGAACTGCAATTAAGAGTATATGCTACTCCCACAAAACCAAAAGAATTTGGCAGATCAAAATAATTGAAAATGAGGTCATCCATTTCTCCATCAGCCAGTTGGGGTGAGGCTGACATACCTATCAAGGACAATAAAACTAACTACCAGGGCTTCCAGTGCTTTGATGAAACCTCAGATGTGTGAGCTTCTGGCCAAGAATCTGTAATATCATATTGTTGGAGCATTAATTGGGGGTTGCAGTTCTCTATAAGTTTGCTGTGGCTGAACCAAGAAAGAAGACGTGCAGATTTCTACAGAAGTTACGATTCTATGAAAGATTTTGAGGAGATAAGAAAGGCTGATATCTTACAAAATGATATATCCCAGCCCGGGCGTGGTGGCTCACACATGTAATCCCACCACTTTAGGAGGCCAAGCCAGGCAGATCACCTGAGGTCAGGAGTTCAAGACCAGTCTGGCCAACACGGTGAAACCCCGTCTCTACTGAAAAATACAAAAATTAGGCCAGGTGTGGTGGCTCACACCTGTAATCCCAGCACTTTGGAAGGCCAAGGCGGTGGGATCACCTGAGGTCAGGAGTTCGAGACCAGCCTGACCAATATGGTGAAACCTCATCTCTACAAAAAATACAAAATATTAGCCAGGTGTAGTGGCGTGCGCCTGTAATCCCAGCTACTCCAGAGGCTAAGACAGGAGAATTGCTTGAACCCGGGAGGCGGAGTTTGCAGTGAACCAAAATCGTGCTATTGCGCTTCAGCCTGGGCAACAAAAGCCAAATTCTGTCTCAAAAAAAAAAAAAAAGCAAAAATTAGCTAGGCGTGGTGGTGGGTGCCTGTAATCCCAGCTACTCAGGAGACTGAGGCAGGAGAATCGCTTGAACCCAGGAGGTAGAGGTTGCAGTGAGCCAAGATCGCGCCTCTGCACTCCAGCCTGGGTTACAAGAGTGAAACTCTGTCTAAAAAAATAATAATAGTATATCCCAAGATTACAAAGCTGTGACCAAAATATTTTCATTTTTAAACTGACTCCAATTTTGAGTCATAAAGGAACAGAAAACTTCTTGTACCCCTTAATCTAACAATTACTTGCATAATATAATAAGTGATTCAAATTAAAACTACCTAATAGAACTGAACTGCTAACAGACGACATCCATATTCTAGCAATCCCCAAGGTATTTCTGATGTGCACTGTGATCACAAAACAATCATACGCTAAATTGCTGCTTCTGTTTTTGGAGACAGGGTCTCACTCTGCCACCCAGGCTGGAGTACAGTGCTGTGATCTTGGCTCACCGCAGCCTCTGCTTTCTGGGCGCAAGTGGTTCTCCAGTCTCAGCCTCCTGAGTAGCTGGGACTACTGAAGCAAGCTACCAACACCCAGCTAATTTTTGTATTTTTGTAGAGACACGGTCTCGCCATGTTGCCCAGGCTGGTCTTAAAGTTCTGAGCTCAAAGTGATCTGCCTACCTCACCCTCCCAAAGTGCTGGGATTATAGGCATGAACCACCATGCTCAGCCTGCTGCTTCATTTTTACAAACATTTTTCTCTTCCAGATTTTCCTTTCAATCCACAGGATTAGAGATGGCATTAAAACAGAACCCAAAGAACAAAGATAAAAATTGGGTAAGAACCAGCCTGGGCAACATGGCAAAACACCACCTCTACAAATAAACACGAAAATTAGCTGGGCATGGTGGGACATGTCTGTAAGTCCCAGCTACTCAGGAGACTGAGAGATGGGAGGATCGCTTGAGCCCAGGAAGTTGAGGCTGCCGTGAGTCGTAATCATGACACTGCACTCCAGGCTGGGAGATAGAGTGATACTCTGCCTCAAAAAAAAAAAAAAAAAGAGAGAAATAAGAAAATATGTATGTGTAAACAAAGGACATATATTACATTTTTACACACATATATAGAACCATACCCAATGGGTTTCTCTGGATTATCTTTTAGCAAGAGCTAAAAGCATACAGCAATATTCATTACACCATTAAATATCACCTTTCCAAATATAATCTGTACTATATGCTTTATGTGTTATGACAAAGACCTAAAATTGTTTTCATAGTAAAAGCAACATACCACAATTTCTCCAAAGCGTTGGAAGATGTTGCGAAGGTCATGGTAAGTAGTGGTTTTTTCAAGGTTGCCAATAAAGAGAGTTCTTGTTGCTTTGGGGTGAAATTCATCTATCCTTTCATCCAAGGGGCGAAATTCATTTTCACTTTCCGTTTCTGTAAGTAGAATAGGGGCCGAGTAAAAAGAAAAGAGAGTATTTTAATGCATATTTATATATCATGGAAAAAATCTACATTTAAAAAACATAATGGCCGGGCGCGGTGGCTCAAGCCTATAATCCCAGCACTTTGGGAGGCCGAGACGGGCGGATCACGAGGTCAGGAGATCGAGACCATCCTGGCTAACACGGTGAAATCCCATCTCTACTAAAAACTACAAAAAACTAGCCGGGCGACGTGGTGGCACCTGTAGTCCCAGCTACCCGGGAGGCTAAGGCAGGAGAATGGCGTGAACCTGGGAGGCGGAGCTTGCAGTGAGCTGAGATCCGGCCACAGCACTCCAGCCTGGGTGACAGAGCAAGACTCCGTCTCAAAAAAAAAAAAAAAAAAAAAAGTCTGAAATAATAGGCTTGAATACTCACACAAACTGAAATACCATAAACACCTTCAGAAACAGCCACCCCTTATTAACTCTAAAGCAAAAAAGGAATACAAAGGCTAAAGAAACATTTAAAAAAAATTAAGGCTAAAGTAACACTTTGTTTAACCTTTAAAATTAAAAAATAAACTGATTTAAATCTGCTAAATTAGCTGGGAATGGTGGCTCACGCCTGTAATTCCAGCACTTTAAGATGCCAAGGTGGGAAGATCACTTGAGCCCCCAAGTTTGAGCAACATGTTGAAACCCCATCTCTACCAAAAAAAAAAAAAATTAGCCAGGTATGGTGGCGCACGACCTGTATTCTCAGCTACTCGGGAGGCTGAGGTGGGAGAATAGCATAAGCATGAGAAGTCGAGGCTGCAGTGAACTGTGATCATGCTACTGCACTCTAGCCTGGGTGATGGGAATGAGAGAACCTGTCTCAAAAATAAAATAGAAAAAATAAAACAGATATCTTTGCTAAGGTGATCTGTTGTTGTTTTTGGGACAGAGTCTCGCTCTGCCACCCAGACTGGAGTGTACTGGCACAACCATGGCTCACTGGAGCCTCAACCTCCCAGGCTCAAGCAATCCTCCAACCTCAGCCTCCTAAGTAGTTGGGACCACCGGTGCATGCCACCATGCCTAGCTAGTCTTTTCCCCCCACGCCATAGAGATAAGGACTCACTTTGTTGCCCAGGCTGGTCTCAAGCAATCCTCCTGCCTCAGCCTCCCAAAGTGCTGGGATTACAGGCGTGAGCCACTGCACTTGGCATGATTTGTTTTAAAAATAATCACTGACATGGAAATAGATTTTAAACCCCAGCAAAAATGGTAATTAATTATTTGAGCCTAATCCCAATTTCCAAAATTACGTAGCAGGCTCTCAATTTGGAGTATAAAACTACACTCTGATATAAAATAGATATAAAAATTCAGCTGAAAATAGTCCACCTTGTTTGTTTAATTTCATTTACTTTTCAACATTTTACAAGATATTTAGCATTTCGCCCCTCTCATACTAACACAATAAATCAACTGTCTAAATGCAGAAATTTTAGATATAAGAGTAACTATGAAAACTGATTAAAGCGGTATGTTTTAAATATCTTTTGATATTGCATTGTCCCCAATGACAAACAGAAAGAGGTTAAGTGATTGCTACGACTTCTTTCCTTTTTTTTTTTTTTTTTTTTTGAGATGGAGTTTCGTTCTTGTTGCCCAGGCTGGAGTGCAGTGGAGCAATCTCAGCTCACTGCAATCTCTGCCTCCTGGATTCAAGCAATTCTCCTGCTTCAGCCTTCCAAGTAGCTGGGATTACAGGCACCCGCCACCACGCCTAGCTAATTTTTTGTATTTTTAGTAGAGACAGGGTTTCACCATGTTGGGCACGCTAGTCTTGAACTCTTGACCTCAGGTGATCCACCCACCTCAGCCTCCCAAAGTGCTGGGATTACAGGTGAGACACCACATCCGGCCTCTATTTTTTTATGATCAAAAGCCCTGGCTTAACTTCTAATGTATCATAGCCTTTCTCTGAACCTCCATTTATAAACTTGGTCTAAGGCAGGAACACTCAAGGTTTTGTAGATAACAATTATAGGAAACCACTGTGTGTTCTTTTTTCTTAATGTAAAACAAAGCCATCCAAAAAATTAATATTTAATCAACTTTACTGAAATGAAGCATTTAGGGTCAGCCATCGAACATTACTGATAATGTCAACGACACTGGTATTTTTAAAAACTCAATTTCAGGGACCTTGAGTTAAGTCAGAATACATCTCACGTCTGAGTCCAGACTGATGGCTCCAATGGTAGCTCAATTAATCTTACCACTTTCATCAATCGGACTATGATGTACTTTCACAAACTCAGGTGGACCCAGAAACTACCCAGGGCTCATAATAGTTGTCTCCATACATTCTGCACATGTCAAAGGAATATATCTCATTTTAAGCTCAATTTGGTCTTAATTTAAACGTGGGCAGACATTTAAGAATATTTCAAAAAATTCAGATAGAATATTGAGGTTTGTGCTCCGAAAGGCAGAATCACAAGAGGAAAGCATGATTTGCAACTATTAAAATCTGTAATGGCTTCATTCCCACCAAATGGCCTGGTACATTTACTTTTTCTTTCTCCCCCTTGGAGACAGGGTCTTGTTCTGTTGCCCAGGCTGGAGTGCAGTGGTGGGATCATAGCTTACTGCAGCCTCAAACTCCTGGGCTTAAGCAATCCTCCCACCTCAGCCTCTGAAGTATCTGGGACTACAGGGCCTGATTTTTTATTTTTTGTAGAGATGGGGTCTCACTTTGTGGCCCAGGCTCATGTCAAACTCCTGGGCTCAAGCGATCCTCCCACCTCAGCCTCCCACAGTGTTTATAGGCATGAGCTTGGTCAGGCATGGTGGCTCATGCCTATAATCCTAGCACTTTGGGAGGCCAAGGCAGGAGGATCACTTGAGCCCAGGAGGCCGAGGTTTTGGTGAGCCATGATTATGACACTACACTCCAGTCTGGGTGGCAACAGAGAGTAAGACCCTGACTCCAATCAATCAAAGTGTGAGCCACCACGCTCAGCAGTAAATTTTCAAGATCGGAAATTCAGTTAGCAAAAAAAAAAAAAAGTTTTTCACGTGTAGTCCACTTAACCTTCACAACCAGTCAAAGTCTTAATGTCCACATACATTTGGGAAAAAATTTCTTGAACCTGTAATTTCACGTTTAGGGGACTGTAATGCAAATGTATGGGAAAAGAAATCTTAGAAGCCACCAAGGGGTCTGTATGCAAAGTTAGGTTTCTTGGATTTGGATCTTTGAAAATAATCCTTGACCTAAGCAATCAGCTTAATACATTTCAATATAATATTCATGGTTTAACCATCTGACAGCATAATTCCAACTAAGTCTCCATACTCAAAATTCAACTGTTTTCACATATCCCATTTAACTGGTATTTAATGTTGTCCTATCTGGGAAAATTATTTAGCTTTTCTTATGTTTGAACCAACCAAACTTCTCAAAATTTTCACTGGCAAGTAGGTAAATCCTACTTCCTAGGTGCTAAATATCTAGGTTAAAAGCTTTTTACAGTAAAAATCTCAAGCTAGCCCTACCATCTAGAGATAAAAGTTACATACTGAATGCCCTGGATGAGATCTTCCTTACTTAATAATTATAATTATAATTGGCTCTAGAAATGTATATAGATCATATGACATTCTAAATGTTTCTCAAGCAGTTCTGACCTGTTCCAAATGTGTTAAATTTTAAAGAACTCCTGGAGTTGCTCTTAGCTTAGTAAAATTTAGGGCAGTCCATCTCAAACTTGATGGAAGAAGGTCTGTGAAGGCTTAACCTATTATCCTTTGAATTGTTATGTTTCATGGTAACATCAGAGTGACCACTTTGCAGTGATTACCCTAAAAATTCCATGCCAGTTTTACTATGCAAATAATATATTTGTGCATCCTCATCAGGGGAACTACATTTTTTTTCTTTTTAATTGTCTAATAAATGAATTCTGAGAATATTCATATTTATCCTATAACAGGCCATGTTTACCCTACAAATTCCACTTAAAAGTCTTAAAGTTCAATTGTCTCAGCTTCATAAGGTGACCATAAGTTTTTTATGCTTCTATTGATTCCTTTACAAATTTACTCACAAGTTCTCTTAAATCAGGGGTTCCCAAACTTAAGTGTGTAAATTCTGAATCAGTAAGCTGGAGCAGAGTTAAAGAGTCTGCATTTTTAAACAAGTACTGCAGACGGTCCTGAAACAGGAGAAATGCCGATGCAAGCCATGTGTGAGATTTCCTGTCTTACAACAGGTTTCACAGGTAGGTTCAAGATAATAAAATGTTCCCTGGAAATTCTCAGCGGGTTGCACCGATAAGGCTTATTCCTGTTACTCTGTCTTCAAGGTCATGCAAGCTGGAAAAACAGACCCAATTTGTATTTGGCATAATAGAAATAAAATTGGTCTAATAAGTCCCTCACATCAATATTAAGAGGTAGTTTGCCTTCTTTTTTCTTTTTATTTTATTTATTTTTGAGATGCAATGTTGCTCTGTCGCCCAGGCTGGAGTACAGTGATGTGATCTCAGCTCACTACAACCTCCACTTCCCAGGTTCACACGATTCTCCTGCCTCAGTCTCCCAAGTAGCTGGGATTATAGGCATGTGCCACCATGCCCAGCTAATTTTTGTATTTCTAGTAGAAACAGGGTTTCACCATGTTGGCCAGGCTGGTCTTGAACTCCTGACCTCAGCTGATCCAGTCTCCAAAGTGCTGGGATTACAGGCATGAGCCACCGTGCCCAGCCAGAAGTAGTTTCCTTTCTAATTCAGGGTAATTCTGTTGTCACACTCCTAGGAGCTACCTCCTAGTTTTGATAAATTCAATCCTTTTGGGAAGGCTGGACTTAATAAGGGTCTACAGTTCTGCCTTTCAGACTCTTAACAGTTACCAAGTCTCCATTATAGCAACAGAAAAATCTATCCTCCCTAACCAAAACAATGCTTTTTATTAAGTTGAACAATAAATAGAATCATCTTTTAAAACAGAAGACAATGGAAACATGTCCATAAATAAAGTCAGAATAGAATAGTGTCCTCATTCAGGATCATATGCTGCCTTCTCATACACTGCAACACAAACAGTGTGTATGATGTGTAACTCAAACTCAGCTTGCTTGTGTCTTACCTGGACCTATCCATGCTGTTACTTCAATCTGCATGCCAAAGAAAAGTTTTCCTTTTGATGCAGTCAAGGCTTTTTCTTGGTCCTCTTGCTGACGAAAGAATACCAGACCATACCTCTCTTCTGAAGTTCCATGTATCTGCACTGAAGTTACTTTTCCAAATTTCTTAAATTCATGGAAAAGGCCATCTTTAAGGCTTGTATCTAAATTCCCAAACAGAACCGAGTTATTAATTCTTCTAATTTAATTATAACTCAATAAGCAACCTACTAAATCTTTAGCCTGATTTTCTCATTGTTTTGTTCATGTCAGATAAGTAATATGCCAATGTCATAACAAGGTTTGAAGGAGGCACACCGCACACGGCATGAAAACCCAATAATCATGCTTATGAACCACAAATGGATCTAGCCTGAGATGTGACTTAAGGTTTACTGTCATTAAAACATTACTTTTTCAAACAAGCTCCAAAAACACATTTTGGAGATTATTGTACAAGTCTGAAAATAAACTAAGTGTTAGATGATAGTATTGGTTATTTGTTAGGTAAGAATGATACTGTGGTTATCCAGAAAAATGCCCTTATATATTATAGATATATACATAAATATATATCTGTAAGTAGGTGTGAAATAAAACAATATCAAGGATTCACCCTAAAGGTAAAAAAAAAAAAAAAAAAAAGAGTACGAAAGCAGGAAGACAGGAAACAGATAAAGCAAAAATGGCAAAATGATGATTTCTGAATCTTGGATATAAGGGGAGTTCATTTTGCTATTCCTTCTACTTTGGGGTATGTTTCATAATAAAAATTTTATATATATATTTATAAAGTGTTAAAGACTTGAAATGGAAAGGCATCTTTCTATCTTTCCAAGGATCATCTCAATGATAAAATTGTGTGAGAAGTGTCATGTAGCATGCCAAACAATTTTAACATCCTTTACAGATGAATCATACCATCTGGGGGTCTTGTGTTAATTTGCTTTATTAGAAATATAAAAGGTGTATAGAAAGGCAAGCCAATTTTACTCCCTTGTCCATTTCTAAATTACCAAGTAGTCTAAATCAAAAGCTCATCAACACTGATGTCTCAATAACTCTATTCACAAACCTGATACGTAAGTTTTTAGGCTATTTTAATAAATAATTTAAGCAAGCACTGAAATACACTTAGCTAAGAAATAATTTGGTCTTTGTTGGTATGACTATATACTAACAGTTTTAACTTGTTTACATGCTCAACATGACTAATGTAGGAGTAACAGTATATTATGGTCAGCTGTCAATCAAAAATATTACGAGTAAAGGAGAGACCACAGAATAGCTTAAGCAGACTTTTCCATTATTCATGGGTTTCCTCATTTAAAACGTTAATATTTTGAAATGGGTTTTCCATCACAATTTTATGTCCAAAGTTATTTCAATGTAATGCAGTATCATACCTCATTCCTCAGTAGTAGCACAGAGGAAAGGACATTCACACAAAATTTTACCTGTAGAGCGTACTGGAAGATTCTGGACCTTGATCCCAAAACTTTTACGGGGCTCATCTTTTTCCAGAGATGAAAGCAACTGTGAAGTGGGTGCTGGGACTGCTGCAGACTGAACTGATCGAGCTGGAGAATCATCACTTGAACTACTGCTGGAATCACTGCTGCAAAAAGGCAACAATAACAACAAACTTCAGTGAAAAGACAAACAGAAAATGAGCAGCATTAGAAAACTACTTAAAATAACTAACAGGTCTAAACTTTCGGGCTGGAATTTCTGGAGGCCCTGCATTCTACACATCTATCTCATACTCTACCTTCAGAGGTGGCAGAAGATGATAAACATGCAGGAGCACAAAAGTATAATCTTCATTTACCACCACGTACCACCAATGCAAGTGTTGCATTCTATTAATAACGTGAACAAATTTTTTCAAATGAAGTAAGACTAGTGAATTCAATTCACTTAGTGTAATAATAATAATAGTAAGTATATTGGTTTGGGATTCAGAGGTCTAGATTCAAATCTTGGATCAGACATATAGCACGTGTAAGTGGACAAATCACTTAACACCGTTGAAATAGGTTTCCTATCATAATTTTATGCCCAAAGTTACTGCATGGAACACAGGACTCTCAGCCAACATAATAAAACTAAATGAAAATAGTATTTCTAAAATTTCATCATACCCAATTTCCCCCAATATCAAATGTGTAAAATGAAAATAATCAATAATAGTACCTATATCACAGGGTTAAGAAATAAAACAGTCGGGGCGCAGTGGCTCACGCCTGTAATCCCAGCACTTTGGGAGGCCGAGGCAGGTGAGGTCAAGAAATTGAGATCATCCTTGCCAACATGGTGAAAACCCGTCTCTACTAAAAATATAAAAATTAGGTGGATGTGGTGGCGTGCACCTGCAGTCCCAGCCACTCGGGAGGCTGAGGCAAGACAATCACTTGAACGCGGGAGGCTGAGGTTGCAGTGAGCCAAGATTGTGCCACTGCACTCCAGTCTGGGTGACAGAGCAAGACTCCGTCTTCCAAAAAAAAAAGAAAAAAAAGAATTAAATAAAACAACGCACGAGTTTACAGAGTTTGGAATATGACAGGTATCCAATAAATAAAACAGAGCTAGATGTGGTGGCTCACTCCTATGATCCCAGCACTTTGGGAGGCAGAAGCGGGATGATCGCGCAAAGCCAGGAGTTTGAGACCAGCCTGGGTAACAGTGTCAGGCCTTGTTTTTAAAACAAACAAATAAACGAAGCAGTACTGCTCAGTTACTATTAGTAGTAGTAGTAGCACTACTACCTCATGGGTAATTTTTAGGAAAACAATATCCAAAATAATTTTCCAGGTAGATGCAATTTTTAAATTACTGAAGGACTAATGAATAAATATTATGTAAGTTACTAGAGTCATGTTACTTTAGGCTTTCTTCACTGTGGATAACATGGAAAAGTGATAGTTAATGAAACTAATCTCTTCAGTTTAATAAAATCCTCAAACAGATAGTCAACTGAAGGACAAGAAGGAAATGCTACTTACACAGTCAAATTAAGAAAAATATATATTTAAATAAGTTTATTATGCCTTACTTCTCAATGCAAGTTCATAGAAAAAAGTTTATTATGCCTAAGAACTATGTGAGAAACAAAATTCTCCTTTCAGTACTGGACATGCAAGACTCTTGTGGCTTGCTTTTATGGCATTCTCAAATACGTTAATAAAAAGTTATTTACAGATTTTACTATCTTTCTGAAATTTTGCTTCATATTCTCCTCCATGTTATAAAGCCCTCACCTTTCAAGCAAATCACTTTGAGTGGTGAATCCATCTTAAGCACACTAGCTGCAGGACAAGGCCCAGGGTAGTTTCTGTCTTCGCACTAGAACTACAGCTCTCGTATTCAGGACAATCACTAATCCATCCAGACAAATGAGTCCAAATCTAGGCTGAAAAAAATTTGCTACAGCCCTTTTTTTTCTTTTGAGACAGAGTCAGGCTGGAGTGCAGTGGTGTGATCGTGGCTCACTGCAACTTCCACCTCTCGGGTTCAAGTGATTCTCATACCTCAACCTCCCGAGTAGCTGGAATTACAGGCATGCACCACCGTGCCCAGCTATTTTTTGTATTTTTAGTGGAGATGGGGTTTCACCATGTTGCCCAAGTTGGTCTCGAACTCCTGACCTCAAGTGATCCACCCACCTCGGCCTCCCAATGTGCTGGGAAACACAGGCGTGAGCCAACGCATCCAGCTGCTACAGCATTTTTTAAAAGCTAAATAAATTCTATGTTTTCTTATAGAAAACTAAAGATGTCTCTAGAAAACTAATAATTTACACACCATTTTTAGCTCTCACATGTTACAGCAATAGATGAAAACTTGACTGGGTGCAGTGTCTTAGTTCCTGTAATCCTACCACTTTGAGAGGCCAAGGCAGGAGGACTGCTTGAGGCCAGCAGTTCAAAACCAGCCTGGTCAACATAGCAACACCCCATCCCTACAAAAGAAAAATTAAAAAATTAGCTGGGCATGGTGGCACGTACCTGTAATCCCAGCTACTTGGGAGGCTGAGGCAGAGGATCACATGAGCCTAGGAGTTTGAGGTTGCAGTGAGCCATGGTCACACCACTGCACTCCAGCCTAGGCAACAGAGTGAGACCCTGTCTCAAAAAAAAAAAAAGATGAAAACATGCCAGGCGCAGTGGCTCACGCCTGTAATCCCAGCACTCTGGGAGGCCAATGCAGATGAATCACTTGCGGTCAGGAGTTCGAGGCTAGCCTGGCCAACATGGTGAAACCTCATCTCTACTAGAAATACAAAAATTAGCCGGGCTTGGTGGCACGTGCCTGTAATTCAAGCTACTCGGGAGGCTGAGGCATGAGAATCACTTGAACCAGGGAGGCAGAGGCTACATTAAACCCTGATTGCGCCACCACACTCCAGCCTGGGTGACAGAGTGAGACTGTCTCAAAAAAAAAAAAAAGAAAAGAAAAGAAAAGAAAAAGCTTAATAAGGTTATCAGCATTTTCTGATAGTGGTTTGAAATGCAGGAAAATAAACCTCTGTCAGTACAAACTACTAGGGATAAAGGCCTTGAAATAAAATCATAAGCTGTCATTGCTAGGCCCCTTATGAATGACTTAGGTTTAGTTTTCCCATCTATAAGAGGAAAAAATGATTGCCGATCATCCAGCAAAAGCAGTGTTACTAGTATTAAGTAAATACTATCCTGAATACGATATTGTCACTGATATTAAGGTTTAATGAAATTATCTTCTGTTTTTAGCACAGAAGGAAAGATACTTGTTATACATGTTAAATACTCCAAGTAATATTAATACAAGATTATTCACAAGGCCACCAGATGACAGTATAGAATGTTATGTGACTTATCAACTTAGTCAATGGCAATAATCATAAACATTAAGGAAAATATTTTAATTACAATACTACCAATATTATATACACCAAACTTCCTTAGCAACAGTGGTTACAGAGGTAAACAATCACGAGCAAAAGCAAAATGTATGGCTATTGAAATCATTAATAAGGGCCAAGCGCAGTGGCTCATGCCTGTAATCCCAGCACTTTGGGAGGCCGAGGCAGGCAGATCAGGAGGTCAAGAGATCGAGACCATCCTGGCCAACATGGTGAAACCCCCATCTCAAATAAAAATACAAAAAAATTAGCTGGGTGTGGTGGTGTGCACCTATAGTCCCAGCTACTCAGGAGGCTGAGGCAGGAGAACTGCTTGAACCCGGGAGGTGGAAGTTGCAGTAAGCCAAGATTGCACCACCCCACTCGCGAGTCAGCCTGGGGACAGAGCAAGACTCTGTCCCCAAAAAAAAAAAAAAGAAATCATTAATAAGGCAACAAAAAGTTCTACACAAGCTTGTATTATAAAAATGAAGGCCAGGCACGGTAGCTAACACCTGTAATCCAAGCACTTTGGGAGGCCAAGGCAGATGGATCACCTGAGGTCAGGAGTGTGAGGCCAGCCTGGCCAACATGGTGAAACCCCATCTCTACTAAAATTACAAAAGTTAGCCAGGCATGATGGTCCATGCCTGTAATCCCAGCTACTCAGAAGGCTGAGACAGGAGAATCACTTGAACCTGGGAGGCGGAGGTTGCAGTGAGCCGAGATCGTGCCATAGCACTCCAGCCTGGGCAACAACAGCGAAACTCCATCTCGAAATATAAATAAAATAAAATAAAAATAAAAATGGAGGCGGCTGGGTGCAGTGGCTCACACCTGTAATCCCAGCACTTTGGGAGACTGAGGCAGGGAGATCACCTGAGGTCAGGAGTTTGAGACCAGCCTGGCCAACATGGTGAAACACCATCTCTACTAAAAATACAAAAATTAGCCAGGTGTGGTGGCGTGTGGGTGTAATCCCAGCTACTCTGGAGGCTGAAGCAGGAGATTCACTTGAACCCAAGAGGCAGAGGTTGCAGTGAGCCAAGGTTGCATCATTGCATTCCAGCCTGGGCAATAAGGGCGAAACTCCGTCTCAGGAAAAAGAGAGAGACAGAAAAGATAATCAGTGGTGACAATGCCTTTAAAATGAAGTACAAAAATAATGGTAGAAATCAGATTTATTATAAACATTTATACATGTTTATACTATAAACATTTAAACAGATTTATTATAAACATTATCACAGGCCATTATTATAAACATTATTACAGGCACGGTGGCTCATGCCTGTAATCCCAGCACTTTGGGAGGCCCAGGCGGGTGAATTACCTGAGGTCAGAAGTTTGAGACCTCAAAAAAAAAAAAAAAAGAATTATCACACTCTCTTTGGGTGAACCCCCTGCTGCCACACCAATTCTGAAACAAAATGTAGAATTTAACTTTCAGAATCATCTGCTGATTAATGTGAGGTGGCAACTAGAAGGGAAGACTGGTTTTAAAATGAATTATGAAACAATAAAAAATGGTACAAGTTTTTAGTTCACTTTTTTTTTTTTTTTTTTGGGATGGAGTTTCGCTCTTATTGCCCAGGCTGGAGTGCAGCTCACTGCAACCTCCGCCTCCCAGGGTCAAGTGATTCTCCTGCCTCAGCCTCCCAAGTAGTTTGTTGGTCAACATGCCCAGCTAATTTTGTATTTTTAGTAGAGACAGGGTTTCACCATGTTGGTGAGGCTGGTCTCGAACTCCTGACCTCAAGTGATCCACCTGCCTTGTAAACTGCAACGTACCATGGATTTCAAGATCCTGAATTAAAATGAAGGCATGAATGTAGGCCCCCAAATACTTTTCAGTCGTACAAAATTGACAGAAGGCCCAAATGCCTGGAATTCTTGTCCATTTTAATTTTTATGTTCATAATTTTGTTAGAGCTAAAGAATCACAACAGTTCATCAAAATGCATGATATAGTATTCAATTGTTTCTTAAAAGCCAAAAATAGTTCATCAGAAGCTAATCTGAGTTGTCTTAAAAGAAGTAGTAATAATGGTGTATTGACTGATTGTTTTAAGAAAGTAGAATTTACCCAAGCACAACAATATCACATGTTCAATATCAATTAAAAGTTATCATTCTAAGGAACTGGAAGCCAGGCATGGTGCATAGTCCCAGCTACTCTGGAAGCTGAGGCAGGAGGATCCCTTGAGCTCAGGAGTTTGAGACCAGCATGCACATGACATAGCAAGACCCCAGTCTCTTCAAAAACAACAACAATTTGAGGCCAGGCACAACACTTTAAGGCCAAGGCAGGCAGATCACTTGAGCCCAGGAGTCTGAGACCAGCCTGGGCAACAGGACAAAACCCATCTCTACAAAAAATTAGGCATGGTGGCATGTGCCTGTGGTCCCAGCTACCTAGGAGTCTAAGGTGGGAGGGATCACCTAAGCCCAGGAGGTCAAGGCTGTAGTGTGGTGTGATCATGCCACTGCACTCCAGCCTGGGCTGGAACACAATTTAAAAGAAATCTAGTTACACTTTTCCTAACCACATTTCCAAAGACAATTAAGGACAAATTATTTCTTATAATTTGTAATTATTGAAAAAAATGAAGAAGTAGATCTGACCAGTATTTCCTTATGAAGAAACATAAGAGTAGGCAACTGGTTACATAACAATTCTTGATAAACAGAATAAGGCTGGGCGGGGTGGCTCAAGCCTGTAATCCCAGCACTTTGGGAGGCCGAGATGGGCAGATCACAAGGTCAGGAGATCGAGACCATCCTGGCTAACACCGTGAAACCCCGTCTCTACTAAAAAATACAAAAAACTAGCCGAGCGACGTGGCGGGCGCCTGTAGTCCCAGCTACTTGGGAGGCTGAGGCAGGAGAATGGCGTAAACCCAGGAGGCGGGGCTTGCAGTGAGCTGAGATCCGGCCATTGCACTCCAGCCTGGGCGGCAGAGCGAGACTCCGTCTCAAAAAAAAAAAAAAAAGAAAAAAAAAAAAAAAACAGAATATACGATGCTAGGATTCTCATAAACCAAATAACGATATCATATCATCTACTAACCCTATTCCTGCAGCCATTTTACACACAGAACTACATGAGCATTTGACTTTTACCACTGAAAATGCCAAGGCACTGGGTATGCTATTTATAAGATGACTCAGGCTATATTTGTTAACATACAAGAGTGACATCTAATTACTGACTTCTGTATCCCTGTATTATTTGTAAACATTTACTTATGGCAAATATGCATCTATACTGTTTTTTTTTTTTAAGCTGGAAGATTAAAAAGCATTTAACCAAATCAAGTTGAGAAACAAAACTCTGGCATAAACCAATATTTTTAGAAAGGAGGAATCAGGGCAATTAGAAAATATTGCAACTAAGACAGTCAGAAGGGCCCATATGTCATAACCAGGTATCTCCCTACCCATCAGATAGCTAATAATTTTTCTCTCCATATAATCAATATATAATTTGGGTCAATATATAATTGGGGTCAAAAGATTTTCAATCAGGTTTGGGTGCCCACTGGTCCTTATCTAATTTCTATTAGAATAATCATCTATTTTAACTTTTATTTATTTTATTTTTTGTAGAGATGGGGTCTTATTTTGTTGCCCAGGCTGATCTCCAATTCCTGGGCTCAAACAACCTGCCCACCTCAGCCTCTAAAAGTACAGATTATAGGTGTGAGCCACCATTCCTGGCCCATAATCTCTTAAACAGAATGCATCACCACACCAAATAATAATACTTCCACGTCTCATTTTTTTTTATAAGTCCAAATTGTATCTTTCTAGTGCAGCAGTTATCTAAGCATACGAGGACCTGTGAGGACCCAAAATCCTTTTAGGAGATCTGTGAGACCTTCCCTATTTCAACTGTGTATCTCTGAGGCCAGATTTTCTTCACATACTTCACCCAAAAAACCTTATAATCACAGTTTGAATACAGAATTGGTTATGAGAATCTAACTATCTTACTAAACCAGACATTTAAAAGATTTTCAGGCCGGGCACAGTGGCTCACGCCTGTAATCCCAGCACTTTGGGAGGGTGAGGCAGGAAGATCACTTGAAGTCAGGAGTTTGAGATCAGCCTGGCCAGCATGGCAAACCCTCAACTCTGCTAAAAATACAAAAATTAGCTGGGCGTGGTGGCACGTGGCTACAGTCCCAGCTACTTGGGAGGCTGAGGCAGGAGAATGGTTTGAACCTAGGAGGTGGAGGTTGCAAGGAGCTGAAATCATGCCACTGCACTCCAGACTGTCTAAAAAAAATAAATAAATAAATAAGTAAAAAATAAAAGATTTTCAAAAAATAAAATGTCATTCTCAAGCAAAAATTTTAAAGTTTAAATTTCAATGATATTATCCACAATAAACGAAAGCCCGATAATTTTAAAATGTAAAGTCTTAAGCCTAGAAAGTTTTAAAAACAGTTCAGCAGTCTGATGTGACACCACTACCATTTTCAACCCTACCACTTCTGATGTAACCTGAATTTAAGCCTTTGTTGTTGTTGCTGTTGTTTTGAGATGGAGTCTCACTCTGTTACCCAGGCTGGAGTGCAGTGGCAAGATCTCGGCTCATTGCAACCTCCGATTCCCAGGTTCAAATGATCCTCCCACCTCAGCCTTCTGGGTAGCTGGGACCACAGACCACAGGTATGGACCACCATGCCCAACTGGGTTTTTTTTGTTTTGTTTTGTTTTTTTGCATTTTTAGTAGAGACAGGGTCTTGCCACGTTGTCCAGGGTGGTCTCAAACTCCTGAGCTCAAACAATCCGCTGACCTCGGCCTCCTGGCTCATTACAGGCATGAGCCACCACTCCCAGCTCTTTTTTTTCCCCCTAGACAGTCTCACTCTTTCCCTCAGGCCGGAGTACAACGACGCAATCTTGACTCACTGCAACCCCTGCCTCCCAGGTTCAAGCCATTTTGCTGCCTCGGCCGCCCTGACACCTTTTTTTTTTTTTTTTTTTTAAAGGGACGAGGTGTTACTATGTTGCCCAGGCTGGCCTCAAACTCCTGGGCTCAACATCCTCCTGTCTCAGTCACCCTAGAAGAAGCTGGAACTATATGCATACACCACCACACCTGACTCAAGCCTCCATTCTTTTTTTTACTCCAAAAAATAACAGGGAAATAATCAACTGGGTGACCTGCCAAGATACTTCATTTTGCCTCTTAATTTGAATTTCCCTAGCGGTTAGCAGACCTCATGATCTTTCAAGGTACCTACTAGTTTTAGCAGGGTTCTACAACATTTTTGTTGTCACAGTAGGAGTGGGGTGGGGTAGGGTTACCGGCATCTGCTTACCCTACAGTGCACATGACAGTCCCAACAAAGAATTCTCTGGTCTCAAATGTGAAGAGTGCCAAGGCTGAAAAACCCTGGCCTATGTTATTTCTTGGACTGCTTTCCTGTCTTTTGAAAAACCAACATGCTAATTTCAAGCTGTGAGCCAAATGCAGGATCCTTAACGTTGATTATTCTTCCTCATTACTAACGTATCATTTCATAAAAATCTTTGAACTGTAGGAAAAAAATGTAAACTTCTGAAAATCAGACTTCCTCAAGAAGAAGCTGAGATCTAAAACACTCTGGTGTCACTTGATTTTGGAAAACATGATAAAAAGGTAAAGTATAAACAACTTTTTTACAATATGTACTTCACCATTAAATACCAAGGTCACAGTACTTTATAGACAAAACCGTTTTATAATTTTTAAACAAGTTGTAAGTAAAATATATACAGTATTGCCACTCATACTCTAGGTATAAGGTTTACATCAATGAAAACAATTCCATTCATATTGAAATGGTTTTTATAGTACAACAGCTTTCCTTACCTTCAACCTAGGGCCTGAAGGTGGTAGTTAAATATCACAATTAGATTTTTCCTCACCAAAGTACAATGCTCAGAAGAAATTAGAAAAAGGTCTATTTCACACAATAAGGTTAATGGGGTATTTCGCTTTATAATTTTAAGACATTTTAAATTTCCTTTAAAAAGCACACTACAGGCCAGGGGTGGTGGCTCATGCCTGTAATCCCAGCACTTTGGTAGGCTGAGGAGGGTGGACCATCTAAGATCAGGAGTTCAAGACCACCCTGACCAATATGCTGAAACCCAGTCTCTACTAACAATACAAAAATTAGCCAGGCATGGTGGTGTGAGGCTGTAGTCCCAGCTACTCAAGAGGCTGAGGCAGGAGAACTGCTTGAACCCAGGAGGCGGAGGTTGCAGTGAGCCGAGATGGCGCCATTACACTCCAGCCTGGGTGACAGTGACACTCTCTCTCAAAAAACAACAACAACAATAGAAACCACACTACAACTCAACAACAAAAATCAACTTGTTCAAAACTGGTCAAAGACTTCAAAGACATTTTTCCAAAGATACATAAATGGCAGATAAGCACAAGAAAAAATGCGCAACATCTAATAATTAGGGAAATGCAAATCATAACCATGTGAAATTGGGCTCATACTTGTAGTTGACACTACTTGGGAGCCTGAGGCAGAAGGATAGCATGAGCCCAGGAGTTCGAGTTCAGCATGAACAACACAGTGAAACCCTGGATCTTAAAAAAAACAAAAACAAAAAACTCCACCACATGATATATCACTTAACACCCACTAGGATGGCTACTATTAAAAACAAACTGCCGGGTGCAGTGGCTCACGCCTGTAATCCTAGCACTTTGGAAGGGTGAGGCAGGCAGATCACTTGAGCTCAGGAGTTCCAAGACGAGCCTGGCCAACATAGCGAAACCCTGTCTCTACAAAAAATTACCAAAAATGATTAGCCAGGCGTGGTGGTATGTGCCAATAATCCCAGCTACTTGGCGGGGGTGCTGAGGCAGGAGGATGGTTTGAACCTGGGAGGTCAAGGTTACAGTGAGCCAAATTCGCACTACTACGCTGCAGCCTAGATGACAAAGTGAGACCCTGTCTTAAAAAAAACAAGCAAACCAAATAACAAGTGCAAGAATGTGAAGAAATTGGAACCCTTGTGCATTACTGGTGGGAAAGTAAAATGGTACAGCCATGGGGTTCCCCAAACGCTGACTTACCACATGAACCAGCAATTCCACTATGGTTATATACCCAAGAGAAATGAAGACAGGAACTCAAATAGATATTTGTACACTCACATTCATAGCATGTTCAACACCCAAAAGGGGGAAGCAACCCAAGTGTCCATCGACAGATGAGTAAACAAAATATGGTATACACATAAAATAGAGTATTATTCAGCCTTTAAAAGAAAGCAAATTTTGGCCAGGTGCAGTGGCTCATGCCTGTAACCCCAGCACTTTGGGAGGCCACGGTGGATGGATCACCTGAGATCAGGAATTCAAGACCAGCCTGGCCAACATGGTGAAACCCCATCTCTACCAAAAATACAAAAAAATTAGCTGGGCAGTAGTGGTGCATGACTGTAATCCCAGCTACTCAGGAGCCTGAGGCAGGAGAATTGCTTGAGCCTGGGAGGTGGAGGTGGCAGTGAGCCAAGACTGCGCCACTGCACTCCAGCCTGGGCAACAGAGTGAGATCTTATCTGGAAAAAAAAAAAAAAAAAAAAGAAGAAATTTTGACAAATGCTACATCATGAATGAACCTTGAAGATATTATGCTAAATGAGATAAACAGCCATACCCAAAACATATTGTATGATTCCATTTATAGGAGGTACCTGGAGCAGTCAACTTCATAAAGGTAGAAAATAGAATGGTGGTTGTCAGGGGCTGGGGGAAAGGGAGAATTGGGAGTTATTGTTTAATGGGTATAGAGTTTCAGTTGGGGAAGATGAAAACGTTCTGGAGATAAGATGGTAGTGATGGTTGCAAAATAATGTCAATGTATTTAACTGCCACTGAACTGAACACTTCAAAATGGTTAAAATGGTAAATTTTATTTTATACACACACACACACAAGATAAATTAAGAAGTAAAATACAAAGTTAGTGGTCACTCTCTATGTTCCTTAGAAAAAGATGAGCAATTTTAAACCAGTCAAAGTAAACTACCTACTGCTTTTTGTCTACAATGCTCTGCTCAATCAAGGGGTTTCACAACCTGTCTTTCCCAGGTAAAGTTCCTCAGAGATGACATTAGGGCAATGAGTCAGATCTAACTGGTGACTGTGCAACTATGACCTAACTGGGGAAAGCATTGCAGGACTCCACTGTATAAATCATCAATGAAGCCCTTTAGAGCCAAAGTTAATGAAAAGTTATCCAAACTCTTTAAATTTAGAACATGTATTAAGAAAATGCTGTGTTGATACATTAAAACGCAAAAATGCGGCCAGGTGTGGTGGCCCAAGCCTGTAATTCCAGCACTTTCGAAGGCCGAGGCAGGTGGATCACCTAAGGTCAGGAGTTTGAGACCAGCCTGACCAATACGGTGAAACCCCGTTTCTACTAAAAAATACAAAAATTAGGCCGGGCGTGGTGGCTCACGCCTGTAATCCCAACACTTTGAGAGGCCGAAGCGGGCGGATCACCTGAGGTCAGAAGTTTGAAGGCCAGCCTGACCAACTTGGAGAAACTCTGTCTCTACTAAAAATACAAAACTAGCTGGGTGTGGTGGCTGGCGCCTGTAATCCCAGCTACTCGGGATTACAAGCAGGAGAATCGCTTGAACCTGGGAGGCGGAGGTTGCGGTTAGCCGAGATTGTGCCACTGCACTCCAGCCTGGGCAAGGAGAGCGAAACTCCATCTCAAAAAAAAAAAAAGCCGGGCGTGGTGGCGTGCGCCTGTAGTCCCAGCTATTTGGGAGGCTGAGGCACGAGAATCACTTGAATCCAGGAGGTGGAGGTTGCCATGAGCCAGGGTCGCACCACTGCACTCCAGCCTGGTGACAGAGCGAGACTCCATTTCCCCCCGCCCCCCCCAAAAAAAGGCGTTTTTATTATGTAATCAATATTTTAACTTCAACTTTGTTTGGTCTATCAGATTTCTCCCATCATCAGAAACTACAAAGATTTCTAATGGAAAAAGAGCTGATATGATAATGACTAACTTAATAAGCAGAGTGAAACTGACAAAGGAGGAAAGCTTTCTCTTACTAGACATAGGCGGAGGTGGAAAAAGAACCATAACCCACCACCAACGCTAACTTTTCTTTTCTTTTTGGGACAAGGTCTCGCTCTGTCATCCAGGTTGGAGTGCAGAGGTGCAGTCTTGGCTCACTGCAGCCTCAACCTCCTGGGCTCAAGCAATCCTCCCACCTCAGCCTCCTAAGTAGCTAGGACCACAGGCATGCACCACCACACCAGGCTAACACTTAAAATTTCTTGTAGAGACAGGGTCTCACTATGTTGCCCAAGCTAGTAATTTTTCTTCTGACTACAATGACCCTTTGTTGCTGATATAAACAACTAATAACATTTCCTAAAGATTACTTAGTACAAAATCTGGACCTTAGAAATTAACTTCTTAAAGCTCTCCTATTTTCCATCTAGACTTCACCTCTGAATATTTATAAACATCAAACAAATCTAAACCTTAGGCAGGTACTGGCTCCACTTAACTAATAAATTAATAGGCAAGATTTAAGCTTAACTAGATTTAGTGTTGATGGTCACTAAAATAATGGTAAAGGCTGGGCACAGTGGCTCACTCCTGTAATCCCAGCACTTTGGAAGGCCGAGGCAGGTGGATAACCTGAGGTCAGGAGTTCGAGACCAGCCTGACCAATATAGTGAAACCACGTCTCTACAAAAAATACAAAAATTTGCCAGGAGTGGTGACATGCACCTGCAGTCCCAGCGACGTGGGAGGCTGAGACAGGAGAATTACTTGAATCTGGGAGGCAGAGATTGCAGTAAGCCAAGATCCCACCACTGCACTCCAGCCTGGGCGACAGAGTGAGACTGTCTCCAAAAAAAAAAAAAAAAAGTGATGGTAAAATCAAATGCAATAATTAATCAGTTTTATTATTTCTCATCTATTCTCAAGTCCAATAGTTTACATAAATGAGAGGAAAAAAAGAAAATCATTAAAAGACTGCGTTTTATAAAAGTGCCTTATTTTGGTAGAAAATGCTGTTTAAAATGGTGCTTAAATATGCTTTATGTGGTTAGCATGCTCACAAAAGATTAAGTATAGGCCAGGTGTGGTGGCTCACGCCTGTAATCCCCGCATTTTGGGAGGCCAAGACAGGTGGATTGCCTGAGGTCAGGAGTTCAAGACCAGCCTGGCCAACATGGCGAAACCCCATCTCTACTAAAAATATTACAAAAAATTAGCCGGGCACGGTGGCACATGCCTGTAGTCCCAGCTACTCAGGAGACGAGCGGGAGAATCGCTTGAACCTGGGAGGCAGAGGTTGCAGTGAGCCGAGATCACACCACTGCACTCCGCCCTGGGCAACAGAGTGATATTCTGTCTCCCAAAAAAAAAAAAAAAGGTTAAGTATAAGTAAATATTTGGGATCCAATTACAGCTGTAGTTAATGTTTTAAAGTTTACCACTGTCTTTTGGTAGAGTTAAGCAAAAGGAGTATGTTAATAGTTGATCCACAGGGTATCTGGTAGATAATTAAAGCTTATCCAAAAATAATGAAAGAATATTATTCACCCTTATAAAGGAATTAAATTATGATACATGTAACAAGACAGATGAGCCTTGACAATATTATGCTAAGTGAAATAAGCCAGACACAAAAGGACAAATGCTGTGTGGTTCCACGTATATGGGTACCTAGAGATGTCAAGAATTCATGGGGACAGAAAGCAGAACAGTAGTCAGCAGAGGCTAAGAGAGGGAGGAATGGAAGTTATTGTTTAATGGTAATGGATAGTGGTGATGGTCACACGATATGAATGTACTTAATGGCACAGAATTATACACTTAAAAGTGGTTAAAATGAGGCCAGGCATGGGTGATTCACACCTATAACCCCAGCATTTTGGAAGGCTGAAGCAGAAAAATCACTTGAGCCCAGGAGTTTGAGATCAGCCTGGGCAAGAGAGAGAGACACCATCTCTACAAAAGAAAAAAATAAATAAAAATTAGCTGGGCATGGTGGTACACGCCTATGGTCTCAGCTACGTGGGAGGGTAGCTTGAGTCCATGAGGTTAGGGGTGCAGTTAGGGGTGACTGCGCCACTGCACTCCAGCCTGGGTAACAGAGAAATACTGTCTCAGAAAGTAAAACAAACAAAAAATGATTAAAGTGGTAAATATTAGGCCGGGCACGGTGGCTCACGTCTGTAATTCCAGCACTTTGAGAGGCCAAGGTGGGTGGATCACTTGAGGTCAGGAGCTCCTGACCAACATGGAGAAACCCTGTCTCTACTAAAAATACAAAATTAGCCAAGCGTGGTGGCACATGCTGTAATCCCAGCTACTCAGGAGGCTGAGGCAGGAGAATCGCTTGAACCCGGGAGGCAGAGGTCGCGGTGAGCCGAGATCGGACCACTGCACTCCAGCCTGGGCAGCAAGAGCGAAACTCTGTCTCAGGAAAAAAAAAAAAAAAACAGTGGTAAATATTATGCTGTGCATATTTTACTACAATTTAAAAAAAACTTTTTTGAAGCCTTCTAAGCTTTGGCATTAAAAATATAATATGGACCGGGCACGGTGGCTCACGCCTATAATCCAGCATTTGGGAGGCCAAGACAGGCAGATCAGGAGGTCAGATCGAGCCCAATCTGGCCAACATGGTGAAACCCTGTCTTTACTCAAAATACAAAAATTAGCTGGGTATGTGGCACATGTCTGTAATCCCAGCTATTTGGGAGGCTGAGGCACGAGAATCGCTTGAACCCGGGAGGCGGAGGTTGTAGTGAGCCAAGGTCACATCACTGCACTCCAGCCTGGTGACAGAGCAAGACTCCATCTCAAAACAAAACAAAACATAATATGGTAGTTTCTGGATCTACTATCCTAATAACAGTAGCAAAAATGGAAAGAGGCTACGTTTTTGTTAATCTATTATTAAGAATCATGTGACTTATTTTCTGGTGGGTTTTACTGGACCCTTCACACTCAGAAAACCTTGTACTCAAGTAACTCAAAGCAAAAAGCATCAAACATGCATACTCCCTGAAAGTAGTAAGCAGATGTAACATGTCTGCCTAAGAACAAGAAATCCTTCCAACCTGGCAGCAGTCTTTTATATTTAAGAGACAAAAAAGATGAGAAAATTTAAACTGTCAAATACAATGGAATTTTCTCATTCCCTTAGTCACACAGTATATAAAATCTGGTACTTCTTGTTATGAAAAAACTACAACGTTTCAGAAGGCACAGGCCAAGAAAGCACACAGATCAAGTATGTGTGTGTGAGTGTGTGCGTGTTTTAATTCCAAATGGTCACATACAACTGATGTAGCATTACCAAACCCACAAGCAAATTTGAACTTTCAGGTTTTTGCCTTTTCTGTCGCCCAGGCTGGAGTACAGTAGTGCAATCTTGGCTCACTGTAACCTTCATCTCCTGAGTTCAAGCGATTCTCAAGCTTCAGCCACAAGTAGCTAGGATTACAGGCACACGCCACCACACCCTGCTAATTTTTGTATTTTTAGTAGAGACGGGTTTTTGCCATGTTGACCAGGCTGATCTCAAACTCCTGGCCTCAAGTGATCCTGAAGCCTTAGCCTCCCAAAGTGCTGGGATTACAGGCAGGAGACACTGCACCTGGTTTGCATTTTTTTTTTTTTTTTTTTTTTTTTTTTAAAGAGACAGGGTCTCGCTCTGTCACCCAGGCTTGAGCATACTGGCCTTTTTTCAATTTAACTTTGATACTAATTACATCTCCTTTCTATCCAGAATGAAAAAGAAGTTTGCTATTTCCCGCGTCTGAACTCTCCATTAGGGCAGTTCTAGGGACAAGGAGTTAGAAAGGTACCTAACTCCCTACCAGAAAGCCTAAGCCATTCACTATTTGGTATACTTTTTTGTTTATTTATAAATGACTACAAATTAGTAAGAAACCTCAGGCTAAAGTTGTTCTGCTTAAATATAATTACTTCTTTGCAGTTTCTTCCAGTGACAGATACAAAGCTACAGTCCAAGATGGCTCCATACACCATGACACAGCATAATCAGGAAGCTAATCTGCCCCTCTCTACCACCACTGAAAATAACATATAAAGAATCATAGACCTCTCTCAGTTTGGGTTATACAAATCATGCCTAGAAGCAACACAGATGTGTATTATTTGTGTCTTCTAATTCCAGTCTATTAGCACCAGTATGTAAACAGACATATTTTAAACCTCTATCAAAAGTATTAGCCATCACTTAAAATTGATCAGATGAAAGTGTTTTCTTTTTGTTTGTTTTGTTTTGTTTTGAGACAGAGTTTCACTCTTGTTGCCCAGGCTGGAGTGCAATGGCACAATCTCGGCTCTCTGAAACCTCCACCTCCCTGGTTCAAACGATTCTCCTGCCTCAGCCTCCTGAGTAGCTGGGATTACAGGTGCATGCCACCATGCCCAGCTAATTTTGTATTTTTAATAGAGACGGAGTTTCGCCATGTTGACCAGCCTGGTCTCGAAATCCTGACCTCAGGTGATCTGCCTGCCTTGGCCTCATAAAGTGCTGGCATTACAGACATGAGCCACTGTGCCCCACCGAAAGTTGTTTTTTAAATTTTAAAAATAAACTTACTCTGGTTAAGATTATTTGATTTTCTTCTTGGGCAATTAATTTATTTAGGGGCTTTGATATTAACATATTTCTAAGCCTAGAACCTGGACTTTGAAATAAATATTTCGGTTGAGCCATTCCCTCAGTCACCCTGGAAACAAACATGCATTTTGGCCTGACCAGCACCTGAAGTGTTGAAGATGGAATCTGGAAGTAGTTTAGTTTATATTTTAGGCATAACAGTCCCAAGAGCCTTTTCTATTAACCCATCATTTTCAAGAGACTAGAAGGGTTTGGGAAATTTAAAAAAAAAAAAAAAAACTCTATTTGTCTTTAAACAAACTCAAAAGCACTAAATTGATACACAAATTACTTCGTGATATTACAGCCTGATAGAGCTTGCTTCTAGAAGAGCACTGTCCAGTAGAAATATAAGCCACAGAATTTTAATTTTCAAACAGTCACATCTGAAAAAGTAAAAAGAAGATTGCTAGGTGTGGTGGCTCACGCCTGTAATCCCAGTACTTTGGGAGGCTGAGGCGGGCGGATCACGAGGTCAGGAGATCGAGACCACCCTAGCTAACAAGGTGAAACCCCATCTCTACTAAAAATACAAAAACAAAATTAGCCGGGCGTGGTGGCAGGCACCTATAGTCCCAGCTACTCGGGAGACTGAGGCAGGAGAATGGTATGAACCTGGGAGGCGGAACTTGCAGTGAGCCAAAATTGCGCCACTGCACTCCAGCCTGGCCACTGCATTTTAGCCTGGGCAACAGAACAAGATTCCATCTCAAAAAAAAAAAAAAAGTAAAAAGAAACAGATTAATTAATGTAGTAACATGCTTTATTTAACCTAATACATTCAAAATATCATTTGAACATGCAGTCAACATAAATAAACTTTTTTTTTAACCAGGTCTCCAGAACTTGGTGTGGATTTTCAAACAGTTCTACTGAGATATATGTGAATTTATCAACATGACACCATGACATTAGTTTTTCTTAATGGTTTTTATATTAGCCCAGGTATAGTGACTCATGCCTGTAATCCCAGTGCTTTGGGAGTCCAAGGCAGGAGGATCACTTGAGGTCATGAGTTCTAGACCAGCCTGGGCAACGTAGTGAGACCCTATCTCTTAAAAAAAAAAAAATTTTAGCTAAGTGTGGTGGCATGTCTATAGTCTCGGCTACTTAGGAGGCCGAGGTGAGGGGATCCCTTGAGCCCAGGAGTTCAAGGTTGCAGTGAGCCATGATTGCACCACCACTCCAGCCAGGGTGACAGAGCAAGACTGCCTCTAAAAAAATTTTTTTTCGTAGCAATTATTTCCAAATGTGCTAAACCTCTAAGTGTTAGCTCCTGTAAATGGAATTTATTTGTTAAAACCCACACACATATATTTCTGGGCTATGCTTAAGCATTATAAAGGCCTACCATTTTCTCCTGAAGGATGATGTGCTGGTTTATTAGGGAGGTTTTTGTTTCTAGATAGGATATCCAATACTGCAGCCACTAGTCACATGTGGCTACCGAGTACTTGAAATGTGGCTATTCGGTGCACCAGTACTGATCAATGGTGTAACATGAATGAACTGCAAAAACATACTAAGTGAAAGAAGCCAGTCACAAAAGACTGCAATATGGTATGATTTTCCTTCTATTAAATGTCCAGAATAGGCAAATCTATAGAGACAGATTAGTAGTTGCCCTGGGCGGGAGGAGAAAAAGAATGGGGAGCAACTGCTAACAGGTATGAGGTTTCTTTTCGGGATCATGAAAATGCACTAATTTCATTATGGTTGCAGAATTCCATAAACGTATTAAAAAGCATTAACTGTCCACTTTTAAATGGATGAATTTTATAGCGGAAGTTGCAGTGAACAGAGATTGCACTCCAGCCTGGGAAGCAGAGCAAGACCCAGTCCTTTAAAAAAAAAAAAAAAAAGGAAAGAGAAAGAAAGAAAATAAAAGAAAAGAAACCTGAGTCAAAATCTAAAAATGTCAACCAGCCCGGGCACGGTGGCTCATGTGTAATCCCAACACTGTGGGAGGCCAAGGTGGGCGGATCATAAGGTCAAGAGTTCGAGACCAGCCTGGCCAACATGGTGAAACTCAAATCTCAGTAGAGAATATAAAAATTAGCTGGGCGTGGTGGTGCGTGCCTGTAATCCCAGCTTACTAAGGAGGCTGAGGCAGGAGAACTGCTTGAACCCAGGAGGCAGAGGTTGCAGTGAGCCAAGATCACATAAAAAATAAAAATAAAATGTCAACTTGATTTTATTAAACTGTATATAACCCACCTATTTGTAAGAAAATGTTTTACTGCTGTACATCTCTCTTCCACACCAAATGAAAGATTTTAGAGGATGAGTGAAATTCTTAGAAACAAACTCTACAAAGACATTTTTAAAGCTATTTCACTTACTGTTTTGTCTACCTGGACATAGGAAGTTTATTTATAGTACAAAGTGGATTTAGAAAGATGTTCTATGGGCCGGGCGCAGTGGCTCATGCCTGTAATCCCAGCACTTTGGGAGGCCCAGGCGGGCAGATCACCTGAGGTCAGGAGTTCAAGGCCAGCCTGGCCAGCATGGTGAAACCCTATCTCTACTGAAAAATACAAAAATCAGCTGGGTGTGGTGGCACACGCCTGTAATCCCAGCTACTCAGGAGGCCAAGGCAGGAGAATTGCTTGAACCTGGGAGGTGGAGGTTGCAGTGAGCCGAGATCACGCCATTGCACTCCTCCAGCCTGGGTGACACAAGCAAAAAACTCCATCTCAAAAAAAAAAAAAAGAGAAAGAAAAGAAAGAAAATGCTAATGTTTAAAATGAGAATGCTACATTTTCCTTAATTTCTGGACATGCATGATTCCTTGTTTGGGGCAAGGTAAATTTGTGCCTTGGCTTCTAAGAATGACCATAGAGAACTTCCAAGTACAAACACCCCAAAAGAGATACAAGAAAAGAACAAGATGACCTGAACTGCACTAAGTTTTACCATAAGTAAAAATGATTGGCCAGGCACAGTGGCTCATGCCTGTAATCCTAGCACTTTAGGAGGCCGAGGCAGGTGGATCACACAAGGTCAGGAGTTCGAGACCAGCCTGACCAACATGGCGAAACCCTATATCCACTAAAAATAAAAAATTAGCCGGGCATGGTGGCACATGTCTGTAATCCCAGCTACTCCGGAGACTGAGGCAGGAGCATCACTTGAACCCAGGAGGTGGACGTTGCGGTGAGCCAAGATTGCACCACTGTACTCCAGCCTGGGCACCAAGAGCAAAACACAACCTCAGAAAAAAAAAGAGTTTACATACTTTGGCTGGGCGTGGTAGCTCACGCCTATAATCCCAGCACTTTGAGAGGCCAAAGTGGGCGGATCACCTGAGGTCATGAGTTCAAGACCAGCCCGACCAACATGGCGAAACCCCCATCTCTACTAAAAATACAAAAATGAGCCGGGTGTGGTGACATGTGCCTGTAATCCCAGCTACTAGAGAGGCTGAGGCAGAAGAACCACTTGAACCTGGGAGGTGGAGGTTGCAGCGAACCGAGATCATGCTACTACACTCCCGCCTGGGCAACAAAGCAAGATTCTTGCCTCAAAAAAAATAATAAAATAAAAAATTTTAAAAAAAGAGTTTCCATACTTTGTTTCCAAGTCAAACAAATACAATTTGACATGGCAGTTTTTATTTTTAAATTTGTTGTTTTCAGGATGCTGAGGCGGGAGAATCACTTGAACCCAGGAGGTGGAGGTTGCAGTAAGCTGAGACAGCACCACTGCACTCCAGCCTGGGCGACAGAGTGAGACTCCATTTCCAAAAAAAAGATAAGCAAATAAAATAAACTTTGTTGTTTAGAACTTTAATCTGCCTAATCACTTATTATTTTTAATTCTGGGGTTTTTATTGAGGTGGAGTGTCCCTCGGTCACCCAAGCTGGAGTGCAATGGGGCAATCTTGGCTCGCTGCAACCTCTGCCTCCAGGGCTCAAGGGATTCTCTTGCCTCTGCCTCCCGAGCAGCTGGGATTATAGGCGCTCACCTTACTACCATGCCCAGTTAATTTTTGTGTTTTTTTAGTAGAGACAGGGTTTCACCACGTTGGCCAGGTTGGTCTCGAACTCCTGACTTCAAGTGATCCGCCCGCCTCAGCCTCCCAAAGTGCTGGAATTACAGGTGTGAGCCACCGTACCTGGCAGATTTGTTTTTCTTTAAGAGATGAGGTCTTGCTATGTCTCAAACACCAGGCCTCCAGCGATCCTCCCACATGAACTTCCAGAGTAGCTACAAGCACATACCATCACACCAGGCTCAACTTTTTGATTTTTAGCAACATTAAAAATCAAACGTTGATTTGATTTTTAATCAAATTTTTTGTGGCCAGGCGAGGTGGCTCATGCCTGTAATCCCAGCACTTTGAGAGGCCAAAGTGGGCGGATCACCTGAGGTCATGAGTTCAAGACCAGCCCGACCAACATGGCGAAACCCCCATCTCTACTAAAAATACAAAAATGAGCCGGGTGTGGTGACATGTGCCTGTAATCCCAGCTACTAGAGAGGCTGAGGCAGAAGAACCACTTGAACCTGGGAGGTGGAGGTTGCAGCGAACCGAGATCATGCTACTACACTCCCGCCTGGGCAACAAAGCAAGATTCTTGCCTCAAAAAAAATAATAAAATAAAAAATTTTAAAAAAAGAGTTTCCATACTTTGTTTCCAAGTCAAACAAATACAATTTGACATGGCAGTTTTTATTTTTGAATTTGTTGTTTTCAGGATGCTGAGGCGGGAGAATCACTTGAACCCAGGAGGTGGAGGTTGCAGTAAGCTGAGACAGCACCACTGCACTCCAGCCTGGGCGACAGAGTGAGACTCCATTTCCAAAAAAAAGATAAGCAAATAAAATAAACTTTGTTGTTTAGAACTTTAATCTGCCTAATCACTTATTATTTTTAATTCTGGGGTTTTTATTGAGGTGGAGTGTCCCTCGGTCACCCAAGCTGGAGTGCAATGGGGCAATCTTGGCTCGCTGCAACCTCTGCCTCCAGGGCTCAAGGGATTCTCTTGCCTCTGCCTCCCGAGCAGCTAGGATTATAGGCGCTCACCTTACTACCATGCCCAGTTAATTTTTGTGTTTTTTTAGTAGAGACAGGGTTTCACCACGTTGGCCAGGTTGGTCTCGAACTCCTGACTTCAAGTGATCCGCCCGCCTCAGCCTCCCAAAGTGCTGGAATTACAGGTGTGAGCCACCGTACCTGGCAGATTTGTTTTTCTTTAAGAGATGAGGTCTTGCTATGTCTCAAACACCAGGCCTCCAGCGATCCTCCCACATGAACTTCCAGAGTAGCTACAAGCACATACCATCACACCAGGCTCAACTTTTTGATTTTTAGCAACATTAAAAATCAAACGTTGATTTGATTTTTAATCAAATTTTTTGTGGCCAGGCGAGGTGGCTCATGCCTGTAATCCCAGCACTTTGGGAGGCTGAGGCGGGCGGATCAGGAGGTCAGGAGATAGAGACCATCTTGGCTAACACAGTGAAACCCCATCTCTACTAAAAATACAAAAAATTAGCCGGGCGTGGTGGTGGGTGCTTGTGGTCCCAGCTACTTGTGGTCCCAGCTATTCGGGAAGCTGAGGCAGGAGAATGGCGTGAACCCGGGAGGCGGAGCTTATAGTGAGCTGAGATCATGCCACTGCACTCCAGCCTTGGCGACAGAGCAAGACTCTGTCTCAAAAAAAAAAAAAAATTCAGGCCAGGTGCAGCTCATACCTGTAATCCCAGCACTCTGGGAGGCAAAGGTGAGCAGATAGCTTGAGCCTACGAGTTCAAGACCAGCTTGGACAACACAGTGAGACCCCATTTCTACAAAAAATACAAAAATTAGCCCAGCTTGGTGGTGTGTGCCTGTAATCCTAGCTACTTAGGAGGCTCAGGTGCAATGACAGCTTGAGCCCAGGAAGTCAAGACTGCAATAAGCTGAGATCACCACTGCACTCCAGCCTGGGCGACAGAGCAAGACCCTGTCTCAAAAATAAAAAATAAATAAATAAACAATCATCCAGAGTAAATTAAAACACACAAAACATCATGTCATGTCACAACTTTGCCACCAAAACCTATTTTAATTCCTTCCACCTAAGAAACCAAAATAAAAAAATCCCAGTACAACCTAATTGGTAAGAATGAGAAGGGGTGAGAGGGACAGTTCATTTCAAACGGACTAACCTAACTAAAAGCAACACTCCTGGGGACTTTGGTAATAAACTCCTTGTCACCAAATGCTGACCATGTTGTGATGTGGCCAAGCACTGGCAGTGCAGAAGCAGTTTTACAGAAGCCGTAGCTTCTAAAAGGTAGAAGACTAAAAGTTACCATTAAAGCAAGGGCTAATAACAGAAAGCAGTATTAAAAATAGAGTTCGCACCAGCTTGCAGTCGGGCGTTCACCCTGGCTAGATTTGAAATCCTCCTCCCCAGGAACACTAAGGCACAGCCGTCCTGCCCCTCCCACCACCCGGCCCAGTCACCACGCAGCAGCCGGGTCCCTGTGCCCCGCCCCTGGACCGAGGGCTGTGCAGAAACTGGCAAAACAAGGAAGCCTCCAGGAGGTGGCAAGCAGCCAACTCAAACTGGATGGTTCCAGTTTAGGCTGGTTCGAGTCACAAACAACAGTTCCTAGTTTCCCCCACAATATTTAGACGCAGGGGCTGCCCGGGTGAGCGCTTCTCATCTGCTTCCAGAGCTAAGTCTATCTGGTTCTCATTCCTCTGCAGTAGAGCATCCTAATTAAACGCAAGGTTCCCACTTCAGCAATATGGGTCAGCCCAGCACTTGTTTCCAAAATGGAATGCCTATTCCATACAAGACCTTGCAGCTGACAACACCTACATATCTTTAAAAAAAAAAAAAAAAAAACATATTAAAACGCTGTATTTGACCAAAAAAGGAAATCCAGAAAGGAAACAGACCTATTCACAGGTATCCATTATGAGAGCTATGCCTACCAGAGCAATCAAGAGAGTACTCTTCCATGTTCCATATTTAGCACAAAAAAAGGCTTGGCTGGCTAATATGACCCCCTAAAACAGAAGGTTGCTTATTGCACAATAACAAGCTATGCAAGCAATACAGCAGCCAAAAAAAAGAATGTGTTTCCAAAATGTGGGCTCTTCAGTGACCTCTGCAGTTTGTCTGCCACTGATGGGGGAAAAAAAGGTTTTTTTGGTGTATTTCTCGTCCAAAGCGCACACCGCTGAACATTTATTCCATGCTGCTAAACAGCACCAAAATAGCATTAAGGAGGGAACAAGCAAATGCTTATTATTTTGTAAAGTATTTAAGAGAACCACTCAAAATGAGGCAAGACCTAACGTTTCTCAAGTATTACAGACACTAATATGCCTGCTGTTCTTTTCTTCCCTAACCCTTCCAAGTAGGTAACCTTTTAAATAATGTAGATACAAGTATTTTAAGGAAAGAGCACACTTAATCATACACAGTCAATAAAACCATTAATTGTCTCTTACAGGATTCCATCACAAAGAATAATTATAAACTTCAAGACAGAAACTTCACGTACACTTTCTCTTGTATGCTTAAAAAGAAACTTCATGTAACAGTTGGAAAGATCCAAAGCAATAAATATGTTTTATTCATAACACTAATTTTCAGCAAGAAATTCTCCCTTTAAACCTCTGGACAATCTAAAAAAGTAATAATGAAGCAGAACAAACTAATTAAAATCAAAGAATGGGCTGGGCGTGGTGGCTCACGCCTGGGCAACAGAGCGAGACTCCATCTCAAAAAAAAAAAAGAATCACAAAGCTACAAAACAAACTTATATCTACCACTGAATCCAGAAATTATTTGCCTATTCATTATTATAGATAACTTTTGATAATAAATCAGACAAATTTGTTTCTACAACCATCACCGAAAAATGATCACTAATTATTAATTCCTTTAACACTTTAAAACACTGACTTTCAGGCCAGGCTGGGTGGCTCATGCCTGTAATTCCAGCACTTTGGGAGGCCAAGGTATCCCAGCACTTTGGGAGGCCGAGGTAAGTGGATCACTTGAGGCCAGGAATTTGAAACTAGCCTGGTCAACAGGGCAAAACCCCATCTTTACTAAAAAATATAAAAATTAGCTGGTGGCGCAACCTGTAATCCAGCTACTAGGGAGGCTGAGGCAGGAGAATCACTTGAACCTGGGAGGCAGAGGTTGCAGTGAGTTTAGATTGCACTACTGCACTCCAGTCTGGGTGACAAAGTAAGACTGCCTTTAAAAAAAAGAGAGAGAGAGAGGGAGAGAGGGAGAGAGAGAGAGGGAGAGAGGGAGAGAGAGAGAGAGAAAGAAAGAGAAGAAGGAAGGAAGGAAGGAAGGAAGGAAGGGAGGGGGGGAGGGAGGGAAGGAAGGGGGGAGGGAGGGAGGGAAGGGAAGGGAAGAAGGGAAGGAAGGAAGGAAGGAAGGAAGGAAGGAAGGAAGGAAGGAAGGAAGGAAGGAAAAGGAAAAGGAAAGAAACTGACTTTTACTTCATATGTATTTTAAAACTGCTGCTAGGTCTGGCAGTTCCCAACACATCCCACGTATCATAACAAACTGTACAGCCAGGTAATAAAATCAGCATTCCTTCTCCCAATTAACACCTGAATGCGCATACCTGTTTAAAAAAAAAGAGAGACAAATGGAAGGTACACCGTCACTTTAATAAATACGATGCCACCATTCTTAATGGTTTTCCTCACCTTTATAGCCTCATCCACATTCTTTCACAAGACTATAAAAATGACAGCATTTTTGAAAAATTTTCTACTTGAACTTGGAAGAAAATAACTTCTCCTAACTACAATAAGTTAACTGCAAAATCTCAAGAAAAGACAAAAGGATATGTGAATAAAATTCCCCCTCTAGGAAAGAAACTATAATCTATAATATCTAAATTGTTTATGATTTGCAGATATGGTCTTTACAGAAAAAAATCCTTCTTATTAGACTAGAGACTTTCATGCTTTTTTAAGTTAAACGGGTCATATTCCTTTCTATAACCTTATATCTGTTGTTAAAATCCAGAATTCATTCAATATTCTAATTACTGTTTACCCATAAAAGAATCTTAGGCAGGGCGTGGTGGCTCACACCTGTAATCCCAGCACTTCAAGAGGCCGAGGTGGGCAGATCACAAGATCAGGAGATCAAGACCATCCTGGCTAACATGATGAAACCCCCATCTCTACTAAAATTACAAAAAATTAGCCGGGTGGGGTGGTGGGCGCCTGTAGTCCCAGCTACTTGGGAGGCTGAGGCAGGAGAATGGCGTGAACCCAGGAGGTGGAGCTTGCAGTGAGTCGAGATGGCACCACTGCACTCCAGCCTGGGCGATAGAACAAGACTCTGCCTCCAAAAAAAGAAAAAGAATTTAAATTGTCTAACATTAGGAAAAAAAGTAATAGGGTTATAGACAACTTTTGATATACTTTACTCAGTATACGTAATTTTTAAAAAAACTATACAGACAGGTTGTGCAAAGAATACCATCAGTAATAAGAAATACTTTCATTTCCCTTTAAATTAAAAAGTAAATTGTGGTAGGCCAGGAACAGTGGCTCACACTTGTAATCCTATTAGCCAAAAAATTAGCCAGATGTGGTAGCACACGCCTATAGTCCCAGCTACTCAGGAGGCTGAGGCGTGAGAGTTGCTCCACCCAGGAGACGGAGGTTGCAGTGAGGTGAGATCATACCACTGCACTCTAGCCTGGGCGACAGCACAAGACTCTGTCTCAAAAAAAAGAAAAAAAGCAAATCGTTCTAATGCAAAGCTAACACACTGGAGAAGAGAGAGACATAAGGCTTTCCGTATCTTAACATGGCACAAGAGCTGAAAAGTCTGGTTACTTGAAGTTCTATATGCTTTCCTTGTTACTTTAAGCAAACATCACAAAGGCTTTCACAGGTCTGCTTCCCTGCCCAGGAACTGTGTGTATGTCTTTCTTTCCCCCTTTCTTGTTCCCAAGCTTCTCCCTTGTATCTTCTAGCTTATGACAATGCAAAATAAATTTTAATAATGTAACAACTATACAATGAAAATGTGAGAAATGCATTTTTTAAAAATCAGCTCATTCTAACTTTTTAAATATATTTAAGAAAGCTTGGTCTCAAATTCCAATTTCTGGTGGATGCAGTGACCCTGTCACCCATTGCCTCCTTTCCCCTCTCTCTTCTGGGAAGAAGGGGGTTTCCTGCTGAGGGGGGAAGGGAAACTTCATCCTAGCCCCATGACTCAGACTTGGTTGGACCCTGGGGGAACCAAGAGCCCCAGGGGGAGTGTGGCCTGTGATGCTGCCAAGCAGAGCCATGAGGGCCTACCAACATACTCTTCTGCCATCACTCTAAAACTTGAGCATTACTCAACACCTGCTAGCCCTCTAGGCTGTGCCTTTCATCCTAGTACAGGTGTGTCCCATTGCATGTGCCCAGCATGTGCTAGCTGTCCACACCAATCTAGTTAGTATCTGTGCATTCCTTGGCTTACGGCAAATAAGAATTTTTTTTTTTTTTTTTTGAGATGGAGTCTTGCTCTGTTGCCCAGGCTGGAGTGCAGTGGTATGATCTTGGCTCACTGCAACCTCTATCTCCCAGGTTCAAACAATTCTCCCAACTCAGCCACCAGAGTAGCTGGGATTACAGGTGCCCCCTACTACATCTGGCTAATTTTTGTATTTTTAGTAGAGATGCGGTTTCACCATCTTGGCCAGGCTGATCTTGAACTCCTGGCCTCATGATCTACCCGCCTCAACCTCCCAATGTGCTGGGATTACAGGTGTGAGTCACCGCGCCTAGCCTGAAGGAAACTCTTACCACTTGATGGGGGGGGGGGGGGATTCCAATAATAGGGAACTATAGAAATAAAGTATGTTCAACTTCAATCAAGGGATTTTAAAATAAATGCTTCTGTGGAATTTATGCATTTAAAATGTTCTGTTGAAAAGACATGTGGCTCAATAAATGGCCATGACAGAGAAACGAAAAGACGTCAAGCAGTACATAGCAGCACATGGAGCCACGAAGGCCCAGTTCTCACCAGTTAAATACTGTAAATGGTTTTGCAGAAACAGTCGGTGTGTTATTTATAAGGGCTTCACAACTAGACTGCCATTAATCCCATGTTTACTCATTTCATCAAAACTATAACAATTAATAAGGATGGAGACTGATTAATTTCCCTATCAGTCATGAAGACAGAAGACAAACTTGTTTCTATAGGTAAAACTAAGCTATATTTTGCCCACTATACAAGTGCTAACTTTAAACATCTTTAAAGGACCTTTAGGAATGTCACAGTTTCACAAGTTTTAAAAATCAGAAGAAGTAACTTATTTCTTCCAAAAGGAAAACTGAATATTCTGAATTTCATAACATCTCAAAATATTACACTTTGAATTCAATATAATTATAGAGGAAAAGAGAACATCTAGGCCGGGCGCGGTGGCTCAAGCCTGTAATCCCAGCACTTTGGGAGGCTGAGACGGGCGGATCTCGAGGTCAGGAGATCGAGACCATCCTGGCTAACACGGTGAAACCCCGTCTCTACTAAAAAATACAAAAAAACTAGCCGGGCGAGGTGGCGGGCGCCTGTAGTCCCAGCTACTCGGAGGCTGAGGCAGTTCTCCATAAACCCAGGAGGCGGAGCTTGCAGTGAGCTGAGAACCGGCCACTGCACTCCAGCCCGGGCGACAGAGCGAGACTCCGTCTCAAAAAAAAAAAAAAAAAAAAGAGAACATCTAATAAAAGGGAATAATGGGTAAACTCTGAACACCAGAGGATTATTATTTCTGTACACTTGCTTCAATCACAATTTAAATGACAAACACTCCAAGCGCAGTGGCTCACACCTGTAATCCCAGCACTCTGGGAGGCCAAGGCGGGCAGATCACCTGAGGTCAGGAGTTCGAGATCAGCCTGAGCAACACAGTGAAACCCTGTCTCTACTAAAAATAAAAAATTAGCCGGGCATGGTGGCACATGCCTGTAATCCATCCCAGCTACTCAGGAGGCTGAGGCAGGAGAATCGCTTGAACCTGGGAGACGGAGGACACAGTGAGCCGAGATTGCGCCATTGCACTCCAGCCTGGGCAACAAGAGTAAATCTCCGTCTCACCAAAAAATAAATAAATAAGTAAATGGCAAAAACTTTTAGCTATCTACATCAATTTTGCTTTATCCTTAATGTTAACTAAGAACTGTATCTAAGTATTTCAACTACTTATTGGACATGTATTCTGAGAAAGGCAATAGGTTCTGTGATATGCATTAAGGCCACTCAGTCTTGTTCTTTCATATTACCAGAAAGTTCATTGTTTTTTACACATCAGGATAATCTGATTCTTAATACAATGTCTCTCCCACCTATTCCAAATTTCCCTTCTCTGAGGTACCAAGAGTAGGAAAAACAGAGATTATGAATAAGTCACCAGTTGCCTTTCTAAAGCAGAGATCTCAACAAGCTATATCTCCTTTCTTAAATATTTTAATGGCCCTCTCTGCATACAGAATAAAACCCAAAAGTTGGGCATTGTGGCTCACACCTGTAATCCTAGCACTTGGGAGGCAGAGGAGGAAGATCGTTTGAATCCAGGAGCTCAAGACCACCCTGGACAACAAAGTGAGACTCCGTCTCTACGAAAAATTTAAAAATTATCAAGGTGTGAATGATGTGCACCTATAATCCCAGTTACTCAGGAGACTGAGGCAGGAGGATGGTTTGAGCCCAGGAGCTATGACTGTATCACTGCACTCCGGCAGCCTGGGCAACACAGCAGGATTCTGTCTCTCAAAAAAAAAAAAAAAAAAAATCATTACCACAATTAAACCATTCTAAATTATCTGCTGTGCTCAAAACATTCTTCCATCTCAGGTTGTTTCTTCTACCCACAGTGTTACCTGTCTAGCCTAATCCTCCTCTCTTCTTGTTGAAGTCCTGCATATCCTTCATAGCCTAATCAAATGCTACCTATCAGGTCCTCCCAGCAGTCAGAAGATTTATCTCACTGTTCTTTTTATGTATAGATACAAAAGCTATCATTGGCCGGGAGCAGTGGCTCATGCCTATAATCCCAGCACTTTGGGAAGCTGAGGTGGGTGGATCACTTGAAGTCAGGAGTTCGAGACCAGCCTAGCCAACATAGTGAAACCCCTGTCTCTACTAAAAAATACAAATACTAGCCAGGCATGGTGGCAGTGCCTGTAATCCCAGCTCCTCAGGAGGCTGAGTCAAGAGAATCGCTTGAACCCGAGAGGCAGAGGTTGCAGTAAGCCAAGATCGCACCACTGTACTCCAGCCTGGGTGAGAGTGAAACTCTGTCTTAAAAAAAAAAAAAAAAAAAAACTGTAATTACATAAAACTTGTCACATCAGGCCGGGCGCGGTGGCTCAAGCCTGTAATCCCAGCACTTTGGGAGGCCGAGACGGGCGGATCACGAGGTCAGGAGATCGAGACCATCCTGGCTAACACGGTGAAACCCCGTCTCTACTAAAAATACAAAAAACTAGCCGGGCGAGGTGGCGGGCGCCTGTAGTCCCAGCTACTCCGGAGGCTGAGGCAGGAGAATGGCGTAAAACCCGGGAGGCAGAGCTTGCAGTGAGCTGAGATCCGGCCACTGCACTCCAGCCCGGGCGAAAGAGCAAGACTCCGTCTCAAAAAAAAAAAAAAAAAAAACTTGTCACATCAGTGAGATTAGAAGGAATCAATAAATTAATGAATGAGATTCAAGTAACTTACTAAAAGCAACGTGTAAATATAGGGTTGAAATCTGTTAGCTCTAGAAAATATGACTATATATGAAATGAAACCAATAACCTAAGTAAATGCTCTATAATCTCTCAGAAGGAAAAAAAAATAGTGATTTATAAAAAGGAAAAATCTACACAGACATAAGAAAGGGGGAACAGAGCAAGAATCTCTCAATGATTCTTCCCCAAGTCCATGGTAAGAAGGTGACTTCAACCAGCAGATTTCAGGATCCCTTACTTCCTTGTCAGGTATGGTCCTACAGTGCAAATCAGAGGGAAATAAAACATATAAGAGCCTAAATCTGGCCTTTGAGGTGGAAATTCCAATTTTTTAAATACTGGCAATAATTTAAAACACTATACAAGATGAATTAAATTTGTCTGCTGGGCCGGGCGCAGTGGCTCACACCTGTAATCCCAGCACTTTGGGAGGCGAGGCAGGCGGATCGTGAGGTCAGGAGATCGAGACCATCCTGGCTAACACGGTGAAACCCCGTCTCTACTAAAAATACAAAAAATTAGCCAGATGTGGTGGTGGGCGCCTATAGTCCCAGCTACTCGGGAGGCTGAGGTGGGAGAATGGCATGAACCCAGGAGGCAGAGCTTGCAGTGAGCCGAGATCATGCCACTGCACTCCAGCCTGGGCAACAGAGCAAGACTCCTCCTCAAAAAAAAAAAAAAAAAAAATTTGTCTGCTGGTCAGATGTCAAACCTCTAGGTTGTAGCTTTTGGTATATAAATGAATACATCTAGCTGCCCTAACGTGATAAAATAATCATCAAAAATCCCCTTTCTCACTAACTTTTTTATTGTAATTTAGTCCACAGGCAGATTTTCTAAGTGCATCTACCCTTCTAGCAGTTATCTTTCTGAGTGCAAATATTTAGAAGCATAGAACTGCTTTTTTTTTTTTTAATCACACGAGCAGGGATTAAGCTCTATCAAATTTATCAGATAGCCTCTGGGTTCAAGCTTCTGAGCCTACAATTCTGAAGGCGGATCCATTATACTCCCATCAAAGTATAATGCTACTCTGCAGGCATCATTCTCCTCTAGCAATCTCAGCTCACTGCAACCTCCGCCTCCTGGGCTCAAGCGATTCTCCTGCCTCAGCCTACTGAGCAGCAGGAATTACAAGCATCCACCACCACCCCCAGCTAATTTTTGTATTTTTAGTAGAGATGGGGCTTTACCATTGACCAGACTGGTCTCGAACTCCTGACCTCAAGTGATTTACCCACCTCAGCCTCCCAATGTGCTGGAATTACAGGTGTGAGCCACTTTGTCCAGCCTCAACACCTTTTCTTTTCTTTTTTTTTTTTGAGACAGAGTCTCATCTCTATCACCCAGGCTGGAGTACAGGGGCTTGCTCACTGCAACCTCTGCCTCCCGAATTCAAGTAATTCCCCTGTCTCAGCCTCCTAACTGGGATTACAGGCATGGCCACCACGCCTGGCTAATTTTTGTACTTTTAGTAGAGGCAGGGTTCCACCATGTTGGCCAGGCTGGTCTTGAACTCCTGACCTCAGGTGATCCACCTGCCTTAGCCTCCCAAAGTGCTGGGATTACAGGTGTGAGCCATCACACCCAGTGCCTCAACACCTTTTCAGTAAGTTTTGATCCAATGGAATGCAGTCACAGCTTTTTAATGAGGTAGGTTTGTGAAAAATGACAAAAACTTGAGTATTTTAGACAATTCTATGCAGAAAAAAAGTGGAACAACAAGATTTTATAATTAGTTTACATGGTTCAAATGAATTTCATCTATCATTTATCTAGACAGCATACCAAATAAAAGCAAAAGAGTTTTCATCCATGTCACAGGGCTTGAGAGCTGAGCACAGAATGCAACTTTCCTGACTTCCTAAACTATGTGCTTGTTTCATTTTAATATGCAAAATCTTCCAGAATGTTTGAATTATATCTAGATAGGCAGACGGATAAACAAAATGTTTTCATGTATTATTTTGAATAAGAAAATTTAGGAAGCCTAAAAATAGCCATTCAACTACATGACTATTTGCTTAATTTTAAGCAGGCAAAAGAAAAGTAATCTGAGCCTATTGATCAGGTCAAAGAATTTGACTGTAAATTTTAAATATATACCACCTAAACTGAAAAGTAGGACATGTGGGATTAACAAATTGAATAGAAGCATTTTTTTAAACATATACTAGGTATCAAAGTAAGCATTTTACATGAAGTTTTCATTTTAATTTTCACAATAACTTTTTTTTTTTTGAGACGGAGTCTCGCTCTGTCGCCCAGGCTGGAGTGCAGTGGCCGGATCTCAGCTCACTGCAAGCTCCGCCTCCCGGGTTTACGCCATTCTCTCGCCTCAGCCTCCCGAGTAGCTGGGACTACAGGCGCCCGCCATCTCGCCCGGCTAATTTTTTGTATTTTTTTAGTAGAGACGGGGTTTCACCGTGTTCGCCAGGATGGTCTCGATCTCCTGACCTCGTGATCCGCCCGTCTCGGCCTCCCAAAGTGCTGGGATTACAGGCTTGAGCCACCGCGCCCGGCCCACAATAACTTTATTAAGGTCCTTATTAAAAATGAGAAAGCTTGGCCAGGCACGGTAGCTCACGCCGGTAATCCCAACACTCTGGGAGGCCAAGGCAGGTGGATCACCTGAGGTCAGGAGTTAGAGACCAACCTGGCCAAAACAGTGAAACCCCGTCTCTACTAAAAATACAAAAATTGGCTGGGCATGGCGGTGGGCACCTGCAATCTCAGCTACTTGGGAGGCTGAGGCAGGAGACTCACTTGAATCCGAGAGGTGGAGGATGCAGTGAGCCAAAATCACACCACTGCACTCCAGCCTAGGTGACAAGAGTGAGACTCCATCTCAAAAAAAAAAAAAAAAAAAAAAAGGGAAAGCTGAGACCTGAAGAACATAAATAACTTATCCCAGATTACTTAAAGGATAATCTATATCATATACCTAGATCTGTGATTTCAAAATCCATATAACTAGGTTTGAAGCTAGGTTTCTTACTAAGATTACCTTCAACTTGCTATTTTTGCTTTTCGAATAAAACTCCTTGGTTGGGCACTCTGGCTCATGCCTGTAATCCCAGCAATTTGAGAGACTGAGGAGGGCAAATCACTTGAGGTCAGGAGTTCAAGAACAGCCTGGCCAACATGGCAAAACTTCATCTTTACTAAAAATACAAAATTAGCCAGGCGTGGTGGCACACGTTTGTAATCCCAGCTACTTGGAAGGCTGAGGCAGGAGGACTGCTGGAACCCAGGAGGCAGAGGTTGCCGTGAGCTGAGACTGCACCACCGCACTCCAGCCTTGGTGACAGAGCGAGACTCTGTCTTTAAAAAATAATTATTATTATTTGTAGAAAGAAATTCTCAGCTAGTGAGATCAGTTTAGAGAACAGTAAAGTTACAACCTGCATTCAAAGGAAGCTTTTCTACTTGAGTTTATAAACTGGTTACCACCCTGATGTTAAAATTAGCTAAAATTTGTTCATAAGTTGATTTAGTCATTAATAATAAATGTGTCAACAATATATTTCACCAATACATATTTAACCAGCTTTTACAAATCTTCAATCAAAATAATAGAAATAAACTGGTATTATATACCTACAAAATTAAAAATGTTAAAGAGATACCACATTTTCAGTGTCACAAGATTTGCCTTGCACAGCTAGAGTCACCACCTCCCTTCCTCTTTGATCATTTAATTTTAATATTGTGCATCTGGAGGATAAAATAGCACTTTGCAAATCATCACTTAACTTCAAGTACTTAGAACAGTTAATTCAATAGCCACATGCCAGTTTTACTGATTACATACATACATGATCCAAGATTACTTTAAAAAATAATACTATGCTGAAACCATTCCCACTGATTGTTGAGAATTTGTTTAAACCTAGCTCATCTGTTATAACAAAAGGCTGTTAACCTACCTGTCACTGCTGGTACTACTGCTGCTGCTGATTGAATCACTACTGGAGGATCTACTTCTAGAGCCGCTGCCGCTAGGGGACCTTGTGGGTCTAGACGCTTGGCTAGCCAGTCTCTGAGGAGACTGATTTCTAGACTGGGATGAATGTGGTGACCGACTCCTGCTGTGCTGGTAATTCCGCTCTGGCCTTCTGCCTCGTACCTCCCGGGTAATATCATCCCTGTAGATATCCCTGTGTACCACACTCGGCAGTGTAAACTGCTCACGAGCCCTAGGTTCGTATCGGGGGTCATGAGCATCAAAGCGATTTGGACTTCGACTCCGAGAAGCATAATAGAGCCCATGTTGTAAAGTCCGCTCTCGAGGATCTCTATAGTAATCCTGATCGTAATGTCTTGTCCGATCAAATCCTCCCGTCCCCCGTTCATGGTGTCCATAGGCACTATGTTCATAAGCACGCTCCCTGTTATCTGAAGCCCTGCATTTAGGAGGGGGAAAAATATTTAATCAGAAAGGAGCAAGCAAAACTAAAAGCAAGTCATGCAAACATTCACTTCAGCATTGTCTTTGTCTTTGCAACTGGTCATTTTCTAAACAGCATTAACCTACTTAGTAAGCAAATGCTAACAAGCTTAACATTTTACTTGACTCCAAAAATTATTTTCACAGCTGAGGAATCATTGTTTTCATTATTGGGCTTTCATGACAAGTGTTCTGCAGCTCAGTTGCTCACTTTAATTAGAGATTTTCTGACTTGCGTACATAAATATACAATCTCCTTTTCATGTTAACGGAACAAGACTATTTTAATAATATGAAAGTTTTTACACTTTCATCTGATTAAAGTATATACCAAATTTTATTTATTCACAAATTTCTTTCAGGCCACATTTCCATGCTATGTTTTAACTTAGACATGAAAGCCCTGCTGCAGCGCATGTCTCAACAGTAGGAAGGACTTTCAAGAAGTCCAGAAAAAATTTTCTAAGTTTAACTTTTTCATTAAGTTTTGACTGCTTGGATAATTATAAAAAATTACTAGACTACATAAACTAGACTACATAGACTGCACAGCGGTACCCAATTACATTTAATATTAAAAATAGAATCTCAAAAAAAAACCACTTCAAATATCAAAATATTAGGTTACCACATGCTACGCTACGTAAATTTAAATAAAAATAAAAATTACTCCTGTGTCATCAAATTCCAAATGACTTTAAAAATGACTATTCCATGATTCAATTTCTTAATGTATAAACTTAATGGCTGCAAGAAATACGTTCTTTTAGCTTTCAGCTATACTCAAATTGCCTGTGATGAAATTAGGCAACATTAGGAACTACAAGATATTCTAAGGTCACTATTAGCAAAATAGCTTAACTTAATTAAAAAAATCATTTAGTAGGATGTGAATATCTGTCAACCTAAAAAGTACAAAACACGTTGCATGTACAATTACACACATGCAATTATGTGTTAATATTAAAAACTAATTATAATCCTAAAAAGAAATCATAAGTTCTCTACTTTTGTAGAGAACTAGAACTCAGCTCCTGAGTTCCTAAAAGACCATTTCACTTGAGTTTCTCTTCAACCCATCTCTGGATCTATCTTCTATCAAAAGGGATTAAGGAATCATGAAACATAAAGAATTAGAATCTCTCCAATGAAGAGTATCTGGCAAAATATTTTAACAATTAATACTAGATCCCCAGTACATGCTTAGATTCCAGGTCTCTCCACTAATATTCATTTTCACCCATCATTTCACTTAGTAGCAACCCCACCTTCCTAGGCTTAGTTTAGCTTTTCTGCTGCTATCGTGAAAAACTGGCATGATAAACATTCTATATCTTTCCTACTTAAATGTATTAAATGAGTTTCTCTTTTATTTACTACAGTTCCGAAATTTTTGTATTTCAATGTCTAACAAATAAGAGGGTTTCCTTTGAGACTTAAGAGAAAATGCCATAAATAATTAATTTAGCACCCTATCAAATGTTAATCAGTGAAAGCCATTATTAATGATTTAACAGAAGCAATAGGCAAAAAAGTTCCAGGACAATTACTGCTACAGCTGCTATTTTATAAATATGCAACGTTTTTATCCATTAAGAAGACACAGAAGGCAGGCACAAGAGGTAGCAGAGTTGAAATCTAATGGCTATTCTCTGATTCACTATTAGTACTAAATACTTCTAGAGTTAGTGGGGAAAAAAAGAGAGTTTGACTTGGGTTAGGAGAGGGGCTAATATACACAGGTCAGGACATACCAACCTTTTCCAAGTGTGGAAACACGACCTATAATCCCAATTAAATCTAGGGAGAGAATTGTGAACATAACTTCCCCAATTTTGGCCCCTCTTATGGGGGTAATCCACCTTCTTAATGGGCAAGGGTGTCAAATGATATTTAGATGAACCACAAGAAAAAAAAATCTTAGTGACCAGACAAAATAATTCCACTGGAAGCAAGCAGTCCCAGACAAACTGTAACTCTCAAACCCCCAGACTTCTTTCTTGAGATAGTAGACAATTAGAAATTTATCCACATTCATAAATATTTCCAGCCCTAAGTATGAATCAGGCAGCTGGCAGAAGAGGAAATATCCTCTACAATTCCAACAAATGAGGAAGGCACAGATGCTCGCCAATAGTTCACTTTTGTAGCCATCCAGCCCAGTCAATTTTGATTGCTGTATCCACAACTGATCATCACCATGTGTTCAAAGCTAAAGTACCTTTGACTGGACAGCAACTTAAGAAATGATATAGTAATCCTCTTTCCCTGGGCTAGTGGAATCTTGACAGCATGACATCCCATATATCCCAGCAATTAGAAAAGAATGGCTATATTCCAGGATTTAGGAAACGTCCATCATTTTAATTTTTCCCCATTCCATCAAAGAGTGTAATTCCAACAATACAGAAATTGTGTAGATCCAAAATGGAAAAATCAAGCATTGCCTTCTCTCTTCTTCATCCAAGAACACATTTCCATGTTAAAGTATTGTTTGTAGAATCCAAGTGGTTGAATCATTATGGTCTGCTAGATTTTTTGTGACAATCCAATTTGTTTGTACATTTTATGTAGTGAAAATGGAGAGGCAGATATCAACTTCTAAAAGAATCTGTAGGCTCTAATATTCCAGAAATATTCCATATAGTATGAACACAAAAGCCAAATAGCTCCATCAGGTAGAAGGGATATATCCAAGGAAGGACTTAACATTATCCAAGAGAAGGAATAATTAATTCTAGAAGACAGGTAACTCCAAAAATGATGCTTCCATAGGAAATCTTCCATCACATTATATCTCAGGAACAGATATCCAATCAGCTGCAGGAAATATCCTCTATGATTCCATAAGATACCAGCCATTGGGACAGAAATCACTTCCGTTTCCAACCCAAAATAGGAAACATTGAGAATGCCCAAAACTTTAAATCCGTCTGGGGCCCCTAAATATGAGTTTCTGTTTCTCACCATATCAAATACAAAATACCTGCCTACAGAAACCTTGGAACTTACCCATCAAGTCTCCGCTCATAACGTCCTTCTCGTGCATGAAGTGACGGTGGGGGACCATAAGCAGGCCCTCCACCACCTCCTCTGAACCCAGAAACCTCTCTACTACGAGATGCTATGGAAACTGTATCATCCAATCCCCGAGCAGCACTCGGGATGGTGCCTGGTTCATTATAATCCGTGCGTAGGTCTCTATCTCCCATTTTGTTGACCGAGTTGTGAGCTTTCTGTGCACTTTTGATGTCCACAAAATCCACAAAGGCAGCCACTCCTCCTTCAGATCCCCTCTTGGGGAGAATTTTGACACTTTCCACGCGGCCATATCTGGAAAAAATAAAGTCAACGTTATTGCTGCATATCAGTAATTTTCCAAAATGAGTTTTTAGATTTATTTTTTTGCGGGGGTGGGGGGACAATTTGTGTTATGTATGTAGGAGGGACGACCTTTTCAAATGGATCTGTTTTACACTTACATTTTTCTCTCTGGGGAAAATATCTGCACCACATTATTACATTACTCTCATTTCTTTTTTTTTTGAGACGGAGTCTCGCTCTGTCGCCCAGGCTGGAGTGCAGTGGTGTGATCTCAGCTCACTGCAACCTCCGCCTCCCGGGTTCACGCCATTCTCCTGCCTCAGCCTCCTGAGTAGCTGGGACTATAGGCGCCCGCCACCATGCCCAGCTAATTTTTTTTGTATTTTTTAGTAGAGACGGGGTTTCGCCGTGTTAGCCAGGATGGTCTCAATCTCCTGACCTCGTGATCCGCCCGTCTCGGCCTCCCAAAGTGCTGGGATTACAGGCATGAGCCACCGCGCCCGGCCTACTCTCATTTCTTAAATATAATATTTACTAAATTCCCCTTCACCTTTTTACCTTTCTAGAACACTTAGCTGAAATGCACTTTTTTTTTTTTTTTTCTTTTTGAGACAGAGTCTCACTCTGTCACCCAGACTGGAGTGCACTTACTGCAACCTCCGACTCCCAGGTTCAAGCAATTCTCGTGCCGCAGCCTCCCAAGAAGCTGGAATTACAGGCATGTGCCACCACACCCAACTAATTTTTTTTGTATTTTTAGTAGAGACGGGGTTTCACCATGTTGCCCAGGCTGGTGTCAAACTCCTGACCTCAGGTGATCCGCCTGCCTTGGCTTCCCAAAGTACTGGGATTACAGGTGTGAGCCACAGCACCAGGCCTTGAAATACACTTCTCAGAAGCTTTTAGAAATATTTATAGTCTAAAAATGACTACTAAACCTAAGATAGAATCAAAGTAATTTAAAAATCTGTAAAACTTCCTATTAAAACAAAAACTATATATAGCTATTTTACAGATTTCATTTTAACTTAATTCATTAAGTGACAATTATACTGGAAAACTGAAGTACTCAAACACTCCTTACTTAAAGGCAAAAATAAATCCAAGTATTTTTGTGTCCATTTGCAAGTGATAGTCTAATTTTTCTTTTTTTTTGAGACAGAGTCACGCTCTGTTGCCAGGCTGGAGTGCAGTGGCACGATCCCAGCTCACTGCAACCTCCACCTCCTAGGTTCAAGCAATTTTCCTACCTCAGCCTCCCGAGTAGCTGGGACTACAGGCACGCACCACCACGTCCAGCTAATTTTTTGTATTTTTAGTAGAGAGGGTTTCATCATGTTGGTCAGGATGGTCTCGATCTCTTGACCTCGTGATCCGCCTGCCTCAGCCTCCCAAAGTGTACCGTGACTCACACCTGTAATCCCAGCACTTTGGGAGGCCCATGCAGGTGGATCATTTGAGGTCAGGAGTTCGGGACCAACCTGGCCAATATGGTGAAACACCTATCTCTACTAAAAATACAAAAATTAGCTGGGCATGTTGGCATGCATCTGTAATTCCAGTTACTCAGGAGGCTGAGGTGGGGGAGGATCACTGGAACCTGGGAGGTGGAGGTTGCAGTAAGTCAAGATCGCACCACTGCACTCCTGCCTGAGTGACAGAGCAAGACTCCATCTTAATTTATACAGATTAATAAATCTAAGAAAATCTTTTGATAGACCATACATTCTAATTTTTATTCAAAAAAAAGTGTACAATGTCTGTAAAGAAAAATTTTGAGATACTTGTTACATTCTGAAGCACATGAGAAATAAAAGTTGTAATCACTAAAGAAAATCATGAAAATACTATAAATTTCATTAGGAGTTAACACTTACAATTTTATGTACTCGTAATTTGGCATTTTAGAAAGGCAGACACAAGCGCTTTTAAATATAACACTTATTTTGCTGACAATCGACAGTCATAAGTTTACACTTCCTCTGAAGAAGCTGACTTTATCACAAAGCAGAATTTTTCTTTTTTGTATCCCCTAGCATGATTTAAGTTACCACCTCATACAAAGGAAACATAATCCTAAAACCAGTTTCATCAGGAAACTGAAATAGAAGTAATAAAACTATTTGGCACAAATTAATTTATTAAAATGTCCTTTTTCCCCCTTTACTGAGCAGCCCCCAAACCACCAGAATAGTTTCAGAGAGATCCCCAAAAAGGACCTTTTTAATTTAGGGGAAAAAAAAAAACTGATAGGAATTGAAATAGTTCTTTCCACACAAACACAAAAAAATGCCGTCCAATGTATTTGACAAAGGACTTGTATCTAAGAACACAAGAAACCTTACAACTCTATCCATTTTTCTTTAAATGGGCAAAACATTTCAGCCAAAAAGATATACAGATGGCAGACAAGCACATGAGAAGATGCTCAAAATCTTTAGTAATTAAGGAAATACAAATCAAAACCACCATATGATACTATTTCAAGCTGGGCACAGTGGCTCACACCATAATCCCAGCACTTTGGGAGGCTGAGGCATTAAGAATACTTGAGCCCAGTAGTTTGAGACCTGCCTGGGCAACAAAGCAAGACCCTGACTCTATGAAGAAACAAAAAAAAAAAAGGAGCTGGGCATGGTGGCATGTGTGCCTGTGGTCCAAGCAGCTGCTCAAGAGGCTGAAGCAGGTAGATCACCTGAGCCCAAAAGTTCAAGGCTGCAGTGAGCCAAGATTGTGCTACAGCACTCCAGCCTAGGTGACAGAGTAAGACTCTGTCTCAAAACAAAAACAAAAACAAGACATACTACTTCACACCCAAGATAATGGCTTTTCTTTTGAGTTGCAGCCTAGCTCCGTCACTTAGGCTAAAGTGCAGTGGCATGATCTCAGCTCACTGCAATCTCTGCTTCCCAGGTTCAAGCCATTCTCCTACCTCAGCCTCCTGAGTAGCTGGGATTACAGGTACCTGCCACCAGGCTCAGCTCATTTTTGTATTTTTAGTAGAGACAGGTTTCACCGTGTTGGCCAGGCTGGTCTTGAACTCCTGACATTGTGATCCGCCCACCTCCGCCTCCCAAAGTGCTGGGATTACAAGTGTGAGCCACCCTGCCTGGCCAAGAATGGCTTTTTTGTGTGTGTGAGACGGAGTTTCGCTCTTGTTGCCCAGGCTGAAGTGCAATGGAGCAATCTCGGCACACTATAACCTCTGCCTCCCGGGTTCAGGCAATTTCCTACCTCAGCCTCCCGAGTAGCTGGGATTACAGGCATGTGCCACCACACTCAGCTAATTTTTGGTATTTAGTAGAGACGGGGGTATCATCATGTTGGTCAGGCTGGTCTCGAACTCATGACCTCAGGTGATCCACCCGCCTCAGCCTCCCAAAGTGCTGGGATTACAGGTGTGAGCCACCATGCCCAGCCATGGCTATATTTTTAAAACTCTAAAAAATAAAAAAAAGTACATCCTTGCAAACACTTCTTTTCTGGTTTTTCATTTTTTTGTTTTTGGCTGGGCATGGTGGCGCATGCCTGTAGTCCCAGCTACTCAGGAGGCTGAGGCAGGGGACTCGCTTGAACCCAGGAGATAGAGGTTGCAGTGAGCCAAGATCGCACCACTGTACTCCAGCCTGGCGACAGAGCAAGACTCTGTCTAAAACAGAAAAAGAGAGAGAGAAATTTAAATCCTTATGCATAGGTGGTAGGCATGTAAAATGCTGCACAGCCCTGTGAAAAAGTTTGGCATTTTCTCAAAAAGTTAACCATAGAATTACCATATGACTCAGCAATTTCAGTCCAAAGAAATGAAAATTGGGACTCAAACAAGTATGTGTCTACCAATGTTCAGTGCAGCACTATTCACAATAGGCAAAAGGGTATAAACAACACAAATGGCCAGCAATGGATGAAGAGATAAAATGTGGAACACACAGAAAATGGAATACAAGATATTAAAAAGAAAGAGGTTCTGATAACACACTACAACATGAATAAAACCTTGAAAACATTACGCTAAATGAAATAAGCTAGATACAAAAGGATAAATAGTACATGATCCCACTTATATGAGGTATTTAGAATAGTCAAATTCATAAAGAAAGTAGAACAGATTACCAGGACGTGGGAGAAAACAGGAATGGGAAGTTATTGCTTAATAGGTAAAGTTTTTATATGGGATGATGAAAAAGTTCTGACTAGCCGGGCATGGTGGCTCGCGCCTGTAATCCCAGCACTTTGGGAGGCTGAGACAGGCGGACGGGTGGATCACGAGGTCAGGAGATCAAGACCATCCTGGCTAACACGGTGAAACCCCGTCTCTACTAAAAATACAAAAAATTAGCTGGGCGTGGTGGTGGGCGCCTGTAGTCCCAGCTACTCGGGAGGCTGAGGCAGAAGAATGGCGTGAACCCGGGAGGCAGAGCTTGCAGTGAGCTGAGATCGCACCACTGCACTCCAGCCTGGGCGTCTGAGCAAGACTCCGTCTCAAAAAAAAAAAAAAAGAAAAAGTTCTGACTATAGTCATGATGGTTACACAACACTGTGAATGTACTTAATGACACTGAATTGTAAATTTTAAGTGATTAAAATAAATTTCATATTACATATCTTTTACTCCCCCAACATACACATATACAGTTTATTGCTAAACTCAAGTTCACACATATTTTTCTCCTACCTAAAAAGAACAGAAAACAACAAAGAAGGAAGCAACAAATAACTTAGCCAACGGACACAAATGTCTAAGTTTAAATCCTAAAGAGCTGAATGCAAAAGAAATACATATGGAATGAGGAACTAAATACTCAATGCAGGTAGGGTGTGGTAGCTCACACCTGTAATCCTAGCACTTTGGGAGCCTGAAGCAAGAGGATCACTTGAGCTCGGGAGCTTGAGATCAGCATGGGCAACATGGAGAAACTTTGTCTCTACAAAAAATACAAACATTAGCCAGATGTGGTGGCATGCGCCTGTAGTCCCAGCCACCTGAGAGGCTGAGGTAGGAGGATGGCTTGAGATCAGGAGACAGAGCTTTCAGTGAGCCCAGATCCCACCACTACACTCCAGCCTGGGCGACAGAGCGAGACTCCGTCTCAAAATAATAAATTAAAATAAAAATAAAATAAAAGCATAGATGAATGCACACAGAACAAAAATCAAAGCATAATCCTTTCTTACAAAGGTGCGCTCACTGCTCATATCGTTTTTGTATAAGGAAAGTACCTTTTGAAAACAAACCACAAATTTATCTCCAAATTTAACAAAGAGAACAAATCAACACTACTCTTTTACACTAAGAAGACTGGAAACTCCCAAATTTTAAATAAACAAAAAGGGCTGCTTAAATCTTCATATCCGTGAAAACTTAGCTGGTAAATATGATTTCCTGACTTTGTCTACTCTTTCCAAAACAACACATTTCCCTTAGTATTCAAGCATCCCTCCAGTATTCAAACTAAACCATTTACCTGACATTTATTAAGTAAAAAAGAACAAGAATAATCAAACCACAGTTAGATATATTTTCCTTTTTTTTATTAACAATATCAAGCCTTAGCTATAAGTTTCCAGAGAACCTGCCTATGCAATATTCTCCAGTAGTAAGTATAAATACATCAGTTTCTAAAATAATATGGTCACTGGTTATGGTAATAAGCTAACTCATTTGTAGTTTTTATTTGGAAACAGGGAGCCCAGGCTGGAGTACAGTGGCCTGATCACAGCTCACTGTAGTCTCAACCTCCTGGACTCAAGTGACCATCCCACCTCAGCCTCCCTATCAGCTGGGACTACAGATGCACAACACCACACCTAGCTAATTTATTTTTAATATAGACAGAGTCTCGCTGTGTTACCTAGGCTGATCTCAAACTCCTGAGCTCATCTCGGCCTCCCAAAATACTGCGGTTACAGGTGTCAACCTGCAGTGGCACCCTGTCCTCATTTGTAACTTTTAAAGAATTAAGAAAACTGAAATTGGCCAGGCATGGTGGCTCATGCCTGTAATCGCACCACTTTGGGAGGCTGAGGTGGGAGGATCACTTCAACTCAGGAATTTGAGACCAGCCTGGGAAACACAGCAAGACCCTATATCTATTTAAAACAATTTTTTAAAGAAAATCAAAACCAGAGAGAAAATAAAGCTAAGAAATTCTACTTGAATGCTACACAGTGCAGTATAAAACAATGAGTTTGCCTTAAACAATTTTTAAAGACACTACTAGGTGGATCACGAGGTCAGGAGATCGAGACCCTCCTGGCTAACACGGTGAAACTCCGTCTCTACTAAAAATACAAAAAATTAGCTGGGCTTGGTGGCAGGCCTGCAGTCCCAGCTACTCTGGAGACTGAGGCAGGAGAATGGCGTGAACCCGGGAGGCGGAGCTTGCAGTGAGCCGAGATCGCACCACTGCACTCCAGCCAGGTGACAGAGCAAGACTCCGTCTCAAAAAAAAAAAAAAGACAATACTAAATTGGTTATGTTTAAAAAATCTTTCACAGCTAAGCATGGGGCTCATGCCTGTAATCCCTGTAATTTGGGAGGCCAAGGTAAGAGAATTCTTGAGCCCCACAGTTCGAGACTAGGCTGGGCAAATAGTGACACCCCAAAATAAATAAATAATTTTTTTAAAAAATTAGCTAGGTGGTGGTGTAGTCCCAGCTACTTGGGAGGCTGAGGCAGGAGGATTGCTTGAGCCCAGGAAATTGAAGCTGCAGTGAGGCATTATTGTGCCACTGCACTCCAGTCTAGGCAATAGACCAAGACCCCGTCTTTTTAAAAAAAAAAAAAAAAAAAAACACAATGCCAGGCGCAGTGGCTCAGGCCTATAATCTCAGCACTTTGGGAGGCCGAGGCGGGCGGACCACCAGGTCAGGAGATGGAGACCATTCTGGCCAACATGGTGAAGTCCCGTCTCTACTAAAACACACACATAGAAAAATTACCTGGGTGTGTTGGCACGCACCTGTAATCCCAGCTACTCGGGGGGCTGAGGTAGGGGAATCGCTTGAACCTGGGAGGTGGAGGTTGCAGTGAGCCGAGATCGCACCACTGCACTCCAGTCTTGGCAACTGAGAGAGACTCCATCTCAAAACAAAACAAAAAACTTCCCTATCACTAACATTTGATCAATATACACTATAGTCTTCTAAGTTTTCAAGAAAGAATGAAAAGTTACCCAAAATAATGCCAGGTGTCCTGAATGTTTGATCTCTTTTCAATATTTAGCAATCCATATAATAAGCACTGACAGCGTTAGAAGTGCCTGAAGAGATACATACATACACATAAAGATTTTCTTTTTTTTTTTAAAAGACTTGAGTCTCGCTCTGTTTGCCTAGGCTGGAGTGCAGTGGCACGATCTCAGCTCACTGCAACCTCCACCTCCTGGGTTTCAGTGATTCTCCCGCCTCAGCTTCCCAAGTAGCTGGGATTACAGGCATGGGTCACCATGACCGGCTAATTTTTGTATTGTTGGTAGAGACGGGGTTTCACCATGTTGACCAGGCTGGTTGTGAACTCCTGACCTCAGGTGATCCACCAGTCTTGGCCTCCCAAAGTGCTGAGATTACAGGCTTGAGCCACCACGCCTGGCCAATTTCAGTATATTGATGACCTCAGATTTCACATTTGAGAACAATGTGATATAGTGGAGAAAACACATGGCTGGGTGCAATGGTTCACACCTCTAATCCCAGCACTTTGGGAGGCTGAGGTGGGTGGATCACTTGAGGACAACAGTTTGAGATCAGCCTGGCCAACACAGTGAAACCCCATCTCTACTAAAAATCCAAAAAAATTAGCTGGGTGTGGTAGTGCACATCTGTAATCCCAGCTACTCAGGAGGCTGAGGCATGAGAATTGCTCGGGGTCAGAATTGTGGAGGTTGCAGTGAGCCAAGATCGCACTACTGCACTCCAGCCTGGGCGACAGAGCAAGACTCGATCTGAAAAAAGAATAGAAAATACATGAGAAAAGTGACTAGGGTTCTAATCCTGACTCTGTTATTAACTATATGGTTTTAAAAGCCACTGTTCAGGCCAGGCATGGTGGCTTATGCCTGTAATCCCAGCACTTTGGGAGGCTGAGGCGGGCAGATCACGAGGTCAGGATTTTGAGATCCAGCCTGACCAACATAGTAAAATCCCGTCTCTACTAAAAATACAAAACTTAGCCAGGTGTGTTGGCGCACGCCTGTAATCCCAGCTACTCAGGAGACTGAGGCAGGAGAATCACTTGAACCCAGGAGGCGGTGAGGATGCAGTGGGTCAAGATCCAGCCTGGGCGACAGAGCCAGGCTCCATATCAAAAAAGAAAAAAAGGCATTGTTCGAGAAGCTTAACACATCCTGGGAACAAAACAGAGATCCCTAGCCTCATGACATTTATTTACAATTTTCAGTTTGTTTGGTATGTGAAAAGAAGACCCCTCCCATTCTAAAATTGTTTTCATCAACTGCATAAGAAACTCACTCCATAACTTCCAAAGCATCAATTACACAAAGCTTTAAAATCCTTAGTATGCTAAAATCCAAGGAATTCTCTCAATACTCCTCCTTTCTAGAAGGGACTACATTCAACCTTTATTGGCTAGGCTATCAATAGGAACACAATTATTAATTTTAATCTCAGCTTTTGCAACTGACCTAATAAGCAATAGGAAAGAATTGCCACATACTTCATTCTCACGCAAGTCATACTACTATAGAAAACAATCCTCTCTGAGTCATTCTTGAAGCAAGACAACAGAACACCAATGAAAACAACACTTCCAAATTTTGCATCTAATCCCTCTTGGCCCAGTTAATTTCTAGAGCTAAAAAATCACATCTGAGTCTTTTTATGATCAGTAACATTACTGTTCTATTTCCAGGGAATGAGATCCTACCTTTACTAGCTCTCAAAGTTTTGAAATCCTGCTATGGGAGAAAAAGTTATTACAGAATTGTAAATGAGGACAAGTATCAAGCCTTTGGAAGATGCATGCAAACTACATAGCCACCCATCCATCTAAAACCCAATATATAACTTTAGAAAGATCACATTTTTATCAAACTACCCACGGCTTTGTGTATTGCCTACTTTTCCACCTTTCCGCCTCATCATCACCACAGCTGTGCCTTATTCAAAAGCAAATGATCGGCCTGCACGGTGGCTCACACTTGTAATCCCAGCACTTTGGGAGGCCAAGGTGGGTAGATCACCTGAGGTCAGCAGTTCGAGATCCAGCCTGACCAACATGGTGAAACCCCGTCTCTACTAAAAATACAAAAATTAGCCAGGCATGGTGGTGCGTGCCTGTAATCCTAGCTACTCAGGAGGCTAAGGCAGGAGAATCACTTGAACCCAGGAGGCAGTGAGGTTGCAGTAAGCCAAGACCACGCCCCTGTACTCCATCCTGGGCAAAAGAGTGAGGTTCTGTCTCGAAAAAAAAAAAAAAATTAGTCACTATAGACAGACAAAAAGCAAAGAGGAAATAAACACACCATAAAGGATAAGAAAAAATCTTAAGAGATGAATATATTCAAGTTTGGCTAGGCTACCTATAATGGTAGAGGTAATGGGCCAAATGTGGTGGCACACACCTGTAATCCCAGTAATTTGGGAGGCTGAGGCAGGAGCATCAGTGAAAATGGCCATGAGTGAGTCATGGCCATGCCACTCACCTCCAGCCTGGGCAATAGAGCAAGACCCTGTCTCATAAATAAATAAATAAAAACAGTAGAAACAATAAATGTTTGTGCTGGTTTTTTACATTATAAAAAGATTAAAATCATTCCTCTTTTGAACTCAGTTAAATCATAAATGTATCCATTACAACCACCAAATTATGTGGGCTAATGTAGTAACATTAACACGTATATTACTTTAACACAATTTTATAAATGAATTACTAACTTACAATTCAACCCACGTGAGTTTATATTTAGACCAAAAGGGCCAGGCACGGTGGCTCACACCTGTAATCCCAACACTTTGGGAGGCAGAGGTGGGCAGATGACCAGGTCAGGAGATCAAGACCATCCTGGTCAACATGGTAAAACCCTGTCTCTACTAAAATACGAAAAATTAGCCAAGCGTGGTGGTGCCTGCCTGTAGTCCCAGCTACTCGGGAGGCTGAGGCAGGGGAATGGCTTGAACCCCAGAGGCAGATTGCAGTGAGAGGAGATCACGCCATTGCACTCCAGCCTGAGCGACAAGAGCAAAATCTCTGTCTCAAAAATAAATTAATTAATTTAATAAAAGCTGTTGTCATCTACATAACTGAAGTAGATATTAAGACTACTCCATTCACAATTACTGATAGCCCCACATTTCAACATATTAAATGTAGCATATAACTTGAAATCATATACTCAGATTACAAGACTCCTACAATTTGAACATAATCAAATAAGACAGTAAAATTTGTAATATGTCATATACCTCATATCAGTTAAAATAAATTAAAACCAAAAGTAAAATTTAACAATTATCCAGCAAGTCAATGATAAATCTAAGTAGCTAAATGACAATGGCAAACTAAAACAGTTTTAAAAGTTTTATTCTGGCCGGGCGCAGTGGCTCACGCCTGTAATTCTAGCACTTTGGGAGGCCGAGGCGGGCAGATCACGAGGTCAGAAGATCGAGACCATACTGGCTAACAGGGTGAAGCCCCGTCTCTACTAAAAATACAAAAAATTAGCCAGGCGTGGTGGCAGGCGCCTGTAGTTCCAGCTACTGGGGAGGCTGAGGCAGGAGAATGGCGTGAACCCAGGAGGCGGAGCTTACAGTGAGCCAAGATCGTGCCACTGCACTCCAGCCTGGCAACAGAGGGAGACTCTGTCTCAAAAAAAAAAAAAAGTTTTATTCTATCTAAAGACATATCAAAAATAGATATAAACCTATGGAAGAGGAGAAAATATTTACAAATTACATCTCTGATAGGGAACTCTTAAAACTCAATGAAAAGCACAATCCAATTTTTAAAACTGAGACTGGACACAGTAGCTCAAGTCTGTAATCCCAAAGCTTTGGGAGGCCAGGTGGGAGGATCACTTGAAACCACGAGTTCCAGACCCACCTATACAACACAACAAGACCTCATCTCTACAAAAACAAACAAAAAATTTTTTTAACTAGCTGGGGCCGGACGCAGTGGCTCACTCCTGTAATCCCAACACTTTGGGAGACTAAGGCAGGTGGTTCATTTTAGCCTAGGAGTTTTGAGACCAGCCTGGGCAACATGGCAAAATCCCAACTCTACAAAACATACAAAAATTAGCTAAGGATGGTGGCATACACCTATAGTCCCAGCTACTCGAGGCTGAAGCAGGAGGATTACTTGAGCCCAGGAGGCGAAAGTTGCTGTGGACTGAAATCACGCCCCTGCACACCAGCCTGGGTGACAGAGCACATATACATATATACAAAGAGATGCATAAATGGCCAATAAACACATGAAAAGATGGCAAATTTAGTCCTCATTAGTCATTGGGGAAATCAATATCAAAATCACAATTATAAACCTCTTCATACCCACTAGGGCAGCTAAAAAAAAAAAAAAAAAAAAGCAATGATAACTAATAAATGAGGATTAGGAGAAATCTGAACCCTCATACATTGCTGGTGAGATAGCCACCCAGTCTGGGTGACAGAGCAAGACGCTGTCTCAAAAAACAATGAATGTACAGATATTTTTATAACAGCATTTTTCAAAATAGCCAAAAATGAGAAACAATCTAAATGTCCATCAACTGATGAATGGATAAAAAACGTGGCATGAGCCAGGCATGGTGGCTCAGGCCTATAACCCCAGCACTCTGGGAAGCCAAGGTGGGCAGATCGCTTGAGCTCAGGAATTGGGGACCAGCCTGGGCGACATGGTGAAACCCTGTCTCTCAAAAATAAAACTAAAAGGGGGGAGGGCATGCCCGTTCAATGGAATACTGTTCAGCAATAAAAAAGAACGAAGTCGGGAGGCTGAGGCAGGAGAATGGCGTAAACCCGGGAGGTGGAGCTTGCAGTGAGCTGAGATCCAGCCACTGCACCCCAGCCTGGGCGACAGAGCGAGACTCCGTCTCAAAAAAAAAAAAAAAAAAAGAATGAAGTTCTGATATATGCTAAAATATGGATGAATCTTGACAACATGCAAAATCAAAGAAGCCAGTCACACACTGCATGATTCCATAATACACAAAACGTCCAAAACAGGCAAATCCATACAAACAGAAAGTAAATTAGAGATTGCCAGGGGCTGAGAACAAAGGAGAATGGAGAGTGACTGGTTTCATTCTGGGGTGATGAAAATATTCTACAATTAGTGATGATGGTTGCACAACTCTGTGAATATATTAAAAGCAACTGAATTGTATAATTTAAATGGGTAAATTTTATGGTTTATAGCTTAATAAAACTGTTATCTTTTAAAAATACAAAAAATACCTGTCCCTGTCCTTCAACACAAAAGATTTTATATCTCCTTTAGTCACAAGCTTCTACATTATCTCACTATAAATCAACTGTACGCCACATTTATTATAAATAGGCAATCATGGAAGGCATTTTTCTATTTCAAGCATGCCTAACTAGGAACGTTACATATGATGAGGTGCCGATGATAGTCAAAATCTGCTAGCTTCATTTCATGATAATATTGAACTCTTTCAAGAAATTTATTATGAAATGGTTTTATATATAAAATGGATATATGAGCTGTTCTTAAATAACTAATGCATTCCTCCTTTAATCACTCTTTTGAGTAACAAGTATTTAGTAACAAATAATTACTAAAGATGGCAAAAGACACTGAGAATCCCTAAAGTCAGCAAAAGAAAGTTAACTACAGAGCCCTAATTTCATTTTCAGAAAAAGCTCATACCCTGAACTATTTCTCTACTAGGAGGGATGGGAAAAGGAACGGAAAAAGAGGTGGGCAAGAAGATTTTTCACAGTTTAAAGATATGTATTAGCTCTACGCCAAAAATAATAATTGAGCTGTCATATACTTTTGGAACTAGCAAAGAACTGGCATGATATAAAATCCCTAAACCATAAAGGAAAAGACTACATAAATCAAACCACATAAAAATTACAACTCCTGAATCACTTGAACCCAGGAGGCGGAGGTTGTAGTGAGCTGAGATCATGCCACTGCACTCCAGCCTGGGCAAGAGTGAGACTCCGTCTCAGAAAAAAAAAAAAAAAAAAAATTAAGGCCGGGCGCGGTGGCTCAAGCCTGTAATCCCAGCACTTTGGGAGGCCGAGATGGGCGGATCACGAGGTCAGGAGATCAAGACCATCCTGGCTAACACGGTGAAACCCCGTCTCTACTAAAAATACAAAAACTAGCCAGGCGAGGTGGCGGGCGCCTGTAGTCCCAGCTACTCGGGAGGCTGAGGCAGGAGAATGGCGTAAACCTGGGGCTGAGATCCGGCCACTGCACTCCAGTCCCGGCGACAGAGCGAGACTCTGCCTCAAAAAAAAAAACAAAACAAAACAAAAAAAAATTAGAACTCCTATATAGCAAGATATAAAGTCAAAAGACAAATCGAGAAAAAAATACTTGCAACACCTGAGAAATAAATTATTTCCTAACTATGCAGAGTTCTTACAAATCAAGCGAGACAAGATGCCCCAACAAAAAACGGCAAATGTGGCTGGGCGCAGTGACTCACATCTGTAATCCCAGCACTCTGGGAGGACAAGGCAGGCGGATCACCTGAGGTCAGGAATTTGAGACCAGCCTGGGGGCAATACGATGAAACCCCAGCTCTACTGAAATACAAAAATTAGCCACGCATGGCGGTGCGTGCCTGTAGTTCCAGCTACTTGGAGGTTGAGGCAGGAGAATCGTCTGAACCTAGGAGGTGGAAGTTGCAATGAGTTGAGATCCAGACACAGTACCGTCTCAAAAAAAAAAAAAAAACAGGCATATACCTGCATAGGAAGAGTTTCTAAAACACACTTACTCACAAATGGTAATTAAAACACACTCGCCAGACGTCGTGGCTCACGCCTATAATGCTAGCACTCTGGGAGGCCAAGGCTAGCAGATCACCTGAGGTCAGGAGTTTGAAACCAGCCTGGGAGCAATACAGTGAAACCCTGTCTCTACTAAAATACAAAAAAATAGCCAGGCATGGCAGCCTGCACCTGTAGTCCCAGCTACTCGGGCGGCTGAGGCAGGAGAATTGCCTGAATCCAGGAGTCAGAGGTTGCAGTGAGCTGAGATCTCGCCACTGCACTCCAGCCTGGGCGACAGAGTGAGACTCCATCTCAAAAAAAAATTAAAATTAAGATTAAAAACACACTCAAAGCTGCTCAATTTCACTCAAAATCTTACAAATGGCCAGGAATGATGGCTAACATCTGTAATCCCACCACTTTGGGAAGCTGAGGCGCGAGGATGATTTGAGGTCAGGACATCAAGACCAACCTGGACAACAAAGCAAGACCCCTCCCCACCTCCCCACCCCACCCCCATCTCTACTAAAAATAAAAACATTAGCCAGATGTGTTGGCACTTAGTAGTAGTCCTAGCTACTTGAGAGGTTAAGATGGGAGTTTGAGTCCTAGCTACTCAGTAGGCTGAGACAGGAGCTTGAGTCCAGTAGTTCCAGGCTGCAGTGGGCGATGATCATACTACTGAACTCCAGACTGGGTGACGGAGCAAGACCTTGTCTCAAAAAAAAAAAAAAACAAAAACCACAAACCTAAGTTCACAAACCTAGAAATTCCATTCACAAAAATTTATCATACATGTATAATTGCACTTGTCTGCAAGTGTACAAAATTGCTTACTACAACACTGCTTACAGTATTTAAAAAAAAAAATAAGAAAAGAAAAAAGCAGCCGGGCATGGAGGCTCACGCCTATAATCCCAACACTTTGGGAAGCGAAGGCGGGCAGGTCACTTGAGGCCAGGAGTTTGGGAACAGTCTCGCCAACATGGCGAAACCTCCATCTCTACTAAAAGTACAAAAAATTAGCCAGGCGTTGTGGCAGGTGCCTGTAGTCCCAGCTGCTTGGGAGGCTGAGACACGAGAATCACTTGAACCCAGGAGGAGGAGGTTGCAGTGAGATGGAGTCACTGCCACTGCACTCCAGCCTGGGCAACAGAGTGAGACTCTGTTTCAAAAAAAAAAAAAAGCAACCACTATTCTATTTGCTGTCTTTATGGAGCTGACTACTGTAGCTAGGTACCTCACATATGTATATCATACAGCCCATTTTTCCTTGTTTTGTAACTGGCTTATTTCACTTACGTAGTGTCTTCAAATGTTGTAGCATGTTTCAAAACTTCCTTTCTAAGGCTGAATATTCCACTGTATAAATCCTGTTTATTACACATCTGATAAATGCATTCTGTTTATCTATTCATTGATCATCAACATTAGAGATGCATTCACCTTTTGGCTATTGTGAATAGTGTTGCTGAAAACATAATTAGATTAGTTTTATTGCTTGTTTTGTTCTGAGACAAGGTTTTGCTCTGTTGCCCAGGCTGGAGTGCAGTGATGCAATCTGGGCTTACTGCAGCCTCAATCTCCCAGGTTGAAGCAATCCTCCTATCTCAGCCTCCTAAGCAGCTGGGACTGCAGGCAGGCACTACCACACCCGGCTAATTGTTTTTGTTTTCCATAGAGATGAGGTCTCAATATGTTGCCCAGGCTGGTCTCTAATTACTGAGCTCAAGCAATCCTCTAGTCTCAGTTTCCCAAAGTGCTGGGATTACAGGTATGAGACACTGCACCCGGCCAGATTACTTTTTTATATTAGAAACTATTTACTGGTTCTAATTAGAAAGGCTAAGAAAATTTTAAGAAAAAGAATAAGCTTAATTCAACCAATAAAACTATACCCCTATCTGTTTACTGAATCCAGGGTGAGTGCCTAGATCCCTGAACATAGAAAACTTGATAATTACAACTCCTGGGAAAAGGCATCTGTTTTCAGTAAAGCTCTGAACGTAGACATTCTTCAGAACTACTGCAGGCTTCATTACTCCAGTGAGGAAAAAATTGTATGTGTCTGTGTGTGTGTGCGTGTGTGTTATTTTGTTTTGTTTTTTTGAGACAGAGTCACTGTCACCCAGGCTGGAGTCCAACGGCACAATCTTGGCTCACTGTAGCCTCAACCTCCCAGGCTCAAGTGATCTGCTCACCAAAGCCTTCCAAGTAGCTGGACTATAGGTACATACCACCACGCCCAACTACCTTTTATTCCCCATCGAGAATGGGAATAGTGCTGGGATTACAGGCACGAGCTACCGCACTTTGCCCAAAAAAACTATTTATGCACATACATACTCACATTATATTTTACTCCAATCTAATGAGAAATTATTTATTAAGTAAAATTAACAAGTTCCAAAGTTTCTGTAATCTTTAGATTCTACTGGTCTTAGAGCAAATAAAAAGCCTGAATATTTCAGATAATCTTGGAAAAAACTCACAATGTGCTTCTTTCCCAGAGAACAAGACAGGAGTCTATACCACAAAAATCAAAAAGTAAAGTGCAGGAATATAAATATTCCTTAATGGTCATAATGACCATTAAGCTAACATTCAGACACTATTCTCACAATAATTAATGAGTAGCTTTCATAAATCTATCTGATTCACATAGTACTTTTCTAGGAAGAACTGAAGTATAATTGTAAATAGAACTGCTAATAACCAACATCAAATATTTCTTAAAGTAATGACAGTAAACAAAGCATTTAGATTAAGAAAAAAGGTACAAGGCAAGCTGATACAAATGCGAAGGCTGCAAAACACAAAGCTGAAGTTAGCAGAAGCCAAGAGATTAAATCATAAATTAGCAAAAATCTACATTAAGGGTCCCTCGAAAGGCCAGGAATTGTGGCTAACTCCTGTAATTTTTTCGGTGGTTGTTGTTTTTATTTTTTGAGACGGAGTCTCGCTCTATTACCCGGGCTGGGGCGAAGTAGCACGATCTCAGCTCACTGCAACCTCGGCCTTCCAGATTCAAACGATTCTCCTGCCTCAGCCTCCTGAGTAGCTGGGATTACAGGCATGTGCCACCACGCCCGGCTAATTTTTTCATATTTTTAGTAGAGACGGGGTTTCACCATTATTGGCCAGGCTGGTCTCGAACTCCTGATCTTGTGATCCACCCACCTCAGCTTCCCAGAGTGCTGGGATTACAGGTGTGAGCCACCGCGCCCAGCCCACTCTTATAATTCCAGCACTCTGGGAGTGGAAAATTACAAGAAAATTGCTGGGAATGGAAAGGACTCTGAAAAGGTGCTTACTAATACTGTTATTTACAGTATAATTGCTGAGAAGGAAATCAGATTCTATCCTTATGACTTACTTTTTAGTACAATAATAATTTTTTTAAACTTTGGGAAATATACAAATATTTCTAATATTTGACTTAACTAGTGACTTTTATCCTTACTCCATAAAAAAGTATTTGGGCCAGGCGCACTAGCTCACGCCTGTAATCCCAGCACTTTGGGATGCCGAGGCAGGCAGATCATGAGGTCAGGAGTTTGAGATCAGCCTGGCCAACATACTGAAACCCCGTCTCTACTAAAAATACAAAAATTAGCCAGGTGTGGTGGCACATGCCTGTAGTCCCAACTACTTGGGAGGCTGAGGTGGGAGAATCGCTTGAACCCGGGAGGTGGAATGCAGTGAGCCGAGACCACACCATTGCACTCCAGCCTGGGTGACAGAGTGAGACTCCATCTGAAAAAAAAAAAAAAATCATTCAGCCTGACCAATGTGATGAAATCCTATCTCTACCAAAAAAAAATTTTTTTTTTAAATTAGCTGGACATGGTGGTACACAACTGTGGTTCAAGCTACTTGGGAGGCTGAGGTGGCAGAATCAATTGAACCAGGAGGCAGAGGTTGCAGTGAGCCAAGATCATGCCACTGTTCTCCAGCCTGGGCCACAGAGTAAGATTCTGTCTCAAAAAAAAAAAAAAAAAGTCCGGGTGCGGTGGCTCACTCCTGTAATCCTGGCACTCTGGGAGGCCAAGGCAGGCACACGACAAGGTCAGGTGATCGAGACCATCCTAGCCAACATGGTGAAACCCCCTCTCTACTAAAATACAAAAAAATAGGCCGGGTGCGGTGGGCTCAAACCTGTAATCCCAGCACTTTGGGAGGCCGAGACGGGTGGATCACGAGGTCAAGAGATCGAGACCATCCTAGCTAACACGGTGAAACCCCGTCTCTACTAAAAAAAATACAAAAAACTAGCCGGGCGAGGTGGCGGGCGCCTGTAGTCCCAGCCAAAAAAATACAAAAAACTAGCCAGGCGAGGTGGCGGGCGCCTGTAGTCCCAGCCGCTCGGGAGGCTGAGGCAGGAGAATGGCGTAAACCCGGGAGGCGGAGCTTGCAGTGAGCTGAGATCCGGCCACTGCGCTCCAGCCTGGGCCGCGACAGAGTGAGACTCCGTCTCAAAAAAATAAAAATAAAAATAAAATACAAAAAAATTAACCAGGCGTGGTGGCAAGTGCCTGTAGTCCCAGCTACTCAGGAGGAAGAGGCAGAGGAATCGCTTGAACCCGGGAGGTGGATCGTGCTACCGCACTCCAGCCTGGAGACAGAGCAAGACTCCATCTCAAAAAAAAAAAAAAAAAAAAAAGTCGCTAATGGCCGGACATACACACCTGTAATGGTCACACTTGTAATCCCAGCACTTTGGGAGGCTGAGGCGGGAGGATCTCCTGAGCCCAGGAGTTTGAGACCATCCTGGGCAATACAGTGGGACCTTATCTCTACAAAAAAAAAAAAAATTAGCTGAAGCTACTTGGGAGGCTGAGATGAGAGGGTCATTTGATGAGCCTGGGAGGTTGAGGCTGCAGTGAGCTGAGATTATACCACTGCACTCCAACCTGGGTAACAGAACAAGACTGTCTTAAAAAGAAAAATAGTCACTGAAGTCTATGCCTTAAGATGTTAACTAAGCTGGGCACAGTGGCTCACGCCTGTAATCCCAGCACTTTGGGAGGCCAAGGCTGGCGGATCAAAAGGTCAGGGGATCAAGACCATCCTGGCTAACATGGTGAAACCACATCTCTACTAAAAATACAAAAAATTAGCCGGGTGTGTTGGTGGGCGCCTATAGTCCCAGCTACTCGGGAGGCTGAGGCAGGAGAATGGCGTGAACCCAGGAGGCGCTTGCAGTTGAGCTAAGATCGCGCCACTGCACTCCAGCCTGGGCGACAGAGCGAGACTCTGCTTCAAAAAAAAAAAGATGTTAACTGATCATTCTTTACACTTATTAAATACCTGAGCCTCTCCAGTCAACATTTTAATCTTCTGAATTATAGTATCTCTAGAACAAAAATCTTTCTCCAGAAATAAGAAGTATTTTTAGGAAGAGTCCTCTTGAAAATCATTTTTAAAACAAATTTCAAATCAATTCAATATACAGTAAATAAAAGGTCATAACTCTTTGAGACACAAAGCTGTGATGAAAGTTCCTTTTCTATATCTACTTTTAGAATGACAAAGCAAACAGGTTGAAAGGGAATGATCTGTGTCAAAAAAAAAAAAAAACACTGTGGAAAAGGGTTCCTTCTTAAGAAAAATAGAGGTAGAAGAGACCAAAAAAGAAAAAAGAGTGCATATCTTATATCTTTATAGAGCACAGATTAGTATAATGGAGTATAACAGAGCACACGGTCATTTTTTTAAAATTAACTGTGGCACACACTCATAATCCCAAGTGCATTGCTTGAGTTCAGAAGTTTGAGATCAGCCTGGGCAACATAGTGAGATCTCATCCCTACCAAAAATACAAACATTAGTTGAACATGGTAGCGTGCACCTGTAGTCCCAGCTACTTGGGAGGCTGAGATGGGAAGATCATCTCAGAAGGTAAAGGCTGCAGTAAGCCATGATCACACCACTGTACTCCAGCCTGGGTGACAGAGAGAGACCCTGTCTCAAAAAACAAAAGAACTATAAATAGAGTGCAGTGGCACATACCTGTAATCCTATATACCTGGGAGGTTGAGGTGGAAGTATTGCTTGAAGCCAAAAGTTGGAGGCTGCAGTGAGCTATGATCTCACCTGTGTATAGCCACTGCACTGCAGCCTGGGTGACATTGTCAGACTCCATCTCTTAATTAAAAAAAAAAAACTAAAAAAGAAAACTGACTGCAATATAATTTAAAACTATTTGAGGCCGGGCGCGGTGGCTCAAGCTTGTAATCCCAGCACTTTGGGAGGCCGAGACGGGCGGATCACGAGGTCAGGAGATCGAGACCATCCTGGCTAACATGGTGAAACCCCGTCTCTACTAAAAAATACAAAAAACTAGCCAGGCAAGGTGGCGGGCGCCTGAGGCCGGAGGCTGAGGCAGGAGAATGGCATAAACCCGGGAGGCGGAGCTTGCAGTGAGCTGAGATCCGGCCACTGCACTCCAGCCCGGGCGACAGAGCAAGACTCCGTCTCAAAAACAAAAAAACAAAACAAAACAAAAAAAAACTATTTGAAACTTTACAAATACTAATTAAGGAGAGATATGTTTGATTGAAGAACATAGCTGGTTAGCAGAAGGATTCATTTCAAAGTAACTGATACACCAATGTCACATATAATAGCTATACGCTATTTTGAAACATTAAGTTTTTTGTTTGTTTGTTTGTTTTTTCAAACAGGGTTTTGCTCTATTGCCCAGGGTAGAGCACAGCAGCGCAATATCAGCTCACTGTAGCCTTTGCCTCATGGCCCCAAGTGATCCTCCCATCTCAGCCTCCTGAACAGCTGGGACTACTGCACCACCATGACCGGCCTTTTTTTTTTTTTTTTTTTTTTTTTAAAGCCTGGGTTTCACCATGTTGCCCAAGCTGGTCTGGAACTCCTAAACTCAAGTGATGCACCTGCCTCGGCCTTCCAAAGTGCTGGAATACAGGCGAGAGCCACTGTACCTGGCCAAGTTCTTTTAAAATTCAACTGATCGGCTGGGCGCGGTGGCTCAACCCTGTAATCCCAGCACTTTGGGAGGCCGAGACGGGCGGATCACGAGGTCAGGAGATCGAGACCATCCTGGCGAACACGGTGAAACCCCGTCTCTACTAAAAAATACAAAACACTAGCCGGGCGAGGTGGTGGGCGCCTGTAGTCCCAGCTACCCGGGAGGCTGAGGCAGGAGAATGGGGGTAAACCTGGGAGGCAGAGCTTGCAGTGAGCTGAGATCCGGCCACTGCACTCCAGCCTGGGTGACAGAGCGAGACTCCGTCTCAAACAAAAAAAAAGAAAAAAACAATTCAGCTGATCATCCAAATATAGTCATGCATCACTTAAGAACAGGGATACATTCTGAGAAACGCATCTTTAGGTGATTTCATCATTGTGAAAACAACATAGGGCGTACTTACGCAAACCTCGATGGTAGAGCCTACTATACACCTAGGCTATGGTTTGGGTGGTATCAATTCTGTTGTACCAATTCTGATTTCCTAACTAGGAGGACTACAGGGTGGCAATACAGGAAAGTGTCCTTGTTTCAGGGAGGTACACACTAGAGAATTTAGAGTGGAAGGACATCATACCATAAAGACAACAGAGGGTAATGGAGCAAATGTGACAAAATATTAACTGGGGAATTTGGGAGAAGGGGATGTGGGAGTTCTAGTCTCATCCTGAACTTTTTTTTTTTTTTTTTCCTGGGCCCACTCATTCCTGTAATCACAGCACTTTGGTAGGACAAGGCAGGAGGATCACTTGAACCCAGGAGTTCAAGAACAGTCTAGGCAACATAGTGAAACCTTGTCTCTTTTTTTTTTTTGAGACGGAGTCTGGCTCTGTCACCCAGGCTGGAGTGCAGTGGCCGGATCTCAGCTCACTACAAGCTCCGCCTTCCGGGTTTACGCCATTCTCCTGCCTCAGCTTCCCAAGTAGCTGGGACTATAGGCGCCCGCCACCTCGCCCGGCTAGTTTTTTTTTTGTATTTTTTAGTAGAGACAGGGTTTCACCGTGTTAAGCCAGGATGGTCTTGATCTCCTGAGCTAGTGATCCGCCAGTCTTGGCCTCCCAAAGTACTGGGATTACAGGCTTAAGCCACCGCGCCCAGCCCCTTTTTTTTTTTTGAGATAGAGTCTTGCTCTGTCGCCAGGCTGGAGTACAGTGGCACGATCTTGGCTCACTGCAACCTCCAACTCCCAGGTTCAAGTGATTCTCCTGCTTCAGCCTCCCAAGTAGCTGGGATTACAGGAACGTGCCATCACGCCCAGCAAATTTTTGTATTTTTAGTAGACACGGGATTTCACTATGTTGGCCACGATGGTCTTGATCTCCTGACCTCATGATCCACCCACCTTGGCCTCCCAAAGTGCTGGGATTACAGGTGTAAGCCACCAGACCTTGTCTCTAGAACAAATTTTTTTAATTAGCTGGACATTATGGCTCATGTCTATAGTCCCAGATACTGAGAAGGCTAAGGTGAGAGGATACCTTGAGCCTAGGAGGTCGAGGCTGCAGTGAACCATAATTATGCCATTACACTCCAACCTAGTGGAAAAAAAATTTTTATGGAAAAAAGAAAATAGGGGCCAGGCATGGTGGCTCATGCCTGTAATACCAACACTTTGGGAGGCTGAGGTGGGCAGTTGCTTGAGGTCAGGAGTTCAAGTCCAGCCTGGCCAACATCGTGAAACCCCATCTCTACTAAAATTACAAAAATTAGCTGGGTGTGGTGGCGTAGGCCTGTAGTCCCAGCTATTCGGTAGGTTGAGGTAGGAGGATCACTTGAACTCAGGAGGTGGAGGTTGCAATGAGCTGAGATCACGCCACTGCACTTCAGCCTGGACAACAGAACGAGACTCCGTCTCAAAAAGGCTGGGTGCAGTGGCTCGCACCTGTAATCCCAGCACTTTGAGAGGGTGAGGCAGACAGATCACTTGCGCCCAGGAGTTCAAGACCAGCCTGGGCAACAGAGTGAGCCCTTGTCTCTACAGAAAATACAAAAATTAGCTAAGTGTGGTGGTACGCGCCTGTAGTCCTAGCTACTTGGAAAGCTAAGGTGGGAGGATCTCTTGAGCCCGGGAGGTCAAAAGGACAGTGAGCAGTGATCACACCACTGCACTCCAGCATGGGTGACAAAGTGAGATCTTGTCTCAAGAAAAAAAAAAAAAAAATACAGGAAGGAGAAAAGTAGATAGGCCATAGATGATGGTTGTTGGAGATGAACTACAGGTACTTGGGATTCACTGACTATTGTGTCCACTTTTGTGTATGTTCAAAATTCCTGAAATAGAATTTTTAAGATATGTAACACAAATTCATCATATGGTAATATATATGCTTTTTTACTAACACACCAAATAAAAGTATCTAGGCCAGGCGCGGTGGCTCATGACTGTAATTCCAGCACACTGGAAGGTCAAAGCGGGCGGATCACCTAAGATCAGTAGTTCAAGACCAGCCTGGCCAACATGGTGAAACCCCATCTCTACTAAAAATACAAAAATTAGCTGGGCATGGTGGTGAGCGCCTGTAATCCCAGTTACTCGGGAGACTGAGGCAGTAGAATTGCTTGAACCTGGGAGGCAGAGATTGCACTGAGCCAAGATCATGCCACAGCACTCCAGCCTGGGCAACACAGCAAGACTCTGTCTCAAAAAAAAAAAAGTATCTGGCAGCAGGTCTAACAGCTACTGTAATTTCCAAGTTGTGACGACTATAACGAAGTATTTGCAAAAACTGTAATACAAAATATGAAAATACATATGATTTGTATTGGTGATGAAAATCACAACTACTACCTATTAGTTTTCTCTATATTACAGTTGAAGGAAATATTAGATCCCAGTAAGAAGTTACTAAAAATAAAGATGTATTTTCCCACCCAAGTTTAGTACTTCCTCCTGAATTCTGATTGACGTGGTCTTCATTAAAGATTCTAACATCCGGCCGGGCACGGTGGCTCACGCCTGCAATCCCAGCACTTTGGGAGGCCGAGGCGGGTAGATCATGAGGTCAGGAGATCGAGACCATCCTGGCTAACATGGTAAAACCTCGTCTCTACTAAAAATACAAAAAAATTAGCCGGGCATGGTGGCAGGTGCCTGTAATCCCAGCTACTCAGGAGGCTGACGCATGAGAATGGCGTGAACCCAGGAGGTGGAGCTTGCAGTGAGCCAAGATCGCACCACTGCACTCCAGCCTGGGCAACAGAGAGAGACTCTGTCTCAAAAAAAAAAAAAAAAAGATTCTAACATCCTTTTCATATAATAAAGTAATAAATTGTTCTTTTATCTTTTAATCCAAGGAGACTTTTAAATAATCTTGAATGCAAATGAGCCTTCACTGCAAACAGCATACATATGTGTGTGTGTGTGTGTGTGTGTGTGTGTGTGTATATATATATATTTTTTTTTTTTCCTTGAAACAGAGTCTTGCTCTGTCACCCAGGCTGGAGTGCAATGGCATGCTCTCAGCTCACCGCAACCTCCACCTCCTGGGTTCAAGCGATTCTCCTGCCTCAGCCTCCCAAGTAGCTGGGATTATAGGCGCTCGCCACTATGCCAGGCTAATTTTTTGTATTTTTAGTAGAGACAGGGTTTCACCATGTTGGTCAGGCTCATCTCGAACTCCTGACCTCGTGATTCACCCACCTCAGCCTCCCAAAGTGCTGGGATTACAGGCAGGAGCCACCACACCCGGCTGCAAACAGCGTAATGTTAAAAAATTAATGGTTCAGACAAAATACTTCTACCACCCACCAATTTGATTGGTAAAAGACAAATCGCTACATGTTAAATGTAGTTTTGTAAACTACAAAATTTTTTTTTTTTTTTTTTTTTTTTTTTTTTTTTTTTTGTTGAGACGGAGTCTCGCTCTGTCGCCCAGGCTGGAGTGCAGTGGCCGGATCTCAGCTCACCGCAAACTCCGCCTCCCGGGTTTACGCCATTCTCTCGCCTCAGCCTCCCGAGTAGCTGGGACTACAGGCGCCCGCCATCTCGCCCGGCTAATTTTTTGTATTTTTTTAATAGAGACGGGGTTTCACCGTGTTAGCCAGGATGGTCTCGATCTCCTGACCTCGTGATCCGCCCGTCTCGGCCTCCCAAAGTGCTGGGATTACAGGCTTGAGCCACCGCGCCCGGCCCAAAATGTTTTTTGAGTTCATAAGCCCCAGTTTTTAAATCAAAGGAAAAAATATGATATGTAAAAAAAAAAACCACTTTTAGTCAAACAGTTTTAAGAATCAAAGAAACTATGAATGTATTACATGTAAAAGTACATATGTTATGTGTAACATAATGGGAATATAACAATCAAAGTCAATATAATGTATAATTAGATAAATCTTCATATCATTTGGCAATGTTCCCTAGTGACCCAAACAGCATCTAATACAAAGACACCCACATGCAACCCGTGCATTTAAGGCTGGACTAAAAATCTAGCACCAGGGACACAGTATAAGAAATAGTGTTTCTCGTTTGAATTTTCCCACAAATATTCCTTAATTCTAAGGATTGGAGCAGTTCCTTAAACTATATAACACAAATCTTTAAATATGCTAGAGTTCATTTCATTTCTATACTCAAAATGAAATCATAATTAAATCCAAGAATTCACTAAATTTAAGTTAGGATTTTACAGAGCCATTCCACTATGGTTTTTTTAGATGCTTGTAATCTTCAACTTGGCAGACAGGGATACACGTAGGGAGAACAATCTGAATATTGAGATACTTTAAAATTGTATCAAAAAAATCTTCACTCACTGAAAAGCATATTTCCACACACTAAAAACCAGCAAGATATCACACCAAAATTACATGGTTTATAATAAAATGATTAACATTCTAATTGGTTTCCACAGAGAGGTACACTATTTTCATTCAAAATATGTGTAGCTCTAAGGCACGTAAAAATATTAAGTTTAAAAAATTTTTAAATCAAATAGTAAAGATTTAACTACAGACAAACATACTCTATTTAGTCTCCTTGTTCAGCAAGCTAATATATGTTTCAAGCGGCTGAATGGCACTTATTTCAAATCATCCAATAACACAATTCAGGAGCCCAATTTAATGACTATATACACCAAGGTATTTTCAGCCTACATTATTTACTCTAAATACTGTGGACGGTTAACTACAGCTCAAACTAACAATAAAAATGTTTTAAAAATAAAAGCAAGCAGGCCGGGCATAGTGGCTCGTGCCTGTAATCCCAGCACTTTGAGAGGCAGAGGCAGGTAGATCACTTGAGGTCAGGAGTTCGAGACCAGCCTGGCCAACATGGTGAAACCCCGACTCTAATAAAAATACAAAAAATAGCCCAGGCGCAGTGGCTCACGCTTGTAATACCAGCACTTTGGGAGGCCAAGGAGGGCAAATCACGAGATCAGGAGTGAGAAGAGTCTGGCCAATATAGTAAAACCCCGTCTCTACTAAAAATACAAAAATTAGCTGGGTGTGGTGGCAAGCACCTGTAATCCCAGCTACTGGAGAAGCTAAGGCGGGAGAATCACTTGAACTGGGAAGGCAGAAGTTGCAGTGAGCTGAGACCATGCCATTGAACTCCAGCCTGGGCGACAGAGCGAGATTCCATCTCAAAAAAATGAATAAAAATAAAAATAAAAGCAAAGGCTGGGCAAGCTGGCTCATGCCTGTAATTTACCCAGCACTCTGGGAGGTCAAGGTGGGAGGATCACTTGAGCCCAGGAGTTCAAGACCAGGGCTGGGCAACATACGGAGACCTTCCATCCCTACAAAATATTAGTCGGGTGTGGTGGCACATGCCTGTGGTCCTAGCTACTTTGGAGGCTGAGGTGGGAAGATCACTTGAGCCTGGGAGGTCAAGGCTGCATTTAGCCATGATCCATCTTGGGTGACTCTATCTCAAATAATCAGTCAGTCAATTAATAAGAGCAAAGAAATATATAGTCTCCGATTGGATATGCTGGTTCTCATGGAATAGTTTAAATGTTTTTTTAATTTCAGTAAAATTTCAAACTAGGGGGAAAAAGGGAAACTTTTGAAAGACTATTTGGAAAAACCTCCTACATAAATTTTCCCAAAGGATTAGTGTTCACAGGATTTAAAATGTCCCATAAATCAAGCCTGAAACCTCTTCATAAGCATACCACACAATACAATCCCAGCAATCACGAGTCTACAACAAAGGTATTTAGAAAAAGGTGCCCTCTACACAAGTGAAACACTATCATTCTTCCTGGCACTGGGCCCTGTATTTTCCTCCAATCTGCCAGGGGCATTCCTTTTGGGAAATAAAATCCATTTTGTTATTTTTTATTATTTTGTATAATCTGTATAATTTTTCTGTATTATTCTGTATTGCTTTATATAATTATTCTGTGTAATTTTTAATGTTGCTTCAAGATAACTCTGAATTTTTTGTTTTATTTTTAAAATATGCAAAAGCCTATCATGAAAATAGATATTGAAAATCAGAATATCCAAAACCAGAGGTGGTTTCACAGACGGGATGGGGGTGGTATGGGTGGTATGGGCATAGACAAGAAGTGGTTTCATAGAAACCTTCTGGTCTCAAATGAAGAAGCCATGTAACAATGATACAGGTTACAGTGAGTCAAATGTGTTTAAGTTTAAAAATATCCCTAGTAGTCAGGACAAGGAAATTCAATATTTTATATTGTGTCCCAGAGGTAAAGATATCTGAATATACATAAAATGTAATAACTATTCCAGCTATTTAACTTAGGAAAGCCACTGTGATCAAACATTTAAAATCAGCAAAAACAAATTACATTTTTAAATGGGTCTCATTCTCCGCTCCCCCTCACAAGACAGAGTCTTGCTCTGTCGCCCAGGCTAGAGTGCAATGGCACAATCTCAGCTCACTGAAACCTCCACCTCCCAGGTTCAAGCGATTCCCCTGCCTCAGCCACCCAAGTAGCTGGGACTACAGGCGCACACTACTATGCAGGACCAATTTTTTGTATTTTAGTAGAGACCGGGTTTTCCATGTTCACCAAACTGGTCTTGAACTCTCGACTTCATGATTCACCTGCCTCGGCCTCCCAAAGTGCTGGGATAACAGATGTGAGCCACCGTGCCCAGTCTCTAAAACAGTATTTTTACACGAGGGGCTACCTCACTTCACCTCTGCATAATCTTTAACCTAGTCTCTAAAACTGGAGTTGGATGGGAAGAACATAAATTCGCAACATACTTAAAATCTGAAAAGATAAAGATTTTAAATATTTTAAGGGTTTTATTCATTTGCTCATTCCAATTCAAGGAGTCGCCTTTGCACACACCTCTCCCTCTCATAACTAAAAGACAGGAATCAATTGTTGTATAACTCCTCCCTTCCCCCTTCAACCCAGCTAACGTACAAAGGAAAGGGCTTTCTCTATTGTGCCCCTGTAATGAATCTTTGTTAACTAAAACCCAATTCAGAAATAGTTCTCATTTAATTTTTTTAAATCAGCCAACTGAAAACTGTAAAAATAACAACAGATTTATTATTATTGCAAGAAAAGAAAAGCCAATTTTTGTAAACGTTCTGATTATGTTTTAAGGATTTCGTCTTTCTTTGGCACTGGGGGGGGGGGGCCAAATCACTATACTCCTCTCAATCTACCGTTCATTTAAAAACAAACAAAACAATTAATCAGAATGTAAATTTAAAAATAAATTAAAAATTTTTAAAGAATTGACTGATCTCTTTTTTCTGTTAAAACATCTCTAAGCTGTCCCCAAAGCTGTCTGGTTTAATCTTTTTGTAAAATCCAAACACTTACTACAAAAGCCTAATCACTGTTAAGAGAACATTCATCTTGAAAACGTTTTACATAATGTATTCCCAGTGTACACCTCTTAATCCTGTAAAACAGTTATTAATGTAATCAGCTGGGGAAAAGGGTAAGAGTAGGCACTTTAAGTTCAGTTTTAATATAGGTATTGCATGGTTTTTCTCATTCTGATTTCTACAAGACACCGGAAGTGAATACTATTTCATTTTCTTGCAGGGACATCATTCTGGTACAACTACCTTTTTATTCCTTTCACTTATTCAGATTTCATTTTTACTCCTAGTAGCAATCACACATTTTACAAAATATATCCCACAATAGGGATAAAAAGCCTTGAGTTCCTCCAAACAAGGTCCATTTAGCTCCACGGCTGGATCAGCAGGAACATTTCTTGTACATGCAGAAAGATAAACAAGAAACCAGAAATAGACATTACCTGGATTTTGGGGGATGAGGGGAGGAAGTGTGGGAACTGGGAATCCCAGGGTCAGAGGTGGAGATTTTTCTCTGTATACCTTTCACGTGCTTTGAACCCATAAAAATGTACTGTCTATTTAAAGAACTAAATAGATGTGTTTAAAAATGAAAAAAAAAGACCTTTAAATGATTAAAAACAAAAGACCTTTAAAATAAAAGAATTCCAGGGACACATGATCTGCTTAGTTTTCAAATAATGTTTTTATCAGTAGCATCTGCTTTTACTCTGCAATAGGTAAGATACTCCTTTGAATGCAGTCGTGAGCAAAGTGCCAGCTAAGCCGTTTTTAATACAGTAATGTTCTTCCAAACTGCCGCTTTCCAAGGCAGCTCGAATCCTCCGCCCCCTCCTCCCTCTGTGCATTCTGAGATCGGCTCTGCTGATTCCCACATAAAGTGGGTCCTGGCCGCCATTTTAGAAAGTCATTCACACAAGCCAGACCGCAGCACCGTCCACTAAGAACCCTTCCAAAGCTGCCTGGGACTATTTCTTCTTTCTTCTCTGCCCCCTCATCTTGCAAAGGGGCCAAACTCCCCACCATAGGCATGCAATGTTTCTAGAATCTGCATAATAAGAAATGACACGTCTGGGCATATAACACTGAGCAGCGAGCGAATGCTGCAATGCACGTGCTTGCACATCGGTGCATACGAATTTCCCAGGCAGAGACCTACAGAGAAAGTCCGCAGGGGATTAAAGTGAGCACATCTAAGTGGTTTTTCCACTCCAATAATCTGCACCTAAATGATTTTTCCATCAAAACACTGACGATACTGGGGGAGACGGCAGGAGGTAGGAGGCGGGTAAGGGGTGGAGCAGCGCCAGGAAGAGAAAGTTCCCATCTGCTTCCCAATCCAGCCTGTGGTCTCCCCTTCATCCTAGGGCACAGAGGTGAATTTTTGCTCCCTGCTTCCCCCCGCCCCCGCCTGGTTTCTCAGGCACGACGTAGTAAACACCGGGAGAGTCCCTGGAAGCGCGCACCTCCCCCCGGCCTGCCGAGGACAGCTCCAGCAGGTTATGAATGGCCCCACGATTCCCGGCTCCTTTTCACACGCGGACACGCGCAGACGCGCGCTCCAGAGGCGAGGGTTTAATGCCCCAGTAACAGCAACCACCAACACAATCAATGATCCTCCATTTAAAAGACAGGAGGCTCCGCCGCCGCTGCTTCCATTTCCTTATCCAAGCGGCTCAAGGCGAGCGACGCAATCTATTTTTCCCATGGTGACTCATTAATGAGGACGCTCCATAATTTCCTTCACTCACTACATAGTAAGGGAAATTAAAAGCTAAACTTGAAACCTTCCAGGGTCTTAAATATCGGAATAAACTGTCATTTTCGAGGACAATCACAGATTTGCTGTGGTCCCTCTGAATTTGCACCAAGTACAAGCCAATCGTCATTTTAATAAGTGTTTTATTCGGAGGCCTATCCGTTACGGTACACAAGCATTTCACAAAGAAAACGCGCTACATGCTATTCAATAAGATGTATCAAGGACAACATTTATTCTTTTAATTCACAAAAATATTCAGGGGAGGTGGTTTTTTGTTTTTTTTTTTTAAGCTACACCTTCTCATCGTAAAAGGTTTGGAATGTTTTACCGTTTGATTCGGGAATTCAGGGGTGGGGGGCACCAGGGTCTTAGGGCGGCCGGGGAGTGCGACCCGAAGCTACGGGCGCCAGGGCGGGCAACCTCCTGTCAGAGTCCGCGGTCTCCTCCGCCGGGACGAAGGAGCCCAAACGGGCGTATCAACTTATTTCACACCACTCTGCACTCAGCCTCGCAAAAACGAGAAACGTTTGCCATTCCCAGTGAGTTTCAAGGGTGCAAATCCTCCGGAGAGGTCCTAGGTGGTCTCTCCGGGTCCGTGACGCGCCCACAGTACCTACTGTGACTTCTGTTTTCGCACCGCCTTTCCCTTCGCACGGAATCCTCCCGAAGTCAGACATTGCCGAGCGCCCGCCGAGCGGCTCGGAGTGGCGGCGCCGGACCGGGCTGTCGGGCGGGCTCGGGTCCCGGCTGCTTCGGGCCCGGCACAGCGCGCAAGGACGCGACCCCGCCGTCCAGCGCGGCTCCCACCGGCTCCCGAGCCGACGCGAGGGCAGCCCCTAGGCGCCGGCTGCCTGGAGGCAGAGCCTCGGCCACCTCCCTCGTCAGGGACGCGGCCGCCGGGGACCCGCGGGCTCTTGGAAGGCGGCGCGGCTCGACCGCCCGCACCGCCGACACCCGAGGCCCAACGCCGCAACGCGGGTCGAGCGGCTGACGAGGTCCCACAGAGCCCGTGGGTCCGGGCCGGGATCCTCCTCACCAGCTCTGCGCTCCGGGAGGGGCCGGCAACGGGCCGGGCCGAGAAGCGGCGCCCGAGGAGCAAGCGCGGCCGCGGGCCTCGTGTCACTCACCGTTTGAAATGCTCGATGATCTTCTCTTCCCGCACGTTCTCGGGTAAGTTGCCCACCCAGAGGTGCCTGGTTTCCCGGACCATGCTGGGCGGCGTGCCGGCGACCGCCGCTGCTGGCTCCCCCTCGCCGGCTTCGTACGAGACCGTCAGCGCCGGGAGGCGGGTGCCGGGGCGGCGGCGGCGGCGGCTGCGGCGGTGGCGTCGGCAGCGGCGGCGGCTCCTCCGGCTCCCCCTCGTGCAGAGACCATCCCTCTCCCCCAGGTTCTGACTCTCGGGCCTCGCAGCTCCGCTCTGCCGCCACCACACACCCGAAGCCGACCCTCGCGCTCCGGCGGCGCATGCGCCCGGGCAGCGGCGGGCGGGGGAGCGGGAGGAGGGGCGAGCGGGACACGGGCGGCAGCGACTACGACGAAGCTGGCGCTGTGGCAGCCGGACGCTTCCCACCGGCGCGCGCGGCCCGCCTCCCGCCGCCGCACCGCCTCCCCCTCGCCGCGGGCGCGCGCGCGTCCTCCCGCCCGCCTTGGCGGAGACGCTGAGTTCCTCCCAGCTGGCGCGCAGGCGCGACGGCCGGGCAACAAAGTGAGGAACGCCTGGCGGGGAAGCAACGCTCGCGCGCTCGCCCCGTGCGCAGGCGCGTAGCTGCTAGTGGAGTCCCGCTGCCTGGCGGGCTCTACGTCGGGTTCCCGCGCCGGGCAAGGGGCGGATGGGGAGGCAGGGGCGGTCTTTAGCCCCTCCAGCGGTAACCCAGGCCCTGGCCTGGTGGAAGATGTGAAGAGAAATGCAATTGGTTTCCACAGGGCTACGCGTCAAAGCGGCTGCCAAGGCCTGTCCCCTAGAAGCCAGACCCCTTCGTCCTCCGCTCACCCGGCGGCCAGCTCCCGGCGTTTCCGGGTACTTGGATCCTTGCCTGCTTGGGAAAGCGATCATTAAAAGGGTGCCCTTTTCACTGCCCTGCTGAACAGCGACGGCTTCAGAAACGCATCCCATCCAAGGGTCACTGGCTTGTAACATGAAACAACATTTTTTTTTTTTTTTAAACGGAGTCTTGCTTTGTTGCCCAGGCTGCTGGAGTGCAGTGGCATGGTCTCGGCTCACTGCAACCTCCGCCTCCCAGGGTCAAGAGATTCTCCTGCCTCAGCCTCCCGAGTAGCTGGGTTTACAGGCACCCGCAAACACAACTGGCTAATTTTTGTATTTTTATTAGAAACAGGGTTTCACCATGTAGGCCAGACTGGTCTTGAACTCCTGACCTCAGGTGATCCGCCCGCCTCAGCCTCCCAAAATGCTGGGATTATAGGCGTGAGCCACTGCACGCGGCCTAAGCAACTTTTTTATATAGGATCTTGCGAAACCGTTTGCAAGATACCCTTGCTGATCACTATGGTATACAAAGAATAAAACGAAAATGAGACAGTTAGGAATCCAATATTGTTCCCCTCAGAGGGTTTACCTAATTTAATTAGACCTCTGGCCTTTCCAGGCCTAAGAGCTTTTGAAACCTGCAGTTGAACTTTCTTTTTTTTTCTTTTTTTGAGATGGACTTTCGCTCCTTACCCAAGCTGGAGTGCAATGGCACTCTCAGCTCGCTGCAACCTCCGCCTCCCGGATTCAAGCGATTCTCCTGTCTCAGCCTTCCGAGTAGTTGGAATTACAAGCGCGCACCACCACGCCAGGCTAGTTTTTTGTATTTGTAGTAAAGACGGGGCTTCACCATGTTGGCCAGGCTAGTCTCGAAATCCTGACCTCAGGTGATCCGCCCACCTCGGCCTCCCAAAGTGCTGGGATTACAGGCGTGAGCCACCATGCCCGGCCAGTTGAACTTTTACATAAAGGCCAATTTACAGATATTAAAGGAAAACCCATAAAATTAATGCAACTATATTGAGAGAAAAAATAAAATTGTTTATAATAAATATCCACAGAAATACCAGAGGTGTGCTGCTTCAGGTGCAAGCCAGATTTTTTTTTTTTTTCTTTGACATGCAGTCTTGCTCTGTTACCAGGCTGGAGTGAAGTGGTATCATCTCAGCTCACTGCAACCTCCGCCTCCCGGATTCAAGCAATTCTCCTGCCTCAGCCTCCTGAGTAGCTGGGACTACAGGCGCGAACCATCACACCCAGGTAATTTTTTTACTTTTAGTAGAGGCGGGATTTCACCATGCTGTCCAGGATGGTCTCGATCTGTTGACTTCGTGATCTGCCCCCCTCAGCCTTCCAAAGTGCTGGTATTACAGGCATGAGCCACCAACCCGGCCAATTTTAAATACTTGGTCTCATGGATTGTCTCCTTAAATACAAACCAACTTACACTATTTGAATTCGAAAATATTGTCACCATAAACAATGGCACTAATATCTCAGGTCACCTATGCATAACTAAATTGTTTCTTTGTAGTCTCAGCTACTGGAGAGGCTAAGGCAGAGGCATCACCTGAGTCCAGGAGTTCCAAGCTGTAGTGCACTATGATAGTGCTTTGAAAAGCCCCAACACTCCAGCCTCAGCGAGAAACCCCTCTCTTAAAAAAAGAAAAAAAAAAAAAGTAGAATTCACTATTTACATCTGGCCACTTCTGTGTCACAATTATCACATGAGGAAAGTCAGGCTAGCACCCTACGACCTAAACTCATGAACTATTCAGTAGTGTGAATGTTAGTCAAGTGTTGAACTAATACGCATTTTTCTATAAAGCATGAATTTGAATACAAGCACCCAAGTTTGAAGCACATTTTAAAATCTGATGTAAATTACTCATTTAAAATCTGATAGACTCTGAATTACCTAAAACCTCTTGGGAAAGACCAGTGTCACCATAAACAACACAGTCACCATGAAGAACAGTGTCACCTCAATTGTATTAAAAGGTGCAACTGACAAGAGGATTCAGGAAAGTGTCTTGCAATTAGAGAAATAAAGGGCATGTCTCACCTTGAATGCAGACTTCTGTTAAAATCATGATTTAAAAAAAAAAAAAAAAAAAAGCCAGGTGCGGTGGCTCACACCTGTAATCTCAGCATTTTGGGAGGCTGAGATGGACGGATCACCTGAGGTCAGGAGTTCCAGACCAGCCTAGCCAGCATGGTAAAACCCCATCTCTAATAAAAATAAAATAAAAAATTAGCCGGGTGTGGTGGCACGTGCCTGTAATCCCAGCTACTTGGGAGGCTGAGGCAGGAGAATCGCTTGACCCTGGGAGGCGGAGGTTGCAGTGAGCCGAGACCAAACCATCTCACTCCAGCCTGAGCAACAAGAGCAAAACTGAAAAAGTTTTTTTTTTTTTTTTTTTTTTTGAGACAGAGTCTTGCTCTGTCACCCAGGCTGGAGTGCAGTGGCACAATCTCGGTTCACTGCAAGCTCCGCCTCCTGGGTTCACGCCATTCTCCTGCCTCAGCCTCCCAAGTAGCTGGGACTACAGGCACCCACCACCACGCCTGGCTAAATTTTTATTTTAGTTTTAGTAGAGATGGGGTTTCACCATGTTAGCCAGGATGGTTTCGATCTCCTGACCTCGTGATCCATCCGCCTCGGCCTCCCAAAGTGCTAGGATTACAGGCATGAGCCACCGTGCCCAGCCTAAAAAAGCATTTTTAAAAAACATTATCAGACTGGGCACAGTGGCTCATGCCTATAATCCCAGCACTTTGGGAGGCTGAGGCGGGTGGATCACCTAAGACCAGGGGATCAAGACCAGCCTGGTCAACATGGCGAAACCTAGCCTCTACTAAAAATACAAAAATTAGTCTGGCGTGGTGGTACTCACCTGTAATCCCAGTTACTCAGGAGGCCGAGGCAGGACAATGGCTTGAACCTGGAAGGCAGAGGTTACAGTGAGCCAAGATCATGCCACTGCACTCCAGCGTGGGAGATTGAGACTCAGTCTCAAAAAAAAAAAAAAAAATTCATCATTATAGCCAGGTACTGTAGTCAAATCAAGATACAGTGATTGCATGTCAAGTATGAAGTTTCTTGCTTTTTTGTTTTGTTTTGGTTGACTTTTTCTATTGCAAAAGCTCTTAATGGGGCCGGGCGCGGTGGCTCAAGCCTATAATCCCAGCACTTTGGGAGGCCAAGACGGGCAGATCACAAGGTCAGAAGATCGAGACCATCCTGGCTAACACAGTGAAACCCCATCTCTACTAAAAAATACAAAAAACCAGCCAGGCGAGGTGGCGGGCACCTGTAGTCCCAGCTACTTGGGAGGCTGAGGCAGGAGAATGGCGTAAACCCGGGAGACAGAGCTTGCATTGAGCTGAGATCCGGCCACTGCACTCCAGCCTGGGCGACAGAGCGAGACCGCGTCTCAAAAAAAAAAAAAAAAAAAAGGCTCTTAATAACAAAACTGGTAAGTACATGCCCTTTGCTCAGCCCCAAATCAAGTTTTTGATTTTCTCAGTGCTTTTCATTTTTGCTGACAATGCATCAAAAAACACCAGAAAAGCTTTTTTCCATTGGTATTCCTGTTACAAAGCTTTACAGGGGCAGAACTTCGTTAAAGCATGTATCTTTGTTATGTTTTCAATAGAAAGGCAACCCACTCTGTTATTCTCTGATGATTTTTAATTTAACAATAATTGATGCTCATTGAAAAAGATCAAAAAGTAAGTTGTGATTTATCTATGATAAATGGATGGTGAAGCGAATTTCCTAATTTGATTATTAAAGATAATTCAGAAAGCTGACATTAAAGCAGAGCCATTTGCAAAGTGGAATTAAAATAGATTTGTTTTTAATCAGGTTTTATTTTTCACACTGTGAGGAGCTGCTGTATTTAGCATGCTAGACATGCTCAGAGAGTTCAGTCATGCGTAATGAAAGCTCAGATGGAAAAAGTGTCTGAGCCTCAAACTCAGGCTTTGAATGCTAACCCAACCAGTAGAGTAGTAAAATAATATCTCCATTTAAACAGGAGGACACGATAGTTATCAGATTTTAACAAGAATTTGGTTACAAATCAGGTCCCAAGCTATTAAAATTAAGCTGTTTCGGCCGGGCGCGGTGGCTCAAGCCTGTAATCCCAGCACTTTGGGAGGCCGAGACGGGCGGATCACGAGGTCAGGAGATCGAGACCATCCTGGCTAACACGGTGAAACCCTGTCTCTACTAAAATATACAAAAAATTAGCCGGGCGAGATGGCGGGCGCCTGTAGTCCCAGCTACTCGGGAGGCTGAGGCGAGAGAATGGCGTAAACCCGGGAGGCGGAGCTTGCAGTGAGCTGAGATCCGGCCACTGCACTCCAGCCTGGGCGACAGAGCGAGACTAGACTCCGTCTCAAAAAAAAAAAAAAAAAAAAAAAATTAAGCTGTTTCGGCCAGGTGCGGTGGTTCACACCTGTAATCCCAGCACTTGGGAGGCCGAGATGGGCAGATCACCTGAGGTCAGGAGTTCGAGACCAGCCTGACCAACATGGAGAAACCCTGTCTCTACTAAAAATACAAAAATTAGCCGGGGATGGTGGTGCATGCCTGTAACCCCAGCTACTCAGGAGGCTGAGGCAGGAAGGAGAATAGCTTGAACCCGGGAGGCGGAGGTTGCGGTAAGCCGAGATGGCGCCATTGCACTCCAGGCTGGGCAACAAGAGCAAAACTCTGTCTCCAAAAAAAGAAAAAGAAAAAAAAATTCAGCTGTTTCAGGAGAAAACATGCACTTAAATGTAAGCATTTTGGCTGGGCCCAGTGGCTCACACCTGTAATCCCAGCACTTTGGGAGGCCGATCACAAAGTCAAGAAATCCAGACCATCCTGGCTAACACTGTAAAAACCTATCTCTACTAAAAATACAAAAAATTAGCCAGGCATGGTGGTATGCGCCTGTAGTCCCAGCTACTCAGGAGGCTGAGGTAGGAGAATCACTTGAACCCAGGAGGCAGAGGTTGCAGTGAGCCTAGCTCGTTCCACTGCACTCCAGCCTGGGCGACAGAGCGAGACTCTGTCTCAAAAAAAAAAAAAAAGAAGAAGGCCGGGCATGGTGGCTCACGCCTGTAATCCCAGCACTTTGGGAGGCCGAGGCGGGCGGATTACGAGGTCAGGAGATCGAGATCATCCTGGCTAACACAGTGAAACCCTGTCTCTACTAAAGAATACAAAAAAAATAAGCTGGGTGTAGTGGTGTGCACCTATAGTCCCAGCTACTCGGAAGGCTGAGGCAGGAGAATGGCGTGAACCCAGGAGGCAGAGGTTGCAGTGAGCCGAGATTGCACCACTGCACTCCAGCCTGGGTGACAGAGCGAGACTCCGTCTCAAAAAAAAAGAAAAAAAAAAAAAAAATATATATATATATATATATACATATATGCATTTTTTTTTTTATTTTGAGACAGTCTTACTGTGTTGCCCAGGCTAGAGTGCAGTGGCACGATCTCAGCTCACTTCACCCTCCGCCTTCCAGGTTCAAGAGATTCTTGTGCTTTAGCCTCCTGAGTAGCTGGGACTACAGGTGTCTGCTACCACACCCGGCTAATTTTTGTGTTTTTAGTAGAGACGGGGTTTCCCCATGTTGGCCAGGCTGATCCTGAAACACTGACCTCAAGTGATCCACCTACCTAGGCCTTCCAAAGTGCTGGGATTACAAATGTGAGCCACTGCACCCAGCCCAAAATATAAAAAACATATATATAAAATATATATATATATAAAGTATTTCTTTGTTTCTTTTGAGACGGAGTCTTGCTCTGTTGCCCAGGCTGGAGTACAATGGTGCCATCTCAGCTCACTGCAACCTCCTCCTCCCAGGTTCACCTGATCCTCCCACCTCCGACTCCCTAGTAGCTGGGACTAAGGTGCACACCACCATGCCCAGCTAATTTTTGTAGTTTTAGTAGAGACAGGATTTCACCATGTTGGCTAGGCTGGTCTGGAACTCCTGACCTCAGGAGATCCACCTGCGCATTTCTTCTTAAAGGCATCATATAAAGTTATATTAACTGGCCAGGTGCAGTGACTCATGTCTGTAATCCCAGCACTTTGGGAGGTCCAGGCGGGTGGATCACGAGGTCAGGAGTTCAAGACCAGCTTGGCCAAGATGGTGAAACCCCCTCTCTACTAAACATACAAAAAATTAGCCAGGTGTGGTAGCAGGCGCTTGTAATTCCAGCTACTCGGGAGGCTGAGACAGACAATTGCTTGAAGCTGGGAGGGTGAGGTTGCAATGAGCCAAGATCATGCCACTGCATTCCAGTCAGGGCGACAGAGTGAGACTGCGTCTCAAAAAATAAGTAAATACAATAAAATAAAATTATAGTAGCTAGCTATAAAATGAACAAAGCCCCAACCACATGAGAATTTGACAATACCAACAAACCCTTACGATTAGAGCCAAGTAGTTTTTTCCCCAAAATAACAGAAAATAAAACACAACACCACTGTAATATTATCCAAGGGTGTTTGACATCTTGCTTTTTTTTTTTTTTTTTTTTGAGATGGACTCTTGTTGTGTCCCCTAGGCTGGAGTGCAGTGGTGCAATCTTGGCTCACTGCAACCTCCACCTCCTGGATTCTAGCAATTCTCCGATCTCAGCCTCCAAAATAGCTGGGACTACCGGGGCACGCCACCATGCTCAACTAATTTTTTTGTATTTTTAGTAGAGATGGGGTTTCACTATTGGTCAGGATGGTCTCGAACTCCTGACCTCTGGTGATTCACCCGCCTTGGCCTCCCAAAGTGCTGGGATTACAGGTGTGAGCCACAGTGCCCAGCCTAACATCTTGCTATTTCTGAGGCTCAAATGGAGATAGACCAGTCTATTAACAGACTTACATTGATACAGTAAGGTCACTCTGGTGAAACTGTCAATAAATTATCAGAACTCCACTAGACGCAGTGGCTCATGCCTGGAATCCCAGCACTTTGGGAGGCCATGGCGGGCGGATCACCTGAGGTCAGGAGTTTGAGAGGAGCCTGACCAACATGGAGAAACCTCGTCTCTACTTAAAATGCAAAATTAGCTGGGCATGGTGGTGCATGCCTGTAATCCCAGCTACTTGGAAGGCTGAGGCAGGAGAATTGCCGGAACCCAGGAGGCAGGGGAGGAGGAGGTTGCAGTGAGCCGAGATTGTGCCATTGCACTCCAGCCTGGGCAACAAGAGCGAAACTCCATCTCTAAATAAATAAATACGTAAATAAATTATCAGAACTCCAAAAAAGTGAACAGTATTAGCTAGCTAGTCCTCTAGTTCTTTTTTGTTGTTGTTTTTGAGACAGGGTCTCCCTCTATTGCCCAGGTGGAGTACAGTAGTGCAATCTTAGCTCATGGCAACCTCCACCTCCCACGCTCAGGCCATCCTCCCACTTAGTAGCAGAGTCTACAGGCACATACCACCAGGCCCAGTTAATTGTTGTTGGTATTTTTTTGTAGTGGCTTCTCCATATTGCCCAGGCTGGTCTCGAACTCCCAAACTCAAGGGATCTGCCCGCCTTGGCCTCCCAAAGTGCTGGGATTATAGGTGTGAGCCACTGCACCCAACCTAGATCCATTCTTTAAGCAAGCTAATACTTCATAACAGAGCCAGGCACAGTGGCTCACGCCTGTAACCCCAGCACTTTGGGAGGCTGAGACAGGTGGATCACCTGAGCTCAAGAGTTCGAGAGTAGCCTGGCCAACATAGTGAAATCCTGTCTCTACTAAAAATACAAAAATTAGCTGGGCATGGTGGCACGCGCCTGTAATCCCAGCTACTCAGGAGGCTGAGGCAGGAGAATCACTTGAACCTAGGAGGAAGAGATTGCAGTGAGCCAAGATTGCACCACTGCACTTCAGCCTGGGCGACAGAGCTGACTCCGCCTAAAAAAAATACTTAATAAGGTACTTTACTGTTCAACCCTCTAAATAAATAATTTATTCCATGTTAAATAAAGCTAAATAATTTATTCCATGTTATTTTTAGTTTTTCAGAAATGAATATACTGGCTGATATATTTTTAAATCAGTTCCTAAGTTTCTACCATTGTTTATTCCTGGAAAGTTGATAAAAGTAACATTTTTCTCTCTATGAAGAAATACTAGTAATATACTTAATACCAAGAATTATTAATGCAATTTACCAATATTTGTGTAATTGAGTGGAAAACAGACTGGAAAGGTATTTGAGTATTTGCAAATGTTAATCATGGTTAATGCCTATATGGTAGAATTTGAATTTTTTAAAAAAATTTTATTCCTGGCTGGGAGCAGTGGCTCATGCCTGTAATCACAGTACTTTGGGAGGCTGAGGCCAGTGGATCACCTGAGGTCAGGAGTTTGAGACCAACCTGGCCAACATGGTGAAATCCCGTCTTTACTAAAAATACAAAAATTAGGGCCGGGCACGGTGGCTCACACCTGTAATCCCAACACTTTGGGAAGTTGAAGTGGATGGAACACGAGGTCAAGAGTTTGAACCAGCCTGGCCAACATGGGGAAACCCCGTCTCTAATAAGAATATAAAAATTAAGGCCGGGTGCAGTGGCTCATGCCTGTAATCCCAGCTACTTGGGGGGGCTGCTGAGGCAGGAGCATTGATTGAACCCAGGAGGCAGAGGTGGCAGTGAGCCAAGATCGCACCACTGGACTCCAGCCTGGGCAACAGAACAAGACACTGTCTCAGAAAAAAAAAAAAAAAATTAGCCAGGCATGGTGGCGTATTCGTCTAATCTCAGATACTTGGGAGGCTTAGGCAGGAGAATCACTTGAACCCGGGAGGCGGAGGTTGCAGTGAGCCGAGATCATGCCACTGCACTCCAGCCTGGGCGACAGAGCAAGACTCCATCTCGGAAAAAAAAAAACAAAAAAACAAGTGCCTGGCGCGGTGGCTCACATCTGTAATCCCAGCACTTTGGGAGGCCAAGACAAGCGGATCACGAGGTCAAGATATCGAGACCATCCTGGCTAATGGGGAAACCCCATTTCTACTAAAAATACAAAAAATTAGCCGGGCTTGGTGGCGAATGCCTGTAATCCCAGCTACTCAGGAGGCTGAGGCAGGAGAATCACTTGAACCTGGAAGGCAGAGGCTCCAGTGAGACGAGCTCGAGCTACTGCACTCCAGCCTGGGCAAAAGAGCAAGACTGTCAAAAAAAAATGTATTCCTCTATATTTTCTTTTTTTTTTTTTTGAGACGGAGTCTCGCTCTGTCGCCCAGGCTGGAGTGCAGTGGCCGGATCTCAGCTCACTGCAAGCTCCGCCTCCGGGTTCACGCCATTCTCCTGCCTCAGCCTCCGGAGTAGCTGGGACTACAGGCGCCCGCCACCGCGCCCGGCTAGTTTTTTTGTATTTTTAGTAGAGACGGGGTTTCACCGTGTTAGCCAGGATGGTCTCGATCTCCTGACCTCGTGATCCGCCGTCTCGGCCTCCCAAAGTGCTGGGATTACAGGCTGAGCCACCGCGCCGGCCTTTTTTTTTTTTTTTTGAGACGGAGTCTTGCTCTGTCACCCAGGCTGGAGTACGGTGGCGTGATCTCGGCTCACTGCAAGCTCCGCCTCCCAGGTTCACGCCATTCTCCTGCCTCAGCCTCCCCAGTAGCTGGGACTACAGGCGCCCACCACCACACCCAGCTGATTTTTTATATTTTTAGTCGAGATGGGGTTTCACCATGTTAGCTAGGATAGTCTCTATCTCCTGACCTCGTGATCTGCCCGCCTTGGCCTCCCAAAGTGCTGGGATTACAGGCCTGAGCCACCGCGCCCGGCCTCCTCTATATTTTCTAAATTTTTTTTTGGTTAACAGGTATTACTTTTACCATATTTTATTATTCTTTGACATAGGGTTGCTCTGTTTCCCAGGCTGGAGTGCAATGGTGTGATCACCTCTTACTGCAGCCTCAACCTCCCGGGCTTAAGCAATCCTCCAGCCTTAGCCTCCTGAGTAGCTGGGACCACAGGCCCATGCCACCACACCTGGCTTTTTTTTGGGTTTTTTTTCGAGACCAAGTCTCACTCTGTCACCCAGACTGGAGTGCAGTGGCGCAATGTTGGTTCACTGCAATCTCTGCCTCCTGGGGTCAAGGGATTCTCCTGCCTCAGCCTCCTGAGTAGCTGGGACTACAGGGGCACGCCACCACACCCGGCTAATTTTTGTATTTTTAGTAGAGATGGGGTTTCGTCATGTTGGCCAGGATGGTCTCGATTTCCTGACCTCGTGATCCACCCGTCTTGGCCTCCCAAAGTGCCAGGATTACAGGCGTGAGCCAGTGGGCGCGGCACCCTAAGTTTTTATCTTTATTAAAAGAGACAGTGTCTGACCATATTGCCCAGGGTGGTCTGAAACTCCTGGTCTCAAGTGATCCTCCAGCCTCAGCCTCCCAAAGTGCTGGGATTATAGAAGTGAGCCACCAAGCCCTGTCAGATATTGCTTTTATAATCTGAAACAAAAACGTTATAATAAAATGGCCTGGGCCACCCTGGTGGCCCACACCTGTAATCCCATCACTTTGGGAGGCTGAGGCGGGCGGATCACCTGAGGTAGGGAGTTCGAGACCAGCCTGACCAATATGGAGAAACTCCGTCTCTACTAAAAATGTAAAATTAGCCAAGCCCAGTGGTGCATGCCTATAATCCCAGCTACTTAGTAGGCTGAGGCAGAAGAATCGCTTGAACCTCAGAGGCGGAGGTTGCAGTGAGCCAAAATCACCCCGTTGTACTCTAGCCTAAGCAAGAAAAGCAAAATTGCGTCTCAAAAAAATAAAAAATAAAATAAATGACTTTTGGAAGTTAGCATCTGGGTCACTTTAGTTGAGGGTTCCCCTGAAATGTTGATAGTTGACTGCATTAAATTAACATATTTATTATATTAACAAATCCCACATGAACAAAATGTTATTACTCTCTATGTTAATTCAGAGATTTTATTAACTTTTTTTAGAGGGTGTCGTTCTGTCACTCCCGCTAGAGTGCAGGGGTAGGATCATTGCTCACTGCAACGTCAAACTCCTGGGCTCAAGGGATCCTCCCGCTCCAACCACCGGACTACAGGCGAATGCCATGGTGCCAGGCCCTCATTCAACCTTTTAAGACCCTACTGGTAATCATTATCAAAAAGCTTAACTGTTTCACCGTAAGTGATCATCACATTAGCCAAAACACCCAGGTCTAAGATATTGTAACTTCTACAACATCAAGACACAAACAGAATGTAAATAACGCAAATCAAGACTTCTGTTTTCTTTTTTTGACGGAGTCTCCCTGTCACCCTGTCTGGAGTATAGCTTCACAATCTTGGCTCCCCGCAACCTCCCCGTCCTGGGTTCAACCCATTCTCGTGCCTCAGCCTCCCCAGTAGCTGGGATTACAGGCGCCAGCCACCACGCCCGGCTAATTTTTGTATTTTTAGCAGAGACGGGGTTTCACCTTGTTGGCCAGGCTGGTCTCAAACTCCTGACCTCAAGTGATCCCCTGCGTCAGCCTCCCAAAGTGCTGGGATTACAGGCATGAACCACCACAACCGGCCAAAATTTCTGATTAATTCAGAGAAGGCTATCAAACTGCATTTGATGAAATCTCAAAAACAATACCAAATAAATCGTGTTTAGTAGCTTATTACATATGGATGGAAATTTTCAGCAGATTTGTTTCAGGCTCCCCTGCTGCTTCTCTCAGACACCTGGCTGTAGTTTGAAGTAAATAATTCAAACAGGCCCGAACCGGTGGGTAACGCCTGTAACCCCAACATTTTGGGAGGCTGATGTGGGAGGATCACTTGAGCCCAGGAGTTCCAGACCAACTTGGACAACAAGGCAAGACCCCTGTCTCTACGAAAAATGTAAAAATTAGCCAGGTGTCGTGGTGCGCCTGCAGATGGGTGAATCCTTTGAGCCCAGGAGGTCAAGGCTGCAGTGAGTTCTGTTCCTGCCACTGTACTCCAGCCTAGGAGACACAGAGAGACTCTGTCTCTAAATAAATAAATAAAATAAATCCATCTCCAGGATCCTATTAGCACAAAAGAACTTTGATATGATGCCTATTTCAAACTATAAAACATACACGCCACAAATTTTCTTCCTCTTATTTAGTAGTCAGTAGTATAATTACCGTAGGAACGCCGATTTTAAAGACTCTATTAAGCATAAATTATGTTAAGACAGAATCTATAACAGAAATTCTACGAATTCAAGAGACACTTAACCTGGTCATTTCCAAGCCTCAAATTACAGCCTTATCAGAATTCTATTGCTTGCTGGTACATCAACACTCTCTAGATACGTTTCATATACTGAGTTCATAGGACTCTGGCACCAACTCACAGTTCCCACCGGGCAATGAGCTCGCCCTTTGTTAGGGGCTACGAAGCGGCCCCGCCCAGCGCACTGCCCCAGCCCGACCCCGGGCTGACGCAGTCAGTGGTGCACGCGCACCCGCCCCGAGTCAGCACCTCACGAGAGCCGTAGGGTCGCCGCGCGGCTCGCCCCCCCCCCCCCCGATTGTGGCGTCCACGCTGGCCTCTAAGAGCCCCCGATGTGCTTTCTTCTCGAACAAGCTCTCTTTTTTAAAGCCTTGCACCTATAGAGACTTGGGGGTTCGTCACAAGACAATACATCTAGGGAAGTGGCTATGCCAGCAGGGACGCGAGGGTCCTTGACTGGGCAGCCTGGCAAGGAGAGCGCGCAGGCGCGAGGCAGAGGCAAGCCGCCCGGGTTCCCCGAACTTTGCACACGGGGGAAGTTGATTACACAAGAGGGTTTTTTTCGTTTTGGTTTGGCTTTTTGTATTTTGAAGAACCCAAAACCCCGGCAATAATTTCCACCACACTCCTAAAGGACAAGAAGAAGGGGAGGCACTGAACGAAGAGCAAGTGCGGTCACTATGGTTACCACCGCCCAGCTCAATTCGGCAGAGGGAGAAGCAGCTGCGGTCTAGGCCTTCTGCACCCACGCACCTAGCTGAGCCCAGTGCCCGCCCCGCCGGCCTGAGCGGAGGACTGTGGCGGGCACTAGGAGCCCCACCCCATTCCAATGAAAATGACACCTTTTAAGACCATTTTAATTATTTTTTTTAAAAAAGGCCGGGCATGTCGGCTCACACCTGTAATCTCAGCACTTTGGAAGGCCCAGGCGGAAGGATCTCCACGTCAGGAGTTCCAAAGCCGCCTGGGCAACACAGCGAGACCCCATCTCCCGGCGGGGGTCCCGGTGGGAGGAAAGCCGGGCGCGGTGGCTCAAGCCTGTAATCCCAGCACTTTGGGAGGCCAAGGTGGGCAGATTAACTGAGGTCAGGAGGTCGAGACAAGCCTGACCAACATGGTGAAACCCCATCTCTACTAAACATACAAAAATTACCCAAGCGTATTGGCCGCCGCCTGTAGTCCCAGCAACATGGGAGGCTTAGGCAAGAGAATGGCTTGAACCCGAGAGGCGGAGGTTGCAGCCAGCCGAGACTGCACCACTGCACTCCAGCCTGGGTAACAAGAGTGAGACTCCGTGTCAAAAAAAAAAAAGACACCTCGCAAACATTCCACTCAGTGCCTAATGTAAGCCGGTCGGGGCACCACCCAGGCCCTGGGTCAGGACTGTTTTCCCGTTTCGAAAAGACTCCACCACACTCTACACGGCTCCACTCAAGAGCCGTTCCAAACATGGCGCAGGCAGGGGTGGAAGGCAGCCTCATTCCCGGGGCGCAAAGGGGAGACTAATCTCCAGGAAACTCGGACTACAGAATCGATAACCCCACAAGAAGCGAATTCCTATTCCGCGAATAGGCCTTGAGGAAAAAGTGGGTCGGGCACAAGCGAGCTGTTCAGACGCACTTCACATCAAAGACTCTGTGACAACACAGCGAGATGAAAATGACCCCGGGCGCAGGCGCGCGGAACCACGACTAGCGCGCTTTGGGACGACCCCTCCCGCTTCCCTCAAAGGCCAAGGAAGTGGCTCCGAGGCGCTTGCGCGGGGACGGAATGTTGGGGGGAGGGGAAACCCTTTCCCTTCTTTGTGAGAGAGAACCGCCCCCGCACGGCGAGCGCGCGCGCGCTCACGCACCACTCTCACACTCCGGCGCGCCCCGGGCTTTCCGCCCGGGTCTCGCGCGTGCGCGGAGAGGAAAGCCGCAGCGAAGTCGGAGGCTTTTTGCCGAGTTTCTCTGAGAAGTTTCTGGAAAGACGGAGCCAAAGGGACGCTGGGGGGTGGGGAGCGCAAGGAAGCAAGCGTTTGAAAGAAAGCGAAAAACCCCAGGCACACCGCCACACCTCCAACCTTCGAGCCACGGCCCAAACAGAGCCCAAGTCCACTGAGACCCTCACGCCAGGGAAAAAGCATAGGGACCGCGGCAGCCGCTCCTCCTTCTGCCACTGCTCAGTCCCCGGGATTCCTCAACATGGGGAGAGGGCAGGGGGTAGCCATGAGAAGCGTAGAGCGCCCACTGGACGTTTGCAAGGTGGAAGGAAAGCCGAAACCCACCCTTTGGAGCCGCCTCCGCGCACGGGCCCCCTCGAGTGGGCTCAGTACGTTAGGATTCAGCGTGGCCGCCGAAGCATTGGGTTGGGGGCGTCTTTCACTCATTGTTTCTAGGTTTTCCCTCCTCTCGGGCTCTGTGGTCGCTTCCCCGCCCGGCTTCACTTTGGTGGCCTGACGCTAATGCTGCGAGTGTGGGGAAACCGTAGTAACCTCGAGTCTGAGGGGCGCCCTGGGCGGCGGTGTTCCGTCGCTTCCAGCCGTTTCCCCTTTAAGGAAAGCCACCGAGAAGGGCCCGTGTGGCCGAGTAAAGGTAGCGTGCGCCCGCACAAAGGCACCGCGTTGTTGGCGGCCCTGGACGCGGTCGCAGGTGACGCCGGGCGCCCTGGGCTGGGCGGCGTGGGAAGACCGGGGCGCCTGGGCGGGTAGAACGACGTTGGCGCTCGCGGGGCCGGGCCGGGGGAGGAAGCCACGGCATCTAGCAGGTGCCTCTCCGCGGCCGGGCGACTGCCATTTTGTAGTGCGGTCGCCGCCATTTCGCGCGGCCGAGGGGCGGGGTATGGGCGGAACGGCGGGCGCGCCCGGGCTGTCCCCCGGGGCGGCGGGCGAACGCGGCCCCTTTGTTCTTTCCTTCTCGGCTCGAGGCCCCAGTCTCGACCGCTGACTGCCTGGGAACCGGGCTGCGTTCGAGTGGCCATGCGGCGTCCGCAAGGCGGACTCTTCCGCCCTGCAAGCCTTTCGAAAGTGAGATTTCTCACCCCACCCTTGCAGGGTAGAGGGAACACGTTTTAAAGAGGGGAGGCCTAGAACCCAGCCGTGGGAAGTGGCTGTCTAAAGCCTTGTGCTGGTGCCAGTAGCAGACCCGTGCCCGTGCTGGGCTTTGAGCGATCATGGCGTTCTGCAAATAGCTCAACGGCAGAGCGTGCTCCTTACAGCTTCCTGTGCTGCCGGGAGGCCTCACAAAGGTGCTAAAACCCGGTGTCCCCAGAGATTGGCTTCTTTGGAAAAAAGAAAAAAAAAAGGGTAGGATGTCTTTGAAGTGCTGGAAGATGGAGTAGAATGAGACGTTGCTTTTCATTGGCTGGCCATGAGGCACGCACTGCGCAACTGTTTTCCAGATACGGGTTTATAGCCCATTATTTATATCCGAGCCATAAACTTGAACAATAGATTGGAATATCTTATTTCTGCCTGTTGAGAACATCTCCCATTTAACTTCTTTTTGAAGTCTCAGATGAGTATGTAAATAATACATTGACCCAATAGAATTTATTGTGTGCTTTCAAGCGTCATTTCAAATCCTGAAAGAGCTATTGTTTTTTTGATTTCAAAAGAAATATTTAAATGTGAGTCTTGGTGTTTTATTGCTAACGTTGTGGTTCGAAATCAACAAAGGCAGGAAATTCAAGAGAACTGCTGCTAAATTTGTCTTCCCCGTTTGCTTTCGTGCAAGGTTTTTTGGTGTGTGTGTGTTTTTTTGTTTTTAATTTGTTTTTCTTCACCACAGCGTGAGTTCATAAAAGAGCCAGCCCGTTTTGGCTCAAATCTATTGGCATCTCAGCTGCCATAGTTTTTTTATTTTATTACTATGTGTAATTATAGGAAGTTATTTGTTTCAGCAGTAGGAGGTAAAGCTTATAATGATGGGATGAAAAGGTAAAAAACATCTGTTGTTGACGGAATTGATCAGGATTTGGTGGCTTCCAGATGACATAAGTATCTGAGAAGAGGCTTTTGGATTCCAAATAATTTAGTTTCATGATGACCAAAAGCACTGCATAGAGCTTTAAATTTTTATACTGTGTCTTTTGACATCAACTGTCTTTTTTTTTTTTGAGACAAGGTCTCACTCTGTCTTGTGGAATGGCGAAATCACAGCTCACTGCAGCCTCGAACTCCCTGGGCTCAGGTTATCCTCCTACCTCAGCCTCCTGAATAGCTGAGACAATAGGTGCGAACCACCATGCTGGGTTTTTGTTGTTGTTGTTGTTGTTGTTGTTTTTGAGAAGGAGTCTCTGCCCCTAGGCTGGAGTGCAGTGGCACGAGCTAGGCTCACTGTAACTTCCGCCTCCCGGATTCAAGCAATTCTCCTGCCTCAGCCTCCGCTGTACCTGGGATTACAGGCATGCCTCACCACGCCTGGCGAATTTTTGTATTTTTAGTAGAGAGGGGGTTTCACCATGTTGGCCAGGATGGTCTCGGTCTCCTGACCTAGTGATCCGTCCGCCTTGACCTCCCAAAGTGCTGGGATTACAGACATAAGCCACTGCGCCCAGCTAATTTTTTAACTTTTTGTAGAACTGGGGTGTCACCATGTTGCCCCAGCTGGTCTTGAGCGTCTAGGCTCAAGAGATCCTCTCAAAGTCTTGAGATTACAGGCGTGAGGCACCACGCCTGGCCTGTCCTTCTGGCGGTGAGAGCTTACAGAATTTGTTGTTGTTGTTAATGCTGTAGTTTTTTTTTTTCTTTTTTGTCTGCACAACGAAAATGAAATAGTATAAAGCTATTAGTTTTATTGGAAATTTGGAATCTGTTACAGTAGCCTGATAAGCAAATTATTATAGCTCTAATTAGCTGGGCAGTTTAGATGCGAAGAATGATTGCCCAGCACTTGAACAGACTAGAAGGATCTGTTTAAGCAGTCCTAATTCCTGGGGTTCATTTTTTTTTTTTTTTAATAAAACACATACTTTAGGCCGGGCACAGTAGCTCGGCGTGGTGACGGGCGCCTGTGGTACCAGCTACTCAGGAGGCTGAGGCAGGAGAATGGCGTGAACCCGGGAGGCGGAAGCCAAGATCTTGCCACTGCACTCCAGCCTGGGCGACAGAGCGAGACTCTCTCAAAAAACAAACAAACAAAAAAACACATAACTTTAAACCTTTAACCATTACATTTAACACAGAAAACACATCCTTTTGTTGTGCAAAAAAAAGGTGTTGATTTGTATTTTCTTAAAGAATGGGTGGTGTTTGCACTGTTGACATCTCCCTTATGACCCATGGTGTACATTTGCAAAACAGTTGAACAGAAATCCAGGGCTAACCTCCTCCCCATCCTCATATCGACCTCAAGACCAGCTTCTAAACCGAAAAACCCCAAACACTGTTGGAACTAGTGAACTTTAAATATACAGAGAACCATGTTCAAATAAACATTTTCAATCATGGCAATCTCATGATCTGCCCCAGAGGTGAAAAGGCCTTTGTTTATGTAGTCCTGGATCTCATTTGTGTTTGTCAAGTTAGATCACGACTAGTGAATTCCAGAATTGCCAATTCATTGTTCATATAGTTTTTCTTTCTTACTCTAAAACTGAGGTGTCTGAATTAATTCGTACCACATTTGTGTTCCCTAAAAGACGGTAGATGTTAACCAATACTTTGATTACACCCAGATTCTTAAGACAGTCAATGCAGAATAGAAATGGTGTGGGCTGGGCCGGGCATGGTGGCTCAAGCCTGTAATCCCAGCACTTTGGGAGGCCGAGGCAGGCGGATCACTAGGCCAGGAGATAGAGACCATCCTGGCTAACACGGTGAAACCCCGTCTCTACTAAAAATAACAAAAAAAAATTAGCCGGGTGTGGTGGCGGGCACCTGTAGTCCCAGCTACTTGGGAGGCTGAGGCAGGAGAGTGGCGTGAACCTGGGAGCCGGAGCTTGCAGTGAGCCAAGATCACACCACTGCACTCCAGCCTGGGTGACACAGCGAGACTGTCTCAAAAAAAAGGGTAAATGGTGTGAGCTAGGCCCCTTTTGCCCATACCTTTGGATTTGTTCCTTTTTTTTTTTTTTAATTCATTGTTCAAGGAAAGAACAGCTTCTTATGGCAAATTCTGGAATAGGAGAGAATTTAAAACAGCAATAACTTGTTCCTGGTAAAGATAAATTAAGTTCTTTAGAGACTTGAGTAATACGGGAAGTCCTTCAAAATATTTTTGGCAGCAGTTAGCACTCCCACATAGTGTAATAATTTTTTCTCCTTTGAGGCAAAACATTCAGAAAGTTGGTTATAAAATGCTTCCCTGTACTTCAGAAGTATTGGAGTTCAAAGAACAAATCCTTGCAGCAACAGTATGTTTCTTAGAAAAGGAGAAACATGGCTGGGCACGGTGGCTCACGACTGTAATCCCAGCGCTTTGGGAGGCCGAGACAGGCGGATCACGAAGTCAGGAGATCCAGACCCATGTGACCAACATGGTGCAACCCCGTCTCTACTAAAAAACGTAAAAATTAGTCAGGTGTGCTGGCACGCGCCTATAGTCCCAGCTACTCGGGAGGCTGAGGCAGGAGAATTGCTTAAACTGGGGAGGACAGAGGTTGCAGTGAACCAAGATCATGCCACAGCACTCCAGCCTGGGTGACAAAGTGAGACTGCATCTCAAAAAAAAAGAAGAAGAAAAATAGAAACACATCTATAAAAGTAAATGATGCTCCGGGGACACCCAACGTTTGTTTGTCCTGCCAGAGTACAAAATGGTCATCCCCAAAGCAAAAATCTGTCCTGACAAGTGTGCAGATGATATGAAACCTGTAGATTTATCATTTTGGCATCATGGTATAAGTGGCCTAGTTAGACATATCAAAAAGACTCTGAAAACTCAGGATTTTAATTTACTTGTTTAACAATTTTTGAGCATCAATGGGCCAGAGCCTATCCCAGGTGTTTAGGTACATCACTGAATAAAAGCAAAGCAAAGATCCCTGTTCTCATGGAGCTTACCCTGGTGGAGAAGGGAGACAGACAATAAGGAAATTAAATAATAGAAGTGGCAAGTGTTACAGTGAAATACAGTGAAGAATAATAGAGATTAAGCAAGTCTTGCAATTTTAAATGAAGTGTTTAGGATGGGCCTCAAGAAGGAGATGGTTTTACTTTTATTTGTACTTTTGTAGAGAAGGGGTCTCGCTATCACCCCAACTGAAATGCAGTAGTGTAATCCTAGTTCACTGCAGCCTCTAACTCTTTGGCTGGAGTGATCTTCCCGCTTCAGCTCCCCAGAGTGCTAGGATTATAGGGGTGTGACATGGTGCCCCAACAAAGAGATAATTTATGAATGAAGATTTGCAGGAGCTAAGGGAGCAAATTGTGGATATCTAGAGAAGAGACTGCAGAGGGAATCGTAAATGAAAAGACCTTCAGGGAGGAGCAAGCATGACTGGCACTTATGAAATAGAGGAAGGAAATCAGTAGGGTTGAAATAGAATGGTCATAGCTGGGCGTGGTGGCTCATGGCTCATGCGTGTGATCCCAGCACTTTGGGAGGCAGAGGTGAGAAGACTGCTTGAGGTCAGGAGTTCCAGGTCAACCTAAGCAACATAGGGAGACTAGTCTCTTGAAAATGTTACAATTACCTGGGCGTGGTGGTGTGGGCCTTTAGTCCCAGCTACTTGGGATGCTGAGGCAAGAGGATTGCTTGTGCCTGGGAGTTTGAGGTTACAGTGAGCTGTGATTGCATCACTGCACTCCAACCTGAGCAGCATGGTGAAACCCTGTCTCTACAAAAATATTATAAAAATTTATAAAAGTTATCCAAAAAATTTATAAAAGGCATGGTGGCGTGCACCTGTGGCCCCAACTACTTGGGTGGGAGAATTGCTTGAGCCTGGGAAGTGATTCGAGGCTGCAGTGAGCCTTGATTGAGCCACTGCACTCCAGCCTGGGTGACAGTAAGACCCTGTCTCAAAAAAAATAGAATGGTCAAGACGGGGCTATAGGATGAATGTCAAAGAGTCAGAGGAGTATGTGGGGCAGATCTATAGAACCTGGTAAACTGTAATAGGTTTATGGTTTTTAATGATATGACAGGTTTTAGAAGGATTGTCCAAGGTATTGAAAATAAGAGGCCCTGGGCTGGGCGCGGTGGCTCACGCCTGTAATCCCAACACTTTGGGAGGCCAAGGCAGGCAGATCACGAGGTCAGGAGATCAAGACCATCCTGGCTAACACGGTGAAACCCCGTCTCTACTAAAAGTACAAAAATAAAATTACCCAGGCGTAGTGGAGGGGGCCTGTAGTCCCAGCTACTCCTGGAGGCTGAGGTGGGAGAATGGGTGAACCCTGGAGGCGGAGCTTGCAGTGAGCTGAGATTGCGCCACTGCACTCCAGCCTAGGCAACAGAGCAAGGGTCCGTCTCAAAAAAAAAAAAGGCCCAGGGTAGAAGCAGGAGCCGAATGGATCAGTCATATCAGTAATCCAAATGAAGGGGAGGGTGGCTTTAATGACCAAAATGTATCCTAGAGAGAGAGAGAGAGAGAGAGAGAAGGCCGGGCGCGGTGGCTCAAGCCTGTAATCCCAGCACTTTGGGAGGCCGAGACGGGCGGATCACGAGGTCAGGAGATCGAGACCATCCTGGCTAACACGGTGAAACCCCGTCTCTACTAAAAAATACAAAAAACTAGCCGGGCGAGGTGGCGGGCGCCTGTAGTCCCAGCTACTCAGGAGGTTGAGGCAGGAGAATGGCGTAAACCCGGGAGGTGGAGCTTGTAGTGAGCTGAGATCCGGCCACTGCACTTCAGCCTGGGCGACAGAGCGAGACTCCGTCTCAAAAAAAAAAAAAAAAAAAAGAGAGAGAGAGAGATTGATTGTTTTCTTCAGATGGAGTCTTGCTCTGTCACCAGGCTGGAATGCAGTGGTGTGATCTCAGCTCACTGCAGCCTCTGCCTCCCGGGTTCCAGCGATTCTCCTGCCTCAGCCTCCTGGGGAACTGGGATTACAGGCACATGCCACCACACTGGGCTAATTTTTGTGTTTTGTTTTGTTTGTTTGAGACAAGAGTCTCGCTCTATCACCCAGGCTGGAGTGCAGTGTCACAATCTCCGCTCACTGCATCCTCCACCTCCCAGGTTCAAGCTATTCTGCCCCAGACTCCCGAGTAGCTGGGACTACAGGCACCCGCCACCATGCCCAGGTAATTTTTGTATTTTTAGTAGAGACAGGGTTTCACCATATTAGCCAGGCTGGTCTCGAACTCCTGACCTCAGATGATCTGCCCACCTCAGCCTCCCAAAGTGCAGGGATTACAGGCGAGAGCCACTGCGCCTGGCCTTTTTTTTTTTTTTTTTTTTTTTTCTGAAACAGTGTCTGTGTAGCCGAGACTGGAGTGCAGTAGTGCAATCTCGGCTCACCGCAACCTCCACCTCCCAGGCTCAAGCGATTCTCCTGCTTCAGCCTCCTGAGTAGCTGGGACAGCAGGCATGCGCTACTACTGCCTGGCTAATTTTTTTTTTTTTTTTTTGAGATTGAGTCTTCCTCTGTCACCCAGCCTGGAGTGCAGTGGTGGGATCTTGGCTCACTGCAACCTCCGCCTCCCAGATTCAAGCGATCCTCCTGTCTCAGCCTCCCGAGTAGCTGTGATTACAGGCATGTGCCACCCAGCTAATTTTTGTACTTTTTAGTGGAGACAGGGTTTCACCATGCTGGTCAAGCAAGTCTTGCATTCCTGACCTCCTAAAGTGCTGGGATTACAGGTGTGAGCCACAAGGCCCTGGATATACTTTAACAGTAAATCCAAGCAGACTTTCTGGTAGATTGAACCTGGGATTGATAAAAAGAGGAGTCAAGGATGAGCCAAAACATTTTTTGACCTGGGCAACTAAAAGAGTTGTAATGAAGGAGGACTGGATAGAGCAGTTCTGCAGGGGAAGATCAGAAGTTCAGTTTGGGCATGATCAATTTGAGGTATTTATTAGATATCAAATGGAGACGCTGGTGGGCTATTGGATATGTGGGTCTTGATTTAGGAGGAAGCTCTGGAGATGTATATTTTTATATATGCCCTTTTTGTATATTATGTATATTTGTGTGTGAGTTATCCTATAGGTAGCATTTAAAAGCATCAAACTGGATGAGATCACCAATGTAAATATAGAAGGAAATAGGATCAAGGAAGCCCTGAGGCACTCCACTGTTAAAAGGTCTGAGAAGAAGGTTTGCAAAGCAGGATGAGAAGGAACAACCAGTTAGGTTGGAGGATAACCAGGAAAGGGTGGTGTCCAGGAAGTCAAGAAAATGGAGTAGGTGGCCTAGCAGGGTGGCTCACACCTGTAGTCCCAGCACTGTGGGAGGCCGAGGCAGGCAGATCACTTGAGGTCAGGAGTTCAAGACCAGCTGGCCAATATGGTGAAACCCTAACTCTACTAAAAAAACACAAAAATTGGCCGGGCGTGATGGTTCATGCCTGTAATCCCAGCACTTTTGGAGTCCGAGGCGGGCGGATCGCCTGAGGTTAGGAGTTTGAGACCAGCCTGAACAACATGGAGAAACCCCTCTCTACTGGAAATACAAAATTAGCTGGGTGTGAGGCTGGGCGCAGTGGCTCAAGCCTGTAATCCCAGCACTTTGGGAGGCCAAGGCAGGTGGATCACGAGGTCACGAGATCGAGACCATCCTGGCTAACACGGTGAAACCCCGTCTCTACTAAAAAACACAAAAAACTAGCCGGGCAAGGTGGCGGGCGCCTGTAGTCCCAGCTACTAGGGAGGCTGAGGCAGGAGAATGGCGTAAACCCGGGAGGCAGAGCTTGCAGTGAGCTGAGATGCGGCCACTGCACTCCAGCCTGGGCGACAAAGTGAGACTCTGTCTCAAAAAAAAAAAAAAAAAAAATTACCTGGGTGTGGTGGCGCATGCTTGTAATCCCAGCTACTTGAGAGGCTGAGGCAGGAGAATCACTTGAACCCGGGAGGCGGAGGTTGCAGTGAGCTGAGATTGTGCCATTGCATTCCAGCCTGTGCAACAAGAGCGAAATTCGGTTTCAAAAAAAAAAAAAATTAGCTGGGCTTGGGCGGGGCTTGGTGGTTAATGCCTGTAATCCCAGCACTTTGGGAGGCCAAGGCGAGTGGATCACGAGGTCAGGAGTTCAAGACCGGCCTGGCTAACATAGTGAAACCCCGTCTCTAGTAAAAACACAAAAATTAGCCGGGAATGGTGGCGCACAGGAATAGTGGCTCTACTCGAGAGGCTGAGGCAGGAGAATTGCTTGAACCCGGGAGACGGAGGTTGCAGTGAGCCGAGATCGCGCCACTTCATTCCAACCTGGATGACAGAGTGAGCCTCGGTCTCAAAAAAAAAAAAAAAAAAAAAGTGGAAGAATGGTCAACTCTGAAATGCTGCTGAGAGATTAAGTTGAGGCATGAAAATGGAGTATCGTATGAGCAAGTGTAAGTCATTGGTGATCTTGACACGAGCTGTCTGGGTGGAGTAGGAGGCAAAAGCTTGATTGGAATGAATTGAAGAAAATTTTAAAAAAGTAAGTATGACCTTTGGAAAAGTCTGACAGTGAGGCTTAGAGGGGAAGATGCCAGAGACTGTGATGTTGGAAAGTACCTTCTGTTTTAGGAAGTTCCTGGGCCAGTGCAGCAAGTGGGAACTCAAAACCTTAGGGCTTCTGGAGGAATTGTTACGCTCCCAGGATATGGTCTCCTTCTACCCTCATTATCTGCTCCATGATGACATGAATAATAAATTATTTCGTGGGCGGGAGAACTCCAGCTCAGACGATCTTCCCGCCTCCATCTCCCAAAGTACTGGGATTATAGGCGTGAGCCACTGTGCCCAGCTATATTTTTCTTTACTTTTTTTTTTTTTTGAGACAGAGTCACACTCTGTCACCCAGGGTGGAGTGCAATGGCCTGATCTCTGCTCACTGCAACCTCTGCCTCCTGGGTTCAAGTGATTCCCCTGCCTCAGCCTCCTGAGCAGCTGGGATTACAGGCATGCGCCACCACACCTGCCTAATTGTTGTATTTTTAGTAGAGACAGGATTTCACGATGTTGTCTAGGCTGGTCTCGAACTCCTGACCTCATGACTTGCCTGCCTTGGCCTCCCAAAGTGCTGGGGATTACAGGCGTGAGCCACCTCACCCAGCCGTAATTTTCTTTTTAAAAGACTTTCTTCCCCCATATTGGACCCTGCTCTAGTTCCACCACATCCCAGTGAACAACAGTGAAATAAATAAATAGTCTACGTGCTTAATTTGAAAACATGGGCCGGGCATGGTGGCTCACACCTGTAATCCCAGCACTTTGGGAGGCCAAGATGGGTGGATTGCCTGAGGTCAGGAGTTCAAGACTAGCTTGGCCAACCCGGTGAAACCCCATCTCTAATAAAAATACAAATATTGGCCGGGCGCGGTGGCTCAAGCCTGTAATCCCAGCACTTTGGGAGGCCGAGACGGGTGGATCACGAGGTCAGGAGATCGAGACCATCCTGGCTAACACAGTGAAATCCCGTCTCTACTAAAAAATACAAAAAATTAGCCGGGCGAGATGGCGGGCGCCTGTAGTCCCAGCTACTCTGGAGGCTGAGGCAGGAGAATGGCGTAAACCCGGGAGGCGGAGCTTGCAGTGAGCCGAGATCGCGCCACTGCACTCCAGCCTGGGTGACAGAGCGAGACTCCGTCTCAAAAAAAAAAAAAAAAAAAAAACACAAATATTAAGGTTGGGCGTGGTGGCTCACGCCTGTAATCCTAGCACTTTGGGAGACTGAGGTGGGCAGATCACCTGAGGTCTGGAGTTCAAAACCAGCCTGACCAACATGGGGAAACCCCATCTCTACTAAAAATACAAAATTAGTTGGGTGTGGTGGCTCATGCCTGTAATCCCAGCTACTCAGAGGGCTAAGACAGGAGAATCGCTTGAACCCAGGAGGTGGAGGTTGCAGTGAGCTGAGATCGTGCCACTGCACTCCAGCCTAGGTGACAGAGCGCGAGTGATAGAGCGAAAAAAAAAAAGGAAAACAGATATATCACTCTGAGGTCAAGCTCCACCTTCAGAATTTCAGAATTTTTTTTTTTTTTTTGAGATGGGGTCTTGATCCCAGCACTTTGGGAGGCCAAGGCGGGTGGATCATCTGAGGTGGGGAGTTTGAGACCAGCCTGGCCAACATCGTGAAACCCCATCTCTACTAAAATCCCAAAAATTTGCTGGGCATGGTGGCACATACCTGTAATCCCAGCTGCTCTGGAGGCTGAGGCTGGAGAATTGCTTGAGCCCAGGAGGGAGGGGTTGCAATGAGTAGAGACCGCACCGTTGCACTCCAGCTTGGGCGACAAGCGTGAAACTCCCACTCAAAAAAAAAAAAAAGTCAAAATTTGTATTTGCTTTTTTTAATCATCCATCTCAGCCTTCTGAGTAGCTGGGACTACAGGTGGATGCCACTACACCCAGCTAATATTTAGTATTTTTGATAGAGATGGGGCTTCGCCATGTTGCCCAGGCTGGTCTCCAACTTCTGAGATCAGATGATCCACTCACCTGGGCCTCCCAGAGTGCTAGGATTACAGGCGTGAGCCACTGTGCTTGGCCAATTTATACTTTCAATGTATTACTTTATCGTTCTTTATTGGAGTATGTGATTAAATACAGATATAAAGTATCATGTATATTTTATTCTGAAACATTTATGCCTAATAGCTATTGAAACTTTTTTTTTTTTTTTTTACTCTTGTTGACCAGGCAGGAGTGCAATGGTGTGATCTCAGCTCACCGAAACCTCCCCCTCCAGCATTCAAGCAATTCTCCTGCCTCAGCTTCCTGAGTAGCTGGGATTACAGGCATGTGCCCACCACGCCGGGCTAATTTTATATTTTTAGTAGAGATAGGGTTTCTCCATGTTGGTCAGGCTGGTCTCAAACTCCTGACCTCAGGTGATCCCCCCCGGCTCAGCCTTCCAAAGTGCTGGGATTACAGACATGAGCCACTGCACCCAGCCAACAATTTTGGGATTTTTTTTTTTGAGTTGCAGTCTTGTCATTCTGTCGCACAGGCCAGAGGATGATGGTGTGATCTTGGCTCACTGCAGCCTCCACCTCTAGGGTTCAAGCCATTCTCCTGCCTCAGCCTCCCAAGTAGCTTGGACTACAAGCATGAGCCACCACACCCAGCTAATTTTTGTATTTTTGGTAGAGGCAGGGTTTCACCATGTTGGCCAGGCTGGTCTGGAACTCCTGACCTCAGGTGATCTGCCCACCTTGGCCTCCTAAAGTGCTGGAATTACTGGTGTGAGCCACCACGCCCAGCCCACAATTTTTTTTTTTAATACATTTTCTAATTATTTATTTATTTTTATTTTATTTTTTTTTGAGATGGAGTCTCGCTCTGTGGCCCAGGCTGGAGTGCAGTGGCCGGATGTTGGCTCACTGCAAGCTCCACCTCCCGGGTTTATGCCATTCTCCTGCCTCCGCCTCCCCAGTAGCTGGGACTAAAGGCGCCCGCCACCTTGCCCTGCTAGTTTTTTTTGTATTTTTTAGTAGAGACGGGGTTTCACCGGGTTAGCCAGGATGGTCTCAATCTCCTGACCTCGTGATCCACCCATCTCGGCCTCCCAAAGTGCTGGGATTACAGGCTTGAGCCACCGCGCCCGGCCTCTAATTATTTATGAAATGTTGCTCTCCAGCTTATGTAGAATAAGGTCTTCACCTGTTTTTCCTTTGTCCTAGCACACACTATACTTCTGTCATTTACACTCATTTATACTGGTAGAGATTTAGGGATTGGATTCAGTCTGGAAGCATTGGGAGGCAGATGTTGCAGTGAGCTAAGATCATACCACTGCATTCCAGCCTAGGGGACAGAGTGAGACTCCCTCTCAAAAAAAAAAAAAGCTTGGGGGTGTTGAGGAAAGCTGTCTTCTAAAATGGAATATCAGGATTTCGAGGGATTCTGATACATCCTTTGAATTATCTGCTTCGTGGGACTTTTCTCACTTCTCCTAAGAATCACTGCTGTGGAACTTAAAATATAGCTGAGGAAAAGATCATTTCTTTTTTTTTTTTTTTTTTTTTTTTTTTTTTTTTTTTTTTTTGTTGAGACGGAGTCTCGCTCTGTCGCCCAGGCTGGAGTGCAGTGGCCGGATCTCAGCTCACTGCAAGCTCCGCCTCCAGGGTTTACGCCATTCTCCTGCCTCAGCCTCCCGAGAAGCTGGACTACAGGCGCCCGCCACCTCGCCCGGCTAGTTTTTTGTATTTTTAGTAGAGACGGGGTTTCACTGTGTTCGCCAGGATGGTCTCGATCTCCTGACCTCGTGATCCGCCCGTCTCGGCCTCCCAAAGTGCTGGGATTACAGGCTTGAGCCACCGCGCCCGGCCAAGATCATTTCTTTAAGAAAGCAGTTGAGATGTATTTCTGATGGTATTAGTGCATTAGTTACGTGTAGAGTATATGTCATGAAAATTCTACTTCCTGGAGAGTGGTAAAATTTTTTTTTGTTTTTTGAGACAGAGTCTCGCTCTGTCGCCCAGGCTGGAGTACAGTGGCGCAATCTCAGCTCGCTGCAACCTCCGCCTCCCGGGTTCATACCATTCTCCTGCCTCCGCCTCCCAAGTAGCTGGGACTACAGGCGTCCGCCACCACCCCCAGCTAATTTTTTTGTATTTTTAGTAGAGACAGGGTTTTTTGAGACGGGAGTCTCGCTCTGTCACCCAGGCTGGAGTGCTGTGGCCGGATCTCAGCTCACTGCAAGCTCCGCCTCCCGGATTCACGCCATTCTCCTGCCTCAGCCTCCCGAGTAGCTGGGACTACAGGCGCCACCACCTCGCCTGGCTAGTTTTTTGTAGTTTTTAGTAGAGACGGGGTTTCACCGTGTTAGCCAGGATGGTCTCGATCTCCTGACCTCGTGATCCGCCCGTCTTGGCCTCCCAAAGTGCTGGGATTACAGGTTTGAGCAACCGCGCCCGGCCTTGAGACAGGGTTTCATTGTGTTAGCCAGGATGGTTTTGATCTCCTGACCTCATGATCCGCCCGCCTCAGCCTCCCAAAGTGCTGGGATTACAGGCGTGAGCCACCACGCCTGGCTGAGGGTGTTAAATTTTAAGAAAGGTTTGGGTTTTTTTTTTAAATGGAGTCTGGCTCTGTTGCTCAGTCTGGAGTGCAGTGACACAATCTCAGCTCACTTCAACCTCTGCCTCCTGGTTTCTTGTTGTTGTTGTTGTTGTGTTGTTGTTGTTGTTGTTGTTGTTGAGATGGAGTCTCCGTCTGTCGCCAGGCTGGAGTGTGATGGCACGATCTCAGCTCACTGCAACCTCCACTTCCCGGGTTCAAGTGACTCTCCTACCTCAGCCTCCCCAGTAGCTGGGGCTATAGGCACGCACCACTACGCCTGGCTAATTTTTGTATTTCAGTAGAGACAGGGGTTTCACCATGTTGTCCAGGATGGTCTGAATCTCTTGACCTCATGATCCTCCGCCTTCCAAGATGCTGGAATTACAGGCATGAGCCACCACGCCTGGTGCCTCCTGGTTTCAAGTGATTCTCCTGCCTCAGTATCCTGAGTAGCTGGGACTACAGGCACATGCCAGGATGCCTGGCTAATTTTTGTATTTTTAGTAGAGACAGGGTTTCCCCATGTTCGCCAGACTGGTCTCGAATTCCTGGCCTCAAGTGATCCACCCACCTCATCCTCCCAAAGTGCTGAGATTACAGGCATAAGTCACTGTGTCTGGCCTTAAGAAAGATTTCTCTCTCCTTTCAAAAGAAGATTAAAAAAGTAAGTACAGTATCCATTATATTGGGGACATTGAAATCCTGTGTACAAATATGCTGGATGTTTTCAAGTTTTTTTAAATTTTTTGAGACAGGGTCTTGCTCTGTCACCCAGCAGTGATGTGATCATGGCTCACTGCAGCTTTTAACTCTTGGGCACAAGAGATCCTCCTCTCTCTGCCTCAGCCTCCCAGGTATCTGGGAATACAAGAGCATGCCACCACCCCCAGCTTTTTTTTTTTTTTTTTTTGAGATGGAGTCTTGCACTGTTGCCCACGCTGGAGTGCAACGGCGTGATCTCGGCTCACCGCAACCTCTGCCTCCTGGGTTCAAGTGATTCTCCTGTCTCAGCCTCCCAAGTAGCTGGCATGCACCACCATGCCCAGCTAATTTTGTATTTTTAGTAGAGACAAGGTTTCTCCATGTTGATCAGGCTGGTCTCAAACTCCTGATCTCAGGTGATCCACCTGCCTTGGCCTCCCAAAGTGCTGGGATTACAGACGTGAGCCACCGCGCCTGGCCACCCCTGGCTAGTTTTTAAATTTTTTTGTAGAGACAGGGTCTCGCTGTGTTACCCGGTTGGGGAGTAGAGAATTCATGTGGGTTGGAGAGTGAAAAGAATTGACAGCATGACCTGAGCCCTGAAATAGGAGGGAAGGGCGCGTAAGCAAAGGAACTGGCTTTTGATAGTTCAGCTAGTAGAGGACTGGAAGATGGAATGTATGGGGGCAGATGCTGGCAAGCAAATGTGGTTGAGCAAGTCCATGCAAGAAATGCCACTGATTTACCAAGAGACAAGAGTCAAGATAATTATCTATGCTGGCTGGGCACTGTGGTTCATGCCTGTAATCCCAGCACTTTGGGAGGCCAAGGCAGGTGGATCACCTGAGGTCAGGAGTTCAAGACCAGCCTGGCCAACATGGTGAAAACCCATCTCTACTAAAAAAAAAAAAAATACAAAAATTAGCAGGGTGTGGTGGCACATGCCTGTAGTCTCAGCTACTCAGGAGGCTGAGGAAGGAGAATCGCTTGAACCTTGGAGTTGGAGGTTGCAGTGAACCGAGATCACACCTTTGCAGTCCAGCCTGGGCGACAGAGCAAGACTCTGTCTCAAAAAAACCAAAAATGATGCTTCACTTTTCCATATTAAGATAGGAAAAATGATAGAGTACGCCAGTCAAAATGAATGGATTCACTTTCTGTGTTCTTGGGCAAGTTACATAAACATTTTTGGCAGGGTCTTGGTGTGTTTTCTTTTTGACTGAGTGGTCATCTTCTAGACTAGTGCCTGGCAAACAGTAGTTGCTCGATAAATATTCATTGGATTAATTTTAGAAATTTATTAAATCTATTAAGTATATACAACACATCTACCCCACAGGGTTGTTTTGAAGATTCAATCAGGGCCGGGCGCGGTGGCTCAAGCCTGTAATCCCAGCACTTTGGGAGGCCGAGACGGGCGGATCACGAGGTCAGGAGATCGAGACCATCCTGGCTAACACAGTGAAACCCCGTCTCTACTAAAAATACAAAAACTAGCCGGGCGAGGTGGCGGGCGCCTGTAGTCCCAGCTACTCGGGAGGCTGAGGCAGGAGAATGGCGTAAACCCGGGAGGCGGAGCTTGCAGTGAGCTGAGATCCGGCCACTGCACTCCAGTCCGGGCGACAGAGCGAGACTCCGCCTCAAAAAAAAAAAAAAAAAAAAGAAGATTCAATCAAATCAGATAATAGATGTAAAAGTGCTTTATAATCTGAGAAATACTATTTAAACTATTTAAACTGTTTATGTTAGTATGAGAATAAAGTCCACTGAGTTTTTTTTTTTTTTTGGGACGGAGTCTCACATTGTCACCTGGGCTGGAGTGCAGTGGCATGATCTCGGCTCACTGCAACCTCCACCTCCCAGATTCAAGCAATTCTCCTGCCTCAGCCTCCCAAGTAGCTGGGATTACAGGTGCCCCCCCACCAACGCCCAGCTAATGTTTTGTATTTTTAGTAGAGACGGGGTTTCACTCTCTTGGCCAGGCTGGTCTCAAACTCCTGACCTCATGATCCACCCGCCTCAGCCTCCCAAAGTGCTGGGATTACAGGCATGAGCCTCCATGCCCGGCTTTTTTTACTTCTTACATGGATTTTTTTTAAAGCATAGAGGGATACACCAAGACTCTAATGATGCTGTCAACTGCTTTGAAATTCATGGATGGAGTATAACATTTTACAAAATACTTTTGCCCTATAAAACCATATAGTATTACAGAACTGTCTGTTTTGTTTTTTTGTTTGTTTTTTGAGACGGTCTCACTCCGTCACCCAGGCTGGAGCACAGTGACGCAATCTCGGATCACTGCAACCTCCACCTCCTGGGTTTAAGCGATTCTCGTGCCTCGCCCTCCTGAGTAGTTGGCATTACAGGCATGTGCCACCAGGCCTGGCTCATTTTTTTTTTTTTTTTTTTGTATTTTTACTAGAGACAGGGTATTTCGGTCAGGCTGGTCTTAAACTCTTGACCTCAAATGATCCTCCCCTCTCGGCCTCCCAAAGTGTTTGGATTACAGGTGTGAGCCACTGCACCTGGCCCTATAGAACTGTCAAAAGCATAATAAAAAGGCCAGGATCAGTGGCTCATGCCTGTCACCCCAGCACTTTAGGAGGCCAAAGTGGGAGAATCGCTTGAGGCCAGGAGTTCAAAAAAGACGGCATACAAAGCTGTGAAGTCGATTAGCTTTATGTTGTAAATTAAATCCCAAATTACATTTGTAATGCTGGGCATGTGAGTGTTATATTATCTCTTTTTGCTTTTATCCTTTCTTTTAAGACAGGATCTCACTCTCTCACCCAGGCTGGAGTGCAATGGTGTGATCATAGCTCACTGCAACCTCTCCACCTCCTGAACTCAAGCCATCTTACCCACTCAGCCTCCCAAACAGCTGGGACTAGAGGCACACACCACCCTGCCCTGCTAATTTTTGTACTTTTTGTAGTGATGGGGTTTTGCCCTGTTGCCCAGACTGGTCTTAAACTACTGGGCTCAAGCGATCCACCCACATTGGCCTCCCAAAATGCTGAGGTCAGAGCCACTGCACTCACCCAGCCCTCTTTTTTTTCTTTTCTTTTTTTCTTCTTGGTAGATTATAATTTCCAAAGCAAATGCAGCATTAGAGTTGTAACTTTCTGTGTAACAGAATTAAGTTGTTTTTTATGAGACAGAGTCTTGCTCTGTTGCCCAGGCTGGAGTGCAGTGGCATGATCTCAGCTCATTACAACCTCCACCTCCCAGGTTCAAGCTATTCTCCCACTTCAGCCCCTTGGGTAGCTGGGACTACAGGCACATGCCACCACGCCTGGCTAATTTTTTTGTATTTTTGGTAGAGTCGGGTTTCACTGTGTTGGCCAGGTTGGTCTTGAACTTCTGACCTCTGGTAATCTACTCGCCTCAGCCTGCCAAAGTCCTGGGGTTACAGGCATGAGCCACTGTGCCTGGCCAGAATTAAGTTTTAAATGTATGGATATTTCTGCTAAGGATTTCTTAATTCCTTCCTAACTAATCATACCCCAAGTAAACTGCACTATTCATTTTCATGATAAATCTGTATGGTCTTCCTGAATATTACAGGAGTGATCTGGACCAAAGTTCTAGCTGATAAAAATTTTGTAAAAATCTAGTTCAGTGCATTTCCATTTTCTCATGCGTTCCAGGGGCTAAAGTGAAGTTTGAAGGTAGTTTCCTGCCTGCTGGGGTTTTATTTAGAGAAGCCCTTATCATTGGTCCTGATAGAATATCTGCAAGGAGAAATGAATCAACTCATGCCATCATTTTCACATTTTTCATTACCACTGGAGATTAAGATATTACATAATTATCCAAGGTCATATCAGAGGATTCAGTGGAACAATTTAGGGTTAAATTTAGGAATTATACATTAGGAACTCATTGGGATTCCCATATGTGTAAGTGTTGCAATATGGGGATGTTTTATTACGCTACTAGCCTAGTTCCTGCTATTAACGCAGCACCAGGCCTTTCAAGATTATTTAGAAAAAAATGCTCAGGCATGGTGGCTCACACTTGTAATCCCGGCACTTTGGGAGGCCGAGGCAGGTGGATCACCTGAGGTCATAAGTTCAAGACCAGCCTGGCCAACATGGTGAAACCCCGTCTATACTAAATATATTTTTTAAAAGATTAGCTGGGTGTGGTGGCGGGCACCTGTAATCCCAGCTACTCAGGTGCGTGAGGCAGGAGAATCCCTTGAACCCGGGAGCCAGAGGTTGCAGTGAGTCGAGATCACGTCATTGCACTCCAGCCCGGACAAAAAGAGTGAAACTTCATCTCAAAAAAAAAAAAAAAAGAGAGAAAACAAATGCTCAGTTCTCAGAAAATCTTAGAAGCCAAGTTCAGACTAAGGAAAGATATTTGCTGGGTAATGTGACTTGGTCCCCTTCCTTGTAAAGCCAGAAGTACCATATCTGTTTTCGTAAATAGCCCCACCAGATTTTTCTAGGCCTAACTGTGCATCATGAAGCTAACCATTCTGCCTCTGGGGATCTATGCATTCTCAGTGATGTTTCTCTCCATCTGATGTGATAATCTGTACAAGTTTCCTATCGCCCAGGTCTGGGTCACGTTGAAGGATTGTGCCACATAATCTTTTTTTTTGGAGGCAGAGTCTCACTCTGTCTCCCAGGCTGGAGTGCAGTGGCGAGATCTCGGCTCACTGCAAGCTCCGCCCCCTGGGTTCATGCCATTCTTCTGCCTCGGCCTCCCAAGTAGCTGTGACTTACGGCCACCACGCCGGCTAATTTTTTTTTTTTTTTTGTATTTTTAGTGGAGACGGGATTTTACCGTGTTAGCCAGGATGGTCTTGATCTCCTGACCTCGTGATCCACCCACCTCGGCCTCCCGAAGTGCTGGGGGGTTACAGGCGTGAGCCACCGCACCCAGCCAATTGTGCCACATAATCTTAACCTACTTTTTCCTCTACTGCGTCGTTCAACAACAGTGGTGACACCCACAAAATATATCTGCCCTCACAGCAACACCAGTCCATCTTGCACCTGCACAGGACACTTTTTAATCTGAAGGATCTCAAAGCCCTTTGCATACATTAATTGTACTTTGTAAGTACCTCATTGCCTACAAGCCCTACTAGCCCCATTTTATGATTGGACATCCCGGAATAAAGAGATGGAACCTTTCTTTTTTTTTTTTTTTGAGACGGAGTCTGGCTCTGTCGCCCAGGCTGGAGTGCAGTGGCCGGATCTCAGCTCACTGCAAGCTCCGCCTCCCGGGTTTACGCCATTCTCCTGCCTCAGCCTCCCGAGTGGCTGGGACTACAGGCGCCCGCCACCTCACCCGGCTAGTTTTTTGTATTTTTTAGTAGAGACGGGGTTTCACCATATTAGCCAGGATGGTCTCGATCTCCTGACCTCGTGATCCGCCCGTCTCGGCCTCCCAAAGTGCTGGGATTACAGGCTTGAGCCACCGCGCCTGGCAAGGAACCTCTTCTTTAGTCTACTCAGAAAAGGACAATCCTGGGTCACGAGTCTACTTAAAACTGTCCCTTGGGCTCTCTGAGATCTAATTTTCTCCCTCTTCATGTTCCCCCAGTGCTCAGAAAACACTTAAAAGTGTCTCTGGGGGCTGGGCACGGTGGCTTAATGGCTGTAATCCCAGCACTTTTGGGAGGCCAAGACAGGCAGATCACGAGGTCAGGAGATTGAGATCATCCAGGCCAACATGGTGAAACCCGTCTCTACTAAAATACAAAAAATTAGCCAGGTGTGGTGGCGTGCATCTGTAGTCCCAGCTACTTGGGAGGCTGAGGCAGGGGAATCGCTTGAACCTGGGAGGCAGAGGTTTGTTGCAGTGCGCAGAGATTGAGCCACTGCACTCCAACCTGGCGACAGAGCGAGACTCTGTCTCAAAAAAAAAAAAGTTTCTCTGGGTGGTTCTCTCAAATGCCTGTCTTGCTTTTGCCTCTGATGTGGCCTCAGTGCTTTCCAGTCTAGCTAAATGTGGGGATTGTTTGTGCTTGAATTCACCTTTGTTGACGATTTGTCAAAAAAAAAAAAGGAAAACCTCTTAAATTTACACTGGTTTGAATGCATATATATCATCATCAGAAGCAGTTGAGACACTTTCTAATGCATTTTTTTCTTTTTTTCATTAGGACAGGATGATATATTCACTCTATTTTTGGTTCTCAGATAAGAGATTGTATTTTGGAGTCATCTTAATGAGTGCTGCCCTCTCGAGGTTACAGATGCAGCTGTCCATGCTAGAACCTAGGTTAGACAAGGGTGAGAATGAGCAGAGATAAGGTATATAAAAGGACCAAGTAGTCATTGTCATGAGAAGCTGAGAAACCTTTGTTTATCCACTTTTATATGGTAACGAAGTGAAAAGAGCACTAACAGGGAGCCAGAGTTATTTCTGCCATTGACTCTCTGTGTGATCTTAGGCCAGTCATTTTCTCTGTGCCTCAAATTTCCCATCAATGGAAGGGGAGCTACTGGTCCAGCCCAGGGGCCAGCAAGCTTTTTTATTTTATTTTTTATTTTTTATTTATTTTGACATGGAGCCTCGCTGTGTTGCCCAGGCTGGAGTGCAGTGCAGATATAATATATATATATAAACAAATGAGAAAAAGTTTTATTCCCATTTTGAGAGGCTGAGGCCAGTGGCTCATCTGAGGTCAGGAGTTCAAGACCAGCCTGACCAACATGGTGAAACCCTGTCTCTACTAAAAATACAAAAATTAGCTGGGTGTGGGGGCACACGTCTGTAATCCCAGCTATTTGGGAGGCTGAAGCAGGAGAATCGCTTGAACCTGGGAGGCGGAGGTTGTGGTGAGCCAAGATCGCGCCACTGCACTCCAGCCTAGGAAACAGAGTGAGACTCTGTCTTAAAAAATAAAAATAGGCCGGGCGCGGTGGCTCAAGCCTGCAATCCCAGCACTTTGGGAGGCCGAGACGGGTGGATCACGAGGTCAGGAGATCAAGACCATCCTGGCTAACACGGTGAAACCCCGTCTCTACTAAAAATACAAAAACTAGCCGGGCGAGGTGGCGGGCACCTGTAGTCCCAGCTACTCGGGAGGCTGAGGTAGGAGAATGGCGTAAACCCGGGAGGCGGAGCTTGCAGTGAGCTGAGATCTGGCCACTGCACTCCAGTCCGGGCGACAGAGCGAGACTCCGCCTCAAAAAAAAATAAAAATAAAAATAAAAAATAATAATAATAAAAATAAAAATAAAAAAGGGCCAAGCACAGTGGCTCACCCCTATAATCTCAGCACTTTGGGAGGCCAAGACGGGCAGATCACAGGGTCAGATATTCGAGACCAGTCTGGCCAACATAGTGAAACCCCATCTCTACTAAAAAAAAAAAAGAAATAGCTGGATATGGTGATGTGCACCTGTAATCACAGCTACTCAGGAGGCTGAGGCAGGAGAATCACATGAACCTCGGAGGCGGAGGTTGCAGTGAGCCAAGATCACACCATTGCACTCCAGCCTGGGTGACAATGTGAGACTCTTGTCTTAAAAAAAAAAAAAAGCCAAGCGTGGTGGCTCACACCTGTAATCCCAGCACTTTGGGAGGCTGAGGTGGGTGGATCACGAGGTCAGGAGTTCAAGACCAGCCTGGCCAAGATGGTGAAACCCCATCCCTACTAAAAATACAAAAATTAGCTGGGCATGGCGGCAGGAAGCTGTAATCCCAGCTATTCAGGAGGCTGAGGCAGGAGAATCACTTGACCTGGGAGGCAGAGGTAGCAGTGAACCGAGATTGCGCCACTGCACTCCAGCCTGAGAAACAGAACAAGACTCTGTCTCCAAAAAATAAAAAAAATTATTCCAATAAAACTTTTTTTTGTGGACACTGATTTTTGAATTTCATACAATTTCACATGTCATAATTAAATTATTCACAATAATCACGACATTATTTTTATTTTTATTTATTTTTTATTTTTTTTGAGACTGAGTCACTCTGTTGTGCAGGCTAGAGTACAGTGGCATGATCTCGGCTCACTGCAATCTCTGCCTCCCGGGTGCAGGCAATTCTCCTGCCTCAGCCTCCCGAGTAGCCCGGATTACAGGCGCATGCCACTATACCTGGGTAATTTTTGTATTTTTGGTAGAGATGGGGTTTCATCATGTAGGTCAGGCTGGTCTTGAACTCCTGACCTCAGGTGATCCGCCCACTTAGAACTCCCAAAGTGTTGGGATTACAGGTGTGAGCCACTGTGCCGATCTTTTTTTTTTTTTTTTTTTTTGGCCTTTTAAAAGATATAAAAGCCATTCTTAGTTCCCAGGACATCAGGAAAACAGGCAGTATGCTAGATTTGGCCCAGGCCCAAAGTTTCTGACTTCTGGACTGAATAGTTTCAGGCAGTACTTCCAATATAATTTCTTTCTTTCTTTCTTTTTTTTGAGACAGTGTCTCGCTCTGTTGCCCAGGCTGAAGTGCAGTGGCGCAATCTCAGCTCACTGCAACCTCTACCTCCCGGATTCAAGCAATTCTCCTGCTTCAGCCTCCTGAGTAGCTGGGACTACAGGTGCAATCACCACGCCCACCTAATTTTTTGTATTTTTAGTAGGGACGGGATTTCACTGTGTTAACCAGGATGGTCTTGATCTCCTGACTTCATGATCCGCCCGCCTCAACCTCCCAAAGTGCTGGGATTAGTGGTGTGAGCCACTGGGCCCAGCCTACTTCGAATATAATCTTACGCGATTTTATTTTTATTTATTTATTTCTGGAGACAAGATTTTACTCTGTCACCCAGGCTGGAGTGCAGTGACACCACCATAGTTCATCGCAGCCTTGAACTCCTGGTCTCAAGCTATCCTCCTACGTCACCCTCCTGAGGAGGTGCACCACTCCATGCCTGGCTAATTTTTTTTTTTTTTTTTTTTTTTTTTAGAGATGGATTCTCAGGCCAGGTGCGGTGGATCACGCCTATAAAAAATACAAAAATTAGCTAGCAGGAGTACTGCTTGAACCCAAGAGCAAGAGGTTGTAGTGAGCCAAGAATGCGCCCACTGGTTGTGGTGGTGTAGTCCCCGCTACTTGGATGGCTGAGTTGGGAGCATCACTTGAGCCCAGGAGGCAGTATGCAGTGAGCCAAGATTGTGCCACTGCACTCCAGCCTGGGTGACAGAGAAGACGCTGTCTCAAAAAAAAAAAAAAGAAAGAAAGAAAGAAAATAGGACCAGTTGGGCATAGATTTTGAGTGGAATGGAGTTAAGGCAAAAACATACTTTTTTTCTACTATTTTTTCTTTTTTGTTTTAGTAAGAGATGAGTTCTCGATCTGTTGCCCAGGGTAGAGTGTCACCTAGGCTGGAGTGCAGTGGCACCATCATAGCTCATTGCAGCCTCGAATTGTACTCCAGCTTGGGCAACAGAGTGAGACTCTGTCTCTAAATAAATAAATAAATAGTCCGGGCGCAGTGGCTCACGCCTGTCATCCCAGCACTTTGGGAGGCCGAGGCGGGCAGATCACGAGGTCAGGAGATCGAGACCATCCTGGCTAACACGGTGAAACCCCATCTCTACTAAAAATACATAAAAAATTAGCCAGGCGTGGTGGCAGGCGCCTGTAGTCCCAGCTACCCGGGAGGCTGAGGCGGGAGAATGGCGTCAACCCAGGAGGCGGAGCTTGCAGTGAGCCGAGATCGTGCCACTGCACTCCAGCCTGGGTGACAGAGCAAGGCTTCGTCTCAAAAATAAATAAATAAATAAATAAATAAAGGGAAGAGCAGTTGATTGGGGATGAGGAAACTGGGTCTTAGCCTAGCTGGTTGCTTACTATATGGCTTGAATAAGTCATTTCACTTCAGTTTCCACAGGTGCAATATGAAGATGAAAACTATCCTGCACACCTTACAAAACTAAGGTGTGTGTCTGAGAGTGGGAGGATAATGTGAGACGCCTTTGTCTTCTAAGCCACCTCTAGGCTCACACTGACTAGCAAGCTTTGCTTGTCCCTTTCCGTTGCAATGTTGCTGTCACTGTTACCCTATAATGTCTTTAATTGGCAGTTGCAGACCAAGGACCCACCCTTCCTTTAGTGACAGCTGACTGAAGCCTTCCAACTTCAGTTGTCCCAAGTCACATAGGCTGACTTATAAAAGCCATATCTGTGGCCAGGCGCGGTGGCTCATGCCTGTAATCCCAGCACTTTGGGAGGCTGAGCCGGGTAGATCACCTGAGGTCAGGAGTTCGAGACCGGCCTGATCAACATGGTGAAACCCCATCTCTACTAAAAAAATACAAAAATTAGCCAGGTTGGTGATGCACGCCTATAATCCCAGCTACTCAGGAGGCTGAGACAGGAGAATCACTTGAACCTGGGAAGTGGAGGTTGCAGTGAGCCGAGATTGCACCACTGCACTCCAGCCTGGGCAACAGAGCAAGACTCTGTCTCAAAAACCCATATCTGTTCTCTAGTCAGCTCCAAGGAAGTGCCTAGGTGGGAGAAACCCACACATCTCATCTAGTGGAAAAATAGTCATTGTTCCTTGCAATGGTTATTCAAATACACAATGCTTACGCTCACCTCAGGACTTTATCTATGCTGTTTCCTCTGCCTCTAAGGTCCATGCTCAAGTTCTGCACACGGAAGACTCCTTGATATCACTTACATCTCATTTCACGTGTCCCTCCCCTCCATTCTTTCCCTTGCCTTATTTTTCTTATTTCTATCTGCATTCTCTTGTTTACCTGTTTTTGTCTGCATCTCCCACTGGGATAAAAGCTCCAGAATATCTGGCAGTAGACACTCAGTACAATTAATCTCCCCAGCTTCTCCACTCTCAGCTTAGTCACCTCCCAAGAGCATCCCTCCTCCAGCCAGACCACACTGGCTTGCCCCAATGAGTGTTCATGCCTTAGGTACCGCCAGAGCTTCTTCTGGATACCCTATGACTACTTCTATCACTATACAACATTTTTACAATTATGACCCAGGTGCAGTGGCTTATGCCTGTAATCCTAGCACTTTGAGAGGCCAAGGCAGGAGGATCGCTTGAGCCCAGGAGTTCAAGACCAGCATGGGCAATGTAGGGAACCCCTGTCTCTACAAATAATAAAATTAACTGGGCATTGTGGTGTGCACCTGTGGTCCCAGCTACTCAGGAGACTGAGAGAGGAGGATCGCCTTAGTTTAGGAGGTCAAGGCTGCAGTAAGCTGTGATTGCACCCGTGTACTCCAACCTGCGTGGTAGAACAAGACCCTGTCTGAAAAAAATAAATAATAAAATTATCAATTTGTTGGCTGCTAAATTAGAACAGTTAGGAAAACAGAAAGTAGTCTAAGTGGTTCAGATAAAAGCGGACTTTGTGTAGAGCTGGAGGAGCATAGGAGGAAGAAATCATGAAGCCCACCCTGAGGGACTGTCCTTGGGTCAGAGACCACCTTACTCCAGTGGGGAGCTGTGCTGGAACAAAGGTCACCCCAGCCCTGTGGCCAGTTTCAGCTTCAAGAGGAAGTCCCTTGACTTACATGTCCAAGATAATATGTCAGAACTTCCTGAGGACTGAAGTCCTGACTTAGCTTTGCATCTACCTCAGAGACACACAGTGAATTGTTGGGTAGAATTTCTAGCCCTGGCTAACATTGTCCATTGGCACTTCCCGTGAATGTACTTTCTCTTCCCTTTCCTCTTCCCAATTCTGTACCCCTGGAATTCCAGCTCTACCTCCAGATTCACTTTGCAGAATGTGTGCCCCTCTAGCCCCCACTGGTCTCCAAGGTCCTATATGAAGAAGCACTTTCTTCACTGGCACTCATGTTGGCCTTTTTTCTACACATGTTCATATTATTCAGGTTTTTCTTTTTCCAGACGGAGTCTGGTTCTGTCTCCCAGGCTGGAGTGCAGTGGCACGATCTCGGCTCACTGCAAGCTCCGCCTCCCAGGTTTACGCCATTCTTCTGCCTCAGCCTCCCGAGTAACTGGCACTATAGGTGCCTGCCACCACGCCCGGCTAATTTTTTGTATTTTTAGTGGAGATGGGGTTTCACTGTGTTAGCCAGGATGGTCTTGATCTTCTGACCTTGTGATCCGCCTGCCTCAGCCTCCCAAAGTGCTGGGATTACAGGCATGAGCCACCGCACCTGGCCTATTCAGGGTTTTTTTGGTTTTGTTTTGTTTTTTTGAGATGGAGTCTAGCTCTGTCACCCAGGCTGGAGTGCAGTGGCACGATCTCGGCTCACTGCAACCTCTGCCTCCCGGGTTCAAGCGATTCTCCTGCCTCAGCCTCCTGAGTAGCAGGGATTACAGGCATGTACCACCATGCCCAGCTATCTTTTTTTTTTTTTTTTTTTTTTTTTTTTTGAGACGGAGTCTCTCTCTGTTGCCCAGGCTGGAGTGCGGTGGCGCGATCTCGGCTCACTGCAAGCTCCGCCTCCCGGGTTCACGCCATTCTCCTGCCTCAGCCTCCTGAGTAGCTGGGACTACAGGCGCCCACCACCACGCCCGGCTAATTTTTTCTATTTTTTAGTCGAGACGGGGATTTCACCGTGTTAGCCAGGATGGTCTCGATCTCCTGACCTCGTGATCCACCTGCCTTGGCCTCCCAAAGTGCTGGGATTACAGGTGTGAGCCACTGTGCGCCCAGCCTTTTTTGTATTTTTAGTAGAGATGGGGTTTGACCATGACAGCCAAGCTGGCTTTGAACTCCTGACCTCAAGTGATCCGCCCGCCTTGGCCTCCCAGAGTGCTAGGATTACAGGCATGAGCCACCCTGCCTGGCCTCCTATTCAAGTTTCATTTCCCCAACTAGATGATACACTTTGAGAGGAACTCTTTTGTATAGAACTTTGGAGTTCAAAGAGATTTTAGTGTTTATCTCATCCAAACTTCTCACCTAATGTCTGAATCCCCTTTATGAATCTCTGACAACTTTTTTTTTTTCTTTTGAAACAGGGTCTTGTTATGTCACCCAGGCTGGAGTGCAGTGACGCATTCGTGGCTCACTGCAAACTCTGCCTCCCTTATTCAAGCGATCTTCTCTACCTCCTCAGCCTCCTGAGTAGCTGAGACTACAGGTGCACACCACCACACCTAGCTAATTTTTGTATTTTTCATAGAGACAGGGTTTCACCATGTTGCCCAGGCTGGTCTTGAACTCCCGAGCTCAAGTGACGCACCTGCCTCGGCCTCCCAGAGTGTGGGATTACAGGCATGAGCCACCACACCCAGCCTCTGACAACTTCTGATTTCGTCTCTTGAAGACCTATCATTCTGGGGTTCTCCTGACCTAAAGAATAGAGGCTCAGTGCAGGGATAGAGGATGCTGAACACAATGTTGTTGAATTCATGCTACTTCTCCCTTAAGACTGAGTCAGCCCTTGGCTGGGTGTAGGTTGCAGAAGAGGGAGAACACAGAGAACTGTAACAACTTTTTGGCTAAAAATGTTGGGGAATGTTTCCAACAAACCTGTGTCCAGCCTGCCACTTATGCCTTGTGATTTAGCTCTTGCCCATTGTTATTTAGGGCAAGCGAATTACAAAACTTAAATCTCTCTTTTTTCCTCCTCTTAGTAAAGGCTATGAAGAACATTTGGCAGGAGCTTTGCAGCTAACAAAGCCCTTTCCAATACTTCAACTTGTTAGAACTCTTTGATGTAGGCAGTATTATCCTCACATTAGGGAGGAAACTGAGATTTAAACTAAGTCGTTAAGGTTGGCAGAACTAGCACTTAAACCCAGGACATTTAGCTTCAAAAAGCCTAGTGCTCCGTTTTAACTAAACAGTCACGTGTCTGAAAACCAAGCCGGGTGCAGTGGCTCATGACTGTAATCCCAGCACTTTGAGAGGCTGAAATAGGAGGTTCACTTGATCCCAGGAGTTTGAGACCAGCCTGGACAACATAGTGAGATCCCCGTTGCTAAAAAAAAAAATAATAATAATAATGTTTAAATTAGCCAGGTATGGTGATATATGTCCGTAGTCCCAGCTACTCGGGAGGCCGAGGTGGTAGGTACCTGAGCCATGATTGTGCCATTGCACTCCAGCCTGTGTGACACAGCAAGACCTTGTCTCAAAAAATAAATAAATAAATAAAATTTTAAAACCCCTCTGTTTTGCAAACAGTTCCCTCTGTTGTACAAAGGCCGAATTTGGCCCTGGAGAAAGAATCAGGGTCAGCTGGGTGCGGTGGCTCACGCCTATAATCCCAGCACTTTGGGAGGCCGAGGCGGGCAGATCACTTGAGGTCAGGAATTCCAGACCAGCCTGGACAACATGGCATAAACCCCGTCTTTACTAAAATTACAAAAATTAGCCAGGCATGGGGGTGCATGCCTGTAATTCTAGCTACTTGGGAGGCTAAGGTAGAAGAATCGCTTGAATCCAGGAGGCGGAGGTTGCAGTGCGCTGAGATCATGCCACTGCACTCCAGTCTGGGCAACGGAGTGAGACTCTGTCTCAAACAAAACAAAACAAAACAAAAACAGAAAGAAAGAATCAGGGTCAACAAATCAGTACAGATGCAGATTCCTCAGATGCCAGGAATCCTAGGATAAATGGCAGGGGCAAACCAAATACTTCCCATTCTTCACTCACCACCCTCCTCCGTCCAATAAAGAAGTAAAGAAATTCATCAAGTCCTCGTTGCCCCAGTGCATGGAATGTTTACCTGTGGACTAGGACTGGCCTACATGCCAAACAGGTCTTGCCTCCTGGGCGGCATGTTTGCAGGGGCTCTTGATGATGACGTTGGCCTCCTTCCGCACCCTCCCACTCCGTGGCTGTCTCACCTGAGATAACTTCCTTTTACATTAAGTGTGAGCCCTGGTAAATTAAAAAAAAAAGCCTCCAGGTGACATCATTTTAACACCAGTAACAATCACAAATCTGGGTGAATGAGCCGTAGAGTTTTTCTTGAGAGTAGTGCGCGTGCGTGTGTGTGTTTTCCACGGAAAAATAAAATGTATTACACAAACTATAAGTATTAATTACAGAAAAGTGGCCAGGTGCAGTGGCTCATGCCTGTAATCCTAGCACTTTGGGAGGCCAAGGCGGGCAGATTGCCTGAGCTCAGAAGTTTGAGACCAGCCTGGTCAACATGGTGAAACCCCGTATCTACTAAAAATACAAAAAATTAGCTGGGCATGGTGGCGCATGCCTGTAGTCTCAGGTACTCGAAAGGGTGAGGCACGAGAATCACTTAAGCCTGGGAGGTGGAGGTTGCAGTGAGCTGAGAACAACATGCCACTGAACTCCAGCTGGGGTGACAGAGCAAGACTGTGTCTCAAAAAACAAACGAAGTATTAATTACAGAAAGGTAAGCCTGGCCAATAAGACAGGAAAAGCAGCCCCACTGCAGATCCACACTAGTATGGAAACTTGAGGCACCACACACATGACTTTGCTGACTGGGGCAAAGGATGAACTAGTGAGCAAATAGTGCTAGGATAATCTGTAATCCTTTTGGAAAGAAATGAACTTGGATCTGATCCTACTACACAGAAAAAAAAAAGTCAAGAAAGCTGGCCATGATGACTCACACCTGTAATCCCAGCACTTTGGGAGGCTGAGGCGGGTGGATCAAGAGGTCAAGAGATCAAGACCATCCTGGCCAACATGGTGAAACCCTCTCTCTGTGGCAGCACGCACCTGTAGTTCTAGCTACTCGGGAGGCTGAGACAGGAGAATCACTTGAATCCAGGAGGCAGAGGTTGCAGTGAGCCGAGATCACGCCATTGCACTCCAGCCTGGCAACAGAGCAAGACTCTGTCTCAAAAAAAAAAAAAAGTCAAGATATTAAATATGAAAGCAACACTTTATTTTTTATTTTTGTCATTTTTGTTGTTGTTGTTGTTGTTGTTGTTGAGACAGAGTTTCGCTCTGTCGCCCAGGCTGGAGTGCAGTGGCCGGATCTCAGCTCACTGCAAGCTCCGCCTCCCGGGTTTACGCCATTCTCCTGCCTCAGCCTCCCGAATAGCTGGGACTACAGGCGCCCGCCACCTCGCCCAGCTAGTTTTTCTGTATTTTTTAGTAGAGACGGGGTTTCACCGTGTTAGCCAGGATGGTCTCGATCTCCTGACCTCATGATCCGCCCATCTCGGCCTCCCAAAGTGCTGGGATTACAGGCTTGAGCCACCGCGCCCGGCTTTATTTTTTATTTTAAGACAGGGTCTCTCTCTGTCACCCAGACTGGAGTACAGTGACATGATCTCTGCTCACTGTAATCTCTGCCTCCCAAGCTCAAGCTATCTTCCTACATCAGCCTCGCAAGTAGCTGGGACTACAGGGGCCCACCACCACACCTGACTAATTTTTGGTAGAGATGCAGTTTCACCATGTTGCCCAGCCTGATCTTGAACTTCTGGATTCAAGCGATCCGCCCTCCTCAGCCTCCCAAAGTGCTGGTGCTATAGGCGTGAGCCACCTCACCCAGGTGAAAGTGACACTTTAATATTTTCCGGAAATTATAGATGATTGTTAAGAGCTCAGGATAAAGAGAAGTTTCTGGCCAGGAATGGTGGCTCACACTGTAATCTCAGCACTTTCGGTGGCAGAGCGCCTGTGGTCAAGAGTTTGAGACCAGCCTGACCAACATGGTGAAACCCCATCTCTACTAAAAATATAAAAATTAGCCGGGCATGGTGGTACACACCTGTAATCACAGCTACTTGGGAGACTGAGGCAGGAGAATCCCTTGATGCCAGGAGGCAGAGGTTGCAGTGAGCTGAGATTGTGCCACTGCACTCCAGCCTGGGTGACACAGCAAGACTCTGTCTCAAAAACATTTTTCTTTTTTTTAAACAATGTACTTATTTTTTTAAAATTTTTTCTGAGATGAAGTCTTGCTATGTTGCCCAGCCTGGTCTCAAACTCCTGGGCTCTGATGATCCTCCTGCCTTAGCGTCTCAAAGTGTTGGGATTACAGGTACGAGCCACAGACAAGAGAAGTTTCTTTTTTTTTTTTAAGATGGAGTCTTGCTCTGTCACCCAGGCTGAAGTGCAGTGGTGCCTTCTCGGCTCACTGCAACCTCTGCCTCCCGGGTTCAAGCGATTCTCCTGCCTCAGCCTCCTGAGTAGCTGAGACTACAAGCACCCGTCACTTTGCCCGGCTAATTTTTGTATTTTTAGTAGAGACAAGGTTTCACCGTGTTGGCCAGGTTGGTCTCCAACTCCTAACCTCAGGTGATCCTCCCACCTCAACCTCCCAAAGTGCTGGGATTACAGGCGTGAGCCACTGCGCCCAACTGAAGAGAAGTTTCTTAAGATAAAAGGAAATGCAGACCGGACTTGATGGCTTATGCCTGTAATCCCAGCACTTTGGGAGTCTAAGGCAGGAGGATCGCCTGAGTAACATGAAACCCTGTCTCTACCAGAAATACAAAAAAAATTAACTGGGTGCGGTGGCATGTGCCTGTGATCCCAGCTACCCAGGAGGGTGAGGTGGGAGGATCAATTGAGCCTAGAAGGATCTTTTGAGCAGAAATCTCACCACTACACTCCAACCTGGGTGACAGAATGAGACCCCACCTCAAAAAATAAATAAATAAAAAAGACCAAAAGAAAAAAAAATTAGCGCCATCAAAACAAATCAAAAGCCATCTTAAAACAGAGAATCTCAGGCTGGGCACGGTGGTTCATGCCTGTAATCTCAGCACTTTGGGAGACCGAGGCAGGCAGATCACGAGGTCAGGACATCAAGACCATCCTGGCTAACACGGTGAAACCCCGTCTCTACTAAAAATACAAAAAATTAGCCGGGCGTGGTCGCAGTTGCCTGTAGTCCCAGCTATTCGAGAGGCTGAGGCAGGAGAATGGCGTGAACCCAGGACGTGGAACTTGCAGTGAGCCGAGATCACACCACTGCACTCCAGCTTAGGCTACAGATAGAGACTCCGTCTCAAAAAAAAAAAAAAAAAAAAAAGACGCTCTCAACTCTGGCTGCAGGAGCATCACGTAAGGAGCTTTTTTTTTTTTTTTTTTGAGACAGTGTTTTGCTCTTGTTGCCCAGGCTGGAGTGTGTAATGGTGCGATCTTGGCTTACCAAAACCTCCGCCTCCCAGGTTCAAGCGATTCTCCTGTCTCAGCCTCCCGAGTAGCTGGGATTATAGGCATGCACCACCACGCCCGGCTAATTTTGTATTATTTTTAGTAGAGACGGGGTTTCTCCATGTTGGTCAGGCTGGTCTCAAACTCTTTACCTCAGGTGATCCACCTGCCTCGGTCTCCCAAAGTGCTAGGATTACAGGTGTGAGCTACCGCACCTGTACCTAGCTAACTTTTTGTATTTTTTGTAGAGACAGGGTTTCACCATATTGCCCAGGCTGGTGTTAAACTTCTGATCTGAAGCAATCCACTTATGTTGGCCTCCCAAAGTGCTGGGATTACAGGTGAGCCACCACACTGGCATTATTCTTTAAAAAGTGTATTATGACCAGGCACTGTGCATAACAAAACAAAGCAAATGCATGTACATACTAAAAAATGGTAACTGCTGCCACTGCACCTGGCCCTTTCTAATTAAGAAAAAAAACTTTTTCAGTCAGGACCTCACTATGTTCCTCAAGCTGGTCTCGAACTCCTGGCCTCAAACAGTTCTCCCAAAGAACTAGTGGTGTGAGCCACCACACCTAGCCTCAAACTGTTTTTAAAACAAAAATGGGGCTGGGTGCAGTGGCTCATGCCTGTAATCCCAGCAATTTGGGAGGCCAAAGTGGGCAGATCATTTGAGGTTGGGAGTTTGAGACCAATCTGGCCAACATGGCAAAACTCCATCTCTACTAAAAATACAAAAACTAGCCAGGTGCGGTGGCACACGCCTGTAATCCTGGCTACTCGGGAGGCTGAGGCAGGAGAATCACTTGAACCTGGGAGGTGGAAGTTGCAGCGAGCTGAGATCACACCACTGTACAGCCTGGATGACAGAGCAAGACTCCTAAAAACAAAAAAAAATCTGCATACCATTCTGTCGCTTGCTTTTTTACCTACTACCTCAAAATGTTGAGGTTCATTCATCCAACAAGTATTTAGTTAGCCCTTAAATGTGTGCTCAAAAGCTAGGGACCCAGCAGTGTTCTTGCCTTCAAAGGATTTTCACTGCAGTGGAGGGGACAGATGATAGACAACGAGCAAGTAGTAATGAAAGACAAGAGGGAAATGACAGGTGACAGACAAGTTAATAGGGTCCATGCTCAGTGGCTCACGCCTGTCATCCCAACACTTTGGGAAGCCGAGGCAGGCAGGTCACCTGAGGTCAGGAGTTCAAGACCAGCCTGGCCAACATAGTGAAACCCCATCTCTACTAAAAGTACAAAAATTAGGCTGGGCACGGTGGCTCAGCCTGTAATCCCAGCACTTTGGGAGGCCGAGGTGGGTGGATCACGAGGTCAGGTGATCGAGACCATCATGGCTAACTCAGTGAAACCCCGTCTCTACTAAAAATACAAAAAAAAAATTAGCCGGGCGTGGTGGCAGGCGCCTGTAGTCCCAGCTACTCGGGAGGCTGAGGCAGGAGAATGGCGTGAACCCGGGAGGCGGAGCTTGCAGTGAGCCGAGATAGAGCCACTCTCCTCCAGCCTGGGAGACAGAGTGAGACTCTGTCTCAAAAGAAAAAAAAAAGGTACAAAAATTAGCCAGGCGTAGTGGCGCATGCCTGTGGTCCCAGCTACTCAGGAGGCTGAGGCACAATAATTGATTAGACCCAGGAGACGGTGAGGTTGCAGTGAGCCAAGATCGAGCCACTGCACTCAAGCCTGGGTGACAGAGTGAGACTTGGTCTCAAAAAACAAAGTTAACAGGAATGCAGCCTGTATGTTCTGGTGTCGTCTTTTAGCAATTCCATGAAGTACAATGGAGTTCCAAGTTTTCTCTGTGACAAAGGGATGCTGCTTTGTCACCTTTTTTTTTTTTTTTTTTTCTTTTCTACAGGGTAAGAGTCTTACCCTGTAACCCAGACTGGAGAGCAGTGATGCGATCACAGCTCACTGCAGCCTCCAACTCTTAGGCTCAGGGGATCCTCCCACCTCTTGAGTAGCTGAGACTACAGGTACATGCCACCGTACCTGGCTAATTTTTGTATTTTTTGTAGAGACAGAGTCTCACTAATGTTGCCCAGGCCGGTCTAGAACTCCTGGGCTCAAATAATCCTCTCACCTTGGTCACCCAGAATGTTGGGATTACAGGCATGAGCCACTGTGCCCAGCTGAGCCTTGATGTTTACATAGTGGTCTGGGGAGCCACAGCACTGACATCCCCCGGGAGGCTGTTAGAATTGCAGAATGTCAGGTCCCACCTCAGATCTATTCATTGAGCATTTTTGCATATTAACAAGATTCACAGGTGATTTGTATGCACATTTCAGTTGAGAAGGACTGGATTAGAATGGAAGATAAAAAATGGCAGATAAGGCATGGCGCTCATGCCTGTAATCCTAGCACTTTGGAAGGCCAAGGAGAGAGGATCACAAGGTCAGGAGTTCAAGACCAGCCTGGCCAACATGGAGAAACCCCATCTCCACTAAAAAAAAAAAAAAAAAAAAAAAATTAGCCGGGCGTGGTGGCAGGCGCCTGTAGTCCCAGCTACTCGGGAGGCTGAGGCAGGAGAATGGCGTGAACCCGGGAGGCGGAGCTTGCAGTGAGCCGAGATAGAGCCACTCTCCTCCAGCCTGGGAGACAGAGTGAGACTCTGTCTCAAAAGAAAAAAAAAAGGTACAAAAATTAGCCAGGCGTAGTGGCGCATGCCTGTGGTCCCAGCTACTCAGGAGGCTGAGGCACAATAATTGATTAGACCCAGGAGACGGTGAGGTTGCAGTGAGCCAAGATCGAGCCACTGCACTCAAGCCTGGGTGACAGAGTGAGACTTGGTCTCAAAAAACAAAGTTAACAGGAATGCAGCCTGTATGTTCTGGTGTCGTCTTTTAGCAATTCCATGAAGTACAATGGAGTTTCCAAGTTTTCTCTGTGACAAAGGGATGCTGCTTTGTCACCTTTTTTTTTTTTTTTTTTTCTTTTCTACAGGGTAAGAGTCTTACCCTGTAACCCAGACTGGAGAGCAGTGATGCGATCACAGCTCACTGCAGCCTCCAACTCTTAGGCTCAGGGGATCCTCCCACCTCTTGAGTAGCTGAGACTACAGGTACATGCCACCGTACCTGGCTAATTTTTGTATTTTTTGTAGAGACAGAGTCTCACTAATGTTGCCCAGGCCGGTCTAGAACTCCTGGGCTCAAATAATCCTCTCACCTTGGTCACCCAGAATGTTGGGATTACAGGCATGAGCCACTGTGCCCAGCTGAGCCTTGATGTTTACATAGTGGTCTGGGGAGCCACAGCACTGACATCCCCCGGGAGGCTGTTAGAATTGCAGAATGTCAGGTCCCACCTCAGATCTATTCATTGAGCATTTTTGCATATTAACAAGATTCACAGGTGATTTGTATGCACATTTCAGTTTGAGAAGGACTGGATTAGAATGGAAGATAAAAAATGGCAGATAAGGCATGGCGCTCATGCCTGTAATCCTAGCACTTTGGAAGGCCAAGGAGAGAGGATCACAAGGTCAGGAGTTCAAGACCAGCCTGGCCAACATGGAGAAACCCCATCTCCACTAAAAAAAAAAACAAAAAACAAAAATTAGCCGGGTGTGGTGGTGGGAGCCTATAATCGCAGCTACTCAGGCTGAGGTGGGAGAATCGTTTTAACCCGCGAGGTGGAGGTTGCAGTGAGCCAAGATCGTGCCAATGCACTCCAGCCTGGGCAACAAGAGCAAGACTCCATCTCAAAAAAAAAAAAAAAGGCAGATAAAGTGTTACATACCTTCAGTTCAATTAGGGATTGATGAGAGACGGTGTGACCTAAAACATTCTTCTGGGTTGAATTTGACCTTGTTGCCTGGACGGTCAATATTGTGGTGTTTATCCTCTTAGGGAGAGAACTCCAAAGACCGGATCATTTCCTTAATCTGCTTCTCTCACCAGGTGTGGGAATCCAGATTGCTTCAAAATCTTGAGCTGTTAAGGCTAGCAAGAGCCTGAGATGTCATCAGTTGAGCTCAATCCTTAGCTGCTGCCCTGCCCGCTTCTGCACACCCCCATTTCACAGGCAAGGCTCTGGGAAGGGCAGTGGTTTGCTCAAACCACCTATCAGCCCAGGGCTGGCCACAGTCCTGGGTCCCAGCCAGTAGTTATGTTTTCTCTAAGTTTTGGTCCATTTTTTTATCTTATTAATTCAGCCTATCTTTTTAGAAAAATGAATTTTAAAAACATATATGGCTAGGCACAGTGGCTCACACCTGTAATCCCAGCACTTTGGGAGGCCGAGGCGGGCGGATCACCAGGTCAGGAGATAGAGACTATCCTGGCTAACATAGTGAAACTCCGTCTCTACTAAAAATACAAAAAATTAGCCGGGCGAGGTGCCAGGCACCTGTAGTCCCAACTACTCGGGAGGCTAAGGCAGGAGAATGGCGGGAACCCGGGAGGCAGAGCTTGCAGTGAGCTGAGATTGCGCCACTGCACTCCAGCCTGGGCGACAGAGCGAGACTCCGTCTCAAAAAAAAAAAAAACAAAAAAAAATATTGGTTCTATTAGAAAAGTATCATTGTAGCAGCACGAGCCACAGACAAGAACCCGTCAGACACCGAGTTGTAGAAGGAAAGGACTTTATTCAGCTGGGAGCATTGGTGGACTCACGTTTCCAAAAACCGAGTTTCCTGAGTGAGCGATTCCTATCACTTTTAAGGGCTTGCAACTCTAAGGGGATCCACGTGAGAGGGTCGTGATCGACTGAGCAAGCAGGGGGTACGTGACTGGGGGCTACATGCACCAGTAATCAGTAATCCATCACCGGTAATCAGAACGGAACAGGACAGGACAGGGATTTTCACGATGCTTTTCCATACAATGTCTGGAATCTACAGATAACACAAGCAGTTCGGTCAGGGGTTGATTTTTAACTACCAGGCCCAGGGTGTGGTGCTGGGCTATCTGCCTGTGGATTCCATTTCTGCCTTTTAGTTTTTACTTCTTTCTTTGGAGGCAGTAATTGGGCATAAGACGATATGAGGGGTGGTCTCCTCCCTTATCATGTGCTTGTTGTAAAAAAATCAGAGTTGGGCACAATGGCTCACACCTGTAATCCCAACACTTTGGGAGGCTGAGAAAGGGGAATCACTTGAGCCCAGGAGTGCAAGACCAACCTGAGCAACACAGTGAGACCCTATTTCTATTTTTTTTTTTTTTTGAGACGGAGTCTCGCTCTGTCGCCCAGGCTGGAGTGCAGTGGCCGGATCTCAGCTCACTGCAAGCTCCGCCTCCCGGGTTTATGCCATTCTCTCGCCTCAGCCTCCCGAGTAGCTGGGACCACAGGCGCCCGCCACATCGCCCGGCTAATTTTTTGTATTTTTTTTAGTAGAGACGGGGTTTCACCGTGTTAGCCAGGATGGTCTCGATCTCCTGACCTCGTGATCCACCCGTCTCGGCCTCCCAAAGTGCTGGGATTACAGGCTTGAGCCACCGCGCCCGGCCCCTATTTCTAAAAAAAAAAAAAAAAAAAAAAAAAAAAAATTAGCCAGGCAAGAAGATGGTGTGTGCCTATGGTCCAGCCTACTCAAGAGGCTGAGGCTGGAGGATCACTTGAGCCCAGAAGGTCGAGGCTGCAGTGACCCATGATCGCACCATTGCACTCCAGCCTAGGTGACAGAACGAGACTCTGTCTTAGAAAAAAAAAAAAAAGCTTTAAAAGGGTGAATTTTGTATGTATGAATTATATCTCAATAAAGCTGTCATAAAAAAAAAAAAAAAAGCAGGCCACCGGACGCAGTGGCTCATACCTGTAATCCCAGCACTTTGGGAGGCCGAGGTGGGCAGATCACCAGAGATCAGGAGTTTGACCAACCTGGCCAACATGATGAAACCTTGTCTTTACTAAAAATACAAAAATTAGCTGGGAATAGTGGTGGGTGCCTATAATCCCAGCTACTCGGGAGGGCGAGGCAGGATAATCGCTTGAACCTGGGAGGTTGAAGTTGCAGTGAGCCGAGATTGCCCCACTGCACTCCATCCTGGGCAACAGAGTGAGACTCCATCTCAAAACAAAACAAAAAAAGCTAGAGAGAAGAAAGTAAAATATCCTTTGAGTCACCCAAGCCCATACTCTGCACAAGTAGCCACTCATTCATTCCATAAATACTCTCTGAGGGCCTGTTCTGTGCAGGCTATGTGCCAAGGGTTTACACCCTAGGAGCAGTGCCGCCCAGGTATCCGTCCCCCGTGACCGGTGACTGCCCCTCCTCTGTAATATCTATTGACTGACTTCTCTGACCTCACCTCCTTTCTTTCCTCCAGTGCCCCGGCTCCAGTAGTCCATGGATCCTGCCCCCTTCCCATGTACCTCAGCCTGCCTGCCCTCCGTGTCTTTCCTGCCCAGCTCACAGTTCATGATCAGGCTCCACCTCCACCCCCTCCTGCGGTCCTGACAAAGCCCCAACACTGGTCAGTCCCACTGCTCCACCTCCGCAGCATCTGCACCTGCACTTGGGCAGCTAAATGTCACACCACAGCTGCCTCCCTTTCAACTCATGACACAAAACCCAAGAGGGCCATTAGTGGATGCCAGGGTCATTCACTCTCCCCATGACCCTTGCACCCCTCTTTTCTCCTCTCTATAAAATAAGGGCAATAATATTTCTGTCTCCCGGGGCTGTTGTTAGTAGTAGGTCCTTGCTGGGGGGCAGCCACTGGGGTTATTTCCTCTAGTCCTCAGTCCAAGTGTTCCCCGGTGTCTTGGTCTCCGCGGAGTCCCACCCTGCGGTCATTTTTTTTGTTCCACTGGTTGGGCAGGCATGGGCTGTCTGCCAGATCTGATCATCCTCCCAGAGACAGGAGGGACTAGAATGTGGCACCAGGCAGCAAAACGCATGGCTGAGCTCAGCAGGAGAGGAAAGCTTCCAACTTCCTGCAGCGAATGTCCTAGGTGATAGGTCAAGTCCAACCCAGCCAGTGAGGCCAACATGGAAACTTACTAGGGCCTCGAAAAGGTGTGTGTGGGAGTTCCGAGAGGAGTGGAGACAGCTGGCATCCCTGTCTGGACCCACAGGGCAGGGCAAGGAGAGGAGATGGCCCCGCCCCCAGGAATCCAGGCCGCACCTCCCTCCAGGGAACTGAGATCAAAACCGGGAGGAAGGAGGAGTGTGAACCTTGCGCCCAGTGACTCACTGCATCCCCCTAGGGCAAGTGCTCTCACCCGTGGAGGAATCCTGCCCTCCTTCCCACTGATGGGACCATCTGCACTGGGTCAGCCTGTGTTCATCACTGACCTGATTCACCTGCACGCCTTCATTCCCCCACCTTCATCCTCCTCCTCGCAGGGTGTTCTGATGTTTGCAGGTGCCTGCCTGTGTTTATAAGTAGGTCTTGGAAGATAAGAGAGGCAGTGGAGGCCGGGCGCGTGGCTCAAGCCTGTAATCCCAGCACTTTGGGAGGCCGAGACGGGCGGATCACGAGGTCAGGAGATCGAGACCATCCTGGCTAATACGCTGAAACCCCGTCTCTACTAAAAATACAAAAAAAAAAACTAGCCGGGCGAGGTGGCTGGCGCCTGTAGTCCCAGCTACTCGGGAGGCTGAGGCAGGAGAATGGCGTAAACCCAGGAGGCAGCTTGCAGTGAGCTGAGATCTGGCCACTGCACTCCAGTCCGGCGACAGAGCGAGACTCCGTCTCAAAAAAAAAAAAAAAAAAAAAAAAAAAAAAAAAAAGAGAGGCAGTGGGAGGGGTGGGAAAGCCCTGTTCTGGCAGTCAGGACACCCAGGGCTTGGCCACTAACCAGCTGTGGGAGCTCCACCGGTCTCACACCAGTCTCACACCCTCTCTGGGCCCCGGCCACCACCTCTGTGGTTATGGGCAGTTGGACTCGATGGCAAGTTCATCTGCCCTACCGGCTTGGGGTTCTACTGGCTGGGGGTCCTTCCTTCTCACCGTTGCCCTTGTGGGAAAAAGCCCCAACCCTGGCACAGAGTCTAGGAAGCCTTGCTGCTTTGGTTCCTGCCTGAGGCTGGCCCTCATCCTACCACTTCCCACATGCTCAGCCGCATTTAGCTGTACCCAGCTCAGAGAGCAAGCGCCTGGAGAGCTCTCGTCCCAGAGCCTCGCCTGACTGACCCCTGCACACCCTTTAGACCCAGCTCTGACATCATTTTCTCCATGGCCTGCCCTCCTGGACTCCTGACTGTGCCTCCCCAGCACAGGCTGTTCTCTTTTCTCCTTTTTCCATTAAACTGAGCTCTGTGCCAAGGGCAGTGACTGGTAGATGGGAGGGGTCAATTAGTATTTTATTAATGAGTAAATGACTGAATGAAAAAATGAATGAATGCAGTGGGATCTCTAGGCACACTGGAGTGGAGCCATTGTTTACTTCCTGCCCATGGGACTTGATTTGAAGCCATCCCAGCGTGGGCCATTGGGAGTTCTCCCCTGCCAAGGAGGGGTTGCTGGTCAGAGGGGTGCTGGAAGGCGGGGGGTGCTGGGGGAAAAGGTGCAGATTTGCAAAGGAGGTTCTGCTTGAGCTCCCTGCATGCCACAGCCCGTCTGAGCAGTCCTGGGAAGCCCCAGGCTGCCAGGCCCATGACTCACAGGCCCCAGAGAGCATTCTTAACCCTCCCTGACCTCCCCATCTGTCTTCTGATTGGGCCCTCAGGGTAACCCCTCATGGGTTTCTCTCCTGCTTCAGCCAGTCCCTCCCTGTGGTCTGAGATGTGGGATCCTGCTAACTGTAAAGGACCAGTTCAGGATTCCTGGGTCGTATGGTGATTTTTTTTTTTTTTTTGAGACGGAGTTTTGCTCTTGTTGCCCCGACTAGAGTGCAGTGGTGTGATCTCAGCTCACTGCAAACTCCGCCTCCCAGGTTCAAGCAATTCTCCTGCCTCAGCCTCCTGAGTAGCAGGGATTACAGACATGCGCCACCACGCCTGGCTCATTTTTTTTTTTTTTTTTTTTTTTGAGGCGGAGTCTCGCTCTGTCGCCCGGACTGGAGTGCAGTGGCCAGATCTCAGCTCACTGCAAGCTCCACCTCCCGGGTTCACGCCATTCTCCTGCCTCAGCCTCCCGAGTAGCTGGGACTACAGGCGCCCGCCACCTCGCCCGGCTAGTTTTTGTATTTTTAGTAGAGACGGGGTTTCACCGTGTTAATCAGGATGGTCTCGATCTCCTGACCTCGTGATCCGCCCGTCTCGGCCTCCCAAAGTGCTGGGATTACAGGCTTGAGCCACCGCGCCTGGCCTTTTTTTTTTTTATTTTTTATTTTTATTTATTTATTTTTGAGACGGAGTCTCGCTCTGTCACCCGGGCTGGAGTGCAGTGGCCGGATCTCAGCTCACTGCAAGCTCCGCCTCCCGGGTTTACGCCATTCTCCTGCCTCAGCCTCCCGAGTAGCTGGGACTACAGGCGCCCGCCACCTCGCCCGGCTCGTTTTTTTGTATTTTTTAGTAGAGACGGGGTTTCACTCTTAGCCAGGATGGTCTCGATCTCCTGACCTCGTGATCCGCCCGTCTCGGCCTCCCAAAGTGCTGGAATTACAGGCTTGAGCCACCGCGCCCGGCCTCATTTTGTATTTTTAGTAGAGACGGGGTTTCTCCATATTGGTCAGGCTGGTCACAAACTCCTGACCTCAGGTGATCTGCCTGCCTCGGCCTCCCAAAGTGCAGGGATTACAGGCGTGAGTCACCATGCCCAGCCATAATTTTTTGTATTTTTAGTAGAAATGGGGTTTCACCATGTTGGCCAGGCTGGTCTCAAACTCCACACCTTAGGTGATCCACTCTCCTTGGCCTCCCAAACTGCTGGGATTACAGGTGTGAGCCACCACGCCTGGCCCATATTGTGTTTTCCTGAACAATCCTTCCTGTGTTTATGGGCAGGAAAAAAGTTACCACACGTACTAGGTGAAGGTCACTCTGATTTTCTGAGACCCCTCACCATCCTCTTCCTACTTCGCACCTGTCTCCCGCATGCTATAGAAATTGGGTCAGGTCGCCGGGCGCAGTGGCTCACGCCTATAATCCCAGCACTTTGGGAGGCCAAGGCAGGCGGATCACGAGGTCAGGAGATCGAGACTATCCTGGCTAACATGGTGAAACCCCATCTCTCCTAAAAATACAAAAAATTAGCCGGGCGTGGTGGTGCATGCCTGTAGTCCCAGCTACTCAGAGGCTGAGGCAGGAGAATGGCGTGAACCTGGGAGGCGGAACTTGCAGTGAACCGAGATTGCGCCACTGCACTCCAGCCTAGGCGACAAAGCGAGACTCCGCCTTAAAAAAAAAAAAAAAAGAAATTGGGTGAGGTCCTCCACTCCTCTTCTCTGCCCTTTTCTCAGCCCCTCCCCCTTGTCCAGACATGACTCTCCACTCAGCCCAACTTTCCTGTTAGCGGAAGAGTGTCTGATGGCCTCCTCTCACCCCCTTGTTCTTACATCATCAGTGGGAGGCAGGGCATCCCGGAGCTCAGGCTTAAAAGCTTTCCTCTTTATCCCATTAGTTTGTTAGATAAGAAAGTTTCGATTTCAAAATAACTTTAGATTTACTGAGGCTTGGCATGGAGGCTCACACCTGTAATCCCAGCACTTTGGGAGGCTGAGGCGGGCGGATCACGAGGTCAGGAGATTGAGACCATCCTGGCCAACATGGTGAAACCCTGTCTCTACTAAAATACAAAAAATTAGCCGGGCGTGGTGGTGCATGCCTGTAGTCCCAGCTACTCGGGAGGTTGAGGCAGGGGAATCGCTTGAACCTGGGAGGCAGAGGTTGCAGTGAGCCAAGATCGCACCACTGCACTCCAGCCTGGTGACAGAGCAAGATTCCGTCTCAAAAAAAAAACAAACAACAACCAAAAAAACATCTCACGCAACTATGGCACATTTGTCCAAACTAGGAAACTGACATTGGTACAACATGACTCACCAAACTCCGGACTTTATTGGGATTTCACCAGATTTTCCACTAATGTCCTTTCTTCCTTTCCAGAATCCATCCCAGGAAACCATATGACCTTTAGTCATCTGCCATTGCATTCCTTTACGTGTATGATCAAGGTAATAATTCTGTTTTGTAGGTGAGGAAAAAAGTAATTCAGTGGCCAAGGGATGGCCCTGTCACATCTAGGAGACGAAGGCAGTGGAATAAAGGGTTTAGGACTTGGCTAAATTTAGAGACGGAATCTATGTGGTGTGACCTTAAGCCTTCGTCTCCCGGTCTGAACGATGGGATCATAGATCATTCCTTCCTTCCAGGCAGTGGTGGGGACTAAATGAGATAATACACATGGGTGTATACGTGCCCACGAAATGGTAGCTGCTGCTGTTGTTATTACTGTCAGTATCGTCATCAAGGAGCCTTGATCCCAGGCAGGCTGCCTAACTGCTGAAACCTAGCTTCCTGTTCAGCGTAGTCAATCATCCCACCTCTCCAGCCTCACCCCAAACAAGACAAACAAGAGCTCAGGAAATAAACATCAGTTGTTGACACCTTTCCTTAACCTCAAAACCTAGGTTGTGTCTCAAGGTCAAATAACTGGCTAGGAGCTTAACCAGAGAGAGAATGTAGTTTTTTTGTTTTGTTTTGCTTTTGTTTTTGTTTTTGTCGAGATGGGGTTTCACTCTGTTGCCCGGGCTGGGATAGAACTTCTGGGCTCAAGTGATCCTCCTGTCTCGGCTCCCAATGTGCTGGGATTATAGACATGAGCCACTTCACCCAGCCCAAGAATCTAGGTCTTGCTAAGACCTTGTTCCATCCACTGGGCAGAAACCCTCCCTCTTGTCTTCCTCCTCCCCTTCCCTCCCCTCCCTTCCCATTCAGAGACTGCTCTGGGGAACAGAGGCCACAGGCCAGCTGCTCTTAATTCCACCTCATGGGATGCCCCGCAAGGGACCCCATGACCTCCCCTGACCTAAAGGAGCTGCCACAAACACCTGATGAAGGAAGTGGTCCAAGGTCATTTTCATTTTCAAAAAAAAAGTAAAATCATGACTCCCACACAGATAGAAAATGAATCGGTATTAACCATTTTATTTAACTCATAAGGGAGCCAAGTGATGTTATAACCAGCTCAAAAGGGCAGTTAAGGGCCGGGCGCAGTGGCTGACTCCTGTAATCCCAGCACTTTGGGAAGCCGAGACAAGTGGATTGCCTAAGGTTAGGAGTTCAAGACCAGTCTGGCCAACCTGGTGAAACCCTGTCTCTACTAAATACAAAAATTAGCTGGGCATCATAGCACATGCCTATAATTCCAGCTACTTGGGAGGCTGAGGCAGGAGAATCGCTTGAACCCAGGAGGCGGAGGTTGCAGTGAGCCGAGATCATGCCACTGCGCTCCGCTCCAGTCTGGGTGACAGAGTAAGACTCTATCTCAAAAAAAAAAGGTGGGGGGGCAGCTAAGAACAGTCACATTCATAGGTCAGGAATATTGAAATGAATGTGCAAATGAAAACTGGTTTTTCAACAAGAGAGCGAGGGAGAACCTCTACTAGACAGTGCAATATATCATTTACCTACAATTTATAGAGCCAAAAAGTTGCTCAAAGGCAACAAAAGGCTAGAATCTGGTAACTAGGAAGGGTGTGCTGGGTGTAGCTAGTGCATTATTTTCCGCTGAATCACACACATTTTTTTTTCTGCAGAAGGAAGGTTATGAGCAGGGTATACTCCAGAGTTGCTAATCTAATGCTCACTCTCTGAGAATTAGTGTGAGTCATACAGGATACAAGGACCTTTCTGGATGGGATTGAGAAAATTATATCTCACTTGCAAGCAAGAGGCCTGCAGTCTAAACTCCCCCTCTTAAGATGCAGGTCTTGGCCTGGTGTGGTGGCTCACACACGTAATCCTAGCACTTTGGGAAGCCAAAGCAGGAGGATCACTTGAGCTCAGGAGTTCAAGACCAGCCTGGGCAACACAGAGCGACCGCACCACTTAAAAAAAAAAAAAAAAATTCAAGTCTTAGCTGGGCATGGTGGCTCACTCCTGTAATCCCAGCACTTGGGAGGCTGAGGCAGGAGGACTGCTTGAGGCCAAGAGTTCCAAACCAGCCTGAGCAACATGGTAAAACCCCATCTTTACAAAAAATTAAAAAAATTAGCCAGGTGTGGTGGTGCATGCTTGGGGTCCCAGCTACTTGGGAGGCTGAAGTAGGAGGACTGCTTGAGCCCACTGAGCCATGTTTGCACCACTGCACTCCAGCCTGGGCAACAGAGTGAGACTCTGTCTCAAAAAAAAAAAAAAAAAAAAAGCAGAGCTCAAGACATTAAAGATTTTTTTCAGTTGGACTTTGGCACCTGTGTTGCACGATGGGTTCTGAAACATTCTAGAATATGGATTTCTGAAGTCGGTCTGTAGTGGAGGACTACAGAGTTTTCACTGGACCTGCTTTGATCCTGGCTCTGCTGTGCAGCCTTGTGCAGTTATACCAGCTCTCTGATGTGCAGCTTCCTCCTCTCTGGTGATGTCAAAATTGCTACTTCATAGGTTATTTTGTTACATAAACTGTACATTAAAGTGAGGAGAACATTTTTTGGAAAATGTCCTCAGTCCCTGCAATTCTTCCTTATCAGCCCAGCCTCCTCCCCTCTCCCCATCCCTCCCATTCAATTCCCCATTTCCACTATTTGTCTCTCTAGCAGGGTAGGGAGGGGCTTGGGTTGCCCTGGAGGGGCTGGCCTGTGCTGGGTGAAGTTCACACCTGGATGTATCTTCGGGAAAGGGGCCTCTGGGGACAGGGTGACCATCGGAAAGGCTCAGGGTTCCCCAGTGCACCATACTGTCCTTTGTCCGAGCTCTGATTCTGTGCTTCCTGTGCCCAGATTCCCAGGTATGGAATTGCAGGGTAGCAGCATGGGGACTTCCAGCTGGGTCCCACCTAGCAGGTGGGGGTTTAAGCCAGTGAAGAATTCAGTCTCCTGACATAGATCTCCCTCCAAAAGGGCATGTGTCCAAGACAGTGGCAGCAATTCCACAGCCATATCACTCACTTTATAGTTTTTTGCTTTGCTTTGTTTTGTTTTGTTTTTGAGACAGAGTCTCGCTCTGTGGCCCAGGCTGGAGTGCAGTGGCGTGGTGCGATCTCAGCTCACTGCAACCTCTGCATCCTGGGCTCAGGTGAACCTCCCACCTCAGTTTCCCAAGTAACTGGGACCACAGGTGCTCACCACCATGCCCAGCTAATTTTTCTATGTTTAGTAGAGATGGAGTTTCTCCATGTTGCCCTTTTTCTTTTTTTTTTCCCACCAGTTGTCAAGTGATCCTTTATTGAAATATTTTCCTTTCTGCTTCTTAACTGGCTGGGCATTCCACAGCACCACTGTTAATGTGATCTATGATGTCATGAGGGTGGCGGCCATCAACATTACAGCCCACAGACTGGGCAGTCCCCAGGATCTCTTTAATGGTTCCAGAGAGTTCCCTGGCTAAAGATCGGTGCCACATCTGTCGAGCAATGTTGATGATCTCATCAAAAGTGATATTCCCACGGTGTTTAATGTTTTTCTGTTTCTTTCTGTCTGTTGGTGGTTCCTTGAGGGCTTCGATGATCAGGGCAGAGGCAGAAGGCACCACCTCAATCTGGGCCTGTCTGTTCTGAATGGTCAGTTTCACTGTAATCCTCAGGCCCTTCCAGTCATCCATTGCCTTGGCAATGTTACCACCAACCTTTTTTGGAGACAGACCCAGGGGGCCAATCTTGGGGGCCAGTGCAGAAGTAGTACCCGCTTCACCTCTGGTGCACCTCAGGTATACGACTTTGATTCTGTTGGGGTTGAACTTCAGCGGCATGGTGGAGACGGCTGGTGTTGGATGAACCCGGATTCGGAACAACTGAAGAAAGTTGCACCTTGGTCTCCTTCTTCTTCTTTTTTTTTTTTTTTTTGAGACAGAGTCTTTCTCTGAGATGGAGTCTAGCTTTGTCGCCCAGGCTGGAGTGCAGTAGCATGATCTTGGCTCACTGCAACCTCCGCCTTGTGGGTTCAAGGGATTCTCCTGTCTCAGCCTCCTGAATAGCTGGGACTACAGGCGCACGCCACCACGCCTGGCTAATTTTTGTATTTTTAATAGAGACGAGGGTTTCACCTTATTGGTCAGGCTGGTCTTGAACTCCTGACCTCAGGTGATCCACTGGCCTCAGCCTCCTAAAGTGCTGGGATTACAGGCGTGAGCCACCACGCCTGGCCCAGGCTGGACACTTTCTAGTTTTGCAATCTGTTCTCTCCTCTCAGCCTCACTGCAACCATGCGTGGTGGGTGGGCCAGAATGACCCTTCCCCTCTTGCAATTCGGAGAAGTTGACCCGGGTGAGCCCTGAAATAATTCATGCCCGGACTCCCCGTTCACCGGCCCATGCTGCCCTCTAGTGGCTGTGTGCGCACCTGCCTTTAGGGAGTCCAGGGTAGCCGGGACAACCCGCTGTCTGCAGACAGCAGTGGCCAGCCTTCCCAGGTTGGGCAGGGGACCCTAGGCAGGGACTGCCCCCTCAGGACCCCTCCAGCACTGCATGCCTTCACCAGCTCCTCTCCCTGTCTTGCAGCATCTGGTTTAGATGCATAGCTAGATGTATTATATAGGTATATTCTAATTGTGCTAAAATACATATAAAATTTACCATTACAACTAACTGTACAGTTTCATGGCATTAAGTACATTCACACTATTGGGCAACCATCACCACCATACATCTCCAGAACTCTTCTTTTTCTTTTCTTTTGAGATGGAGTCTCGCTCTCTCGCCCAGGCTGGAGTGCAGTGACCGGATCTCCACTCACTGCAAGCTCCACCTCCCGGGTTCACGCCATTCTCCTGCCTCAGCCTCCCGAGTAGCTGGGACTACAGGCGCCCGCCACCACGCCCGGCTAGTTTTTTGTATTTTTTTAGTAGAGACGGGGTTTCACCGTGTTAGCCAGGATGATCTCGATCTCCTGACCTCGTAATACGCCCGTCTCGGCCTCCCAAAGTGCTGAGATTACAGGCTTGAACCACCGCGCCCGGCCTTTTTTTTTTTTTTCTTAAGACAAGAGTCTTACTCTGTCACCCAGGCTGGAGTGCAGTGTTGTGATCTTGGCTCATGACAACCTCCGCCTCCTGGGTTCAAGTGATTCTCCCACGTCAGCCTCCCAAGCAGCTTGAACTATAGGTGCCCACCACCCCACCTGGCTACTTTTTGTATTTTTAGAGAGAAAAGTTTTCACCGTGTTGGCCAGGCTGGTCTCAAACTCTGGCCAGCTTTTTTTTTTTTTTTTTTTTTTTTTTTTGAGACGGAGTCTCGCTCTGTCGCCAGGCTGGAGTGCAGTGGCCGGATCTCAGCTCACTGCAAGCTCCGCCTCCTGGGTTTACGCCATTCTCCTGCTCAGCCTCCCAAGTAGCTGGGACTACAGGCGCCCGCCAACTCGCCCGGCTAGTTTTTTGTATATTTTAGTAGAGACGGGGTTTCGCCGTGTTAGCCAGGATGGTCTCGATCTCCTGACCTCGCGATCCACCCGTCTCGGCCTCCCAAAGTGCTGGGATTACAGGCTTGAGCCACCGCGCCCGGCCAGCTTTTTTTTTTTTTAAGACAGGATCTCACTCCGTCATCCAGGACTGGAGTGCAACTTCGACCTCCCAGGCTCAGATGACCCTCTTACCTTAACCCCTCCAGGAGCTGGAACTACAGGTGCACGCCACCATGCCTGGCAAATTTTTTGTAGAGACAGCGTTCTGCCATGTTGCCCAGGCTGGTCTTGAATTCCTGGCCCAAGTGATTCGCCTGCCTCGGCCTCCCAAAGTGCTCGGGTTACAGGCATGAGCCACTTCGCCTGGCCTCCAGAACGCTGTTCTCCTTCCCAGACTGAAACTCTGCCCCCATTAAACACTAAACTCCTCATTCCTATTTTTCCCCAGTTCCTGGAAACTTCTGGTCTACGTTGTCTTTATGAATCTGACTAGATACTCATATAAGTGGAATCATACAGTATCTGTCCTTTTGTGTCTGCCTATTTCACTCAGCACAATGTTGTCAAGGTGTATTCACATTGTGGCTGTGTTGGAATGCCATCCTTTTTTTTTTTTTTTTTGAGATAGTCTTGCTTTGTTGCCCAGGCTGGAGTGCAGTGGCATAATCTTGGTTCACACAACCTCTGCCTCCTGGGTTCAAGTGATTCTTCTGCCTCAGCCTCCCTAGTAGCTGGGACTACAGGCCTGCACCACCATGCCCAGCTAATTTTTGTATTTTTAGTAGAGACAGGGTTTCACCATGTTGGCCAGGCTGGTCTTGAACTCCTGACCTCATGATCCACCTGCCTCAGCCTCCCAGAGTGCTGGATTACAGGCGTGAGCCAGCGCGCCTGGCCTTTTTTTTTTTGAGATGGAGATCTTGCTCTGTCACCCAGGCTGGAATGTGGTGGCACGATCTCGGCTCACTGCAACTTCCACCTCCCCAGTTCAAGCGATTCTCCTGCCACAGCCTCCTGAGTAGCTAGGATTATAGGCGTGCGCTACCACACCTGACTAATGGCTAATTTTTGAATTTTTAGTAGAGACGGGATTTCACCATTTGGGCCAGTCTGGTCTTGAACTCCTGACCTCAAGTGATCCGCCTGCCTCGGCCTCCCAAAGTGCTGGGATTACAGATGTGAGCCACCGCACCCAGCCTGCCATCCTTTTTAAGGTTGAAGAATCTTCCATTGTCTGGATAGACCACATCTTGTCATCCATTCTTATGCTCATGGACACTTGTTTCCTTCCCCCTTTTGGCTATTGTGAGTAATGCTGCCATGAACATGGATGCACAAATATCTCTTTGAATCTAGAGAATATATTTTATCTCTGCTACTGAGTGTACCCAAAGGGAAGGGAAATCATCTTTGCCTGGGGTGTTCTGATTGTGTCTACACTTGGCAGGCGCCCTCCAAGTGAGAGCAGAGAAAAGGATGAAAAGAGGGGTGAAGGTTGGTTGGGAGGGTTGGGGTGGGAGAGGTGAACAAACATTATTGAACGCTCCCTAGAAGCATCACCTTATGGGATGATTTTTACAAGGGCAGACCAAAAAACAGAGGCATCTCCTAGAATTTCATCCAGGTAACACCCTTCCAAACACACTCAAACAGAAGCATGCTAGGACATGAGGAATTATAACAAGGCCATATATATATATATATGGTTTTTTTGTTGTTTGTTTTTTTTTTGAGATAGAGTTTTGTTCTTGTTGCCCAGGCTGGAGTGCAATGACGTGATCTCGGCTCACGGCAACCTCAGCCTCCCAGGTCCCAGGTTCAAGCGGTTCTCCTGCCTCAGCCTCCCAAGCAGCTAGGATTACAGGCATGCACCACCACGCCTGGTTAATTTTGTTTTTGTTTTTGTTGTGTTTTTTTTGAGACGGAGTCTCGCTCTATAGCCCAGGCTGGAGTGTAGTGGCGAGATCTCGGCTCACTGCACGCTCCGCCTCCCGGATTCACGCCATTCTCCTGCCTCAGCCTCCCACGTAGTTGGGTCTACAGGCGCCCACCATTACACCCGGCTAACTTTTTGTATTTTTAGTAGAGACAATGTTTCACCATGTTAGCCAGGATGGTCTCGATCTCCTGACCTCATGATCTGCCCACCTCGGCCTCCTAAAGTGCTGGATTACAGGCGTGAGCCACGGTGTCCAGTCAAATTTTGTATTTTTTGTAGAGACAGGGTTTCTCCATGTTGGTCAGACTGGTCTCAAACTCCCAACCTCAGGTGATCCGCCCGCCTCAGCCTCCCAAAGTGCTGGGATTATAGGTGTAAGCCACCGTGCCCGGCCTAAGAAGGCTGTATTTTAATGATAGGAGAAACCAAACCAAACCAAACTTGGTGACAGAGAGAAAGTGGCCCCTGAGAGCTGGGAGTTGGTCCGGCCTCGCAGCTGGGGTGTGGTGTGCTCCCAGTTCCCCCACATGAGGAAAGGTCACTCTGTGACCATGAGGAAGTGAGTCAAAATCAAAAGGAACACCACTCAGCAGTTGTCCTGAACGCGCATCTCAGGGCCACCTACACAAATGAGACTGTCCCCCGAACCTGTGCTGCTGCTGCGTCGCTCCCAGTCACAGCTGTAGATATAAAGGGATTGAGCCACTCAACCATACAATCACCCCGCTTTCAGACAGCACACATTCAGAGCAAACCCACACTTCCTTAAATCTTTCTCCAGATCCGATACCAGCACTAACACCGCTTCTGGAGACACCCGGTTTCACCGTGCTGTGCAGCCTCCCTTGCCACAGCAAGCATGATAAACCCAACTTCCTGGTGGTCGGATTTGATTGACAGGCACCAGCGCGACCATGGAGGCAGTGACAGCTAGAGAATTTCAGGGTTCAGGAGATGAGCCAGTGACTCATGAGCTCAGCTGAAATCTCTCAGCCTGATGCTTCCCTTTCTAGCACAGCAACCCTCCATGATAGATTAGAGCTGTTCCCACTTGACTGGGGTGGTGACTCATGCCTGTAATCCCAGATATTTGGGAGGCCAAGGTGGGAGGATTGCTTGAGCCCAGGAGTTTGAGACCAGCCTGAGCAACATAGTGGGACTCCATCTCTGTTTATTTATTTATTTATTTAGAGACGGAGTTTTGCTCTTGTTGCCAGGCTGGAGTGCAATGGCACCATCTCAGTTCACTGCAACCTCTGCCTCCCAAGTACAAGGGATGCTCCTGTCCCAGCCTCTCAAGTAGCTCATATTATAGGCATGTGCCACCAGGCCCACCTAATTTTTTTGTATTTAGTAGAGATGGGGTTTCACCACATTAGTCAGGCTGGTCGCAAACTCCTGACCTCAGGTGATCTACTCGTCTCGGCCTCCCAAAGTGCTGGGATTATAGGCATGCACCACTGTGCCCGGCCTCTATTTTTTTTTTTTTTTTTTGAGACGGAGTCTCGCTCTTCACCAGGCTGGAGTGCAATGGCGTGATCTCGGCTCACTGCAACCTCTACCTCTCAGGTTCAAGGGATTCTCCTGCCTCAGCCTCCCGAGTAGCTGGGACTACAGGTGCGTACCACCACGCCCAGCTAATTTTTTGTATTTTTAGTAAAAACGGGATTTCACCATGTTGGCCAGGATGGTCTTGATCTCTTGATCTGGTGATCCACCCACCTCAGCCTTCCAAAGTGTTAAAATTACAGGCGTGAGCCACCATGCCCAGCTTCTATTTTTATAATAAATTATATATATATATAATATATATATTTTTTTTTTTTTTTTTTTTTTTTTTTTTTTTGAGATGGAGTCTTAGTCTATCACCCAGGCTGGAGTGCAGTGGTGCGATCTTGGCTCACTGCAACCTCTGCCGCCCAGGTTCAACCGATTCTCCTGCCTCAGCCTCCCAAGTAGCTGGGATAACAGGCACCTGCCATCATGCCTGGCTAATTTTTGTATTTTTGGTAGAGACGGGGTTTCATCATGTTGGCCAGGCTGGTCTTGAACTCCTGACCTCGTAATCCGCCTGCCTTGGCCTCCCACAGTGCTGGGATTACAGGTGTGAGCCACCGCACTCAGCCAATAAATACAATTTTTAAAAATTGCTCCAGATGAGAACATCAAGCTGAGGGTTACTAACTTGTCCACGCTATTGAGTACAGAGATAGGTCTGAGATCTGGGTGGCCTGTCCCCAAACCAGGGCTCTTTCAGGCCACCAACTCTCTCTCGGCCTGTGCTCACCAAGTGAGCCTGGGGGTAGTGTGCGAGCTTGGAGAGAGACAGCAGCCCGGTTTTGTGCAGGGGCATGCCCTGGGGGAGAGCGATCTTCTTTATTTTTGAGACAGGGTGTCACTCTGTCACCCAGGCTGGAGCACAGTGGCAGTGGCACAATCGCGGCTCACTGCAGCCTCGACCTCCTGGGCTCAGGTGATCCTCTTACCTCAGCCTCCCAGGTAGCTGGGACTACAGGTGCACACTACCATGCCTGGCTCATTTTTCGTAGAGACAGGGTTTGGCCATGTTGCCACGGCTGGTCTCAAACTCCTGAGCTCAAGCCATCCACCCACCTCAGCCTCCCAAAGTGCTGGCACTGTGCCCAGCCTGACTGTTGATTCTTATTTTGAATCAGTCTATCACCCAGGCTGGAGTGCAGTGTTGTGATCTCAGCTCACTTCAACCTCTGCCTCCCAGGTTCAAGAGGTTCTCCTGCCTCAGCCTCCCGAGTAGCTGGGACTAGAGGCATGCACCGCCATGCCCAGCTAATTTTTGTATTTTTAGTAGAGGCAGTGTTTCACCATGTTGGCCAGGCTGGTCTGAAACTCGTGGCCTCAAGTGACCGGCCCACCTCAGCTTCCCTAAGTGCTGGGATTACAGGCATTGGCCACCATGCCCAGCCTGACTGTTCATTCTTAAAGCATTTGGCAGCTCTACTGAGGCCCCTGCAGCCAACCCCATTGGTGGTGGCTTGTGTCCAGAAGCACACCGGTGAGTTGGCCGGCCCCAGCCTCTGGTGCTGGGGATGAGGCAGGAAAGGAGCCCCTCCATCTGCTGAGCTGAGCCCCAGCACTCTTCAGACACTCCCACCACAGCAAGCAGATGCCCAGCAAACAGCTTTCTAGGGCTACTACCAAAGGCCAGCGTTTACCTGTGCGAGAGCTTATACGCAACACGGAAGAGCTTCTAACACGTATGTGTTTATTTTCATGTGTAAGAAGAAAAATGTAATAGCACGTGAACATGACTGCATGATACATGGCTCAGCACAAGACTAAAGTCAGAAGTGAGTGAAAACAAAATAGCATGTTGATTTAAGTGAAAGAACAGAACAGGAGGTCTTTGGTTAGAACAATTGTGGAGGTGGCCTGTGAATGCAGAAGTTCAGGACTCCCTGCTATAGGCTAAGGGCGAGATGCTGCCGTCTGGGCTGAAGCCCCTGGGGTTCTACAGAGAAGCCTGCCCAGTGCATGGCCCCTGTGGCATTCTCATGAGAGCCTATGGAACAGCAAGACCCCAGGGAGGCAAGCACATTTTGTTTAACTTGTCCATGTGCTACAAAATGTCTTAGAAGCGATGAAGCAACAATAATGATTCTCCTTCAAAGGGAAGAAGAACCTTCCAGGTGTGGTCTTAAGGAGGCAGGGGTTACAAGACAGGTGGGGCTGCAGGGCCCAAGTGGGACTTGAGGTCGTAACCAGGGGACTGCAGGGACACCTGTCCTGGCACCATCCTGGAGAAGTGCTTGTGTGTTTGAGGGAGAGGGGGTGCATGGTCCGAGTCAAGGCTGAAGGAGGCACACTCGGCCCCTGCACCCTGTTCGCAGCATGTACCAGGCTCTCACCCCATGCCTGCTGACACACTGCAGCACCCGGGAGGTGCCAGAAGGCAGGTGGGGGGCTGCTGACATCCCGGGGTGTCTGTGGACCACCCTTTCCTCCTGGGCCTGGGCCCTGGCCCCACTTTGGCACCACACTTTCCAGAGTGGCGAAGTCCATGGCTGTGCCCCACTGGATCCCATTCCTGTAAATGTGCGAACCAAGGGGAGGTGTTTGCTATTATGCTCCCCACTAAATCCAAAGAATGTTGGCTTCCATCATTTCAACCGCAATATTTTCAGAAAGTATTTTTTTTTTTTTTTTTTTTTTGGAGACAGAGTCTCGCTATGTCGCTCAGGCTGGAGTGCAGTGGTACCATCTCAGTTCACTGCAACCTCCACCTCCCCAGTTCAAGCAATTCACCTGCCTCGGCCTCCCAAGTAGCTGGGATTATAGGTGTGCACCACCACACCCAGCTAATTTTTGTATTTTTAATAGAAACAAGGTTTCCCCATATTGGCCCAGGCTGGTCTTAAACTCCTGACCTCAAGTGATCTGCCTGCTTTGGCCTCCCAAAGTGCAGGGATTACAGGCATGAGCCACCACGCCCAGTCTAAAAAGCACTTTTTTTTTTTGAGACGGAGTTTCCCTCTTGTCACCCAGGCTGCAGTGCAATCTCACTGCAACCTCTGCCTCCCAGGTTCAAGCGATTCTCCTGCCTCAGCTTCCCCAGTAGCTGGGATTACAGGCACCTGCTACCATGCCCAGCTAGTTTTTGTATTTTTAGTAGAGGCAGGGTTTCACCATGTTGGCCAGGCTGGTCTTGAACTCCTGATCTCAAATGATCCACCCACCTTGGCCTCCCAAAGTGCTGAGATTACAAGCGTAAGCCACCCTGCCCAGCCTCTAAAAAGCCCTTTTTAAGGGACCTTGGAGTTGTTCCTCAAATAGCTCAACCCTGCAAGCCAGGCTGGTCCCAGCACCCCTACCAGACAGCTAGTCAGTGAGAGGGGTCCAACTTCCCCCAGCTTTTCCCTGGAAGTGGAGTGGGGTCAGCAGGGAATTCTGGGGGTGACGCTCATGGTCCAGGAGACTTCTGATGCCCAGAGGGTAGAGGAGGAGTGGAAGGCCTGGGGGTACTCAGCCCCACTGTATCCTGGACAGGCTGGGCCGACTTGCAGGCTGGTCCCCATGGAGGCTCAGAAGGAAAGTGTGCAAGAGCAGGTCAGGAAGGGAAACCAAGTCAGGGAAGGGCCCCAGCCGGGGCTAGTGGTCCGTTCACTGCCCAGCAGGTACTCTCAGCAGCACCCGGCAGCACTCCGCTTCACGTGGCACGGCTTGCAGAAGAGACGGTTGTTCAGGGGGTAGCAGCCTTGGTCCGTGGGCTCAACAGACAGGAGGATCCTGCAGTCCTGAGGAGACAAAGACACATGTGGACCCGCCCTGGGCCTGGGCGCTGCCTGTACAGGGGAGGGACTCACTCGGCATCTGCCACATAAACCAACTACATGAGTGGATACACTCCCTAAGCGGGAGGAAGGAGGATGCTCGTTGCTGCCCTCCCAACACCTGGGCCAGGTCTCCATAAGGGAAGATGAGACACAGGCACAGAGGGAGGCTTTAATCCACATGGAGGTGCTGGAGAGGACAGACATTCACTGTCAGGAGAACTAAGGACACCTGAGGAAGTCCCCTGAGCATTCAGGGAAAGTTGGGCCTAGAAGGGCCTTAATAACCCCTTTATTATTTTTTAAAATCTGTTTTTATTATTTATTTTGAGACAGAGTCTTGCTCTGTCGCCCAGGTTGCAGTGCAGTGGCACGATCTCAGCTCATTGCAACCTCTGCCTCCCAGGTTCAAGCGATTCTCCTGCCTCCTGAGTAGCTGGGATTACAGGCATGCGCCACCACACCCAGCTAATTTTTGTATTTTTAGTAGAGACGTAGTTTTGCCATGTTGGTCAGGCTGGTCTTGAACTCCTGACCTCAAGTGATCTGCCCACCTTGGCTTCCCATATTGGGATTACAGGTGTGAGCCACTGCGCCCAGCCTCAACAGTCCTTTTAGAACATAAGTTCTGCGAGACAGGAACCCTGTTTATGGCGAAGTCCCCAGCCCAGCCCACCCCAGCACTGGCAGCTATGGTATCTGCTGATGAGTGTCTGGTCCAGTCCCTTCATTTCACAGGAGGGATACCAAGGTCCAGGGAGGAGTAGGCTCTGCCCCAGGTCACACAGCTGGTTCTGGAGCTGGGACCAGACCAGCACAAACATTAATATTTTCCTTTTCTTTTTCTTTTTTTATTGAGACGGAGTCTCACTCTGTCGCCCAGGCTGGAGTGCAGTGGCGCAATCTCGGCTCACTGGGAGCTCTGCCTCCCGGGTTCACACCATTCTCCTGCCTCAGCCTCCCGAGTAACTGGGATTACAGGTGCCCGCCAGCACACCCAGCTAATTTTTTTTATTTTTTATTTATTTTTAGTAGAGACGGGGTTTCACCATGTTAACCAGGATGGTCTCGATCTCCTGACCTCGTGATCCACCCGCCTTGGCCTCCCAAAGTGTTGGGATTACAGGCGTGAGCCACCGTGCCCGGCCAACATTAATATTTTCTATTTTTCGAATCACCAAAGGATTTCAGAATGAGGAACACAGGGACTGGGACTCGGGGCCCAAACTCTACCAACATCACTGTTCTGCCCCAGAAACCTCACCTGGGCACATGCTGGAGAGTAACCAAGGGGACAATTTGTGCACAGAGACTTGGTTCTGGGCACCCTTTGGAAGCTGCATTGATCCCACAAAAGAGTCCTTACAGGGGGCCGGGCGCGGTGGCTTACCCCTATAAGCCTAGCACTTTGGGAGGCTGAGGCGGACGGATCAAGAGGTCAGGAGTTCAAGACCAGCCTGGCCAGCATGATGAAACCCCACCTCTACAAAAAATATAAAAATTAGCTGGGCGTGGTGGCAGGTGCTTGTAATCCCAGCTACTCATGATGCTGAGGCAGGAGAATTGTTTGAACCCGGGAGGCGGAGGTTGCTGAGATCATGACATTGCACTCAAGCCTGGAAGACAGGGTGAGAGTCCGTCTCAAAAGAAAGAAAAAAATAATTCCTATAGGGACTACTTTGGGGTCACAGGTGGGCCTCCTGATGCCATAGGGACCAGGGTCTGCAATCTGCCTTGCTCCATGGTCAGCTGGGTGAGGTGCTCCTGTGTGTCTCCTCCCTGCAAGGCCACTTGGGTCTCTCAAGTGGACCATGGGCTACATAGTTGCAGCATCTGTGCCACCTGTTTGGCATTGTAACACATGCTGGAGGGCCACGTCAGACCTCTCCTAAATTACAACCAACTGGAGAAAACGCCTCATCTACCACCAAGTCTCACGACCTCCGCAAGGCAGCTGTGCGGTGGCTGAAACCTCACTGAACCCAGCCCACACAAGCATGGCTGGAACCAGTTTTCTGAGACGGTTTGCCTATTTCCCCCCCCCCCCTTTTTTTTTTTAAAGATAAGGTCTCGCTCTGTCACCCAGGCTAGAGTGCAGTGGCATGATCATGGCTCACTGCAGCCTCCACCTGCCAGGCTCAAGCAATCCTCCTGCCTCAGCTTCCAAAGTAGCTGGAACTACAGATGGGTACAACCATGCCTGGCTAATTTTTTCAAATTTTTTGTAAGATGAGGTCTTACTGTGCAGGCTGGCTTTGAACTCCTGGGCTCAAGTGATCCTCCTGCCTCAGCCTCCCAAAGTGCTGGGATCACAGGTGTGAGCCACTGCACCCCACCAGTTTCCCCATCTTTTTTTTTTTTTTTTTGAGACGGAGTCTCGCTCTGTCACCCAAGCTGGAGTGCACTGGCCAGATCTCAGCTCACTGCAAGCTCCGCCTCCCGGGTTCACGCCCTTCTCCTGCCTCAGCCTCCCGAGTAGCTGGGACTACAGGCGCCCGCCACCTCGCCCGGCTAGTTTTTTTTTTGTATTTTTTAGTAGAGACGGGGTTTCACCGTGTTAGCCAGGATGGTCTCGATCTCCTGACCTTGTGATCTGCCTGCCTCGGCCTCCCAAAGTGCTGGGATTACAGGCTTGAGCCACCGCGCCCGGCCCAGTTTCCCCATCTTAACGGGGACAATAAATCCCATCTCACAAGACTGTCACTAGGATTAAACAAGGTGATGTCAATGAAAGCATTTTATAAATTTTTTTTGTTTGTTTGAGATGGAGTCTCGCTCTGTCGCCCAGGCTGGAGTGCGGTGGCCGGATCTCAGCTCACTGCAAGCTCCGCCTCCCAGGTTCACGCCATTCTCCTGCCTCCGCCTCCCAAGTAGCTGGGACTACAGGCGCCCGCCTCGACGCCCAGCTACTTTTTTTTTGTATTCTTTAGTAGAGACGGGGTTTCACCGTATTAGCCAGGATGGTCTCGATCTCCTGACCTTGTGATCCGCCCGTCTTGGCCTCCCAAAGTGCTGGGATTACAGGCTTGAGCCACCGCGCCCGGCCGCATTTTATAATTTTAAAAATACTACCTATATATAAAAGCACTGTTATCCTTCCAACAATAGTCATAAATAATATGGACCCCAAAGCAAATAGAAATGGTGAGATGTGGGTGTGGGCAGTGCATGGAAACCCATTTTCTTCTTCTTTTTTTTTTTTTTTTTTGAGACAGAGTCTTGCTCTGTCACCCGGGCTGGAGTGCAGTGGCCGGATCTCAGCTCACTGCAAGCTCCGCCTTCGGGTTTACGCCATTCTCCTGCCTCAGCCTCCGGAGTAGCTGGGACTACAGGCGCCCGCCACCTCGCCCGGCTAGTTCTTTGTATTTTTTAGTGGAGACGGGGTTTCACCGCATTAGCCGGGATGGTCTCGATCTCCTGACCTCGTGATCCGCCCGTCTCGGCCTCCCAAAGTGCTGGGATTACAGGCTTGAGCCACCGCGCCCAGCCTCATTTTCTTCTTAGGTAACAGTACTCAACTCCTTCCAGGCTGCTGTGTTTCAAGAGCCTCACTTTTTTTTTTTTTTTTGAGATGGAATCTTGCTCTATTGCCCAGGGTAGATGGCTAGAGTGCAGTGGCACAATCTCGGCTCACTGCAATCTCTGCCTCCTGGGTTCAAGCGATTCTCCTGCCTCAGCCTCCCAAGTAGCTGGGACTGCAGGCGTGCGCCACCACACCCAGCTAATTTTTTTTTTTGAGACGGAGTCTTACTCTGTCGCCAGTGTGGAGCACAGTGGTGCAATCTCGGCCTACTGCAACCTCTGCCTCCCAGATTCAAGCAATTCTCCTGCCTCACCTTCCCGAGTAGCTGGGACTACAGACACACACCACCACATCCAGGTAATTTTTGTATTTTTAGTAGAGATGGGGTTTCACCATGTTGGCCAGGATGGTCTCCATCTCTTGACCTTGTGATCCGCCTGCCTCAGCCTCCCAAAGTGCTGGGATTACAGGAGTGAGCCACTGCACCTGGCCTAATTTTTGTATTTTTAGTAGAAACTGGGTTTTGCCATGTTGGCCAGGCTGGTCTTGAACTCCTGAATGCAAGTGATCCATCTGCCTGGGCCTCCCGAAGTGCTGGGATTACCAGCATGAGCCACCGTGCCTGGTCAAGAAGCCTCATCTTCTGACACATAACTTCTGGAGTCCAAATGGCGACTTACTACACCACCCTTGGCCAAGTCATCAAGACCACTGTGGGGGTTATTCGCTTCCTGACTTCCTGGCTCAGGAAAGTGCCAGTCACTGCTGGACTCATTAGGACAACGGTGCGGATAACAGCATTTAAACTTCCTCATTGGGCTTTCAAAATGCGCTATCAGCAGGACTTTGAACTATAACCAACAAAGACAATGTAATTACGCAGCAATTTATCAACTTCTCTACCCAGGTCCTTTGACAACCTCAGTGAAAATAGTCTCTGGGTCCCAGTATCTGTTTATATAAGTGGGAGTGAACAAGTGTTTCGAAATACTCATCGTGTAAGAGATCTGCTCTGGGGCTCTCCACTTAGGTCCCCCCCATAAAAGTTGCCACTTTGTCACCATCACCGGAGAAGACAGAAGCTTCAGTGACAAGGAGCCGGCAGTAGAAGGGGTGGGAGAGGATTTCTGAGCCTCCTCAGCAGGACTGACTACATAATTTGTAGGATCTTGGACAAAATAAAAATGTGGGGCCCCTTGTTCAGAAATTAAGAATTTTGGCTGGGTGTGGTGGCTCACGCCACCCAGCACTTTGGGAGGCCAAGGCAGGGGGATCACTTGAGATCAGGAGTTTAACGCCAGCCTGGTCAACATGGCGAAACCCCATCTCTACTAAAAATACAAAAATTACCTGGGCACGGTAGTGCGAGCCTGTCATTCCAGCTACTCGGGAGGCTGAGGCAAGAGAGTTGTTTGAACCTGAGAGGCAGAGGTTACAGTGAGCTGAGATAGTGCCACTGTACTCCAGCTTGGGTAACAAAGTGAGACTCAGTCTCTAAAAAAAAAAAAAAAAAAGAATTTCAGGCCGTAGGTAGTGGCTCACGCATGTGATCTCAGCACTTTGGGAGGCCAAGGTGAGAGGATCGCTTGAGCCCAGGAGTTCAAGACCAGCCTGGGCAAATTTTTGTAGAGACGTCATCTCTACAAAAATTTAAAAAATAAAAAAAATTAGCTGGGTGTGGTGGTGGGCACCTGTACTTACAGTTACTCAGGATGCTAAGGTGAGAGAACTGCTTGAGCCCAAACTTTCAAGGCTACAGTGAGCTATGATTATACTACTGCACTCCAGCCTGACTCCAGTCTCTGTCTCTATTAAAAACAAAGGCTGGGCGCAGTGGCTCACGCCTGTAATCCCAGCACTTGGGGAGGCTGAGGCGGGCAGATCATGGGGTCATGAGATCGAGACCATCCTGGCTAATACAGTGAAATCCCATCTCTACTAAAAAATACCAAAAAAATTAGCCGGGCGTGGTGGCAGGCACCTGTAGTCCCAGCTACTCGGGAGGCTGAGGCAGGGGAATGGCGTGAATCCAGGAGGCAGAGCTTGCAGTGAGCCAAGATCGCACCACTGCACTCCAGCCTGGGCAACACAGCGAGACTCCATCTCAAAAATAAATAAATAAATAAATTAAAATAAAAACAAACAAAAAAAATTCAAGAATTTGGCCGGGCGCGGTGGCTCAAGCCTGTAATCCCAGCACTTTGGGAGGCCGAGACGGGCGGATCACGAGGTCAGGAGATCGAGACCATCCTGGCTAACATGGTGAAACCCCGTCTCTACTAAAAAATACAAAAAACTAGCCAGGCGAGGTGGCGGGCGCCTGTAGTCCCAGCTACTCGGGAGGCTGAGGCAGGAGAACGGTGTAAACCCGGGAGGCAGAGCTTGCAGTGAGCTGAGATCCGGCCACTGTACTCCAGCCTGGGCGACAGAGCGAGACTCAGTCTCAAAAAAATAAATAAATAAAAAATAAAAATTCAAGAATTTAAAGAGAGCAATAGCAGAACTTTAAAGCTAGCATAGGACCCTTCTGATCGCCAAGTTGCGTGTGATGACACCTGGGCTAATCAGCTCGCCCATCTCAGCCTGACCCCTCTCTGCAGCCTAAAGTCCAGACTCTCTAGCCTGGCACCACAGCGCTTTCCTTCACTCTGGCCTAAACATTAACCATAACCCCAGCCCTCTACACTCCAGTCACATCTACAGACTTCCAATCTGGCCGGGCGCAGTGGCTCATGCCTGTAATCCCAGCACTCTGGGAGGCTGAGGCAGGTGGATCACTTGAGGTCAGGAGTTCAAGACCAACCTGGCCAACGTGGTAAAACCCCATCTCTACTAAATACAACAATTAGTCAGGCGTGGTGGCGCACGCCTGTAGTCCCAGCTGCTCGGGAGGCTGAGGCAGGAGAACCGCATGAACCCAGGAGGCGGAGGGTGCGGTGAGCTGAGATCACGCTACTGCACTCCAGCCTGGGCGACAGAGTGAGATGCCATCTCAAAAATAAATAAATAAATAAATAAATAAATAAAACAATTTAAAAGAGACAATTTCTTTTTTTTTTTTTTTTTTTGAGACGGAGTCTCGCTCTGTCACCCAGGCTGGAGTGCAGTGGCCGGATCTCGGCTCACTGCAAGCTCCGCCTCCCGGGTTCACGCCATTCTCCTGCCTCAGCCTCCTGAGTAGCTGGGACTACAGGCGCCCACCACCTCGCCCGGCTAGTTTTTTGTACTTTTTAGTAGAGACGGGGTTTCACCGTGTTAGCCAGGATGGTCTCAATCTCCTGACCTTGTGATCCGCCCGCCTCGGCCTCCCAAAGTGCTGGGATTACAGGCTTGAGCCACCACGCCCGGCCAAAAGAGACAATTTCTAAGTGAAAAAGTAACATTCAAAAAAGTTGATCTAGGCCGGGTGCAGTGGCTCACGCCTGTAATCCCAGCACTTTGGGAGGCCGAGGCAGGCGGATCATCTGAGGTCAGGAGTTCGAGACCAGCCTGGCCAATATGGAGAAGCCCCATCTCTACTAAAAATATAAAAATTAGCTGGGCATGGTGGCGGGCACCTGTAATCCCAGCTACTCAGGAGGCTGAGGCAGGGAGAATTGCTTGAACCAAGGAGCTGGAGGTTGCAGTAAGCCAAGATCATACCACTGCACTCTAGCCTGGGAGAGAGTAAGACTGTCTCCAAAAAAAAAAAAAAAAGCCGGGCACAGTGGCTCATGCCTGTAATCCCAGCACTTTGGGAGGCCAAGGCGGGCAGATCAAATGAGGTCAGGAGTTTGAGACCAGACTGACCAACATGGAGAAACCACGTCTTTACTAAAAATACAAAAAATTAGCTGGGTGTGGTGGTGCATGCCTGTAATCCCAATTACTTGGGAGGCTGAGGCAGGAGAATCCCTTGAACCCAGGAGGTGGAGGGTGCGGTGAGCCGAGACTGCACCATTGCACTCCAGCCTGGGCAACACGAGTGAGACTCCATCTCAAAAAAAAAAAAAAGGAAAAGGAAAAGAAGCTTCCACTTCCTCTGATTCTTCAGGCTTGCTTATGCTACTGTGGATTTTTACAGCTCTTTTCCCCTTTCTGGACTTCTTCTCCCCTCTATGAATATCTGGCAAACTCCTCCTCGTCCTGCAAGGCCCAGTCAAGCATTGCTTCCTACATGAGTGTCTTTGATTCTACCACCCTGGTTAGACCATCACTGCCTTCTTTATGCCACCGCTGATTTATTTTTTATTTTATTTTATTTTTTTTAAGATGGGGTTTCACCATGTTGCTCAGGCTAGTCTTGAACTCCTTAGCTCAAGTAATCCACCCATCTCAGCTTCCCAAAGTGCTGGGATTGCAGATGTGAGCCACTGCACCAGGCCCCCAAAGCTGATTTCTACATTCTCTTGCCTGGCACCTGGAAAGGGTACTGTGGTGTAGATCTGTCCAGCATCCTCTTCTCCCTTCCTCCGGTTGTAGCAACCCCTCTTTTTTTTTTTTTTTTTGAGACGAAGTCTCGCTTTATCGCCCGGGCGGGAGTGCAGTGGCCGGATCTCAGCTCACTGCAAGCTCTGCCTCTCGGGTTCACGCCATTCTCCTGCCTCAGCCTCCCCAGTAGCTGGGACTACAGGCGCCCGCCACCTCGCCTGGCTAATTTTTTGTATTTTTAGTAGAGATGGGGTTTCACCGTGTTAGCCAGGATGGCCTCGATCTCCTGACCTCGTGATCTGCCCGCCTCGGCCTCCCAAAGTGCTGGGATTACAGGCTTGAGCCACCGCGCCTGGCAACCCCTCTTTTTTATGTGGTTCTGCCTCCCTGGCCCCAGGGGTTATCAATCCTAGCACCCAGCCACAGTGACTGGCCCTGAATGGGCATGTGACCCTAGCTGGGGTGATTAGAGGCCTTCTAGGGACTGTCTGGCTTCCCTGGGTGTGATGTGCTCTGTCTTTTCCCTAGGGTTTCTAAGCTGGGGAGATGTAAACCTGGGTCACCTCTGCCCATGCACTGTGCCCCACCTCCCCACGGAGAAGGCCAGCCCACAGGCAGCAAAAATGAAGCAAACACACAAAAAAGGCAGAGCCAAGAGATGGAAAAGAGGCTGGGAGGGTTGGCTCACGCCTGTAATCCCAGCACTTTGGGAGGCGGAGGTGGACGGATCACCTGAGACCCACCTGGCCAACATGGTGAAACCCCATCTCTACTAAAAATACAAAAACTAGCCAAGTGCGGTGGTGCATGCCTGTAATTCCAGCTGCTTGGGAGGCTGAGGCAGGAGAATTGCTGAACCCAGAAGGCGGAGGTTGCAGTGAGCTGAGATCACATCACTTCACTCCAGCCTGGCAACAAAAGTAAGACTATCTCCAAAAAAAAAAAAAAAGAAAGAAAGAAAGATGAAGAAAGTCCTGATGTCCTGATGCCATCACTCAATACCATCAGTGATCCCACCACCATTAGCCAACAGATTCTCTTTTTTGTAGAAAGCAACTTGAATTTGGTTTCTTATCATTAATGCAAAGAGTTGATAATAGACTATAGTTGTATTTCCAGCATCTTTTGTTTCTCCTACCGGACAGTGAGCAATTTGAGAGTACAGCCCCCACCCTGACCTGTCCCCATGTCCAAGCAACCCAGCCAAGGGCCTGGCATGCAGTGATGGAATATTATTAAATCACCTGGGCTCTACTCACCTCACACCTATAGCAATTTTCATGGAAGTTTCTTCCCATGCACTCGATTTTGAAGGCATCTTTCCCATCCCGAGGAATGATGGGATTTTCACAGATGCTGCAGACGGGGGCGAATTTCCTAGAAGCAAAGAAACTCATGCTTGGGAGGTGTTCCTGCCACAACCACATAAATTAATTAGCTGTCAGAACTCGGGCTGGCTGGTGTTCACCTCCTGAGCAATTTCAGTCCCGTTGCTATGGGACTGCACTAGCAGCTATAAGCAGAGATGTCTATTTCTTCCTGGCAGGAGCAGGTGGAGAGACCTGTGTAATGAGACCTGGTTTCCCAGCATCACTGGAGATTGTCTGAATTGAGAACTGTGTTCAGTGGGGCTGGGACCCATCTCATCTGCCTTTTTTTTTTTTTTTGAGACGGAATTTTTTGGCTCTTGTCACCCAGGCTGGAGTGCAATGGCACAATCTCCGCTCACTGCAACCTCCGCCTCCCAGGTTCAAGCGATTCTCCTGCCTCAGCCTCCTGAGCTGCTGGGACTACAGGCAGGCGCTACCATGCCCAGCTAATTTTTGCATTTTTAGTAGTGACAGGGTTTCACCATGTTGGTCAGGCTGGTCTTGAACTCCTGACCTCGTGATCTGCCCACCTTGGCCTCCCAAAGTGCTAGGATTACAGGTGTGAGCCGCCGTGCCCAGTCAGTACTTCTTTCTTAAGAGACACATCTGTCGCTCTCCTTGAGTGGTGAGCAACTCATGGGCAGGGACTGAGTCCAACAGATGTGTCCCCACTGTGTCATTCAGCTCCAAGGGCAGACCCAGAGGTCTGGGGTTTCAGAGCAGGGCCCGAAAGTCAGGTCCTTGGGGATGTGTATACTTACCAAGAGTTTCAATACTTACCTATGGAGAGACTTTGGGTACTTAGCTGCTGTGTGCCTTGGTTGGTAAAACAGAACCCTTAATAATACCTGCCTGTGACATTATATATATTTTTTAATTTTTTGCTTTGTTTTGCTTGAGATGGAGTCTAGCTCTGTCACCCAGGCTGGAGTGCAGTGGCACGATCTCAGCTCACTGCAAGCTCCGCCTTCTGGGTTCACGCCATTCTCCTGCCTCGGCCTCCTGAGTAGCTGGGACTACAGGCGCCCACCATCAGGCCTGGCTAATTTTTTTGTATTGTTAGTAGAGATGGGGTTTCACCGTATTAGCTAGGATGGTCTCAATCTCCTGAACTCGTGATCCACCCGCCTCAGTCTCCCAAAGTGCTGGGATTACGGGCATGAGCCACCGTGCCCGGTCCAGCCCTGTAATATTCTTTATAATAAACCAGTAGACAGGAAACTCGGGCCCAGCACCCAGGACTCAGGCTCGGCTCCTTCATCCTGCTTGGGTCTCACCCTGTCCCTGCACCCCACCTGGTACCAAACCCCTCTCGTACCTGTAGAAGTCATCCAGGCAGTACACCTCGTTCTGGCTGCCCAGGGCAAAGCTCTCATCCCCAATGCACCGGGCGCAGGTCACACACGTGAAGCAGGAGGGGTGGAAGGCCTGGCCCAGGGCCCTGATGATGTGGTCCTGGACCACTTCGCCACACTTGCCACACTTCTCCAACGTGTCCTGGGACAGAGGCCACTGCCAGAGTCATCCACGGCACACCCACTCCAACCCACAAGGGTCTCTTCTTCTGGGAGGCTGCCCTCGGGAGCCCAGGAATTGGGAAGTACAGGAGAGGCCTGCAGACAGCCTGTAACTATCGCCCAAAACCTCCACCATTGCTTATAACAAATTGAGCTTAGCCTTGCATCCTTGGCTTACTGCAAGGAATACTGCCTGATGCCCTGATGCTATGGCTGCATTTCTTGTTACTGGGATGTGTTTAAGGCCAGGGTTCACAGAGCTCATAGAAGAAACTTTGCTTAAACTTCAGGGTCAGGAAAATGAATTCTCAGGAGACCTGGGTGCTTTTGTCATACAGACAAGAAGCCTTCAAATTCTTTCCCTTTTCCATTTGGCCACTTGGAAACTCAGAGCCAAATTCCACATTTCACGTTTAGAAACCATTATAGGGCTTTTGTGTTGTTATTTGGTTCTTGTTTTGCTTTGGGACAGAGTCTCACTCTGTTACTGAGGCTGGAGTGCAGTGCCCCAATCTCAGCTCACTGCATCCTCTACATGAGGTTCAAGTGATTCTCATGCCTCAGCCTCCTGAGTAGCTGAAACTACAGGTGCATGCCACCACGCCCGGCTAATTTTTTGTATTTTTGTAGACATGGTGTTTCACTGTGTTGACCAGGCTGGTTTCGAACTCCTGACCTCAAGTGATCGATCTGCCTTAGCCTCCCAAAGTGCTGGGATTACAGGCGTGAGCCTCCCTGTCTGGCCTCCTCACACACGGTGCGTCGTAACATTCCCTTTGATCTCGTCTCACTTTCTATTTTCATTTTCCTTCTGTTTAGATGTCTTTATTTTACATATCATAGTATTATTGCAGTCTTTTACAAATTGTTTTATTGTTGGAAGAACACTTAACATGAGATCTACCTTTTTTTTTTTTCTCCTGAGACGGAGTTTCGCTCTTGTCACCCAGGCTGAAGTGCAATGGCGTAATCTTGGCTCACCACAACCTCGCCTCCTGGGTTAAAGCAATTCTCCTGCCTCAGTCTCCCAAGTAGCTGGGATTACAGACATGCGCCAACACCCAGGCTAATTTTTTGTATTTTTAGTAGAGACGGGGTTTCTCCATGTTGGTCAGGCTGCTCTTGAACTCCTGACCTCAGGTGATCCACCTGCCTCGGCCTCCCAAAGTGCTGGGATTACAGGCATGAGCCACCGTGCCCAGGATTTTTCTTTTTTTTGAGATGGAGTCTTGCTCTGTCGCCCAGACCGGAATGCAGTGGTGCGATCTTGACTCACTGCAGCCTCCGCCTCCTGGGTTCAAGCAATTCTCCTGCCTCAGCCTCTGGAGTAGCTGGGATTACAGGCATGCACCACTGTGCCTGGCTAGTTTTTGTATTTTTAGTAGAGACAGGGTTTTTCCATTTTGGTCAGGCTGGTCTCGAACTCCTAACCTCAGGTGATCTGCCTGCCTCAGCCTGGCATGAGCCACGGCACCCAGCCAGTTAATATAATTTTATATGACACCTTTAAGAAGAAATGTGCCAGGCAAGGTGGCTTATGCCTGTAATCCCTGGACTTTGGGAGGCCAAGGCAGGCGGATCTCCTGAGGTCAGGAGTTCCAGACAAGCCTGGCCAACATGGTGAAACCCCTGTCTCTACTAAAAACACACACACACAAAAACAAAAAAAAAACAACCAACCAACAAACAAACAAACAAAAAAACCAGCTGGGCATGGTGGTAGGCACCTGTAATCCCAGGTACTTGGGAAGCTGAGGCGGGAGAATCACATGGAATTTCTCAGTGCACCTATACATTGCGGTCTGTAGGTATACATGCATTCTCTTTATTTAAACGTGTTTTAATAAAAAATAACTATTTTAAAATAGGGTGGAGTCTTGCCATGTTGTCCAGGCTGGTCTCGAACTCCCGACCTCAAGTAATCCTCCCACCTCAGCCTCCCGAAGTGCTGAGATTGCAGGTGTGAGCCACCGTGCATGGCTGGTATATATGCATTCATAGAAGCTGCCTCAAATTCCTTCTGGAATAAGGAGCAATGATAAAGAGATACCTAAGGCAGGGCAGTGGGCCTCCCTCTAGCCTTTCCACCTTTTCTCCTGGACGTGCTATCTCTCCTTCCTGGCTGTGCTCCTGTGCATTTTACCTTGACCCCACCTGGACAGATGTAGGAGGCATCTCCCACTCCCACCCTCCTTCTCATGGGCACGGCCATTCTCTCCCCAGCACACGGATCAAGTCTTCCTCTTGGCTGCTTTCAGCTAGACACCCCTCCTCAACCCTCCTCCCCCAGTGTCTCACCCCTGAGGGACACTCCCCCATCATGTTGATGGGGTCACAGGGACACGGCAGGGAGGGCCTGGCTCCTCTCTCCTCCCACAGTGCCTGTGAGCCTGGGATTGGATTGTTTGGATTCTTCTGGAGAGTCTCAGCTCCAAATACTCTGACCCCTCAAATCAGCCGTTTTCAAACTTCTATATGCATGCGAATCACCTGAGACACTTGCTCAAAATGCTGATTTCCAGGTGTTCCTCATCATAAGCACACGGAGTGGCCTACACACGTACCCAGGGGATGCGGCTGTGGGTGGTTGCCGGCCTCGACATGGCACCACAAACCATCCAAAAGTTAGAAATTCCAGTATGCTGCCATCCCAACTGGCTCTCCCAGATTGCACTTGGTACCCGGAAGCAACACAGATTCCGTGAGATCAAACATTGGAACCTTGTGGCTCTAGGGGAGATGGTGGCAAGACTGACGGCAGCCTCCAGAGCCACATGCATGTGGAGTGGAATCCCAGCTGCTTGGCCATCTTATGTGACCTCGTGTGGTAGCTAAGAGATGCCCCCAAAGATATTCAGGTCCTTATCTCTGGACCCTGTGAACGTTACCTTGCCCGGAAAAAGAGGCTTTCAGATGGGATAAGTTAAGGATCTTTTTTTTTTGAGACGGAGTCTTATTTACTCACTCTGTTGCCCAGGCTGGAGTGCAGTGGCACGATCTTGGCTCACTACAACCTCCACCTCCCGGGTTCATGCCATTCTCCTGCCTCAGCCTCCCGAGTAGCTGGGACTACAGGCGCCCGCCACCCTACCCCGCTAATTTTTTGTATTTTTAGTAGAGACGGGGTTTCACCATGGTCTCGATCTCCTGACCTCGTGATCCATCCGCCTCGGCCTCCCAAAGTGCTGGGATTACAGGCATGAGCCACTGCGCCCAGCCAAGTTAAGGATCTTAAGATGGGGGAGATTATCCTGATTATCCAGGTGGGTCCTAAATGCCATCACAGTGTCCCTGTAACTTGACACAGAGGTGGCAACAGGGCCGCTGAAGCGGGATGCTACACTGCTGGCTTTGATGGCAGAGGAAGGAGTCAAGTAGAATGCAGCTTCAGAAACTGCAAAAGGGGCTGAGTGCAGTGGCTCACACCTGTAATCCCAGCAGTTTGGGAGGCTGAGAGGGTGGATCCCTTGAGGTCAGGAGTTTGAGACCAGCCTGGCCAAAGTGGTAAAACCCCATCTCTACTCAAAATACAAAAATTAGTTGGGCATGGTGGCAGGCACCTGTAGTCCCAGCTACTCAGGAGGCTGAGACATGGGAATCGCTTGAACCTGGGATGCAGAGGTTTCAGTGATCCAAGATTGCACAACTGCACTCCAGTCTGGATGACAGAATGAGTCTCTATCTTAAAAAAAAAAAAAAAAAAAAAAAAGGCTGGGTGTGGTGGCTCAGGCCTGTAATCCCAGCACTTTGGGAGGCTGAGGCGGGTGGATCACGACGTCAGGAATTCAAGACCAGCCTGGCCAAGATGGTGAAACCCCGTCTCTATGAAAAATACAAAAATTAGCCGGGTGCAGTGGCAGGTGCCTGTAATCCCAGCTACTCAGGAGGCTGAGGCAGAAGAATCCCTTGAACCTGGGTGGCAGACGTTGCAGTGAGACGAGATCGTGCCACTGCACTCCAGCCTAGGCGATAGAGTGAGACTCCGTCCCCCACCCCAAAAAAGAACTAAAAAAAAAGAAATTGCAAAAGGCAGAGATGTGCGTTCTCCCTCAAGCCTGCAGACAGCCCAACACCTTGGTTTTGGCCCAGTGAAGCTGATGTTGGACTTTTGACCTCCAGAACCGGGATAGAATAAACGTGTATTGTTGGAAGTCAACAAGGCTGTGATCTCTTACAGGCAGCCCTAGGAAACTAATCGCCTTCACTGGGCTCCTTCTTTCTGAGCCTCAGTTTCCTCATCTGTGAAAGGGGTCAATAGTGCCTACTCCCCAGGATTATATGGGGAATGAAATGATACAACATATTGTAAGTGCTCAGCTCAGTGCCTGGCACCCAGAGGTCTGCTGCAGGAGTTACCTGGTAGCAGGGTTCGCAGAGGGGTCGCCCATCCTTCTGGTAGAAGCTCTGTCCAGCCAGCTGGCGGCGGCAGGTGCGGCACATGAAGCACTGGGCATGGTACTGCCTTTTCATGGCCTCCACAGCCAGCTCTCGGGGGGACACGGTCTTGTGGCAGAAGGCACAGATGTCTGGGGTAGGGAAGACACAGGCCATTACTAGCCCAGCCTGCAAGGACTGTACCCAGGCACCACCCAGAACATGCCCAGGGTACCCGAGGCTCTGTCTCAAACCCTGCAAACTCCTCAAATGACAAATATAGAGGGTCATGAGGAGTATTAAAAAGGAATCTGAGTCAGGTGTGGTGGCTTATTCCTGTAATGCCAGCACTTTGGGAGGCCAAGGTGAGCGGATCACTTGAGGCCAGGAGTTCAAGACCAGCCTAGCCAACATGGTGAAATCCCATCTCTACTAAAAATACAAAAATTAGCTGGGCATAGTGGCATGCCCCTGCAGTCCCAGCTACTCATGGGGCTGAGGCGGGGGAATCACTTGAACCTAGGAGGTGGAGGCTGCAGTGAGCCGAGATCGTGCCACTGCACTCCAGCCTGGGTGACAGAGCGAGATTCTATTTCAGAAAAAAAAAAAAAAAGGAATTCTGGACAGCCGTTTCAGGACAAAGGGATTGTTGGCTGCCTCGACCTCCCAAAGTGCTGGGAGCACAGGCATGAGCCACTATACCCAGCCAGGAGCCACTTTATTTTATTTATTTGTTTTTGAGACGGAGGCTCACTCTGTCACCCAGGCTGGAGTGCAGTGGCACAATCTCGGCTCACTGCAACCTCTGCCTCCCGGGTTCAAGCAATTCTCCTGCCTTGGCCTCCCAAGTGGCTGAGATTACAGGCGCACACCACCAGGCCCAGCTAATTTTCGTATTTTTAGTAGAGACAGCGTTTCACCATGTTGGCCAGGCTAGTCTCAAACTCCTGACCTCAGGTAATCCACCTGCCTCGGCCTCCCAAAGTGCTGGGATTATAGGCGTGAGCCACTGCGCCCGGCCAGGAGCCACTTTATATTCTGATGACCAGCTCTGAGATGTACAAAGGAAAGAAAGTGAACAGTAGAAGGGCCTAGTTTGCTGCTTATGGAAAAATGGGGGGAGGGAGTGGGTGGCCACATATTTGTATTTGCTCATATGTGCACAGTGTCTTTGGCAGGATACATGAGAACTCAATGACACAGGACGCCCATCTGGAAGGAAACCGGGTGGTAAGGGGATGGGGCAGGTTGCAGGGTTCTCACTGTGTCCCCACTCATGCTGTTTATTTTGCACCGTGTGAGGGCATTAGGTATTCAGAAAATAAAATAATGAGACAAAATTTCAAGACATTTTTGTTATCGTAACAAACTGTGCAGACTAACATTTTAAATAGAATTTAGGTACAAAGGGGAAAAGGCTAAGGCAACACAAATTAAATGGATGCCCACCTACAAAGTCCATCATTGTAACATGAGCTGGGGTGGGGATGGGAAGGGGGTCCTCACTCTCCTGGTTTCTACCTGGAAGCCCATGCTGGCCCCATGAGGTCCCCCCAGAATCCTCCCAGCCCTGTGCACCCACCTGTGGACGCCTCTTTCTCAACGGGTTCTGCTGGAGGAGGTGGCAGCTCTTCCTCCAGGGGCCTGAGGGGACCGGGCTGGACCAAAGGTCCCTCCGCTAGGGCCTGTGGGGATGCAGACAGGGAGTCACCCGGTGGGGACCCCAGGCAACCCTCCCAGCTCTGTTCCTCTTCTGGGTGGCAACGGGTGCAATTAGCCGCATTGCACTGAGAAGGAAACCGAGGCCCAGGGAAGCAAGGGACCTGCCTAAGTCTCTCAGCAGGAAGGTCGCAGTGGCAGCTGACTGGGGTCGCTTGATCAGCCACTGCTCCTCATCCTACTTAGGATTCTCCTGCAACCAGGCTTCCCCGTGGATGCTGGACTGAAGTGAACTAAGCCCTTGGCCTGTAATGCCCCCCATTTCTATACAACCTCTGTTAAGGGCCCAGGGCTAAAAAAAACAGGTTCCTGGCCAGGCGCAGTGGCTCACACCTGTAATTCCAACACTTTGGGAGGCCGAGCTGGGTGGATCACCTGAGGTGAGTAGTTCAAGACCAGCCTGACCAACATGGTGAAACCCCACCTCTACAAAAAAGTACAAAAATTAGCCAGGCGTGGTGCGGGTGCCTGTAATTCCAGCTACTCAGGAGGCTGTGGCAGGAGAATCACCTTGAACCTGGGAAGCGGAGGCTGCAGTGAGCCAAGATCATGCCACTGCACTCCAGCCTGGGCGACAGAGAGAGACTCCATCTCAAAATCAACCAACTAAACAAAAACCAGGTTTCCTATGCAGCCTAAGGGATTTAGGTCAGACTCGGGAAAATGTCTTCCTCAGAGCTGAAGTGTGTGTCTGCAGCGGGTGGAGCGGGGGAGGCAGTGGCAGCCCTCTCCAGGGACCATGAAACGCTTAACCAATTTTTACCTGCTGAATCGGGACTTCTGAGAGCTTCAAAGACGGACTGCCCCCGAGCAGAAGAATGCACCAGACGAAGTCCAGGTTTAGAACCCCTGAATGCCCAGAAGGCCCAGACCCCTGTCCCCCAACCCAGGAGACCAAGGGATTGCTGGGGAGGGCAGTACCTGTGGTGGGGGCGGGGGCGGGGACAGGTGCAGCTGCTGTAAGTCTGCAGTGAGTGAGGTCCCCACTGGAGCAGGAACCTCCTCTTCAGAAGGTAGGAGCACCGGAGGGGGTGGTGGAGGGGGCGGGAGGAGGTCCAGGTCAGGAAGCACATCCTCGCCATCCAGGACAGGAGGAGGGGGTGGGCATCCTGCAATGAGGGAGGAGAGAGGGGTGGTCAGAGCCTCCCAGGTGGATCGGGGAGGGTTTTACTTACCCACATGGGCACACGGAGGGTAGCTGAGGGCTTGGGTTGGGGTCACCCCGGCCTGGGTTCCATCTCTAACTCTGCCACTGATTTGCTGTGTGTCCTTAGGCAAGAAACTTAATCTTAGGCCAGGAATGGTGGCTCATGCCTATAATCTCAGCACTTTGGGAGGCCGAGGTAGGCAGTATGCTTGAACCCAGAAGTTCAAGAGCAGCCTGGGCAACATAGTGAAACCTCAACTCTACTAAAAATAAAAAAAAATGTAGCCAGACATGGCAGCACAGGCCTGTAATGCCAGCTACTTGGGAGGCTGACATGGGAGGATCACTTAAGCCCAAGAGGTTGAGGCTGCAGTGAGCTTAGATCACACCACTGCACTTCAGCCTGGGAGACAGAGCCAGACCCTGTCTCAAAAAAAAAAAAAAGGCCAGGTGCAGTGGCTCACGCCTGTAATCCCAGCACTTTGCGGGGCTGAGGCAGGCGGATCACCTGAGGTTGGAAGTTTGAGACCAGCCTGACCAACATGGAGAAACCCTGCGTCTACTAAAAATACAAAATTAGCAGGGCGTGGTGGCACATGACTATAATCTCAGCTACTGAGGAGGCTGAGGCAGGAGATTCGCTTGAATCCAGGAGGCAGAGGTTGCAGTGAGCTGAGATTGCGCCACTGCACTCCAGCCTGGGCAACAAGAGCAAAACACCATCTAAAAAAAAAAAAAAAAAATTAGGCTGGGCGTGGTGGCTCACGCCTGTAATCCTAGCACTTTGGGAGGCCAAGGAGGGCAGATCACCTGAGGCCAGGAGTCTGAGACCAGCCTGGCAACCATGGTGAAACCCCGTCTCTACTAAAAACACAAAAATTAGCTGGGTGTGGTGGTGGGCGCCTGTAGTCCCAGCTACTCAGGAGGCTGAGACAGGAGAATGACGTGAACCCGGGAGGCGGAACTTGCAGTGAGCCGAGATCGCACCACTGCACTCCTGCCTGGGCGACAGAGCGAGACTTTGTCTCAAAATATACACATATATCTATACACACACACACAAAAATTAGCTAGGCTTGGTGGCGAGAGCTTGCAGTCCCAGCTCCTTGGGACGCTGAGGTGGGAGGATCGCTTGAGTGAGGGAGGTTGAGGCTACAGTGAGCCGTGATCACGCCACTGCACTGCACTCCAGCTTGGGTGACAGAACAAGACCCTACCTTGGAAAAAAAAAAAATAAATGCAAATTATTGGGCCCCACAACAGATCTGCTGAATCAGAGATACTCGGGGCGGGACCCAGCAGCTGTGCTGGAACAGACGGGTGGCTGTGTTGGTACAGGCCCGGGTGACGCTGCTGCTGACTCAGCGGAAGTGTGAGAACCAGACCCCGATGAGCTCACGGAGTCAGGAACCAGGTGTTGGAGAGGTAGTAAGAGTGCTGTGGCCTCTCCCAGTGCCTGCCTCCCGGTGCAGGGCCCACAGGCTGTGACGGGCGGGCAGGAATTCAAGAGAGAAGCAGGGGACCTGAGGCCCCAGGGCAGGTGGGAAGAAAGGGGGTCCCAGACCTGCTGGAGGATGACTCTGAGAGGACAAGCACTAGACAGACAGCAGATGGCAGCCTTCGGTGTAGATGGTTTCAAGCAGCTGGCAGCATCCCCAGGGCCTGGGGCCAGCCTTTGTGTCAGACCAGGCACATGACCAAGCTGGTCACCTAAAACTTATCTCACTTCAGGGAGACTGAACCCCAAGATCCCTGTGCTCTGTTTGAGGGTATCAAACTGGCAGACGAAACGGCCGGCCAACCATGCTGACCAGTGACAGGCCAGCCCTTCCCAGGCAAGTTTGATCTTGTTCCCACACTCCCAAGATGCTCTTCCCATAATCCCAACAACCATGAAAATGCCCTGGAAATGCCAGGCGCCACTGCACTCCAGCCTGGGCAACAAGAGCAAAATGCCATCTAAAAAAAAAAAAAATTAGGCTGGGCGCGGTGGCTCACACCTGTCATCCCAGCATTTTCGGAGGCCGAGGCGGATGGATCACGAGGTCAGGAGATCGAGACCATCCTGGCTAACATGGTAAAACTCTGTCTCTACTAAAAATACAAAAATTAGCTGGGTGTGTTGGTGGGCACCTGTAGTCCAGCTACTGAGGAGGCTGAGGCAGGAGAATGGCGTGAACCCGGGAGGCGGAGCTTGCAGGGAGCCGAGATCATACCACTGTACTCTAGCCTGCGTGACAGAGTGAGACTCTATCTCAAAAAAAAAAAAAAAAAAGAGAAAAGAAAAAAAGAAAATGTCCCAGAAATTCTGACATCTAGCCTCTATTTCCCAGACTTCCTTGCCCACCCAGAAGGGGCACATATTTTTGTTTCCAGTTGGATCCTATGTCCTGATGTGTGAATTTTGTCAAGATGGCCCTCCTATACAGCGAGGTAGCTGGGAGGAGCCTGTGTTCTTGGGATGCGAGATTAGCAAGGAAAGATCAACGTGGGAGTATCTGTCACAAGGAGGAAGCATGTTCCATGGAAACGTATGCGCACTCAAACCCACGTGGCCCCTTGTCTTGACCCCTTTCTGGCTTCCTGTAATCAGCACTTCCAACTGATCGCTAGCTGATTTCTATGACAGACAGGGCTGCCCCAGCCCTGCTGAAGGACAGCAAGACACCTGACTAGGCACCTGGAAGACTCCAGGGACTGCTACCCTGGGCTGGCCTCTGCCCCTTAGCATCTCAGCTGGTACCCTGTCAGATGAGCCACCCCCTGCCCCAGGGCCCTGGGCTGTCACCCTTCCTCACTCCTGCCCCGCCTGACAGCTGAGACTTTCCATAGGAGACACAGGGAAGAGGACTGGAAGGCTCCCTGTGACCATGGCAACAGGGCCAGTCTGACCAGGCCCAAGGCAATGGAACACTCATTAGTGCTGTGTTCATTTTGTGACTGATAGTCACATCCACACACAAATTTCCACTTTCCAGAAGAGGACCCTGAGGCCCAGAGCAAGGAGAGGGCTCACTCCGCTCATACAGCGAGAGAACAGCAAAGCCCAGGAGAAAACAAAGGCACTTTAAAAGACCCTTCACCCACCAAATTCCCTCCTGCCTCAGGGCCTCTGCACCGCCCCTCAGACTTCACCTCCCCCTGGCCAGCTCCATGCTGTCATTCAGGTTTCAGCTGAAATGTCACCTCTTCAGAGAAGCCATCCTGAGCACCCTATGAAAAGCTGCCCCTCGGCCAGGCACAGTGGCTCACATCTGTAATCCCGGCACTCTGGGAGGTCGAGGCGGGTAGATCACCTGAGGTCAGGTGTTCGAGACCAGCCTGAACAACATGGCAAAACCCTGTCTCTACTAAAAATACAAAAATTAGCCAGGCATGGCGGTGCATGCCTGTAATCTCAGCTACTCAGGAGGCTGAGGCTGAGGCAGAAGAATGGCTTGAACCTGGGAGGGAGAAGTTGCAGTGAGCTGAGATTGCACCACTGCACTCCAGCCTGGTGACAGAGTGAGACTCTGTTTCAAAACAAACAAAAAAGCTGCCCCTCCTCACCCCTCCCCCATGCTTCACTCCATGAGAGCACATGTGTCTGCCCGACATCAGACATTGTGTTTTCTTTTTTTTTTTTTTTGAGACGGAGTCTCGCTCTAGCCCCGGCTGGAGTGCAGTGGCCGGATCTCAGCTCACTGCAAGCTCCGCCTCCCGGGTTCACACCATTCTCCTGCCTCAGCCTCCCGAGTAGCTGGGACTACAGGCGCCCGCCACCTCGCCCGGCTAGTTTTTTGTATTTTTTAGTAGAGACGGGGTTTCACCGTGTTCGCCAGGATGGTCTCGATCTCCTGACCTCGTGATCCGCCCGTCTCGGCCTCCCAAAGTGCTGGGATTACAGGCTTGAGCCACCGCGCCCGGCCGCAGACATCGTATTTTCATTATGTGTGCTCCCCACACTGGGATGGAAGCTTCATGCGGGCTCAAAACCTTATGTCTCAGCACTTTCTGTGTGACATGGACAAGGCTAAACACTTGTGTATTAACTCATTTAATCCTCATAACCACATTCCGAGGGAGGTACTATCTTTATCCCTGTTTTACAGATTAGGAAACTGAGGCACGAGAGGTTAAGTGGCCCGCCAACATCACCCAGCTGAGAAACGGAGAAGCCAGGGTTCACACCCAGGCAACTGGGTTCCAGAATCTCCCTGGCACTCAGTAGGCACTCAATGAACGAACAAATGAATGAATGAATGATGCTGGAGCCTGCCCCTTCCTCCCCACCTCTGCCTCTGACCTGGTCTTCCCCAAAGTCCCTTCCGCTCTTACCTCCATTGGAAAGCTGCAGAGGTGCAGCTGGCACTGTGGTTGCAGCCTTGCCAGGGGGTGTCCAGGGGCTGGGCCTCCTTGCCAAGCCAGCCTCGGGTGTCTTCACTGGGGCAGGAGCCTCCCAGGGGCGGCCATGCTGGGCCTCACAAACCGCCTGCCTCACTTCCTCCGCCACAGCCACATCGCGGCGCGGGGGTGCCAGGGTGATAAAGACAGATGATGCCACCCTCTTCTCAGGCTTTGAGGCCATGGCTTCAGCTCCTGGTGTGGCTAGGGACAGAGTGGGCCATGGCACGGGATTGCCACCTGGACACACAGACACCCTCCCCCAAGAGGCAGAGAGCCTCCCTCCTCCCAAAAAGACAGGTCAGCCACCCTACCATCCCAACAACTCAGCCCAGCACCCAGCCCAGCCAGAGAGGGGGTGGGGTGTCCTGCTGGGGAAGACAGGGCTCACCAGGGGACTTGCCCACAGGGGTGAGACCCGGAAGTCCTGACTGCCCCTCTCCTGAACCTGCACACCAAGGGAAGCAAAGGGCGGTCCTCACCAATGATCACTTTTCCTTGTCTAACACCTATGAGAAAGGAACAGCTCCTTCAGCTCCCAGCCCCAGCAGGGCTGACTTCTGTTCCCAGCCTGGAGTCCCGCCTGCCTGCTGGGCCACACCCCAAGTGACCTCCCTCACCTGGGATCAGATTCTCCTGGAAGGGCTGAAGTCCTGGAGTGAACTCAGGCTAGCTCCACTTTGGAAGGGAAAGAGAACAGATCAGGATCTGTCAGGGCATCAGGGCTGGGCTCCAGTGGCGGAGTGGGGCGGGGGGGGCCAGTGAGAGCTGCCCTCACCAAGACCTGCTCTGCCCTGAGCACATTATCCTCATTAACTCATAAACACTCACAAGGTGGCTGTGGGGCAGGCACTATCACCACCTACCTAACACATCAAGCAATCGAGACTCAGAGAAAAGTCACCTGTCCAGGGTCACACAATGGTGAGGTAGCACTGGAACCCAGAGCCCATGCTGTTGGCCACTTTGCTCTGCTTTGCCCTTTCTCAGCCCTGCACATGAGCCAGCATCCTCCTTGCTTGCTTTCTAGTGCTGGAATCTCTCACTCCACCCAATCTCCAAAACCTGGGTCCTGGTTCAGGCCTGGGCAGTGGGCAGGGGGCAAGGGCAGAGATGGGGAGGTTCCATGGCCTCTGGTCTCACCTCCTAACCCTGATCTTTCTAGAGCATCAGTCTCTTTCTCCTTTACTCAAAAGCCTTCCATGGGCTGGGCATGGTGGCTCACAGCTGTAATCCCAGCATTTTGGGAGGCTGAGGCAGGTGGATCACTTGAGGTCAGGAGTTCGAGACCATCCTGACCAACATGGTGAACCTCCACCTCTACTAAAAATACAAAAATTAGCCATGCGTGATGGTGGGCACATGTAATCACAGCTACTTGAGAGGGTGAGGCAGGAGAATTGCTTGAACCTGGGAGGCCGAGGTTGCGGTGAGCCAAGATTGCAACACTGCACTCCAGCCTGGGCAACAGAGCGAGACTCTGTCTTAGAAAAAAAAAAAAAAGGTGGGAAGTGGTGGCTCACACCTGTAATCCCAGCACTTTGGGAGGCCGAGGCAGGTGGATCACCTGAGATCTGGAGTTCAAGACCAGCTTGACCAATGTGGTTAAACCCCATCTCTACTAAAAATACAAAAATCAGCCGGGTGTGCTGGCGGGCCTCTAATCCCAGCCATTTGGGAGGCTGAGGCAGGAGAATCACTTGAACCCGTAGGGGTGGAGGCTGCAGTGAGCTGAGATGGCGCCAATGCACTCCAGCCTGGGCAATAAGAGCGAAACTCTGTCCGAAAAAAAAAAAAATGCATGGCTTGCCACCACCTCAGGATGAAGTCCAACTGCAGCGGCCTCAGCCTCTTTGAGCCCCTGGACCACCTGCCCTTCCTATGTGCTCTCTCTTGCCTTGCAGTGTTTCTCCTACACTTTTCCTTCCTGCCTCCACAGGGTGAATTTCAGCTTTCTCTTAGAGGCCCAGCTCAAACACCACCTCGTTCACAAGGCGCCCCCTGATTCCTGGCCCTCTCCAAGGGCGGTTTCCTGCTGCCAAGGGTGGAAGAAAGCGATGACAGCCCCAGGGCAGGACAGGCTGGCTCACAAGCTCACTATCAGTGCGTCTGACCTTCAGCAGTGTCTGCATTCTTTGTGTGCCTAGAGGATAGCTCAGAGTGCAGGCATCAGAGCACAGATCCAGCTGGGTTGGTGGCTCACACCTGTAATCATAGCACTTTGGGAGGTGGGCAATCACTTGAGATCAGGAGTTTAAGACCATCCTGGCCAACACGGTGAAACACTGTCTCTACTAAAAATACAAAAATTTGGCCAGGTGTGGTGGATCATACCTGTAATCCCAGCATTTTGGGAGGGCAAGGCGGATGGATCACGAGGTCAGGAGTTCAAGACCACCCTGGCCAAGATGGTGAAACTCTGTCTCTACTAAAAATACAAAAATTAGCTGGGCATGGTGGCGGGCGCCTGTAATCTCAGCTACTCGGGAGGCTGAGCCAGAGAATTGCTCAAACCCGGAAGGCAGAGGCTGCAGTGAGCTGAGATTGCACCACTGCACTGCAGCCTTGGCCACATAGCAAGACTCTGTCTCAAAAAAAAAAAAAAAAGAACAAAGCTTAGAAGTGGCCCCAGAGTTTTTTTTTTTTTTGAGTAGGGAATAAGGAGTAGGAAGGAGGACTGTGGGGGTGGCCACCCCCGAGCTGCACATTCTCTGCCCCAAGGCTGCAGCCTCTAGCTTGTCTGGGTGGCTGGCTGGATCCCTGCCTCCTTCCTTCCTTTGGACAGGAAATGACTTTCCCTCCCTTTGTTCCCACTTTTCTCCACTTATCTAACTGGATCTGTGATTCACTCTGGGGGGGGGGGGGTGGGAATTAGCCACGTGTGGTGGCATGCACCTGTAGTCCCAGCTACTTAGGAGGCTGAGGCAGGAGAATCAGTTGAATCCTGGGAGGTGGAGGTTGCAGTGAGCTGAGATTGCGCCACTGCACTCCAGCCTGGATGACAGAGTGAGACTCTCTTTCAAAAAAAAATACATCAGAGAGCATGGTGGCACCCTGATACCCTGACGTCAGGAAAAGGACATTATTTCCCATCTCTCAGGTAGTTCCTGCTGACAGTAGCCTCTGTGGCCAAGGCTGAGGTGGGGCCACAGGTGGGGAAGCTGGGCGTCCAGTGAGCCCACCAGATCTCACCAGGCACCCAATGCCTGTGCCCAGGGCTAAACATATCTCCTTTTCTATCTCACTCTTCACGTTTCCCTCCTTATCTCAAAGTGCACTGGCCACTTTGGGTTCTCAGCCAGTGATGGATGATAATAAAAACAATAACACATGCTCCTAAATTGCTGTTAAGTTGGTTTATGTGTTTGGCTAAAATATATAGCTCAGTCTGATATAAAATATCTATTCTGAGTAAGAAACCAATATATTAGGAAAGACCTTCAAAACTTATTTAAAAGTACGTCTCTTTTACTTCCAAGTTTGGAAATGATGTCTGGAAGTATGTATGTTTACGCTGGCTGTCTCAGGCTTTAGTTTTATACTTTGTTATAAGTTTAAGAATCTATTTTTGTCAGCCAGGCACGGTGGCTCATGCCTGCAATCCCAGCACTTTGGGAGGCTGAAGCAGGCAGATCATGAGGTCAGGAGATCGAGACCATCCTGGCAAACACGGTGAAACCCCGTCTCTACTAAAAAATACAAAAAAAAAAAAAAAATTAGCCAGACATGATGGCAGGCACCTGTAGTCCCAGCTACTTGGGAGGCTGAGGCAGGAGAATGGCATGAACCCAGGAGGCGAAGCTTGCAGTGAGCCGAGTTTGGGCCACTGCACTCCAGCCTAGGCAACAGAGCGAGATTCCCTCTCAAAAAAAAAAAAAAAAGAATCGGCCGGGCGCCGTGGCTCAGGCCTGTAATCCCAGCACTTTGGGAGGCCGAGACAGCCGGATCACGAGGTCAGGAGATCGAGACCGTCCTGGCTAACACGGTGAAACCCCGTCTCTGCTAAGAAATACAAAAAAACTAGCTGGGCGAGGTGGGGGCACCTGTAGTCCCAGCTACTTGGGAGGCTGAGGCAGGAGAATGGCGTAAACCAGGGAGGAGGAGTTTGCAGTGAGCTGAGATCTGGCCACCACTGCACTCCAGCCTGGGCGACACAGCGAGACTCCGTCTCAAAAAAAAAAAAAAAAAAAGAATCTATTCTTGTATTTTTGTTTTTTTTTGAGACAGAGTCTCACTCTGTCACCCAGGCTGGGGCGCAGTGGCCGGATCTCAGCTCACTGCAAGCTCCGCCTCCCGGTTTACGCCATTCTCCTGCCTCAGCCTCCGAGTAGCTGGGACTACAGGCGCCCGCCACCTCGCCCGGCTAGTTTTTTGTATTTTTTAGTAGAGATGGGGTTTCACCGTGTTAGCCAGGACGGTCTCGATCTCCTGACCTCGTGATCCGGCTGTCTCAGCCTCCCAGAGTGCTGGGATTACAGGCTTGAGCCACTGCGCCCGGCCTGTATTTTTGTTAACAATGTTCAGTGTGTGTGCATGTCAGATTTAAAGAAATACCAAACAACTCACTGATAAGGCACTTATCTCGTGCCAGGCCCTGTGCCAGGTGCTATATGTGCCTCAAAACCCACCAGCCTCTCAATCTAACTTGAAGAAAGGCCCATCCTGCCCCCACTTAGTAGATGGACCCTGTGAGGTTCCAAGAGGTTAAGTAACTTTCCCAGGCCATCCATGGCACTCAGAATTCTAACGGAACATCATCCAGAAGTCCCCAGACACACTTTTCCTTCCTTGGGTGGCACAAGGTCGCCCAAGTTCCCAGGCCTGTTCTCACTCTAGAATGGCCCAATCCAGACCAGAAATCTTGTGGTCGGCACGTTCCGGGCTGGTCCCTAGGGGCTGCTGTGGGCCTTTGGGATGGCCCTCCGCCTCCTCCCACCCAGCCCTGACCCTTCCTCCACTCCTCCAGGAAGTCGGATCTGCCTGTTTCTCGGAAAATGTCCAGCACTGAGGCCAGATGTTCACAGCTGGGCAGCCCCCATACCTCCCAAGAAGTGACTGTAGGAACCTCAGGCCCCAGGGGGACTAAGCTGGGGAGTTTCACAGCCCTGTCAGTCTCACCCGGGAAAGGGAGTCCCGGCTTCCCTCTGGTCCCACTGCCCCCCATTCAGCTGGGAGCAGGCTGTAAGTTCCCGGGGACAGTGTCCCAGTCAGTTGCGCCCAGGGGACCCTCCGCCCCACTCTTCCTCCCCCAGAGAGCGAATCACAGATCCAGATAGATAAGTGGAGAAAAGTGGGAACAAAGGGAGGGAAAGTCATTTCCTGTCCAAAGGAAGGAAGGAGGCAGGGATCCAGCCAGCCACCCAGAGCCTGCAGCCTTGGGACAGAGGATGTGCAGCTCAGGGGGGCCACCCCCACAGTCCGCCTTCCTACTCCTTATTCCCTACTCAAAAAAAAAAAAAAAAAAAACCTCTGGGGCCACCTCTAAGCTTTGTTTTTTTGTTTTTTTTGTTTTTTTTTTTTGTTTTTGAGACAGAGTATTGCTCTGGCCCAGGCTGGAGTGCAGTGGCGCAATCTCGGCTCCCAGGTTCAAGCGATTCTCCTGCTTCAGCCTCCGAGTAGCTGGGATTACAGGCGCACGCCACCATACCCGGCTAACTTTTGTATTTTTAGTAGAGACGGGGTTTCACCTGTTGGCCACACTGGTCTCCAACTCCTGACCTCAGGTTATCCGCCTCGGCTTCCCAAAGTGCTGGGATTACAGGCGTGAGCTACCGCGCCCGGCCAGCTTTGTTCTTTAATGACTGGATAAAGCAGTCTACCTTTGGGTACGGAATTAAACTTAGGCAGAGGCGGCGGGGACAGTGTCCCAACCCCTCCCACCTTGCAGCTTAGGGGAGGGATTCCCTCAACCTCTCTCCCACCCCAGGGAAAGAGAGGAGGTAGAGATATGGGTTCACACGGGGCCCCACTTCTTTCCTGCGGGGCGACCCCGAACAGGTCACCGAAACCCTCTGGTCTCGTTTTTTTTTCAAAAAGTGAGAATGAGTGTGTCCCTAGGACGGCTGAAAGGATATAGAAAGAAAGAAGACTCAGGGTCTAGGCCCTTGGAAGGGGCAAAGAGAAGGACAGCTGGTTAGGCAGCGGCTGAGCGGGAGAAGGAGCCCGGGGGCTGGGCTCGGCTGGGGGTGCCTCCAGGACCCGGACACAGCCTACACCGTCATTAAGAGCAGGAATCTGGGCGCGGCCCCAGCCTCTCCCCGGGGTCCTCAGGCTTGGGCGGGAGGTGAGGGGTAGGGACGGCGCCAAGATCGCCCCAGGGCACACACCTAGGGATCGGCCATCTCCACACCTTCTCAGCCCCCGACAGGCGCGTGAGGCCCAAAGAGGAGCAGCCCCGGGGCCCGTCCCTCCCCTTGCCTGACCCTGGCTGGGAAAAGGGGCCCAGAGCGCCCCGGGGCTCCGGAAACGCGGGACCCTCCGCAGGCAGCCGAGCAGGGCGGCCGCCGGGGTCACCGCGGGGCGCCGCCGGGGCTTTAATTGGATCCATGTGCGGGACTCCGGCCCTTTGTGCGGGAGCTTCCGCCCAGCGCTCCCGGTCCCCGGCTCCCGCTCCCGCTCCCGGGCTGGGACTCGGCCCTCCGCCACCCTCACTGAGCCCTCGTCCCGGACCTGCCGACCCCCCGACTCCGGGGACAGAGACCGAGAGACTGGGACGCAAAGGGCGTGAGGACCGCACCCCCCACCGGCAGGCCCCTCCAGGGGCGCCGCGCCAGGGGTCCCGGCTGGGGACAGAGCAGGCTGCGGCCGAGCGCTGCCCGCGCTGTCACCTGTGTGCACCGGGGGCAGGGACGGAGGGACGCGACCCCCACCCACCCGGCCGGCTTACCTGGGCCGCCCGCGTCCCGGCGGCTCCGATCCGATGCCCGCGACAGCGGAGCCCGGAGCCGCGGGGCCTCCCGCCCCCTCCGCCCGTCCGCCCTCCCCGCCCCCTCGGCTCCCTCCGCCCCGCCGCCCCGCGGCGCGTTACCATAAAAGGTGAAGCTCGCGGGGAGGGGGCGCGGGATTCCTGCCCCGCGGAAGCGGCCCCTACCTGCCCCCAACCTGCCTGGCCGCGCCTCGCGCCGCCCCCTCCCCCTCCCCCTCCCTTTGTTCCCTGGACCACATCTCCCCTCCCCCTTGGCACAGGCCCTGGGGTGGGGATGGGGGGATGGGGAGTGGGGATGGAGGATAGGGTGTGGGGATGGGGGGGATAGGGGAGCTGGGGAGTGGGCGTCGGGGGATGGGGAGTGGGGGTGGGGTTCCTTCTCTCCCCGCTGCCCACCCCGTCTCATCCTTTATGGACCCCAAGTGGTCCCTGTCCTTCCCCTTCCCTCGCTCTCCTGCGTTGGCGACCCCACCTACCCTGTCCGGCGGAGGTGAGCGCTTACACCCTGGTTTGGCTCTGGGATCCGCTGGGGTCCTGCATCAAACCGACCAGAGTTCTGCGGCCGCTCACTAAGCGTAAGACCTGGAGCAGTCAGGCCACCTCCTGAACCTCAGCATCGTCATCTGTGAAGTGGAGGTAGCCACTGCCTACCTCTCCAGGTTGTCCTGAGGATAAAAGGTGACAGTCACAGCCAGGACTGTGATTAATAGTGGTTAATATATGCTGGGTTGGGGGCTTTTTCCGGGAGTGTCCCCGGGGGTGGGGGTCTCAGAGACACTCAGTGGAGCAGGTCACCTTGTTCTGCTCTCCTGGGCCGTAAGCCCCCTGCAGGTGGGTCCCAGTGTCCCCTGGGACAGGCCGCTCCAGGAGCTCTGGAAGGCAGGGCTGGTCCTGTGGCTGAACCCCTCCCTCCCCCTCCCAGCTGAAGCAGTTAGGACAGGAGCGGGAGGGGAGGCAGAGCCTGGACTCTGGGGCCTGGGATGGGGCCGGGATGGACTGCCTGGGTCCCTGGAGGCCTCAGGAACATTGTGGGGAAAGGAATCTGGGTCTGATTCAGAGGCAAACAGATTGTTCTTTTGATTAAAGCCACAGTGGCTGAGGCTGGAGGAGCGCTGGACCCAGCGCCATCTGCGGGGCGGCCAGGCAGGATCTGGCCCTCTCCTGCAACCCCTCAGCTACAGTCACCCCTCCAGGGTGGCTCTGGGACTGGCTCTGGGGCTGTTTCTGAGGCAGGCTGGTTTATGAGGGTCGGAGGAGGCTGCCTCCGCCCTCACCCACTGATCATTGCCCCTCCCATACCTCTTGTCGCCCCTTTTCCCATCTGATCGTCGCAGCCAGGCTGCAGTAACAGCAGCAGTAACTGCAGCAGTCCCAGCGGCTGCCTTTGACAGGGGCTTTCTAGGTGCGGGGACCCATCCTCATCCCCATCCTAATCCCACAAGAGCCCTGGGTGCCAGGGCTGGTGATTCCTGTTCACAGTCAAGGACACTGAGGCCCAGAGAGGCTCAAGGCCACACTAGGGGCAAATGACAGAGCCAGATTCAAACCAGAGCCACTGTGTCCCTGGGCACACAGCTCTGCTAGTCTCAGGAACAGGTACCACTGCCACCCTTTACAGATTCGGAAGCTGAGGCTTGGAGGTAATGAGAGTTCTGTGCAGCAGGGCGAGGCTGGAACTCAGAGGCTGAGTCCCTGCTGGGTTCATTCCTGGCTTGGCAGTGATGTCCTGCCCCCGCCCCCCCTCAAAACCTCAGCTTTGCAGCACTCTTTGGAGGAGACTTCCCCATACCCTCCACTGGGAGGGAAACACTGAACGCCAGAGACAGGAAGGACGCAAAGGAGGAAGGTGCGATCTGGGGGTTTTCAGGCGCTTTTGGCTGTAGAACCCCTTTCTAAGTGCTTAGTGACCCAAAAGTTTATTGACGAGATAAAAGTAAAGCTGCCTGCCCTCACCTCCATGACATCCGCTGAACCACCTGTTGCACCCCCAGGTGGGATAGTGAGGCAACGAAGGGTTGATTTGGGGCCTTGTTCAAGGTCACACTGACTTAGTCTAGGACCCAGGCTTCCCACATCTGCTCTGGGACAGTCCAAGGGGAATGAGGGGTCCAACTGCCTCTGCTTACCTGCCTCCAGCACCCCAGGCCGCCTGTTCCACCGCCACCACTGCTCCCGGATGGAGGGGTTCGACCTGGCCCACAGGAGCCCGGGTGTCGATGTCACCGATCGGCAGGTGCCAAACTTCCTGCAACGGAAACCCAGGAAGTGCACTGGACGAGAACACACGCCCTTTGCCAGCTCAGAGGCTCTACTGCCCTCCACCCTCCCTGCCAGGCTCACAAGGGCTTTCTTCTCCCTCATATGGCCCCAGCAGGCAAGGGGCTCAATCTTCTATTAGGATGGTGGCAGCTGAGACCCTGAGTGGCAGGGAAAGGGTGGAAGAGAGGTTTGAGGGCTTGCCGGGGCGGGGGTGGTACCTCCACAGTGGAGAGCTTTGACTGAGCAGACACTGGCCGGGCACCTACTGTGTGCAATGCATGAGTCAAGGAGACGACAGGATCAAATCAGACATGATCAGTCCTTGTCCCCACAGACCTTACAGGGAGGTTGGGTAAAGCAAACCATAAAGTAAATTAACATAATAATAACCAATAGTAAAATGTGCTATGAAGGAATGGACAAGGGTCTGAGACAAAAGGGGGTGGGTGGAGGTGAAGTGGGGATGGGAAAACCTCTCTGAGGAGGTGAGGGTTAAGTTGAGATGGGGAGGAGCCAGTGTGAGAATAGGGACGAATATTCCCAGGGAAAGGGGGCAGAGGGGAAAACTTGGGCTTTCAAGGTCAGACATCAGCTTGGCAGACAGCCTCAGAAGCCCCTTGGGCCTCCCAGCTTCTTCCTCCATCCCCCATCCTCCACCCTACCTGCTTGGAGTCAGGTCAGTCCAATGCTTATTTCCTGGGTGCTGCTGTGTGTGGGGCCGTGTGCTAGGCAGGGCGGGGAGAGGAGCAGCATAGAGAAAAGGGAGCTCCCCCATGGTGGCTGGGTCAGATGGGGACACAGATACAGCTGTGAGTAACATCAGTATCTGGAAGCGATTCCAGCTCTGCCATTTGCCAACCTTGGGCAAATCTCATCTTTCTGGGCCTCAGTTTCTTCTTGCAAAAGAGGGGTTGCAAACCCAGGTTTGTCCCTTGTGGCTTCATAGCGAGAATCTGGTGGGGTAAATGTGGGTAAAAATACCTGGTGCTCAGTAGGTGTTCAAAGATAAATTCCTTTGCTCTCCCCACCACATAAAGGATAGAAGTTTTAGTAAGAGGGACAGTGCTGAACGGAAGGGAAGGACATGACTTTGTCCTGCAAGAGAATCCAAGGAACATCCATGGCTCCTGATAGCCCAGCACTGCTTTCCCTGATTCTGATAACCACTCAGTTTCTGTTTGGGGAACCTCTCTTCCACTCTCAGTGCCTGGGGTTAAGATGGACTCCTACATCCCCTGGCTCTGCAGATGTATGTATACATGACCCATGTCTAGCCAATCATGGTGGCTGTTAGTTCTAAAATAAGCTCTCTGGGCTTGTTGACTGGCAGAATACAAGCTTGACACCACTTTTGCCCCCCACTTGGACCACCATAGAGGACAGCAGAGCAAAGAGACAGAGAAAGAAAGATAACTGATTTCATCACTTAAGCTGCTGGATACAGCCATGCCTGCAATCCGACTACCACACCTCCAGAGTCAATGCATTTTTTTCCCCTTACTTTTTATTTTTTTATTCTTTTGAGACAGAGTCTTGCTCTGTCACCCAGACTGGAGTACAACTATGGGCTCCCTTACTTTTTCTTTTCTTTTTTTTTTTTTTTTTGAGACAGAGTCTTGCTCTGTCACTCAGGCTGGAGTGCAGTGGCGTGATCTGCTGCCTCAGCCTCCCCAGCAGCTGGGACTACAGGCACACGCCATGCCTGGCTAATTTTTTTGTATTTTTTTTTTTTTTTAGTAGAGATGGGGTTTCACCGTGTTAGCCAGGATGGTCTCGATCTCCTGACCTCGTGATCCGCCCACCTCGGCCTCCCAAAGTGCTGGGATTACAGGCATGAGCCACCATGCCTGGCCCTTACTTTTTCTTAAACCAGTTAAAATTGTATTTCTCCAGTTATTTGTTGCACTTTTTCTCCTTGTTCTTTTTTTTTTTTTTTTTTTTTTGAGACGGAGTCTTGCTCTGCCACCCAGGCTGGAGTGCAGTGGCCGGATCTCAGCTCACTGCAAGCTCCGCCTCCCGGGTTTACACCATTCTCCTGCCTCAGCCTCCCGAGTAGCTGGGACTACAGGCGCCCGCCTCGTCGCCCGGCTAGTTTTTTGTATTTTTAAGTAGAGACAGGGTTTCACCGTATTAGCCAGGATGGTCTCGATCTCCTGACCTCGTGATCCACCCGTCTCGGCCTCCCAAAGTGCTGGGATTACAGGCTTGAGCCACCGCGCCCGGCCTTTTTCTCCTTGTTCTAAATAAATAGTCATGAGGCTGGGTGCAGTAGCTCACGCCTATAATCACAGCACTTTGGAAGGCCGAGGCAGGCAGATCATTTGAGGTCAGGAGTTTGAAAACAGCCTGGCCAACATGTCAAAACCCTGTCTCTACTAGAAATACAAAAATTAGCCAGGCATGGTGGCAGGCGCCTGTAATCCCAGGTACTCAGGAGGCTGAGGCAGAAGAATTGCTTGAATCTGGGAGGCAGAGGTTGCAGTGAGCTGAGATCGCACCACTGTACTCCAGCCTGGGTGACAACAGCCAAACTCTGTCTCAAAAAAAAAAATTAGCTCGGTGTGGTGGCAGGCGCCTGTAATCCCAGCTACTCGGGAGGCTGAGGCAGGAGAATTGCTTGAACCCTGGAGGTGGAAGTTGCAGTGAGCCGAGATCCTGCCACTACACTCCAGCCTAGACAACGTGAGATGCCACCAAAAAAGAAAAAAGGAAAAAAAGTCAAGTGGGAATTGACCAGGCCACAGCTAGAACCACATGGTGTCCACTCTCAGGCTCCAATCCTGTGTCCAACTGCCTCACCCAGGCAGATCCCAGCTTGCCAAGACCTGGCTGTGACAGTATTGTCTGGGTGTTAATCCCCCTCAGGTTTAGGGGCCTGAACTGGCTCTGACCAGGCGTGCTGGTTCCCACGGCCAGGCCGTCCACTCAGCAAATCAGCACAGGCTCCAGGGTGAGGAGGGTGAGAAGTGTGGGAGAGGCCAAGGAGGGGCCTGAGGCTCAGCGGACTGAGGGGGCCCCTCCTTGCCCTAGGTCTTGCCAGTCAGGGCCCCTCTGCCCCTTATTTGGGAGGGTCTCTGAGCCAGCCCCAAACCCTCACTGATCCCAGCCCCCTCCTTGAGCCCCCATCCCACTGGGATCCTCCACTCCCAGCAGCATCTGTCCCACCATCCGCCCTTGCTGATCTATCTCCACACCCTCAAGCCCTGAGCCTTCTCCTTACTAAAGCACAACGTGGCCTGGGACCTGCCGTTGCCCCTGTGCATCACCCCGTCTTCTCTCTTAGCCAGTGGTGGGCTTATTGTGAAGTTAATAAAACTTATGCTCGGACCGGGCGCAGTGGCTCAAGCCTGTAATCCCAGCACTTTGGGAGGCCGAGACGGGTGGATCACGAGGTCAGGAGATGGAGGCCATCCTGGCTAACACAGTGAAACCCCGTCTCTACTAAAAAATACAAAAAAAAAAACTAGCCGGGCGAGGTGGCAGGCGCCTATAGTCCCAGCTGCTCCGGAGGCTGAGGCAGGAGAATGGTGTGAACCCGGGAGGCGGAGCTTGCAGTGAGCTGAGATCCGGCCACTGCACTCCAGCCTGGGCGACAGAGCGAGACTCCGTCTCAAAAAAAAACAAAAACTTATGCTCATGGCCTTACTTCCATGCCCCTGTGAAGCCTGGGAGTTGCTCGGAGTTCCAGAGTGTTCTAGACAAGGAGGGAAGCTGGTTTCACTCAGGAAGCATGTCCATGAAGCACGCCTAGCAAACTGTCCAGGGAGACATCAGAAGAAGGACCCAAATCTCCAAATCTCCAGTCATTTGTTGTGCTTTTTCTCCTTGTTCTAAATAGTCACTTTTGGCCAGGCACAGTGGCTCAAGCCTGTAATCCTAGCATTTTGGGAGGCTGAAGCGGGCGGATCACCTGACTTCAGGAGTTCAAGACCATCCTGGCCAACATGGTGAAACCCCGTCTCTACTAAAAATACAAAAATTAGCCAGTTGTGGTGGTGTGCACCTGTAATCCCAGGTACTCAGTAGGCTGAGGCAGGATAATCGCTTGAACTCAGGAGGCGGAGGTTGCAGTGAGCTGAGATCGTGCCATTGCACTCCAGCATGGGCGACATAGTGAGGCTCTGTTCTCCCCCCTACCCAAAAAAAAAGAGTCACTTTCATACGAATTCTGTATTATTTTTCCTAAAGGGAGTCCTTAAAATTGGATCTGCCTTGCTGTTTTTATTTTATTTTATTTTGAGATGGGATCTTGCTCTATTGCTCAGGCTGGAGTGCAATGGTGTGATTATGGTTCACTGCGGCCTCCACCTCCTGGACCCAAGTGATCCTCCCACCTCAGCCTCCTGAGCAGCTGAGAATACAGGTACATGCCACCATGCCCAGCTATTTTATTTATTTATTTTTTTTTTTGAGATGGAGTCTCGCTCTGTCACCCAGGTTGGAGTGCAGTGGCGTGATCTCAGCTCACTGCAAGCTCCGCCTCCTGGGTTCACACCATTCTCCTGCCTCAGCCTCCTGAGTAGCTGGGACTACAGGAGCCCACCACCACGCACAGCTAGTTTTTTGTATTTTTAGTAGAGATGAGGTTTCACCATGTTAGCCAGGATGGTCTCAAACTCCTGACCTCGTGATCTACCTGCCTCAACCTCCCAAAGTGTAATTTTTTTTTTATTATTTGTAGAGATGAGGTCTCACTATGTTGCCCAGACTGGCCTTGAACTCCTGGGCTCACGAAAACCTCCTGTCTTGGCCTCCCAAAGTGTTGGGATTACAGGCGTGAGCCACTACACCTGGCCCATATGCCTCACCTTATTCTTTACAATCCCCTCTTCTCACAGTAGCCAGAACACCTCACTAAAGCAGCATCTAACACCCTTCTGTGCATAGCCCTCTGTGGCTTCTCCTTGCTCTCCGGGACAACGCCAAGCCCCGCCCCCTGGCCCTGTGTGATCCCACCCCAACCCACCCCTGAGACAGCAGCTCCCACCACTGCATCCCTCACCCGCTCTGCTGCAGCGGCACTGACCCCTCCTTAGTCCTTCAGTCCACTCTGGAGCCTTGAAACCTGCCTGGGCTTCAATACCACCCCCTTGGCCTGGGAATGCCTGTCTTCTCACCTGGGTTACTCCAAATGCTTCCAAACTATTCTGAAAACAGCCACGAGAGGACTCCTCTCAACATGTACATCAGCTTCCGTCATGTCCTCGTGCAAAACCCTCCACTGGCTCCCCTCAGGGCAACGCAATCCAAAGCCTCGCCCAGCGCTCCAGGCCCTGCCGCTCCACCCTCTCTGGCTCTGTCACCCAGGGTGGAATGCAGTGGTGCGATCTGGGCTCACTGCAGCCTCTGCTCCTGAGTTCAAGCAATTCTCTGCCTCAGCCTCCCAAGCAGCTGGGATTACAGGCACCTGCCACCACGCCTGGCTAATTTTGGTATCTTTAGTAGAGACGGGGTTTCACCATCTTGGCCAGGCTGGTCTTGAATTCCTGACCTCGTGATCCACCCACCTCAGCTTCCCAAAGTGCTGGGATTACAGGCGTGTGCCACTGTGCCCTGCTCTACCACCTTCCTAAATCCCCTGGCCTGTTCCTGCCACAAGGCCCTTGCTGAGCTGGGAAGTTCTTCCCTCCGCTGTTTGCTTGGTTGCCCCGACTCTGTTCAGGTCTCTGCTCCAATGCCCCCTCCTCACAGGAGCCCTCCGTGGACGGCAGCTTCTGAGATGCCCCAAGAATCCCCACCTCCTGGGATCCATGCCCTCCCCTCGGGTGGGTGGGACCTGGGGACCTCTCCTCAGCGATAGATTGTCACCAAAACAATAGGATGTCACTTTCAGCATTGAGTCACAAAAAGAGAGCAGCAGCGTGGGCTTGCTTGTCCTCCACCCCTCTCCCTGGCTGGCTCTGAGGAAAGTCAGCTGCCACGTTGTAGGGCTGCCCTGCAGGAGGCCCAAGTGGCAGGGAAGAAGGGAGGCCCTGGGCCTTAAGATGACTCCACAGCCTCGGTGACACCTTGACAGCAGCCCTGAGATGTAGGACCTGGCTCAGCAGCACCCAGATCGCTGACCCACAGAAAGAGCAAGACGATCAATGTCTGTTGTTTTAAACTCTTCAAGTTTGGGGGTAATTTGTGACGCAGCTGTAGATAACAAATACACCTTCTCTCACTCCTGCCCACCCCACCCACCCCCTGTTGTCACTCTGTCCCCTGACCCGGCTTTAATTTTGTTTGTTTGTTTGTTTTGAGACAGAGTCTCACTCTGATGTCTGGCTAAAGTGCAGTGGCACAATCTCAGTTCACTACAACCTCCGACTCCCGGGTTCAAGCGATTCTCCTGCCTCAGCCTCCCAAGTAGCTGGGATTACAGGCATGCGCCACCACACCCAGCTAATTTTGTATTTTTAGTAGATTCGGGGTTTCTCCATGTTAGTCAGGCTGGTCTCGAACTCCTGGCCTCAGGCGATCCACCCGCCTCAGCCTCCCAAAATGCTGGGATTACAGGCTTGAGCCACTGCGCCCAGCCTCCGGCTTTACTTTTCTTTGCACATTTTGTGGAGGGGAACCTCCCTTACTCCTCCCAGCATCCCCAGTGCCAGCCTAATGCCTGGCTCCACGCGGCTACTCAGTGATGACTTACTGAATGAATGAATGGGTGAAGAAATGCAAGGTCTCAGAAAGAAAATGCCAGAGCTCAGAAAAGCCAGAAGTAGGGGGCTTAGGACGGGGAGGCCAGTTTACCCCAATCCCAGCCGCCCAGGGGTCACTACTCACTTTACGCAGGGCCTAGGGACACTTGTCCCCATCCTCTTCAGCACGATGTTGCCCTGACCCTAGGATCTTGGTCCTGGAGGTCAGGGCCCAGGGGTCAGGCTCTTAGGGTCCCCATGAGGTACTGGTCCCAGCCTCATGCTTTGCCCAGACCACACAATTTGGATTGTCCTAGGCCTGCTGGACTTCAGGCCTATTTTTCTCCATTTGGTGTGGAGATTTGCTAAATGCCTCATGTAGAATGAGCTCATTTTATGCCCTTGTCAGTATTTTCACGAAAATATTTCGATAAGAAAAGAATGCTATTCCAGCCCACGTGTCCTGATTTTTGTTTGGAAAACAATCCCTGTGCCCATAAAAAGGAAAGGACTGCTGAGTCCAGTCCCCTCCTGGTCCTGTCCCTAACGGGGCCCAGGCTGTGCCAGGGATCGAGAGGCTGAAGCACATTCCAGCAAAAACACTGGCCCCTGCTTGGAACCCAGAGCCCAGTCTGGGTCCGGCAAGGGGCTGGCCCTGTGCCCACCTAGCTGAGCCATTTCCTCCCAGACTGGGGCACATTTCCTGCCCAGAGGGAACAGAGCGCATTCCCAGGCCGGGTGGACTGGGTCCTGTACTGGGGGAGGGGATTCCATAGGCATTTCCCCGACCCCAGCGACCACACCCTGGGACGAGAGGCCTGTCCTGGTGGTGGGGCTAGGAGCACGGTTCAAAGGGTGGGCTGGAGCTGTCCAAGGGGTGGCCATTCTTAGGGGAATGCGCTGAAACCACCCGGCCCAGCCTTGGGTGCAGAGCGTTAAGGATCCTTGCGTCACCCCTGCCTGCTCCCAAGCAGCAGTCTTCGGGTGAATGTGGTGCCTTTGTCGAGAGGGAGGGACCCATCAGAGCCTGGAATCCTCAAGGTGCTCTCTCCAGGCCTCCCCTCCTCCCTAATGCCTTCCTGGCCACCCCCACACCTCTCAGACCTCCTCCAGAAAGACCACTGGCTGGGAGGCTCCTTTGCCCTGTGGGGCTTCCCCTAGGAAAGGGCCCTGAGGTGCAGCCCTGGATCCCCATAGAATCAAAGGGCCCTGGGGCTGGGGCTGGGCTCCCTTGCACCAAAGTGGCTGCAACCACATTCCAGAGCCTGCCGGTAATGGAGCCATATTTCTCATCTCTGTTAGTTTCCCTGGCCCCAGATTTTCAACAAGGAGAGGGTAGCAGGCAGCATTCAAAGCACTTGAGTCTGGGGGCCAGGCCACCTGGATTCAAATCCTAGCTTTGCTACTTCATGCCTGTGCGCCCTTGAGCAAGTCACTTAACCTCTGTGAACCTCAGTTTCTGACTCTGTGAAAAGGGATAACAGGGCCTGCCTCTTGGGGCCGATGTCAAGAAGAAATGAAGCAGGGAAAGTACCCGGCACATGGCAGTGGTCATTCTTCTGCCAGGCTCAGAGAGGGGCAGCGGCTTGTCCAAGATCACACAGAAGGTAGGCAGAGGAGCTGGTACCCAACCCTTTGGCCTTCCTGAGCTAGGCCCTGAACGGGCTGAGATGGGAAGGATGCTCATGGCCTTCAAGAACTCAGGGTTGGGGCTGGGGACCGCAGAGCACCCAGTAGAGGCCTGGTCAGCATTGTGCGTCCTTCAGCTGGTTCCCAGCCTGGGATGGGAGAGGACATGGCTGCTATCCACCCACGACGGCAGCTAGGTGCCAGACCAAGTGTCCATCCCCGCCGTCCCCCTCACCTCCTCACCACTCTACCCAGTTCTCTACCCAGAATGGTTTTTCTCAGTCTGCAAGGAGCCATGTCCCCCAGGGGACCCAGCCCAGGCCAGCCTGAGCACATATCCCAGGACCTGTCAGAAGAGTTGTATGGTCTCAGAAAAGCCTCCTTCCCTCTCTCTGTGTTTGTGATTATTCTTTGTTGTTGTTGTGTTTTTTCTGAGACAGAGTCTTACTGTGTTGCCCAGGCTGGAGAGTGGCGGCATGATCTCGGCTCACTGCAACCTCCGCTTCCTGGGTTCAAGCAGTTCTCCTGCCTCAGCCTCCTCAGTAGCTAGGATCACAGGCATGAGGCACCATGCCCAGCTAATTTTTGTATTTTTGGTAGAGACAGGGTTTTGCCATCTTGGCCAGGCTGGTGTTGAACCCCTGATCTTAGGTGATCCGCCCGCCTTAGCCTCCTAAAGTATTGGGATTACAGGCATGAGCCACCACGCCCGGCCTCTGTGTGTTCGTGATTCTAAGCACAGGTGGAGAAAGTCATCGTCTTTATTGTTCATGGAGAAGGGAAAGGATACCAGTAAAGGGGGAGCCCTCCTGAGGATGCACCCCCCACCCCTGCCCAGGAAGGCAGGTCTGAGGGGCTGCATCATTGCCCACCCTGAGAAAAAGAGGGTTCAACCAGGGGCCCCAGGTGCCCCCTCGCCAGAGGCTCCCATCGCCAAATCCTGCCTTCCCTTCTCGGGGCTCCCAGGGCCTGCGTTGAGCTCCGGGCAGGGGGCCAGCCCTGCCACTCTGCCTCCAGGCATCGCCCTGGGGTCAAGGCCTCGAAGGTCAGGCTGGTGGGCTTGAGACAGACTCCAGATCCTCCCTGAGGCAGGTCAGGAGGGGGCCGAACTCTGGGACTGGGGTGCCGAGGGCAGGGGCTGGCTTGGTGTTGACACTGGAGGCCTCTGCGATGGAAAATCCTGAGGAAAGGCATTGAGAATGACACCACCCATTCACCCATCCCCCTGGGGGCCTCGGGCCTCTAGTGACCCGGGCACTGCCTCCCACTTGAGCCTCTGGGTTGCTGCTGGAGAGGGCTGTGGACAGGGTGGGGGGTGCTAGTGACCTGGAGGATAGCCCTGGCCTGGTGACAGAGGGTGGGAGAGGTGATTCCAGCTCCCTCTGCCCCTGACCTCCAACAGAGGTCACCCTGGCTCTGTCTTTTTTTTTTTTTGGAGACAGAGTCTCACTCTGTTGTCCAGGCTGGAGTGCAGTGGCATGATCTTGGCTCACTGCAACCTCTGCCTCCTGGGTTCAAGTGATTCTCAGGCCTCAGCCTCCTGAGTATTTGGGATGACAGGTGTGAGCGACCGTGCCCAGCTGGCTCTTCTTAAACTTGAGCCTCTTGAGGCTCCTGGGCTGTTTGAAGCAGAGATTGTCTGTGGGATACGTTGGATGGAGGTGCCCACCTGTATCTCGCAGAGGTCAAGCAGGGTGCGGACGCCCACCAGACACCAGAGCTCGCCCAGCAGGGAGACAAGGATGCCCAGCAGGTCCAGCCAGCGGCCCACGGTCAGCAGCAGCACGAAGAGGCCGCCCATGCGCACCAGCACCGTCTGCACTTTGCTCTGCAGGCCGGGGTGCTGCCGCTGCTCCTCTGTGGAACGCAGGTGCCTGTCACCGTCCGACCCCACACCCCGGACTGGACGCACCCTCCACAGGACAAGCCTTTCGCTCCCGTGCAGCCCTCCTCCCATCACAACCTCCTGGTCCCCACCCCTGCTCCGAGTATCTGCAGGGCACCAGGCGCTCTGCCTCCAGGACTCACTGCCCAGCCCACAAGCCTCCCACTGGTGCAGGCCAGAACCCCGCAGCCTCGCAGCCTCGCAGCCTCGCAGTGGCAGGAGTCGGCCTGACTCCTCTCTTTGCTGCATACCCGCCTCTAGTCCCTCAGTCAGCCCTGGCAACTCCTTCTGCCAAGCACGTTCCCAGGTGAGCACCTCTCATCACCCCCATGGACCCACCCGGGCTTAACCACTTTCCGCTTTCCAAGAAGTTTCCTTGCCAGACCTGGCTTCTGTTCTTTTTTTTTTGGAGTGGAGTGCTGTGGCACCATCTTGTTTCACTGCAAGCTCCGCCTCCTGGGTTCAAGTGATTCTCCTGCCTCAGCCTCCCGAGTAGCTGGGATTACAGGCGCCCGCCACCACACCCAGCTAATTTTGTGCATTTTTAGTAGAGATGGGGTTTTGCCATGTTGGCCAGGCTGGTTTTGAACTCCTGACCTCAAGTGATCCATCTGCCTCAGCTTCCGAAAGTGTTGGGATTACAGGCGTGAGCCACCACGCTCAGCCCCGTTCTTTTTGTTTGTTTGTTTGTTTGTTTGTTTGTTTTTTGAGACGGAGTCTTGCTCTGTCGCCCGGTCTGGAGTGCAGTGGCCGGATCTCAGCTCACTGCAAGCTCCGCCTCCCGGGTTTACGCCATTCTCCTGCCTCAGCCTCCGGAGTAGCTGGGACTACAGGCGCCCGCCACCTCGCCCGGCTAGTTTTTTGTATTTTTAGTAGAGACGGGGTTTCACCGTGTTCGCCAGGATGGTCTCGATCTCCTGACCTCGTGATCCGCCCGTCTCGGCCTCCCAAAGTGCTGGGATTACAGGCTTGAGCCACTGCGCCCGGCCTTTTGTTTGTTTTTTGAGACAGAGTCCAGCTATTCGGGAGGCTGAGGCAGGAGAGTTGCTTGAACTCAGAGTTGGAGGTTGCAGTGAGCCGAGATCGTGCCACTGCACTCCAGCCTGGGCAACAGAGCAAGACTCCATCTCAAAACAAAACAAGATAGCAACAATGAAAATCCCTGCAGTAGGCTGGGCACTGTGGCTCATGCCTGTAATCCCAACATTTTGGGAGGCTGAGGTAGGTGGATTACTTGAGCCCAAGAGTTCAAGACCTGCCTGGGCAACATGGCAAGATCCCCCCCTTTTTTTTTTTTTTGAGACGGAGTTTCGTTCCTGTTGCCCAGGCTGGAGTACAATGGTGCAATCTTGGCTCACTGCAACCTCTACCTCCCTGGTTCAAGCAATTCTGCCTCAGCCTCCCAAGTAGTGGGGATTATAGGCACCTGCCACCACACCTGGCTAATTTTTATATTTTTAGTAGAGACGGGGTTTCACCACGTTGGCCAAGCTGGTCTCGAACTCCTGACCTCAGGTGATCCACCTGCCTCGGCCTCCCAAAGTGCTGGGATTACAGGCGTGAGTCACCACGCCCGGCCAAGACCCTTTCTTTCCTTTCTCTCTTTCTCTCTTTCTTTCTTTCTTTTCTTTTTTTTCTTTCTTTTGAGACAGAATCTCTCTCTGTCACCCAGGCTGGAGTGCAGTGGTTCGATCCTGGCTCACTGCAACCTCCACCTCCTAGGTTCAAGCGATTCTTGTGCCTCAGCCTCCTAGGTAGCTGGATTACAGGCACAGACCACCACACTGGGCTAATTTTGTATTTTTAGTACAGGCAGGTTTTACTATGTTGGTAGGCTGGTCTTGAACTCCTGACCTCAAGTGATTTGCCTGTCTCAGCCTCCCAAAGTGCAGAGATTATAGGCCTGGCTGACCCCTTCTCTACAAAAAATAAAATTAGCCTGGCACAGTGGTGTGTGTCTGTAATCCCCACAATTTGGGAGGCTGAGGTGGGAGTTACGCTCTTGTTGCCCAGGCTGGAGCGCAATGGCACAATCTGGGCCACCAAGCAAGACGCTGTCTCAAAAAAACAGAAAGGCAAAACAAAACAAAAACACAAACAAACTTGTACAGCGGCCTCTCGTCAGGCTTCCTTGCCTGGCTGATGAGGGCTCTCCAACAGGCCCCTTCGAACCTGGCCAGCCTCACCCCTTCCCTGTGCCCTTGGGGTGACAGCCACACTGGACTCCTGTGGCTTGTTTGGCGCTGCCATGCCCTCTCTCCCCTCTGGGCATTGACACATGCGGTTCTCTCTGTCCAAGATTCCCTTCCCTGCCTCACTTCTCTTAGGGATCTCCGCTCATCCTTCAAGGCCCAATCTAAAGGCTACCCCCTCAGGGTGCCCACAGCATGCTGCTTCTCTGCGCTGCCCCTGCCACACAGCCTCTGTCCTGACCAGGCTCTCTGGGATGGCAAGAGTGAGGGCTGACAGCTGTCAGCCTCCCCGGAGCCTGGCCCAGACAGAGGAATGGCCCAGACAGTGCGTGGATGGAATGGACAGGCCCCGCAGGGCTCACCCTGCATGTAGATGACCAGCAGCGTGTAGCAGATGGTGAGCGGCGTCCAGAACCGCACGGCCTCCGAGGTGGTCAGGAAGTCCTGGTTGATGAGGGCCACAGCTGCCAGGTCACCCACGGCAAAGGCCACGGCCAGGGCGCGGCCCAGCAGCTGGGGGAGGCCGTGCGCACCGGCCAGCAGGCCCAGGCACACCCCACAGTAGTGCTGGCTGCTGTGCAGCTCGTAGAGGCGGCAGACGTGGCGGCGGAGGCGCCGGGCACCCAGACCCAGCAGCGTGGCCAGCCCGAGGCTCAGCAGCAGGTTCAGCGTGCGGTGAGGGGCGCCCTCCTGCAGGAAGCTCAGGCCGCAGGTCAGCCCGCAGCCCAGTGAGTACTGGCACAGCAGGTAAAGCTGCAGCCTCTCAGCAGCACCCCGGGAACCCTGCGGGGAGCGCAGAAGAGGGGCCAAGATGTGGGGGCTGCCTCACTACAGGTGCTGCCCGCCACAGGAGGCCAGAGCCTGAAGGGACCTTGGGGATGGTTCCTAAAGGGGCCACGTCGGCATCAGATGAAGCCCTAGAGGATCATCTCTCTCACCTTAATTTCAATTGTGTTTTTTTTTTTTGAGACAGAGTCTTGCTCTGTCACCCAGGCTGGAGTACAGTAGCTCGATCTCCGCTCACTGAAACCTCCGCCTCCTGAGTTCAAGCGATTCTCCTGCCTCAGCCTCCCAAGTAGCTGGGATTACAGGTATGCGCCACCACGCCCAGCTAATGTTTTTTTTTTTAGAGATGGGGTTTCTCCATGTTGGCCAGGCTTGTCTTGAAATCCTAACCTCAGGTGATCTGCCCATCTCAGCCTCCCAAAGTGCTGGGATCACAGGCGTGAGCCACCGCGCCCGGCCTCCAATCACGTCTTAGTATTTGGGGCCCATCTGTTAGCCGAAGGGTGGTGGTTCAGAGTCTCAGAGACCTGGGTCCAAAGCCTGACTCTACCTGTTGACCACAAACAAGCCACATACGCTCTGAGCCTTAGTTTCCCCATCTGTGAAATGGGGAATCAGAGTAAACCTTCACCCCGTGGCTGTGAGGATTCCATGATGCACGCAGCGCACTGGGTGCAGGGCCTGGCATTCGGGGAGTCGGATCTACAGGAGCTGTCGCTCTTGTCTTCTTGGGACTGGGACTGTATCCCCTGTGAGTGCTGCTGCTTCAGCAGCCAAACCCGAGGGTGCAACCTGCAGCCTCTGTTCCCAGTCTTACGGAAAATACAGCGAACAGGCTGGGATGCTGGACCTGGGCTCAGCTGCCCACGTTCCGGTGGTGAGTCCGGGCTCTGGGCTGGGGAGTGATCCACCCACTGCCTTCCCAGAGGCCTCACCTTGTCCAGTGACAGCAGCGTGGACACGGCCCGGAGGGAGAACTCAAGCACCACGAGGGCAGCCACCCGGGACCCCACCACGGTCAGAAACAGGGCCAGCCCTGCCAGGTGCACAGTTTCCAGAGAGGCCCACTGGGTCCGAAGCCGCTCCTTTTCGGGCCACCGCTGCGGGTCACTGTGGGGACAGAATGGGTGTGGGCAGGGGTGCAGAACTGCCACCCTCGACCCCTGGTGGGGGTCCCTGTTTCCCCAGCCACATTCCCTGTGGGGATGAGGTGGGAACTCACTTGGCACAGCCCACGAAGAAGTAAACTTTCAGGAGGCTGTTCAGGACCAAGACTCCAAGGGCCCCGATCAGGCCTGAGGGGGCAGGAGGGAGGCAGCAAGGCAGCGAGGCAGCATGCAGGGGTGTTAGGAGGGCAGGCTTGGTTGGTAGGGTCAGAGGAGGGGGCGGCCAAGGGTCAGGGGTGGCGGGAGACCAGGTGGGTGGGGTCCACCCTGCACTGCAAAGAGCTGGAAGGGGGCAGGGCCAAGGCAGGAATGGGGCGAGGTGCTCACCTTGCAGGAGGGAGTGGAGGAGGCTAGAACCCCACTCAAGGGAGGGGAGGCCGGGGAGCCAGGAGGGGAGGGATGGCAGGGAGAACATGGCAGGCCCGGAACCAGCCCCAGCCTCTGACTAGGTCTGCGCAGGGACAGACCGACGTCACTGGGCAAAGGTGTCAGTGGAGGGAAGGAGAGAGGCTGGGAGGGGTCAAAGGCCCAGGGGAGGGGAGGAGAGCCAGGGGTGTTAACCCTTTGAGAACCAGAAGGGCAAGGTCCCAGCTCCAAGGGACAGGGTCTCTGGGCTGGTCTGTGGTCTCTGTCCCTGCTAAAAGTCTGGCATCCACTTTATTTGAAATCTTCCTTGAGGGAGGCCAGGCGCAGGGGCTCACACCTGTAATCCCAGCACTTTGGGAGGCCGAGGCAGGTGGATCATGAGGTCAGGAGTTCGAGACCAGCCTAACCAATATGGTGAACCCCATCTCTATTAAAAATACAAACAATTAGCCGGGCATGGTGGCAGGCCCCTGTAATCCCAGCTACTCTGGAGGCTGAGGCAGGAGAATGGCTTGAACCCAGGAGGTGGAGGTTGCAGTGAGCCGAGATCATGCCATTGCACTCCAGCCTGGTCAACAGAGTAAGACTCTGTCTTGAAAGAGAGAGAGAGAGAGAGAGAGAAGAGAAGCGGGGGGGGGGGGGGGGGGGGGGGGGGGGGGGAAGGGAGGGAGGGAAGGAAGGAAGAAAAGAAAACAAAAGAAAGAAATCTTCCTGCCGGGCGAGGTGGCTCAAGCCTGTAATCCCAGCACTTTGGGAGGCCGAGACGGGCGGATCACGAGGTCAGGAGATCGAGACCATCCTGGCCAACACGGTGAAACCCCGTGTCTACTAAAAAATACAAAACACTAGCCGGGCGAGGTGGCGGGCGCCTGTAGTCCCAGCTACTCGGGAGGCAGAGGCAGGAGAATGGCGTGAACCTGGGAGGCGGAGCTTGCAGTGAGCTGAGATCCGGCCACTGCACTCCAGTCCGGGCGACAGAGCGAGACTCCGTCTCAAAAAAAAAAGAAAGCAATCTTCCCTGAGGGCTTGGACCACCCAATGCCCCTTGAAGCCCCGGGCTCCATCTGTCTTGCCCAGCCTTAGGTGTGGGTCCTTCCTCTCGCAGTCTGAAGTGTGGGCTCTGCTCCTTCAGCCCAGGGTCTGAGAGTAGGGACTCTATCCCCCCCATAGCTAGAGATCAGCGGTGCCCTCTCAGCCTGAGGTCTGGGGCTGTCTTTCCCCCACAGCCAGAGGTCAGTTCTGCCTGCTTTTTGTAAGGTCTGGTTCCACCTTCCCAAAGCCTTCTGCCCAGCTCTGACCCGGTGTGGAATCTCCCGCAGCCGGAGCCCACCTGAGTCTTCTCGCACAGGCCGGGGCCGCACTTCTTGATGCTCCTCCCTGGGTCCACTAGGTGGCAGGCCTCACCTGGGTCCGGCAGGGCGGGGCTGAACAGGTGGATACAGCTCCCATCCTGCTTTCACAAACGGAAAGGGCAGAGGGAGCAGAAGGTGGGGGTCAGGGACGGGGGAGACTGAGATTGGCCACAAAGGGGGTTTGCTGAAGTAAACAAAATATAAAACTTTATTGGAGTGTGCAGTAGCAGGTGTTCCTGGGAGTAACCCTTACAGACTTGGGGTGTGGCTGGGAGGGCAGGTGGGGCTGCTTGGCAGCAGTGCTGCCCCTGCCAGGGAGTTGGTGTCCATCTCTGCAGTGCGAAGGTTGGTGCGGCGTTGAGAGCACACCCATGGGGAGTGGTGCTCAGTCTAGAGAAAGGGCCCAGGGTCTGCTGCTGGCCCTGCCACATTGCTTCCCTTCCCCGGGCCTCAGTACCCTCATCTGAACAATGGGCACTTGGAGTTCCTTTCAGGCTTGTCAGGATATGTGCAAATGCCCACAGTGCGGGCTGCTGGGAGGCCCTCCGTGAGAGCCCTTAGATGATGTTGGCTGAGGCCGGGCGTGGTGGCTCACGCCTGTAATCCCAGCACTTTGGGAGGCCGAGGTGAGCAGCAAGGTCCAGAGTTCGAGACCCGCCTGGCCAACACAGTGAAAGCCCATCTCTACTAAAAATACAAAATTAGCTGGGCATGGTGGTGCACACCTGTAGTCCCAGCAACTCGGGAGGCTGAGGCAGGAGAATCACTTGAACCTGGGAGGTGGAGGTTGTGGTGAGCTGAGATTGCACCACTGCACTCCAACCTGAGCAACAAAGCAAGATTCCATCTCAAAAAAAAAAAAAAAAAGAGATGATGTTGGCTGAACTGTGGCCCCTGCAAATGTGCATGTTGAAGTCCTACCCCCTAGTAGCTCAGGATGTGACTGCATATGGAGATAGGCTCTTGACAGAGATAATTAAGTTAAAATTGGGCCAAATGAGGCGGCTCATGCCTGTAATCCCAGCACTTTGGGAGGCTGAGGCCAGTGGATCACTTGAGGTCAGGAGTTCGAGACCAGTCTGGCCAACATGGCGAAACACCGTCTCTACTAAAGATACAAAAATTAGCCGGGTGTGGTGGCAGGCGGCTGTAGTCCCAGCTACTCGGGAGGCTGAGGCAGGAGAATTGCTTGAACCTGGGAGGCCAAGGTTTCAGTGAACCGAGATCATGCCACTGCACTCCAGTTTGGGTGACAGAGGGAGACTTCGTCTCAAAAAAAAAAAAAAAAAAATTAAAGTGGGATCATGAGGGTGGGCCCTAAGCCAACATGATTTGTGTCCTTATAAGAGGAGGAGATCAGGACCCAGATGCACATGAAGGGACCACCATGTGCAGACACAGGGAGAAGGCGGCCTCTGCAAGCCACGGACAGAAACCTCAGAAGAAACCAGCCTGCTGACAGCTTGGTCTCCAGCATCCAGCCTCCAGAACCGTGAGAAAATACATTCCTATTGTCTAAGTTGCCCCATATGTGGTTCTTTGCTACAGATGCCCCAGCAAATAAGGCAGGTGACGACGCCACAGCCTCCTGGTGCACCCCAGCTCTCGCCATGGCACAGCGACCCCTACAAGCAGTCCGGACCCATGGGCCTGTCACAGTCACGCACTTTTCAAGCGCATAGGTCTGGGGTGAGCAGGGCTAAACTCCAGTCCTGGCTCTGCCACTTCAAAATTGTGTGGCTGGCCGGGTGCGGTGGCTCAAGCCTGTAATCCCAGCACTTTGGGAGGCTGAGACGGGCGGATCATGAGGTCAGGAGATCGAGACCATCCTGGCTAACACGGTGAAACCCCATCTCTACTAAAAAAAATACAAAAAACTAGCCGGGCGAGGTGGCGGGCGCCTGTAGTCCCAGCTACTCGGGAGGCTGAGGCAGGAGAATGGCGTAAACCCCGGAGGTGGAGCTTGCAGTGAGCTGAGATCCGGCCACTGCACTCCAGCACTCCAGCCTGGGCGACAGAGCGAGACTCCGTCTCAAAAAAAAAAAAAAAAAAAAAAACAAAATTGTGTGGCTGTGGTCAAAGCCACATCACCACTCTCAGCCTTGGCTTTCTGATGGTAAAAGAGGTAAAAGTGCCGGCCTCGCGCTGCTGTCTGAGGCCTAAGTGAGCCGATGTGTGTAAGTTACTGGGCCTATGCCGTGTGCATGCCCGCAGCAGTTGCTCTAACTGAGTAAGGCTCTGGGATGCGGTGACCCAGTACACCGTACAGAGAAGGAAGAGAACTGTCTGGAAGACAGAATGGGTGGTAACTTGGAGTGGATGCTCTGGCCCTGGGTGGGCCAAGGGGTTGGGTGGACCAGAGCTGTCCACACTCTCCCGGGGCCTCTGGCAAGGCCCAGGCCCATGGCCCGCCCCGGGACAGCCAGTTGTGCTGGAGCAGGCCCTCACTTCCAGCCAAGTGCCGAGCCGTGTCAGGATGTGGGAGTGAGGGCCGCCGTCTAGGTGCCCTGGTGCTGGGCCCGCCCAGCCAGTTTCCGAAGCTCGTCCCAGAAGAGCATGCTGAGGATAGTGTGGGGACCCAGGCGCAGGTAGGCGGGGCCCAGGCCCTTGTAGAGCGCCAGGGGTCCCTCTTGCCGCCAGATCTTCACCATGCAGTCGGTGAGGCCCCCATAGAGCTGGCCCTGGGGAAACACATGGGGTGAGTGTTACTACAGGGGCCGTGAGGCCCTGGCTGGCACCATGTCTCGGCACAGGGGTCAGTTTCACCCCCACACACCCTATGGACAGCACATCTGTATTGGGCACATGTGTGAGGCTGCGGTGCCATGAGAAGGCTGTAAGATCGGGCCTAGATTCCAGTTCTGGCTCCCCCACTTACCAGCTGGGGGAACTCATGCAAGTCACTTGATCTGTCTGAGCCTCAGTTTCCTCATCAGGAAGATGAATGTGATTTTAAGGATGGAATAAAATCTAGATGTGAAAGCGCTTAGCCTGTGCTTGGGACATGGGGGCTCAGCAAACAAGCCCAGTTAATGTGTTTGCAGGCATGGCCTGTGTCTGCATGTCTCTGGCTGTGCATGTGTGAGTGTGTGTGTGTGTGTGTGTGTGTGTGTGTGTGTGTGTGGGGGGTGCTCCCAGCTCCCCACATCCTCCCCTAGACCCACTCCTGCTCACCCTGCCAGCTCTGTCCACTGGCTGATTGTATAGCCGTGTGCTGACCACATCGAAGGGGGTCATGACGACAACCACGGCTATGCTGCTAATCATGCCTCCTGCCAGGGCCACCAGCCAGCTGTCCTCCGGGAGCCACTGTGGGGATGGCACAGGTGTGGACCCCTGCATCTGCCCTCTACCCACCCACGTGGTGCCCGCCCGACCTCCTGCCACACAGGGGCTAACAGGGCTGTGGAAAGGGGAGCAGATGGGGCCCCTCCAGCCATCCCCCAGCCCTGCCACCCTGAGCTCCTTCTCAGCTTTGGGGTTCACTGCTGACCCCCTACTCCTGCTGGTACCAAGGGTCAGAGTCACGACTCTGAGGGCAGAGGCAGGGCCCTATGTGTTGCCACCCCCTGGTCTTCCCCGTGTGGAAGGAGGCAGGTGGTCCCCCTCAGTCCCATGTGCCTCTGTGGGTAGGCACAGGTATCCCCAGCTCCTCACCTGTTGCTTCTGCACCCAGGCCTTGGCAGAGGTGAAGGTGGCCAGCTGGGCAGCTGAGCCCACCATGACTCGGGGCACAGCCCCACCAACGCCCTGCCACAGCCCCAGCAGCCCTTGCTGCCGCCAGATGGTCTCCAAGGCACCCAGGACAGTCTGTGGGGAGAGGGCACGGGGTCACTGGCCACCCCTGCCCAGGCTGGGAGCATGCCCAGTCCGTGCCCCCAGGGAGAGTGGCAGGCCTCACCTGGTGATTGTGCTGGTGTCCCACAGCCATTGCAGCCACTGTCTGGGCTTGCAGCTGTGTTTTGATCTGTAGGAGCAGAGGGGACATGGGGTGTGGGGATGGAGCCTGGGACAGCCAGGATAAGCTGTGTGAGTTGAGGGCGCCCCCGCCCCCGTGCCCCTGAAACTCAGAGCTCTGTGGTCCCTAGCCTGAGGCTTAGGGGTCATGTGAAATCGGGTTGAGGTGCAGCTCTGGGGTCGGCCTGGGTTTTGCATCTCAGTGTGACTTGGAGCAAGTTACTTAACCTTCTCCGGACTTCAATTCTGTCACGGTTGGAAGCTGTTCTGAGGATTAAGTGAGACAATGACTCCCCAGCACCAGCCAAGGACAAGGCAAGCCTTTGCTCAAGGGTAGCTTTTTTCTTTTTCTTTCTTTCTCTCTTTTTTTTTTTTTTTTTTGAGACAGAGTCTTGCTCTGTTGCCCAGGCTGAAGTGCAGTGCCACGATCTCGGCTCACTGCAACCTCTGCCAGCCAGGCTCAAGCAATTCTCTTGCCTCAGCCTCCCCAGTAGCTGGGATTACCGGCATGCATCACCACGCCCAGCTAATTTTTGTATTTTTAGTAGAGACAGGGTTTCACCATGTTGGCCAGGCTAGTCTCAAACTCCTGACCTCAGGTGATCTGCCCGCCTTGGCCTCCCAAAGTGTTGGGATTACAGGCATGAGCCACCGCGCCCAGCCAAAGGTAGCTTTTTTCAAAACATTTTTTAAAAATTTTTTATTTGTTTTGGGCGGCCCTGAGGCACTCCTACAGAGTGCAGGTGAGGGGGAGGCCTTCAAGGGTAGCTTTTATTCTTATCGTACACGAGGCCGCACAGGAAGAGAAGTAACCAAGCCAGGATTTGAGCCGGCATATCTGCCACCCTCTGCCCCCTCCCCTGGCTCAGGACCAGTGGGGCAGGGTCCCCAGGAGAGCATGGATCAGAGCAAGGCCCTGGTGCCCTGGGCCAAGGGGCAGATTCCAGGCCTGGGCTAAGATGTTCCAGGGAGCAGCCTCACCCAGGCTGCCCCACCCCACCCAGGCTGCCTCACCCAACCCAAGTCCACTGAGCCCAGCCTTTGGAGGCTGCAGGGTCCCTGCAGGAGCTGGGTCATGGGATGGTGGAGGATGGAAACAAGCCACTCACCAGGTAAGCAGGGCTCCCCACGAAGGCTCCCAGTGCCCCTGCCACGGCTCCTGCAACCACGGTGCCACCTGGTTGCTGCGTGAGGCCAGCCTGGCATGCCAGGCTGTAGCAGTAGAAACGAACGCCGTTCATGAGGCCTTGGTACAGAAGCCCAGCAGCCAGTCCCTTCTGCAGGCCCCACAGCCCGTCTGCTCGGGCCACAGCAGCGACAGAGGCCATGAAGCCCCGGTAGGGCTGTGGGTAGGTGCCCCGGGCCTGCAGCTCCCCCTGCAGCTGCAGCCGCGTCTTCACCACCTCCAGGGGGTTAGTGAAGACACAGGCCAGGCAGCAGGCCGAGGCACCCAGCACCAGGTCCACTGCTGGGGGAACTGTCTCCACAGCCTCCGCACCAGTGGCCTTCTGTGCCCGGGCCAGGTGCATGGCACAGGCCCTGTGGTGGTGGCGTTTAGGCTGTCTGTAACCTTGCAGGGCCACGGGGCTGGGGTTTGCAGGGGCCTGAGGCCATGTCTGGAGGGTAAGAGTCCTGGTCTGACAGGCCTGTGGCTGCCTGGAGTCCTTGGTCTATCTCAGCAGTCCACTTGCTCTGCTCAGCTGTTCCAGTGGTCTGCTGGAGCCTGGGACACGCCCCTACTCGCTGTGACCAATCCTAGCTGCTTCTGTGCTCACACCTGCCAGCCAAGGGCGGGCCTGGACCCTGGGATCTGGGGGAAAGGTCACTTGGGACTGGAGGGAGAGCTTGGATAGGGAGAAGGTGCCAACCAGCTCAGGCTCCTCCTCCTGGTCTCCCTCTGGCCCTGGGTAAAGGGCTGGCACCCCTGCCTTGCCTCTGGCTTAGCCTGTCCAGCTTTGGCAGAGCCCTGGGCAGGGGGCAAGTGACTGGGAGGTCCCTGGCACGGGGTACATGGCCAACTCCGCCCCTGTCCCACGCTGCCCCTGATGTGCCCCTGGTGACTGACTTCCTCTTTCCAGGACTCAGTCTTCCAGTCTGGCTCCCACCATCTATAGGCCCATGCTCAGCAGGGTCAGAAGTAGAGAAGGGCTCTGGAGCCCTGGGGGGCTGATCGGAATCCCAGGTGCAGCTCTTATGTGCGACCCTGGGCAAGTCATTTCCTCTCAGAGCTTCAGTTTCTCTCCTTTGTAAAATGAAGACACTGACATCCACTCCAGAAGGTTCTGTGGAGGAGTGGCGATGAGAACAGTGTGCCTAGGTCAGTGCCACGCCAAATAAAAGACAACCGCATTGCCTGCTGGCCCCCACCCCCACTGCCTCCGGCTCCTATGCCCCCCCTCACTGCTCCCAGGACTTCAGGGCGCCTGGGTGAGTAGGAGTTGAGGAGTGACCTCAGCTGGTAAGGACTTGCAGCCAGGCCTGCCCTCCTGCTGGGGGAGCCCCTCCTGGGCTGGGCAGAAGGCTCTGCTGCTCCCTGCAGGAATGGCCAGGCAGCCAGTGGGGCAGGAGGCGGCCCTTGGAAGCCCTTTGTGCCTGCTGAGAAGAGAGCGCCACCTGGGCCAGCTGTCAGGTGTGTCTGCTCAGGCTGGGGCCGGCACCAACATGCCCACCTTGACCTCTGCCCCCAGACAGCTGTCTCCTGCCAGGCCACCCTCAGTCACCCAAGGCCCAGTCCAAACCAGAGGCAGAGCCACCAAGGCTGGAGTCCCACACCCACCTCCCGGGGTCCACCCCTTCCCTCCCAGGCCCTTGAGGCAGTAGTGCTGAGTGGCTTGAGGGCCTCGGGCTCCCGGCCTGGCAGGCTTGTCACCCTCTGGCCAGCCCTGGAGAGGACGGTGCAGCAAGAGGCAGTAGGAAAGCTTGGATTCTCCTGGGTTTGGGCACTCACTGCCCCGGGATGGGCTGCAGATGGTGGGCGGTAGTGCAGATGTGCCCTGGGGCTTGAGCTGGTGGCTGCTCCTCCCCTGGCCGCTGTAGCAATCGGGAACAGGAGGGAGAGCAAAGGTCAGGCCGAGAAACTCCCAGGGCCTGAGGGCCTGCAGTGAGTCCACCCAGCAACTGTGGCTGATCTGGTTCTGCATATCCCGTGTGTCCCTCGTGTCAGGCACAGGGCAGGATGGAGGAAGGTTTGCAGAAAAGGGCCCAAGGGATCTGGAGACCTCCCTTCCCCTACCCTGCTCAAAAAGGGCCAGTGACAAGCCTCGGCAATATAACATGTCTATTTTATTTTAAAAAACAAAACCCAAACCACCTGATCCCTTCCCCAGGAGGCTCTGGATGAAACTCTAGGGAAGGGCCCGGCTCCAGCCAAGCAGGGGACAGTCAGAAGATGTCAACATGGATGCCAGGCTGGTGGGCTCTGCCCTTCTCCAAGCACCCCATCCACCCCTTTTGCTCCTTGGTGCTACAGGCACTGCCAGGTTGAAGGGAGAGGCAGGGCAGGACCGTGGGCATGCAGAGCCTCCTGGCAGCCAGGGAGGGCTGCCCGCCCCCTTGCATCTGGCGAGGCAGGCAGCTGTGTGTGCGGTGATGGAGCTAGGAGGAGGAAGCATGCGCAGACACCCCATGTTCCTGCTTCCCCACGCGGCCAGGAGAGTGTTCAAACACGAACAAGGATGACTGGGCACTCAGGGCCCCAGCCCCCAACCCAGGAGAAGAAGAGGGGGCTCCCGCCCTCCCGGTTATTTTGTTCTTCCTTAGATGGATGCTGTTCTCAGTGCCACTCGGCAGAGGTTCTGCAGACTGAGGCGGAGGCCCGGGAGGATGGCGTGCATCCGTAGAGCCCACAGGGCTCAGACCCTCTGCCCCCAGCGACCTCCGTTTGCTACCTGTCGGGCAGGATGCCCAGGGGTGCCGGGCACCTGATCTGGATCCCTGGAGTGGAGGGACCCTGTCTTAAGCCACACTCGGTTTTTTCTGCCACCCGGGGCAGGGGTGGGCTGTAGGCTCCCGACAGTATGACGACAGCCGTGACAGTGTGCCTGTCGGTTGGCGTGCCTTCCTTTCCTGCCCACCAGGGACGCCAACCAGCTCTGCCTCAGCACCAGGGGTCTCGGGAGGCTCGGCCGCGGCAGAGACTGTCACTCCGCTGCCAGGCGCTGTGGATGAGGCTCAAGGCATCCTCGAATTTCTTCTTGTTGGAGGCTTCCTGAATCGCCGTGTGGGGGAGGTCCACCTGTGTTGAGGGCGTGCAGAGAACAGATGAGGGCTGCAGCAGTCTTCAGGGCTTGTGGGCACCATGCCTGGCTATGCCTTGGCCATGGCGCCTGTCAGGCCCTCCCATACCTCCCTGGGAACAGCTTCCACACTGCCAGTTTCTCCTGTTCTTGCCAGGGGCTTGAGCTGAGGACGGGGTGGTACCGCTGAGCCCCCTCTTTCCTGGGAAGGCCCCAGCCCTCAGTAGGCCCAGCGAGGCAGGCGCTGCAGTCTGGCTCTGCAGGGAGGTGGTCTGTCCTGAGCTGTTCTCTGCCTCCGGCTGGTCCAGGCTTCCACAGGGCTAGAGCACAGCATGTGCTCAAAACCCACTTGTGCAGGGCTCTCATGAGCGCCCTCCTACACTGGCGCTAAGCCTGGAGGGCAAGGAAGAGGGTACTGCCAATCTTGTGCCCCCGCCATCTGAGCACAGCTGGAGGTCCACCACCATTCATGCTGTTTGATTAGAACTGAGGTCAGGAATTAAGTTTCTTGGGTTCTGTTTTCAGCTTCGGCCTCAGACTCACTAGGAGTCAGGGTTTTACCCCTTTGGTTCTAAGTTTTTGTGCCTGTCAGGTGTGTCTGCTCAGTCTGGGGCTGGCACCAACATGCCCACCTTGGCCTCTGCCCCCAGACAGCTCTTTCCTGCCAGGCCACCCTCAATCACCCAAGGCCCAGTCCAAACCAGAGGCAGAGCCACCCAGGCTGGAGTCCCACACCCACCTCCCGGGGCCCACCCCTTCTCTCCCAGGCCCTTGAGGCAGCAGTGCTGAGTGGCTTGAGGGCCTCGGGCTCCCCAGCCTGGCAGGCTTGTCACCCTCTGGCCAGCCGAGGAGGGGACGGTGCAGCAAGAGGCAGTAAGGACAGCGAGGACTCTCCTGGGTTTGTTTCAAGAGCAGCAGGCACTCACCCCCAGGCCTGAGGCAGGAGCATCCTGGTACATGGCTGTGCCCAGGACCCTAGAGGCAGGGCCAGGTCCTGGGAGCAGCTAGGGTTTGTCTCCCCAGGGAGTGGCTCCCACTCCACAGGGTCCCTAGCTAATGGGGTTCCTGGGCAGCTGGGTACCTGATAAATGGTTTTCCACCCAGAGTTCAGTGCAGACAGCAATCGGTCCAGTTCAGAAGTGCAGCTCAGGTAGATGACCCAGGGCGGAAGGATCTGCTGGCTGTCCTGGGAGAACTCCTAGGGAGAGCCAGGCCCCCGGTGAGCAGTCAGAGCTTTCCTGCTGCAGGACCGGCATCCCCGCCCCCACCCCCAGCTCACCAAGACACAGTACTCCTTGCCCGGCTCAGTGGAGACAGCGCTGATGTCGCCCAGCTTGGCTGTGCCCAGAGAGCGGAAGAAGCTGGTCTGGCAATCCTCATGGCACGTGAAGAGGCGGTCATCGGTGAGGACCAGGCAGCAGGGGATGCAGGGGCTGGGAGCTACGCCCTGAGGGATGACCTGGCAGCGGGGCAGGGGAGAGGCAGGCTGGGGCCTCCAGGGCTGGTCTGCACCAGAACTCCCCACTCCAGGGGACCCAGCCAGCCCTTCTGCTCTCCCTCCAGGGATCAGGAGTAGTGGTGGGGATGGGAGTGATGCCCAAGCTCCAGGGTCCATTCCTGGGCTACCCCCGGAGGTCTTGGCCCTCAGGTTGCTCTGTGACTATGGGTTTAGAGATGGGACCCTGGGGGTCTGGGTGGGTCAGGCAGGTCAGGTGAGCGGTGGGGGCAGGCAAAGCTCACCCCTTTGGACACAGCCTGGCAGAGGTGCTGCATCCACTCGGCCATCTCGGCCTCACTCTCGGCACTCAACTCCAGGCAGGGTCGGTCGGAGAGAATGACCTGGAAGGCGTGGGGCCGATCCGTGGTGTTGGCTCTCCGGCAGCCACCGCACTGCTCCCCCCTGGGCCAGAGGAGGAGGGTGAAACGGGAGCGAGAAGGCAAGGGCAGCACTGAGTGGCAGCCCCCAGGGTTGGTGCAGGGTGTGCGGCACAGGGTCTGCCCCACCGTCCTGGGGGCTGGAGGATAGCAGAGGGCTCTCCAGGCCCTTCCAGCTCCCAGGAGAAGTCTGGGAGCCCCACCCACCACCTTTCTGTGTAACACCTTTCATCTCCAGAATGCCCAAGATCTTCTAAATCCCCAAGCATAGCCAGGTGGGGCTGGGAATCAGCTGTCCCTCTGGCCCTCTGAGAATCGGCCTCATTCATTCATGCGTGCTTCCTCTTGAGGGCCCGCTGTTCCTTCCAATTACCCGAATGTCCATCTCCCATCAGGCTAGGAGCTTCTGGGGAAGGGCCTGCCTCCCTCATCAGACTGGACCTGTTCTAAGTCAGGAGCTCCTTGCTGCCTCCCTTATCCCCACCTGTGGGCTCCTTGCAGCATTCAGATCGTGGAAGCCCCAGGCCACCTGTCAGGGCCGCTGGATTGGGTGGGGCTGAGGGCGAGGCTGAACTGCCAAGCGGGGAGGACATCTCGAACCAGGGAGATGGCAGCTCTGGGCCCCAGGATACACCCCCTTCTCCCGGGACACTTACCCCATGTTCACTGAGAGCAGAGGGATGACATCGGTGCGGTCTGGGTACTGGTAGAGGATCCCGTTGCTGCAGGGACACAAAACAGGGTGAGTGAGGCCTGTCCCAGGAACTGGGGCCAGGCAGATCCCAAGTCCCAGGGTTCCCCTCCCACGCACATGCTGTGGCCATGAATCTGAGGAAAAGGAGGCCAGGAGCTGTCATCTACGGAAGGGAGGGTGAAGAAAGCCCTGGGGGCCCAGCAGGGAACATGGCCACCTCAGCAGACCTGGGACACAGCTCAAGGTTCATCAGAGGGACCAAGCCTGCATCCTCCCCTGAGGCACTCAGGGATTCCTGGGCCCCGAAGATGACTGGCTGTACAGAGAAGCTCTAACAGCCTGAGCTAGGTCGACTCCAAGCTCTTGTAGGGAAGAGAAGCGTCCTCTTCTCAGGCTGCTCCCTAAGTGACCTGCTGCGGAGAGATCCTCGCTGGGGACCTGACTGCCCAGCCACCCCAGGGCCCAAGCCCCAGGCCTGGAGCTGCCAGGGCTCCCACCTGAGAACCACAAAGCACGTCTTCCAGTGTTCCTTGCCCAGGTAGGAGGTGCCCGCCTTGTAGTGCAGCATGCCTTCTTTGGTGATGGTACCCTCGGGGGGTGAGCAGTGGCAGGGGGCAGGGCCCAGGGACTCATCTGTGGGGTCCTCCCAGTGCACAAGGCCATAGAATCGCACAGTGACAGCAGATGCCTGGGTGGGGGAGACAGGGAACAAAGCAAGTAAGGCCTGGGCCAGGCAGGTGGCTGAGCCCGGACTGGGCTCATTGATGGCCCAGCACCTGGGGTAGCCAAGAGCAAGGGTTTTTTTTTTTTTTTTTTTTTGGGGGGGAGGGGGGACTGAGTCTCGCTCTGTCACCTAGGCTGGAGTGCAGTGGTACAATCTCTACTCACCGCAACCTCCACCTCCCAGGTTCAAGTGATTCTCCTGCCTCAGCCTCCCAAGTAGCTGGGATTACAGGCACCCGCCACCACGTCTGGCTAAGTTTTGTATTTTTAGTGTATTTCACCATTTTGGTGAGGCTGGTCTCGAACTCCTGACCTCAGGTGATCTGCCTGCCTCGGCCTCCCAAAGTGCTGGGATTACAGGCGTGAGCCATCACGCCCTGCCGAGCAAGGGTGTTTTAACCTTAGGACACAACCCAAGTAGGAAGGTGGACATGACCTTCCTCCCATCCAGGATGAGAAAGCCCCGTCCCGTCCCACCCAGGTAGGCGATTGTGAAATTGCAAAGACATCTATGTGCATCCCTTAACCTTCATGCCAACCTTCGTGGCTGCTGCTCTGCTCTCTCAGGGGCTGCACCCAGCTTCCTCTCCAGGTTCTTACCTCACACTTTGATTCTTGGGCCACAAATTTGGCCAGTGCCAGCTTCTCCATGGTGGCATCTGTCAGGATGCTGGGGTAGGGTGGTTCTCGACAGCCTTTGATCATGGCTGACTTCAAAGAAGCCAAAAAGAACCTACACAGGGAGTGGGGTTTGTGGTTAGAGGCCTGAGAACAGGGCCACAACTGGACAGGGCTTAGTCTTGAGCCTTCCTGGCCTGGAGGGGGTCACAGAAACTTGGGGGAGGGGCCTGGCTAGAACCAGTGACCAGGGTGGCAGGTGCAGCAATGACGAGGTCCAAGGTCATCAAATGACAACTGAAACAGGCCTGATCGTTCTCAGTGGCCAAGGGGGCTTGGATTTTGACGGTGAGGGAAGACTGACAAGGAGGGTTGGCAGGACTTGAACGGGTGGAACCTTGAGCCAGGACAAGGAGGCAAGCGTTCAAGGGCACACCTGCCCCAGCAGCATGGCTCTCTGCCTTCCTTCCTGTTGGACAACTCATGCCAGCACCCCCAAGAGTCGCCAGGGGCTGAGGTCACCTGGGCTGACCACATGAGTCCCGTGATTTTCATCTACTTGCCTGCCTCTCTGAGCAGATGCAGGTTCCAGAGGGAATGCATCTGGTTTCCCATCCTGGATCTCCCACTTCCCATCCCCCACCCCAGGGCAGCCACAGCTATGTATGGGCAGCTTCGGACTCTCCAGTACTTCCAAAGGGACGGGGTCGCCACTCACTCGGCCAGCGCCACATCAGCCGTGTCCAGCAGAAACTGCTTCCTGCGGTTGGTGCACACCAGCTTCACCGTCTGCTGGTCAAGGCCAACCTGCCAGAAACCACACCCTGACATGCACCTGGGGCTTGGCTGCTGCCTGGTGGAGGAGGCAGCGTGGCCAGGCTGAGCTTGCTGGGAAGGAAGACGCACACCCCGGGCCGCCACCAAGTAAAGCCCCAGAAGCCAGGGGCTTGCACGAGGGAGGGAGGGCGGTCAGACATCTAGCCCGGGAAGAGGCGACCTCAAGCCGGGTTCTTACCCCCAGCATCATGTACAGAAGCGTTTCTGAGAGTTAAGCTGGTGCCCAACCCCAGGATATGAGAAAGGGGCTGTGCCTCACCCTGCAGCTCTATGGGTAAGTGGCCTGAGACGCCCTGTACGTACAGCAGGCGCGCAACTGCAGGGCCTGGACTCACCGACACATAGTCAAGTTCATTGTAAGAAACGGCCTCTTCCACCAGGTATGGCTTCTCTGTGGCCCCTGAGAGAGGAGACCCCAAGGCCTATTATCCCCACAGGCCTCTTTTCCCTCCCCCTACCCCATTTTCTTAGACAAAGCCCCCTCTCTTAGGGCGCTCTCCTTGCCCTGCAATAGGAGGATGGTGTGTTCTCACAGAGGGAGCCCCAGGCTCACGTCTCAGGGCTGCTGGCAACACCTTCCTTGGGGTGCCTTTCCATCACTGCATGCCAGGCAGCCGGAAGGCAGTCAAGAGGGCAAGGGGACTGGGGAAAATGGGCTGAGAGTCAGCCTCATCCACAACCCACTGTCTGCCCGGGGGCGGCGGGCACCTTTCCGGAGCAGGTAGACATAGCAGTCTGTGAGCAGCACGTACAGCAGCTGCAGGTTGCCCTCCATGTGCCCAGTGCTCATCCGGATCATCTGGGGGCCGAAGCAGACAGGGGTCAGGCAGGCGGCTCCTGCCGCTCCAGCGGGGCTGGTGGCCCATCCCGCCTCGCCCTTGTGGTCTCTTGCTCGCTCCTGAGTTCCTAGGACTTACTTTGAACAGCTGCTCTTCGTTTTCTCTGAACACGTGGATCATTAGCAGGAGCAGGTGATTGTTGTCTACTCTGTGAGGGCCAAGTCAGGAGGGCGAGGTGTCAGGCAGGCAGAGGTGAGAGAGGCCACACCCCACCCCAGAGCCAGGGGGTAGTGCCTCCACCTCCCACCAGGAGCCAAAGTTAGGGAGGGAGGTTCACACCCCTTTTCATTCAGGCTAGGTCTTCCTAGTGCTTAATTTATCTGAAGGTCAGAGGCGTAGTGTCCCCAGCTTCAAGGGCTGGGAGAGTCCCATGCCAGCCGCACATTCTTGTTACCTGAACTCCGAGGAATGGACCATCTCCGAAGGGCTCCCCTGCCCCTCATCCACCCCAGAATCCTCAGCGCTACTCAGACACGGGCTGGGCTGGTCTCGCTTGAGCTGGCAGAGAACCTCCTGGGTCCCAGGCTCTGGCTCAGACACAGGCCCCTCCCTGACCAGAGACAGCTGGGCCTCCAGCTCCTGAGCCTCCCTCGTGGTATCCTCTAGGGGCCGAGGCGTCTGTCCCTCTCCTCCTCCCTCTTCTTCTTGGCCAGCAGCCTCAGGGCTACTAGGAACATGCAGCGGTTGGCCAAGCCCTGCAGGGTCATGGTAGCCGCCACCTGATGTAACAGTGCTTGGACTCTCGACGGTAAAGCGGTAGAAGTCCATTGGGGCTGAAAGCCCCTCACTAAAGTCGCAAAGCGGCGGCCTCTCCGGGGCATCCCCGGAACAGCCGGTCCGAAAGGACTGGTCTGGGGGCTCAGCACGGGAGCACCAGGTGCTGGGGTCCAGCTGCCCGTGGAGCTGGTCGATAACCTTGCTCAGAGGCTGCCCCAGGCGCTCCATGGAGGTGTCCTTCATCTCGGGGATCAGCAGGCCAGGCTCGGAGCGCTCGCTGCTCTCCGTGGTGCTGCTCGGCCCCTCTCCCTCCTCTTGGGGGGAGGCAAGCGTAGTGTCTGGCGAGTCCCGCCCAAGGCTTGGGCTGCCGTTGCGGCTGTCACCGTCCCCCTGCTTGGCACATTTCTTCTGGCTGCAGGCGGGATGGAGTGGACTCGCCTCCTCATCTGATCTGCTCTTTTTCTTCTTGCCAATTTTCTTCTTCTTGGTGACTCTGGGACAGTAATGACGGGGAGAGAGTTAACACCTGAGGAGTCCAGTGCTGAGGAAAACCAGGCTGGGTCACGGTGGTGGTGCTGGCCATGTAACCTCTGAGGGCACAGCTAGCGTGTCAGTGGGTCCTAGGCAGTGCTGGGTGGAGGCACTGGCTCAGGGGACAACAGCGGCTCAGGCCCTGAGGTACCCCCTTTGCTGGTAGAGGCGGGGTGGGGGTAGCATGGGCTGGGCACAGATGGCTGCGGCCAGAAGAACCCCAGAGTGGGTCCTCCGGATTCCTCCTAATGGAACAGCTGAGCTAGCTGCACTCTAGGAAAGGAAACCAGGCCATGGCTGGTCAGGCAATGCCCCCTCCACTCAGCCCTGCTTAGGATGTGGATCCTGAGCTGACCTCACTTCCCTTAGGCACCATCATGGAGGAATCACCCAGAAAGTACTCAGCATTTTCTGGACTCACGCTCCGGGTCCCACTCTGGTTCCAGGTTGGCTGGAGCGGGCTTAGTTAAGGGATCCCAGGTCTGAGCATGATGCTGCTGTGGACTGGAACCAGCCCATGGGGTGGCCTCCTGGCTCCAGTCACCGGGGAGCAATCCCCCACCTCAGGCCAGCAAGCCTGGGCAGTCTGACATGCACACAGGGCTTCTCTTAGTCAGTGTGAAGTTTCAAGAAGGGGTCGGGGAGGTCAGAGAGCTGGGGAGGCTCTGGTCGGCAGTCCCTGCTGGCCACCCACCACGTCCCTCCTTTCCATGTCCTGCCCATATGACAAAGATACTTTTCTTTCAATGAATCTCAGAAATTGTATCTTAACGTCCAAGAACTCCCTTGGGAAGAGTCCAGCCTGAAGGTGCTTTCTGATCTTAGGCAGACCCAGCAAATGCCCCGGCAGCCTGGACATGGCCCCAGACGCCAGCCACAGTCGCTGCCTGTGCCACCGGCTTCCAAGGGCTTGAGCCCTACAGTGGAGTGAATGTGTGTGTTCCTCCAAATTGCTATGTTGAAATCCTAACTCCTGATGTGATGGTATCAGGAGGTGGGGCCGTCGGGAGGTGATGAGGTCCTGAGGGTGGGATCCTCAGGAATGGGATCAGCGCCCTCATAAAAGGGACCCTAGAGAGCTTTCTCTCTGTTCCCCACCATGACACAGCGAGAAGAGGGAGATCTGTGAATCCCTCATCAGAGCCTGGCCACGCTGGCACCCTGACTGCGGACTGCAGGCTCCAGAGCTGTGAGAATGTCTGTTGTGGAAGCCGCCCGTCTGCAGTGCTTTATTCCAGCAGCCGAGATGACTAGGACAGGCCTTCACTTCCTTTTGCTCAAAGAACCTCCTAGAGGTGGGAAGGGTTTCCGGGAAGGTGTGCAACTGCCCTCGGGGGGTGTCCCAGTCTGCCCTGGACGAACAGCTGATGCTGGGAGTGGACAGGTTGGACCCCAGGACCCCAGCTCCTCTCTGGGCCCCTCCCTGCTGACCTGATGACCTCGAGCTCCGTGCAGGCATCTGGCAGGTCCAGGGCCTGGGCCTCCTCCTTCTCCTGAGAGGTGGTGTGCACGGGGGTGGTGTCAGAGGAGGACACGGTCTCTGCCGGCTCCTCGTTGAAGGGGTTCTGGCGCTGGGTGGGGCTCCTGGTGGAGGCCTTGCTGCTGGTCAGGTCAGAGGCTGTGGAGCGGGGGCCGCTGACCGTGTCTGTGAGGTCTCCATCTGGGAGGACAAGGAAGCAGGAGACACCCTATCAGGCACCCCCTGGGGTCCCCAACCCCCAGAGCATGCGTTAGCCCAGGAGGGAGGCAGACTGGCCAGTTCCTCCCAGGGAAACCTGACCGGGTGACCCTATTTCGAGTAGAAGCCCCAACCTAACAGGACATGGGATTTGTGCTTTAGGAGCAACTTGGAGGGACCACCATCCCCACCACCCCTGGGGGCCCTCCAGAGCTCACGACAATTTGGCTGAGTTTGTGTTAAGGGCCCCGCGGGGAAGCAGCCTCCACTCTCAAGCTCCAGGCTAAGTCCCATAGGGATGGTGACTTCGAGGCCTCCATGGGTGGCTGGGAGCCCCAGAGAGGAGCCAGGCTGCATGCCTCTTAGGTTACCCTCGGAGCCTTCCTGCCAGGCCGCTACAGGGGTATCCAGCAGCCCCGTTAGCCCCATACCCTACTTGTAGGGCTGAGAGGCGCCCGAAGTCCTCTGAAGGGTCCCTTACAGAGGCTAAAGGACACAAAGTGAGAAGAATGGAGGAAGACAGCAGAGAAAGTGACGGGTGCAGAGTGGGGGCAGAGGCTGGGAGGACAGGATGAGAGCCCAAGGGGTGGGAACCGTGGGGCAGAGGGAAACGCCCAGAGCGCAGAGTAGAGACAAGATGACAGAGCAGGCAATGAGAACGAGGTGCGAAGGGGCAAAGACAGGGGTCTGAGAGGCTGCCCCCCAGGCTGCTTCTCCCCAGCAGCCCAACCTACACACTCCTCGGGGGCAGGACCAGGCGCCCCTGCAAAGGTGGTGCAGCGGTGCTGAACTCCATTTCTTTTTTTTTTTTTTTGAGACGGAGTCTCTCTGTCGCCAGGCTGGAGTGCAGTGGCACGATCCCAGTTCACTGCAACCTCCGACTCCCCGGTTCAAGTGATTCTCCTGCCTCAGCCTCCTGAGTAGCTAGGATTACAGGCATGCGCCACCACGCCCAGCTAATTTTTGTATTTTTAGTAGAGCCGGGGTTTCACCATGTTGGCCAGGATGGTCTCGATCTCCTGACCTCGTGATCTGCCCACCTCAGCTTCCCAAAGTGCTGGGATTACAGGCGTGAGCCACCGCACCCGGCCAAGAACCCCATTTCATTCAAGCGTCAGCTCACTGACTGGTCCTTTCTGAGTCATACCTTGACACGGCCCCCGAGAGGGGAGCTGGCTTAGACATCCTGCCCCACCCAGCCATCTGCCCCTGGTTACTGCAACAGGGCAGGAGAGGGAGCATGGGCAGGTGAAGCACACAGGCCATTTAGCCAGTGGCAGATGGGAGCCACCCAAGCAGAAAGCTGAGGCCCAGCTGGTGAAACCACGTGGGTGAGGGTCAATGGCAAGGGCCACGGCTGGTCATGCTCCATTTGCCAGTCAATACCTATCTTGTTGGCTGCTGTCTGCCCAGAAGAAAAGAGGCAAATATGCACCCCACAGCCCCACTGGGGGCTCAACCAGCTGTCAGTTTAGTGCTTCTTGGAAGCCTCAGGGCAGCTGTATACGGATGCAGCACACCGTCCTTTTTTTTTTTTTTGAGACAGGGTCTCACTCTGTCGCTCAGACTGGAGTGCAGTGGCACAGTCACAGCTCACTGTAGCCTTGACCTCCTGGGTTCAAGCGATCCTCCTGCCCTGCCTCAGCCTACAGAGTAGCTGGGACTATAGGCGAGCTCCACCATGCCTGGCTAATTTTTGTAGTTTTAGTAGAGATGGGGTCCCCCTGTGTTGCCCAGGCTGGTCTCAAACTCCTGGGCTCAGGCAATCCTCCAGCCTCAGCCTCCCAAAGTGCTGGGATTACAGGTGTGAGCCTGGCCTCCTCATCGCCCTTTTTTTTTTTTTTTAAGTCTGCTGTCTTTTAATATAAGGACAAAAGAGGAGGCTAAAGGCAATGAGCAGCTCTGCCAGAAAACACCAGCAACACTGGGGACTTTTTCCAGATTTCCTGGGATCCCAGAGCCTGAGTTCTACGATACAGAAAACCATGTGTCCCGGCCCCAAAGCAGGCTCCTGCTAAGCCCATGAGTTCTTGCTCCAGCCCCTGTGGCTCTCCTCAGCATATGCGGTTGCACCCAAGAGGAGCCCTGACAGGTGAGCGGGCAGATCATGAGATGTGGTGGGTGTCAAGACCTGGATGCCCACCAGTTCTGTAACTAAGCCAGAGACCAGGGGAAGGCCACCCCAGGCTCAGAGTTTGGAGCTGCCCCAAGTCCTGCCTTCCTCCAGGTCCAAGGAGAAGACAGAGCCTCCCCGGGTGAGGTGCCAGAGTGAGCTCAGGAATCCTGCTCCAGGAACTCAAGAAATCTCACCCTGCCCTGAGGCAAGCAGTGCAACTGGGCTGTTAGTTCTCAGGCCGCAGGGAGCTCTGAAAGGCTGCAGAGGAAGGTCAGGCCCTGCTTGTCAAGTGACTGCAACAGGCGTGTCAGGAGGAGGGTTAGTTGTTAGAATCGGAGGGGAAAAAAACAATATCCAGCATGTGTGCTGCAAGAAGAGAGGCCGAGAGGGTACATGACGTTATGATGGAATTCTGGAATCCAAGCTAATTTAACTCAAACAGGGGACCCCTCAACACTACTCTTGGCCAAGTGTCATAGTGTGCTAGCAGCCCTCACTCTCAGCGCTGCCAAAGTAGATGCTGAGGCCGGAGGCCGAGGAGGCGCTGAGAGTGAGGGCTGCTAGCACTCATCAATTCCGGACACAATAGTTTATTTTTCCCAATGCCACATCTTGTTTCCCCCAGAGTTAAGGTATTTCATACTCACATTATTTGGGAAGGGATCACCTGTCACCCGTTACTCAGCGACCCTGTCTCTAATAATGCGGGGAGAGCCACCTGCCCCTCATCCTCAGGTTGCGGCAGTTCTCACCTCCCCTGTTCAGAGGCCAGGTTCCCTCACCTCCCCTGTTCCAGGCTGGAAGTGGCCCAGAGGGTAGGGGGCTCTTTAATAACAGGGATTTGGACCAGGTGCAGTGGCTCACGCCTGTAATCCCAGCACTTTGAGAGGCCGAGGCAAGTGGATCACCTGAGGTCAGGAGTTCAAGACCAGCCTGGCCAACATGGGAAAACCCCGTCTCCACCAAAAATACAAAAATTAGCCAGGTGTGGTGGCACACACCTGTAATCCCAGCTACTTGGGGGGCTGAGGCAGGAGAATTGCTTGAACCCAGGAGGTGGAGGTTGCAGTGAGCCAAGATCATACCACTGCACTCCAGCCTGGGCAACAGGGCAAGACTCTGTCTCAAAAAGTAAAATAAAATAAAATAACAGAGATCTGCTATGGCCTCAGATTTAAGGGGGAAACATTCACCTTATTGGCAACATAGCCTTTGCTTTGAGTAATCGTGGTAACCTGGAAATAGCTTTGTGAATTTATGTAAGCCCAGAAGTGGAATTTCAGGCAGAAAAATGCCCAGGCACTGCTACTGCCCAGCAGACAGGGTGGGAGGGCTGGCAGATTTCCTTTTAATCTGCTTTAAAGCTTCAAAGAGATCCTGTCTGTAGGAAGTTTCAGCTGTACCTGAGCAGTTCCCTTACTTGGACCTCAACCAAAACACCCCAGAGGAAGCCATTAGGGACAGACTGAAAGAATCAAGCTCTTTCTCCTTGATGCTCATCTGACCCAAAGGAGCTTACAACCCGCATGTTTAAAGGCATGGTTTTCCAGAACAAGTCTCTGTTCACTGGGTCAGGCCCTACACACCCCGAGAGCATCAGCTGGCACTGGAATCAGGAAGGGTGATCCTGTATCCCCCGAAATGCAGCCACTTAGTGACTCTGAAAGGCCACTGCGCAAAGGCAGGAGCCCTGCACTGGGAGAAGGGATTTGCCTATGGCTAGAGGTCCCGTTTTCCCACTGCAGAATTCCATCTATTAGAACACCAAACTTGGCTTTATTATGATTATAGACATTATTATAAATAATAAGGAGCTGATTTGATACATGCAGCAAGCTTGGCATGGAAACATTGCAAAACAGGAAAAGAGGGTAACAGCGGACTCTGGCCCACCTTCCCAGTCTGTGCTGGGTACAGACGGCACTGCTGGAAACACATCTCCAAAATCATAATCTACAAAAACGAGGGACAAAACTGAAGATTAGAAACACAGGCAGTGGAAGGACGACTGGAGGGAGGGGAGGGGAGATGGGATGGGAGACATGGGGAGGAAATAGGAGAGGAAAACTTCAACTTTCTACATTGTATCCAACAACCTTGGGGAAACTGACTAGGGCCCTGGATGCCTCTCAGCTTGGGCACTGGTCCAGGAGCCTCCAACCAGCCGGAAAGACCTTTCAGGGCCACCCCTTTCCATAACCAGAAGCTGGTTCTGGCACAGAGAAGCCTTGCTGCCTGTGCCTAGCTTTGTTTTCTACCCCTTGCATTCCTTCCCTCCGTACCCTAGCAGGGCACGGAGACACTTCCCTGGCAGCTGCAGTTACACAATCTCCAAATTGCTGAGGGGACACCTCCATCCATGGATCCATCCTTGCCCTGGCTCTTCCAGCAAGGCCCGCCCCTCTGACTCCTCTAAGGCGGCCCATGGGCCCAACCTAAGGAGACTGAACCGCCGTCTTCAGCTTGCACAGTCAGCAATGCAGGTCTTGCTAACAGCAAGTGTGAAAGGGACCTACCTCCCTTCCTGGGACATATAACCCATGGTACAGCAGAAATAAAGAAAGGGGAAGGTCAAGGTCTCAATGCTGAGGCAATTCCGGGGTGCCCCAGGGCTGAACTGGGGCTGGGATCCCCTTCCCTGGAGGTGAGGTGGTGGGGTGAAGTCAGTGAAAGGCTCTGGTCTCCTAGAGGGGGGAAAATGGCCAGTTTTATCCATGAACACCAGGGCCTAAGGTTTGAGAGAAACCAGGCTGTTCCAGTAAGTCATTGGGTCAAGACAACAAAATGACCTGCAGCTTCTTCCTCGGTCTCTGATGCAAAGGGTGCGACCATCCCACACATCAGCGATCGCAGAAGGAACTTGGAGAAACAGGACGGACACACAGGACACAGTGGCAAGGTTTCCCTGTGCTTCAGACCTGCCTGGTTCTCTCTTCTTCTAGGGGTTGCTTAACCTCTTTCTAACTGGAATGTGGGTTCAGACAAGCTCCCCAGAGCAGGCAACAGTCAACCCTGTGACAAGGGTTTCCATGTCCCACTGCTAAACCTTCCTTGCTTAGAAAACTGCCCCAGGCATGTGACTAGAACCTTCTGGGAAAGGGTCTAACCTTAAAAAATATATATATATATAAAAAATTTTGGCTATTTGTGCCCAGAATCCGCTTTTTAGCCACCACAGGGACTCTGAGGAGATGAAGATCTGGGGAATGGCCAGCCCTGTTTAATTGCAAATTTCAGCCACCAGACCAAAACTAGCCAAGAAAGACGTCACTCAGCCAAGGCTTAAGCAGCTCAAGTCTGTTTCACAGCAGGGGCTTAGCCTTAGCCGTTCTGCCCTGGGGCCACTCACCCTCACTAGATGGGGCAATCGCACTGTCATCCCACTCCAGGTTGGTGGAGGTGACGGAGTTGAAGGAGTTGAGGGACAGACTGTCTGAGCCGTGGACCGAGCTGGGAAGGCGGTCTTCGAAGTCCAGCAGATACTGAGGTTTGTAGTAGTCGGGCATGTAGGGGGCCAGGTCTAGGTAAGGGGCATCCTGGGGAGAGAGTAGAGGAGGCCCGTTTAGTGGGAGACTCTATGTAGCGGCCTTCCGCGGACAGCAGAATCCAGGCCTGGGAGACGCAGATGTGCCTCTGTCACACCCTCTATGCTAGTTATTCTTTGGGAAATCAAGGGCTGAAAGTAGTACATTCAAAGAAAAGCTGCTAAGAAGAGCAGTGTGAATAGTGTTGGCTTTTAAAGCTGTGGACTTCAGGCTGATGGAAGACAGAGCTGTCAGAACTCAGCTACACCCTTTGATGCCCCCACTGTCTCTCTCTCTCTCTTTTTTTTTGAGACAGTCCCACTGTTGTCCCGGCTGGAGTGCAGTGATGTGATCTCGGCTCACTGCAGCCTCTACCTCCCGGCTTCAAGCGATTCTCCTGCCTCAGCCTCCCAAGTAGCTGGGATTATAGGCACCCACCACCACACCCCGCTAATTTTTGTATTTTTTTTTTTTTTTTGGTAGAGACGGGGTTTCGCCATGTTGGCCAGGCTGGTCTCGAATTTCTGACCTCAGGTGATCCACCCACCTCAGCCTCCCCAAGTGCTGGGATAACAGGTGTGAGCCACCGCACCTGGCCCAAGGAAGGTCATTTGATTAGGACGGGGCAGCTGCATTCCATTCTGAGCCCATTCCAAGAGGTGCCTGGGAGCCTCTTTGGCTCCATGTGGGCCAGCATCACATTTGTACAGGATGTGATGGGGAGAGAAGCTTGAGAACTTGAAGAGGGTGGCTGAAGGCTCGTCATGGAGCTGATGACACCTTTCAGAACCCCAGAAGCTCCAATTTGCCTTGTCCTTCTAACTGTCCTAAACATGAAGGCCAGTTCTTCTGGGTTAAGATACTCCAGACACCGGGCGCGGTGGCTCACGCCTGTAATCCCAGCACTTTGGGAGGCTGAGGCGGGTGAATCATGAGGTCAGGAGATCGTGTCCATCCTGGCTAACACGGTGAAATCCCGTCTCTACTAAAAATACAAAAAAATTAGCCAGGCGTGCTGGCGGGCGCCTGTAGTCCCAGCTAGTCTACTCGGGAGGCTGAGGTAGGAGAATGGTGTGAACCCGGGAGGCAGAGCTTGCAGTGAGTCGAGATTGTGCCACTGCACTCCAGCCTGGGCGACAGAGCGAGACTCTGTCTCAAAAAAAAAAAAAAAAAAGATACTCCAGGCAATGTGGCTTTTCTCCAAGTTGGATGGGGAGATAGGAGGAAGTAACCTGAACCAGGAATTCTTGCCATCAGTAAGGCAAAAGAATCACTTCTCTTCTCACTCAATTCAACAGACCCTGAAACCTTTCCCTCACCCAAAAAAACAAGCTTTGCTCAAGCCCAGTCATACTCAACAAGCTCCCCCACCAAGACCTGAGAAATGAAACCACCACCCACCCTGCCCCTCCCCTGGCCCCTCCTCTGCTTCCCACAAGCAGCGCGAGCCCCGGTGTCTCACCAGGTCCAGCTCAAAACGAATGAACTCTAGCCCGGACACCAAGGTCAGGAAGAGCGTCAGGTGATCGTGGCTGCAGACCAGGGCATTCCTGTAAGACACGAGAAGCCACGATGGTGCCTCTAGGTCTGTTGACCAGCCTGGCCTGAGCTTACCAACATGCCATCTGTGTTGCAATTTGACACGTGATGTCCCCTACCTTGGAAGGCACCCAGCTTGATATAGCTATCGCCCACCACCCTCTCAGCGATCTCCTACTGGGTTAGCAGCCACACTGCACTGTCCTGCCAGTGTCTTCAGAGATGGACAAGCACAAGGCTTGTCAGGCTCTCAGCAGCTGCTGTACACGCTCTGTTCCTGCAGCAACCCGAGCAAAGCCTGAGCCAAAGCTTGGGCACTGGTCAGGTCTGAAGCCTGGGAGGAGGACCAGGGAGCAGCAGAGACCCAAACTGGACCCAGGAGCCCAGATGGGACACCGGTGCTCCCAGTGAAGGCCACCCAGCTACCGGCAAGGTTCTAATGGCTCTCTGGCATCACTGATGTGGCACACTGTGCTGCCTGCATGACAAGAGCCTTTGGGAGGTGGCTGAAGGGGAGCTCTGAGGCTAGGGGAGACAGACCATCCCAGACACTCACTTGACGTAGTACTTATGCAGCAGACCCAGGTTCTCCTGGAATAACCGCAGGTAGCTCTCCAAGGAGTTCTCGTTGAGGGCCAGGTACAGCCAGGCACGGCCTGCAAACAAAGGCAGGAGTAACCGGCAGGAAGGCCTGTCAGAGTGCTGGCTTTTATTTGCCAAGCAAGGGCAGAAAGGAAAGAAAGAGCAGGTCAGGGGACCAGGCACTTCAGCAGCCTTCATGCTTGGTGGGGTACCATACCCCTGAGTGCCTTATTTTCCTAGTCAGACCTTAGCATGTAGCTGGCCGGGAAATTCTGATAAAGAGGGCAGACTGCACACTTCAGATAGGTCAAGAAACAACAGGCTTCTGCACTGATCCTGTAGGTAACAGTGATCCCGGCTCAGGGAGAGAAACCAGACTCCACAGCACGTGCTCAGGCTGGGATTCCATAGGAGTCCAGCTCTTGCTGGCAGCTCGCCCTCCTTCCCATCACTGCTGCGCCAAAAAACCGTCATATGCAGGGAGAAAAGAGGCCTCATGGAGGGGGCTGGCATTTTATACATTTATTTTTTATCTATTACTATTATTTTATTTTTTGAGACAGAGACTCTGTCACCCAGGCTGGAGTACAGTGGTGTGATCATAGCTCACTACAGCCTTAAATTCCTGGGCTCAAGGGATCCTCCTGCCTTACCCTTCCAAAGTGTTGGGATTACAGGCATGAGCCACTATGCCCAGCCATTTTCCTAAATCTTTAGAGATAGGGTCTCACTCTTTCTTCCAGGCTGGAGTGCAATGCTGTGGTCATGCCTCACTGCAGCCTCAAACTGCTGGGCTCAAGTCATCCTCCCATCTCAGCCCCTGAGTAGCTGGGACTACAGGAGTGTACCAAGACATCCACCTAATTTTTAAATTTTTGTAGAGATGGGGTCTCATTGTGTTGCCTAGCCTGGTCCAAACTCCTGGCCTCAAGCCATCCTCCCTCCTCAGTCTCCCAAAATGCTGGAATTAGAGGTGTGAGCCACCATGCCTGGCCTGGTGCTGGCATTTTAACACCCCACTGCTACTGGACACCACCAGGTAATGAGCCTCCCAGGGCTGACCCTGAGGCTAAACCTGGGACAGAGCCCCAAGCTACCCACAGAGAAGGTGGAGCTGGTCCCTTCCCCAGCATCTCCTTGTGACTACTCACTGCGCCCCAGGTTGGTGGCCACGTGCTGCAGCACCTCAATCTGCTTGATGGCCTCTCTCCGAGTGAAATGCACCACAAGCACCCAGTAGCCAGAGGAGAGGTCTTGCAGTCTGAGGAAACAGGACAAGAGCTGCTGTGACCTGCATGGGGCCACCCTGGGAAGCTGCAGTCGGCTGGTCCAGCAGTGAGTGCAAGGCAGGAAGTGATGGATCCCCAGCAGGTCTCCCAGGCACCCAGCACACCTTCACACCATCATGTCATTTGTGGCGAATCCTCTCCCCATCATTTATATCTACCCAGAGATGATTTACTGGGGTAACTACAGAGAGACTGTGGCCCACTTGAATGGGACAAATCCCTTTCTGCCAAAGGGAGAGAAGGAAGAAAAGGCAGACAAGCTAAGGGTTTCTCTGTGGAGGCTACTCATGGCCTGGGTTGTGCTCCATGGTCTTTGGAAACTTCCTCCACCTTACCCGTACAGCAGGGCGTGGTCCAGGTGCTCACACAGACGCTGCAGGACCTTGTCATGGTTCCGGATGGCAGGGGTCTCATCCTCACATGCAGCAAAATAGCTCTGCAACTGAAAGAAAAAGAAAATCCCTCCAAATCAGAAATAGATTAAGAGGAGGGTTACAGAAGTTCTGGAATCAAGAAGGTAGCCAAAAAAAAAAAATAGTTAAATGGTGTATCTACAATGACCAACAGAGATGTCTACCTCAGGGGCAGCTCTGGCACTGGAGGTTCCAGCAGGCAGCGGCTGTATCTTTACAGCCCAGTCCCCAAGAGGCACCCAGTCAGCAGTCCGCACCGTGACAACTTGAGGCTGGAGGGATCCACAATCCATGCATAGGTCTCAAGTGGTGGCAAGCTTCAGGTCAGGGCCACAGCACAGCATAACTCCAGGAGCACTACGTATAGTGCTGTCTAGATCGATGCCACACAAACCCAGAGTTGGGGCATTGATACAGAGCACTAGATGCATTTTCCTCCCATTGTCAACAGACCTTTAAACTTTATTTTTTTTTTGCCCTGTTGAAAAATTTTTAATTTTGATGCAGTCAAATCTGTCAGTCTTTCCCTTTATAGTTTCCCATTTTTCCCAGTTATATATTAGAAAAGTACCTTGTTTTCTTTTCTTTTTGGTTGTTGTTTTATTGAGACAAAGTCTTGTTCTGTTGCCCAGGCTGGAGTGCAGTAGCATGATCTCGGCTCACTGAAGCCTTCGCCTCCCAGGTTCAAGTGATTCTCCTGCCTCAGCCTCCCAAGTAGCTGGGATTACAGGTGCCCACCACCACACCCAGCTAATTTTTTATCTTTAGTAGAGACAGGGTTTTGCCATGTTGGCCAGGCTGGTCTCAAGCTCCTGACCTCAGGTGATTCACTCACTTTGGCCTCCCAAAGTGCTGGGATTATAGACGTGAGCCACTGTGCCCGGCCTGTTTGTTTTGAGACAGGGTCTTGCTCTGTCACCCAGGCTGGAGTGCAGTGGTGTGATCACAGCTTGCTGCAGCCTCAACCTCCTGAGTTCAAACAATCCTCCTTCATATCACAGTGGCCCCACTTGTAGCTACCCTCTGCATACACTAAGGGCCAATGGACTGGGACACCTGCCCCACCAGCCTTCTTGCCAGCCTTCTTGACATGGACTAGAATTGCCTGCAGAACCTGACAAGGCTGGATATGGATCTAGGTGCATGCAAGGCTCATGTTAAGCCCTATGCCAAGAAGGACACCAGTGTTCCTGGGCTGGGATGATAAAAGGAGATTTGGACAGTAGGTGAGATGAATTGCAGCAATGTGCAAAACCCACCAGGCTGGTGAGGGCAAGGGCAGCTCCATCAGCCTAGTTAAGGACAAGAAAGCCCAGATACTGGACTGAGTTCACTGCAACCGCAGTTACAGAGAGAGGGCCCCTTTCAAGCACAGCTCTAGGAGAAAAGTCTCTCCAAGCTCATGTTAGCCATATCCTGTTCTGCTACTGCCCTTCCAATGGCCAGAAGGGAGTGGAACACAAGAAAAGAGCACAGATGCCTGATCCTGATCTCAGGTTTAAGCTCTTGGGACAAACATATTCTCAAGTGTTTTCTGGAAGCAGTGGTAGAGACGGCCACAGCAGGCAAGATACATCACCACATCAACAAGCATGTGCTCCTGGAGAGAGGCCAACAATTCAGCTCCCACAACAAAAATAGCCTCTCTTCTCTGCAGCCCAGAACAAGCCCGGTAGGCCTGTCAGCCAGGACAAACCTCAGTCCTGCAGGGTTTTCCCTTCCCTTCTTCCCAGAGGCAGGCAAATCAGAGCACCACAGGGAAAGATTTCTAGAGCTGAAAGAGCAGTAAGCCTGCAAAAACTGCACAATCCCTCTCAGCAACAGCTGGAAACATTATTGCACACTTCAGTATTAAGTACGACCACACTGGGGTAGAGCTTTTTCTTTTTTTTTTTTTTTGAATTTCAAAATCTGAGTAAATCTGAGATCAGAGAGCCTACAGACAGATGTTAGAGCTAGAAGGATCCTTAGAGATCTAGCGCAACGTTCTCATTAAAAAACCAAAACAGGGCCAGGTGCTGTGGCTCACGCCTATAATCCCAGCACTTAGGGAGGCTGAGGCAGGCGGATCATGAGGTCAGGAGATCGAGACCATCCTGGCTAATACGGTGAAACCCCGTCTCTACTAAACAAAACACAAAAAATTAGCCAGGCGTGGTGCCTGTAATCCCAGCTACTCAGGAGGCTGAGGCAGGAGAATGGCGTGAACCCAGGAGGCAGAGCTTGCAGTGAGCCGAGATTGCACCACTGCACTCCAGCCTGGGCGACAGAGTGAGACTCCGTCTCAAACAAACAAACAAACAAACAAAAACAGAATATTATTCATTCTCTTGAATTATAATACCCACATGGAAAAGAATGTGTATGTGTGTGTATTTACAGAGAAGAGGTTAAGTCCCTCAATATGGTTTTTAGTTAAGTGACAGACCCAAGGCTGGAACTCAGACTCCTTTGTCAGACTAAGATACCTTTAAAGAAAAATTATTCTGAAAACATTTGCTCATTGTAAAAATGCAAACAATACAGAGGTGTGTATAAAGAGTAAAGGCCCCCTGCTCCCATTTACTATTGCTAGCAGCTTGGTGTGCACGTATCTCCCCAACTCTTTTCCTGTATACACAGACCTAAGAAAAAAAGAAAAAAGAAAAAAAGGAATGCCAGGAGTGGTGGCTCATGCCTGTAATCTCAACACTTTGGGAGGCCCAAGCCAGGAGGATCCTTGAGGCCAGGAGTTTGAGACCAGCCTCGGCAACATAGCGAAATACTGTGTCTAAGAAAAAAAAAAAGAAAAAAAATTAAAAATCAGCTGGGCATGGTGGCTCACGCATATAATCCCAGCACTTTGGGAGGCCAAGGCAGGCAAACCATTTGAGGACAGGAGTTTGAGACCAGCCTGGCTAACATGGTAAAACCCCATCTCTACTAAAAATACAAAAATTAGCTGGGTGTGGTGGTGCATGCCTATAATCCCAGCTACTTGGGAGGCTGAGGCAGGAGAATCGCTTGACCCCGGGAGGTGGAGGTTGCAGTGAGCCGAGATTGCACCACTGCACTCCAGCTGGGGCGAAAAATAAAAATAAATTAGTTGGGCATGGTAGCATGCACCTATAGTCTCAGCTACTGGGAGGCTGGGGCAGGGGTCAGGGGGAGGTATCCCTTGAGCCCAGGAGTTTGAGGCTACAGTAAGCTGTAATAGCACCACTGCACTCCAGCCTGGAGCAAGAAATTGTCTCAAAAATAAATAAATAAATAAATAAATAAGGAAATAAGATCATGCTACATTCATTCTGAAACTTGCTTTGCCTTTAAGGAATACCCATGTGTATTTCCATATCATTATGAGGCACCATACTTCAATCATTGTTAAATATGGATATCATATCCAGTTCCTGGACATCGCACATAATACTGCAGTGACCACCATGTGGTCCTGTGTGGATGCTTCTGTATGGTGAGTGCTTGCAAGGGGAACTGCTAAGCCAAGGGACAAACACATTTACAGTCTGCCTGGGACCTGCCACCTGCCCGTCTAGAATGTATGACTGATTTACACTCCCACCATGCTGGTCAACACTCGATATAATTAGTCTCATTTTTTCCAGTCCATTTGGTGAAAAATAGTACCTGTTTTCTCTTCTTCTAGGAACGTGTTTCTCTTCTTCTAGGAACTCAGTATTCATAGCCTTTGCCAATCTTCCACTGGCTGCTTGTGTTTTTGTTTTTGTTATTATTTGTTGCAGCTCTTTAAAGATTTAACCTAATGTGTTGTTATGTATTATTTCCCCCCCATTATCAACTGACCTTTAAACTTTGCTTATGTCATTTTTTTCCCTATTGAGAAATTTTTATTTTTTTTATTTTTTTTATTTTTTATTTTATTTATTTATTTATTTTGAGGCAGAGTCTCACTCTGTCGCCAGGGCTGGAGTGCAGTGGCCGGATCTCAGCTCACTGCAAGCTCCGCCTCCCGGGTTTACGCCATTCTCCTGGCTCAGCCTCCCGAGTAGCTGGGACTACAGGCGCCCGCCACTTCGCCCGGCTAGTTTTTATATTTTTAGTAGAGACGGGGTTTCACCGTGTTAGCCAGGATGGTCTCGATCTCCTGACCTCGTGATCCGCCCGTCTCGGCCTCCCAAAGTGCTGGGATTACAGGCTTGAGCCACCGCGCCCGGCCGAGAAATTTTTAATTCTGATGCAGTCAAATCTGCCAGTCTTTTCCTTTACAGTTTCCCATTTTTCCCAGTATAAGATTACAAAAGTGTCTTTTTTCTTTCTTTCTTTCTTTTTCTTTTTTTTGAGATGGAGCCTCACTCTGTTGTCCAGGCTGGAGTGCACTGGCACAATCTTGGCTCACCGCAACCTACACCTCCTGGGTTCAGGCGATTCTCCTGCCTCAGCCTCCCAAGTAGCTGGGATTACAGGCACCCAAGACCACCCCTGGCTAAGTTTTGTATTTTTTAGTAGAGATAGGGCTTTGCCATTTGGCCAGGCTGGTCTCGAACTCCTAGGCTCAAGAGATCCGCTCACCTCAGCCTCCCAAAGTGTGGGGATTACAAGCATGAGCCACTACGCTTGGCCACAAAAGTGGCTTTTTTCTTTTATGGTTTTAGGACAATTTGGTTTTGGTTTTTATGTTCAGATTTTTTTGTTTGTTTGTTTTTTTCACTGCTGGTTTTTCGTCCTCTTATGTTTTTATTTATTTTATTTTATTTTTATTTTTGATAGAGACAGGGTCTCCCTATGTTGCCCAGGCTGGTCTTGAACTCCTGGGCTCAAGGAATCCTCCTGCCTTGGCCTCTCAAAATGCTGGGATTACAGGGATGAGCCATCATATCAGGCCAGGTTCCCTTATGTTTAGATCTTTATATATGGCATGAGGTAAGGATCCAGTTTCACCACGTTGGCCAGGCTGGTCTCGAACTCCTGACCTTAGGTGATCTGCTTGCTTTGGCCTCCCAAAGTGTTGGGATTACAACACTTTGGGCGTCACGGCGCCACGGCGCCCAGCCCTCGTATTTATTAATGTTAATTAATGGTCCAGCTCTCCCTAATCCTCCCACCTCAGCCTGTTGGGTAGCTGGAACTACAAGTGCATGCCACTATGCTTGGCTGATTTGTGATGTAATATGCCCCTTTTAAAACTACTTTGTGTTGTTGGCCTATTATATATTCCTGTGCTGGTCCTCCATTTAAAATTTTTAGTTTATTCAGCATTTTGGTATGGGCAGAACAAGTCTACCCCAAACCCCTCAACATTCTTTTTCAAAACTGTTTTGGTGGCCGGGTGCAGTAGCTCATGCCTGTAATCCCAGCACTTTGGTAGGCCAAAGCAGGCGGATCACCTGAGGTCAGGAGTTCAAGACCAGCCTGGCCAACATGGTAAAACTCCATCTCTACTAAAAAAAAATACAAAAATTATTCGGGTGTGGTGGCCCATGCCTGTAATCCCAGCTACTCGAGAGGCTGAGGCAGGAGAATTGTTTGAACTTGGAAGGTGGAGGTTGCAGTGAGCCGAGATCATGCCACTGCACTCCAACCTGGGTGGCCAAGTGAGACTGTCTCAAAACAACAACAACAACAACAACAGCCCTGTTTTGGCTGTTCTAGTACAGTATTTTAATCACATTTCACTACAGTTCTCTTCTGGATTTGTACTAGAATTATACTGAATCCAGAGATCATTTGGGGGAGGAAATAATACTGCAATATTGAGTCTTCCTATCCAGGAACATGGAATCTTTTCCCCATTTATTCAGGTCTTCTTTTATATCCTTTGGTAATTTTTATAGCTTTCTTTAGATATGTCCCGAACATTTATTTCCAGGAGGCTTGCATATCTGCACATGGTATTATGAGTTAGGAAGCAATCTGTGCCTTGAAACAATTTCTGCAAAAAGTACAGTACAAAGAGTGTATATGCCATGGTGGTGGAGAGAGAAGGCTCAGTAGGCAGGAAACCTGGGTCCAAAGTGTGGCTCTATGACTGCAGAGGTAGGCACCTTTGGCAAATTACTTAACTCTTTAACCCTCATTTTTTCTCATCTGCAAAATGGGTTATAAAATGACTATTTAGACCTGAGCTGTCCAATAAAGTAGCCACTAGCCACATGTGGCTATTTAAATTTAAATTAATTAAAATAGGCCAGGTGCGGTGGCTCACGCCTGTAATCCCAGCACTTTGGGAGGCAGAGGTGGGTGGATCATTTGAAGTTGCGAGTTCGAGACCAGCCTGGTCAACATGGTGAAACCCCATCTCTACTAAAAATGTAAAACTTAGCCAGGCGTGGTGGCATGTGCCTGTAATCCCAGCTACTCGGGAGGCTGAGGCATGAGAATTGCTTGAGCCCAGGAGTGGAGGCTGCAGTGAGCTGAGATCGTGCCACTGCACTCCAGCCTGTGGGACAGAGTGGGACTCTGTCTTAAAAAAATTTAATTAATTAAAATAAAACAGGCCAGGCGCGGTGGCTCAAGCCTGTAATCCCAGCACTTTGGGAGGCCGAGACGGGCGGATCACAAGGTCAGGAGATCGAGACCATCCTGGCGAACACAGTGAAACCCCGTCTCTACTAAAAATACAAAAAACTAGCCGGGCGAGGTGGCGGGTGCCTGTAGTCCCAGCTACTTGGGAGGCTGAGGCAGGAGAATGGCGGGAACCCGGGAGGCGGAGCTTGCAGTGAGCTGAGATCCGGCCACTGCACTCCAGCCTGGGCGACAGAGCAAGACTCTGCCTCAAAAAAAAAAAATAAAATAAAATAAAATAAAATAAAATAAAACAAAATTTAAAATTCAGTTTCTTAGTTGCACTAGCCACATTTCAAATGCTCAATAGCCACATGTGGGTAGTGGCTAGTGTATGGGATAGTGCAGATACAGAACATTTCCATGATGTAGAAAGTTATATTGGACAGTACTGATTTGGAGAATAAAATGATAAAATGCATGCAAAAGGCTTAGCATAGGTTTGGTAAGCAGCAAGTGTTTGACAAACACTAGCTGAGATTATGAACAATAACAAACCCATATTCTTGGTCAAACCAATGACATACACAGTTAAACCTAAGTTCAAGTGCAAAGAAGACCTGAGGATGTATCTGCTGTCAATAGCTAATATTCTGTTTACTGGGTCACAAGTTCAAAAAAAAAAGTTATTATTATTATTATTTTTTTGGAAACAGGTCTCACTCTGTTGCCCAGGCTGGAGTGCAGTAGTACAGTCACAGCTCACTGCAGCCTCAACCTACCGGACTCAGGTGATCCTCCCAGCTCAGCCTCCCAAATAGCTGAGACCACAGGTATGTACCACCACACCGGCTTTTTTTTTTTTTTTTTTTTTTTTTGGTATTTTTTTGTAGAGATGGAGTTTTGCTATGTTGTCTAGGCTGGTCTTCAACTCCTACACTCAGGTGATCCTCCTGCCTCAGCCTCTCAGATTCTAGGGATTATAGGCATGAGCCATGGTGCCCAGCCCAAAGCCTACACTTTAAGCACTCTTTTTTTTTTTTTTTTTTTTTTTTTGAGATGGAGTCTCTCTCTGTTGCCCAGGCTGGAGTGCAGTGGCATGATCTTGGCTCACTGCAACCTCCACCTCCCGGGTTCAAGAGATTCTCCTGCCTCAGCCACCCGAGTAGCTGGGACTACAGGTGCACACCACTATGCCCGGCTAATTTTTGTATTTTTAGTAGAGACGGGGTTTCACTCTGTTGGCCAGGCTGGTCTCAAACTCCTCATGATCTACCACCTCGGCCTCCCAAAGTGCTGGGATTACAGGCGTGGGCCACTGTGCCCAGCTAAGCACTCTTTTACGGCAGGTTGATAAAGATTTCACATGATCTCAGGGGACAAGGAGATCTGGAATCAATGCTACCAACCAGCATAGTTCTTGAAAGGGGTGGAAAGAAGAAGGTCTCTGATTCAATAATGCAAGAACCTGCAGAGCTATGGCAATAGCCTGAGCTCAGATTTTGGGAGCTGTGCAGCAAAGCACATAAAGGTAAACAAACAACAGTGGCACTCTCTTAGCTGCAATGAGGCCGCAGCTGGTAACCACCTCCCGCTCCAGTACGATCAGAAGGCTCTGAAAGAACAGGAGTGGAAGGAAAGCAAACACCGAAGAAATGAGGACCCCAGAACAGAATTAATGGGGTGAGTATAACAAATATAACCCAGCCTGGGAGCACAATCACCATCTTTTATGTCAAATTACTCTTTGGTTGCACTCAATACCTGCTGGTAGAGCTAATATCCGCTACAATTAGGGCCATGATTTATTGAGTACACATTCTGTGCATCAGGACGGTGGCAGAGCTGTTAAGAGTGCGGACTCTGGAGTCAGACAACTTGGTTTGAATGCTGACTCTGCTACTCATTCACTGTGTGATCTTGGACAAGTTACCTAACCTCTCGAAACTCGTTTTCCTTGTCTGTAAAATGGGCTTAGTAATAGGACTCTCCCTATAGCTTGCCATGAGGGTTCATAATGCTTACACTGTGTTTATCAAAGTACATGACACATCGTAAACACTTAACAAATGTTAGCAGCTATGATGATGATGACACACTTTTCAAACGTAATTTAATCACCACCGCAACCCCGTAAGTAGGTCACAGAGCTAGAAAGGGGCAGAGACAGATTTTAAACCCAGGTCTTTTCATCAAACCTGGGTTGGAGGTCCCTGAATGAATAATGTATGTAAAATGTTAGGCTCTAGCCAGGCATGGTGGCTCACAAGTATAATTCCAGCTCTTTGGGAGGCCAATGAAGGAGGATCATTAGAGGCCAGGAGTTTGAGACCAGCATGGGCAATATAGCAAGACCCCATCTCTATTTTAAAAAACTTTTTTGTAAAGTTAGACTGTATTTGAATCCCATCCTAATATGTTTTAGGGGAGCCCAAGAAAAAAAATGCCATTCTGGGCTGGGCACAGTGTCTCATGCCTGTAATCCCAGCACTTTGGGAGGCCGAGGCAGGTGGATCACGAGGTCAAGAGATCGAGACCATCCTGGCCAACATGGTGAAACCCCGTCTCTACTAAAAATACAAAAGTTATCTAGGCGTGGTGGTGTGCACCTGTAGTCTCGGCTACTTGGGAGGCTGAGGCAGAAGAATTGCTTGAACCCGGGAGGTGGAGGTTGTAGTGAGCCGAGATCGTGCCACTGTACTCCAGTCTGGTGACACAGCGAGACTCCATCCCAAAAAAAAAAGAAAAAAAAAAAAAATGCAGTTCCTTGTCTTTTAAATCATGAGAACTGGCCAGGTGCAGTGGCTTATGCTGGTAATCCCAGCACTTTGGGAGGCCGAGGCAGGCGGATCACTTGAGGTCAGGAGTTCAAGACCAGCCTGGCCAACACAGTGAAACTCTGTCTCTACTAAAAATACAAAAATTAGCTGGGAATAGTGTGCACCTGTAGTCCAAGCTACTGGGGAGGCTGAGGCAGGAGAATCACTTGAACCCAGGAGGTGGAGGTCACAGTGACCTGATATCAAATCACTGTGCTCCAGCCTGGGCGACGAGAGCGAGACTCCCTCTCAAAAAGATATAAATACTGATATAAATATAAACCATGAGAACTCAAAGCCCATGGTAGACTTGAGCTCAGTGTCTTCTGCAGTTCTGCTTCTTGGAAGACAGACCAAGGAGAGTGGCCAGGCTGGCTTCTCTACCAAGAGCCCTTGCTGGTACGCTCTCTGTCCTTTGGCCCCACACTGGCATCTCCTGAGTGAGGCTGTGTCTTGTTTGGTTTAAAAAAAGCTGCAGCTGGCCGGGCGCGGTGGCTCAAGCCTGTAATCCCAGCACTTTGGGAGGCCGAGACGGGCGGATCACGAGGTCAGGAGATCGAGACCATCCTGGCTAATACGCTGAAACCCCGTCTCTACTAAAAATACAAAAACTAGCCGGGCGAGGTGGCTGGCGCCTGTAGTCCCAGCTACTCGGGAGGCTGAGGCAGGAGAAGGGCGTAAACCCAGGAGGCAGAGCTTGCAGTGAGCTGAGATCTGGCCACTGCACTCCAGTCGGGCGACAGAGCGAGACTCCGTCTCAAAAAAAAAAAAAAAAAAAAAAAAAAAGCTGCAGCTGCTCCAGGAGGGGCTTCCCCACTTCTGGGAAGAAGTTCATCCTGCTGATCAGACTGCCAAGTGGTTCTGAGTGTTTCCTTCCTGTTCATATGGATTTTGGGGAAAGGCAGAAAATCTCAGAATTCGTGGGAGTCTGGGGCAGGGTGGCTAGGGGGCCACCTCCAAGTTTTGTGTGTAAAGTTTTATTGGAACACAGCCACTCCCATCGGCTCATGTGTCACCTGTGGCTGCTTTTGGGCTATGACAGCAAGTGGAGCAGTGTTTTTAGAAACAAGTCTCACTTTGTTGCCCAGGCTGGAGTGCAGTAGTACAGTCACAGCTCACTGCAGCCTCAACCTACCGGGCTCAGGTGATCCTCCTAGCTCAGCCTCCCAAATAGCTGAGGCCACAGGTATGTACCACCAGACCTGGCTAATTTTTTTTTTTTTTTTTTTTGTAGAGATGGAGTTTTGCTATGTTGTCTAGACTGGTCTTCAACTCCTATGCTCAAGTGATCCTCCTGTCTCAGCCTCCCAAATTCTAGGGATTACAGGCCTGAGCCATGGTGTCCAGCCCAACGCCTACACTTTAAGCACTCTTTTTTTTTTTTTTTGAGACAGAGTCTCTCTCAGAGACCGTGTGGCCTGTACAGCCTGAACTATTTAGCACCCGGCTCTTTACAGAAGAAGCTTGCTGGCCCTCGGTCTGAAGCCTGGAGCAGAAGTGGCAAGGAATGCACACTTGTGATAGGCTTGGCTGAGGAGCTGCCTCTTGCTCAAAGCTCAGTTCAGCAGTGGCCAGAAGGGGAGGCTCAAGCCATGAAGGGTCACATATTTCAACACACAGTTACTGGGCGCCTGCTATGCACATATCAGACACGGTGGCGGAGATGAATTAGTGCAAATATGTAACATGGCATCAGGGAGTAGTAAGTGCTATAAAAAAAAATGAATCAGGGTGTGGAAATCTGTTATAAATACAGAGTCCCCCGAGGGAAAAAAATAAATACGGAAGCCAGGCACAGTGGTTCACGCCTGTTATGCCAGCACTTTGGGAGGCTAAGGCAGGTGGATCACCTGAGGTTAGGAGCTCGAGACCAGCCTGACCAACATGGTGAAACCCTATTTCTATTAAAAATACAAAAAATTAGCCAGGCGTGGTGGCGCACATCTGTAATCCCAGTTACTCGGGAGGCAGAGGCAGGAGAATGGCTTGAACCTGGAAGACTGAGGTTGCAGTGAGCCGAGATCCTGCCACTGCACTCCAGCCTGGGTAACAAGAGCAAAACTCCGTCTCAAAAAATAATAATAAAAACAAACAAACAAACAAATAAGGAACCAAGAAGATCTCCCTGAGGAAATGACTACTGTGGCATCCAGGGGGAAAGTATTCCAGTTAGAGGAACAGCAGGGGCAACAGTGAGGAGCCTGGTGTGGCTGGAGCTCAGGGAGCGAGGGGGTGAGCAGCATGAGATGACATGAAGAAGACAGCTGAGGGCCAGATCATGCGCAGCCACACAGGCCGTGCAAGAGGCTTTGTGTTGCATTACCAGTTTGATGGGAAGCTGTTGGAAGGTTGAGAACAGGGAAGTACATAACCCGACGTCACTGTTACGAAGCTGCTATGGCTTCTTGCTTGTTTTTGAGACAGGGTCTCGCTCTGTCACCCAGGCTGGAGTGCAATGGCACGATCTTGGCTCACTGCAGCCTCTGCCTCAATCGATCCTCCCACTTCAGCCTCCCGAGTAGCTGGTACTGCAGGTGTGCAACACCACAGCAGGCTAGTTTTTGTATTTTTTGTAGAGATGGGGGTCTCATCATGTTGCCCAGATTGGTCTCGAACTCCTGGGTCAAGCAATCCACCCACCTCAGCCTCCCAAAGTGCTGGGATTACAGGCATGAACCACCATGTTCGACCTTGCCATAGCTTCTATATGGTGAGCAGACAGACTGTGAAAGGCCAGGGTGGAGGCAGAGGCTGGTTAGGACGCTAGTAGCCCCACTGATGGGAAAATGGGGGCTGGGAGCTGGCTACAGTGTGGAGGACTGGAGAAGTTGTCATATGTAGGGTCTGAAGGCAGAGCCCCAGGGATTTAGTGATGGATTAAATGTGGGGCATGAGGGAAACGGAGGAGCCAGCAACAGTTCTGAGGTGTGGTCTGAGCAGGAGAACAGCAGCTGTTTCTGGATCAGGTGGAGTTCAGCTCTGGCATGGTAAGTTCAGAACACCTATCCGATATCTATGTGGAGGCCGGGCATGGTGGCTCATGCCTGTAATCCCAGCACTTTGGGAGGCCGAGGTGGGTAGACTGCCTGAGGTCAGGAGTTCGAGACCAGCCTGGGCAACATGGCAAAACCTTATCTCCGGCAAAAATACAAAAAATTAGTTGGACATGATGGCATGATACACCTGTAGTCCCAGCTACTTGGGAGGCTGAAGTGGGAGAATTGCTTGAGTCTGGGAGGTAGAAGTTGCAGTGAGCCAAGATTGCACCACTGCACTTCATCCTGGGTGACAGAGTAAGACCTATATCAAAAAAAAAAGAAAGAAAGATATCTACTTGGAGACATCAAGGAGACAGCTGTGGAAATGGATCTGAAGTTCAGGGTGAGGTGGGCGCCGCCAGCCTTTGCATGACACTGAAAGCCATGAGTGTGCAGCAAGAAGAACGTCTGAGTACTGAGCCACCAGGGCTGCGTTAGAACAGGGGTCCTCACCCACGCAGCACAACAATGCCCAGGCCCCTTTCCAGACCAATGACATCAGAAACCCTGGAGCCAGGGCACAGGAAGCAGCACTGTAACACTCCAGGTAATCCTGATGCCCGGCCCGGGCTGAGGATCACTGTCTCAGAGCACGAAGGCACAGCCAGCGAGGTGGGCAGAAAACCCGGGCAGTAAACCTGGGCAGTGTGTGCTCCAGAAGCCGAGTGAGGAAAGTTTCCCAAGGGCAGGCGTGGTAAGTCGTCAGGGTCATGGCAGCAGGGGCCTAAAAGGGAGGTGCTGCGACCGTGAGGAAAGCACATGGGTGCAGTGGCAGGGGCATCAGCCTGATGGGCGCTCATCATGGAGGCCAGGAGCTTGCATGGATCCTGCATCAGCAAATGAGGCATTTAAACACGACAGTGAAGAGGCAGCTGGGACTCGAAAACATAGCAAATATTTGACGATAATGAGGAAAAGTTATTGTGAATTTTTTGTAATATTGGGTCACGTGAGAAAAGAATCCTAATTTTTGAACAATATGTACTGAAATATTTATGGATGTCTGGAAATCTGTTTCAAAATAATAGAGGGCTGGTGGTATAGATTGTCCAGTGATAGTAAGAGCTGAACATGGGGCTTCAGTATGCCATTCTGCCTATTTTGGGTCAGAAGAGGGGGTGAGGGAAGTGGAAGAAGAGGAAAGAAGAAGGAAGGAAGAAGGAAGAGGGAAGGGAAGGGAAGGAAAGGGAGGAGGAAGGGAGGAAGGGAGGGAGGAAGAGACAGTAAATACAGAAAACCCCTTTGACCAGTTTTGCCAAACAAGTGGCAGAAAAACTGGGGTAAAGAAATAAAAGTCCTTGCCCAGGAAAGACAGGATGGTCCCCCTCTGGCCACAACGGAGAGTCCAGAAGCAGGTGGGCCAGTATTCTCTGTGGTGGGAGGATGAAAAGTTGTCATCAGAAGAAAATTCAAAAGCAAGCAAGATCGACTGAGAATGAAGAGAGAGATTCAGATTTAAGGTAATTTTCTTTTTAACATGGAGGTTCCCTAAGGTCCATGAACTCTGAGGCTTCTGTCTCAAAGGCATGTTCCCAAACCATGCTCTAGACCTGCTCAGCTTCTGTCCTGTCCCTGCTGCTGATTTTTCGGGTGTACTCAGGCACCAGGACCAGGAAGAGCTGGCTCAGCTCATCCTAGACTCTCCCAAAGCCAGGAGCACGGGGCTCCCAGGCGCTCTGGGAAGGCCGGGCGTCACAAGACTGCTTCGGGGAAGTGTGGGTGGTACACTCCAACAAGCCAAGAAATGCCTGACACAGAGAATTTTAATCAGGGTGAGCCCCACTCTCTGCTCTGAGCTGCCACAGCCTGGCCTTCTCTGTCCCGTGTCTCTCTGATCTTCACACACCCACAAAACAATTTCTAGTACTATGGCTGATACGAAGAAATCCTTCCAGATTGGTCTCTAATAATTAACTCAAAGGTGGCTGTGAAAGATGATAAATGGCCAAATGAACACAGCTAATCCCGCCATTAACACAGCTAACTGTTTTGTATTTTTAGTAGAGACAGGGTTTCACCATCTTGGCCAGGATGGTCTTGAACTCCTGGCCTCATGAGCCACCTGCCTCGGCCTCCCAAAGTGCTGGGATTATAGGCGTGAGCCACTGCGCCGGGCTAATAACACCACATTTTTATGTGATCCAAGGAATAAACCACCACTGCCAACAGCACTTCTGTAGATACTCTCCCCTGCGATCTAAGACAAGGCTGGGTGCTGGCCAGGGCTGAGGAATTTCAGCATCAAAGAGCAGAAGAGCCCTTGGAAACCATTTGGTTAGGAAGCAGAGTTTCCTGGGGACTCCCATTCGGTAAGAATGCCCTGCCCTGTGTAGAAGGGTGTGTGAAGGGAGCTGGAGTTAAGGAGAGGGAGAGGGAGAAGTTATCAGTGAATGAAACTAACTACTGAATGTAATGAAAATCAGAAAAATAATCACTTAGCCACAACCCTCATTTTATAGGCAGGGAGACCGGAGCCCAGGGAGACAGGGGCACTTCCTGCACGCCCTAGCTTTGGCCAGTGTCCCACCACTGTACCGCAGTCTTGGCCAGGTGTGCTCACACACAGGCGTAGCTACTTTTGGAGCTCCTTCTGCTTCATTCCACCTGGAGATAAAGCGGTCGGGACATCAGCTGTCACCACCCCAGAAGTGCTCATCCCAGCCTGGGTGACAAAGCGAGACCTTGTCTCTAAAAAAAAAAAAACAAAAAAAAAAAACAAAACTGAGGGGGGCAGAGCAGCAGGGGCCATGGGCCATCCCCAGAGCTTCTGTGATGGGGCTCTGTAGGATTTAGAGGACCACGTCAGGAATGTCCCAGTTGCTTCCCTCCTAGACAACATGAGATGTCAACAGAGGCTTCAGCTGCTGGGTGTCTGCCGCTTTACCAGCCCCAGGGGACCACAATGCTTCCGATGTACACTGCTGATTTTATTTTTGTTGTTTTTCTTTGAGATGGGGGCTCACTATGTCGCTCAAGCTGGAGTGCAGTGGCTAATCACAGGCATAATCATAGCACACTACAGTCTCGAACTCCTGGGCTCAAGCAATCCTTCCACCTCAGCCTTCCATGTAGCTGGGACGATAGGTGCACACCACCATGCCTAGCCTACTCTCCTAGAATAATATATTTATGTAATATAATAATAGAGATGGGGTCTCACTATATTGCCCAGGCCAGTCTTGAACTCCTGGGCTCAAGCGATCCTCCCACCTCATCATACCCGGACCAGTCTCCTATTTATTTATTTTAATAATAGAGATGGGGTAAAGACACATGCACATGTATGTTTATTGCGGCACTATTCACAATAGCAAAGACTTGGAACCAACTCAAATGTCCATCAATGATAGACTGGATTAAGAAAATGTGGCACATATACACCATGGAATACTATGCAGCCATAAAAAAGGATGAGTTCATGTCCTTTGCAGGGACATGGATGAAGCTGGAAACCATCATTCTGAGCAAACTATCACAAGGACAGAAAACCACACACTGCATGTTCTCACTCATCGGTGGGAACTGAACAATGAGAACACTTGGACACAGGGCAGGGAACATCACACACCAGGGCCTGTCATGGGGTGGAGGACTGGGGGAGGGATAGCATAGGAGAAATACCTAATGTAAATGACAAATTAATGGGTGCAGCAAACCAACATGGCACATATATACCTATACATCCGTGCACATGTACCCTAGAACTTAAAGTATAATAAAATAATAATAATTAAAAATTAATAGAGATGGGGGTCTCACTATATTGCCCAGGCTGGTCTCGAACTCCTGGGCTCAAGTGATCCTCCTGCCTTGGCCTCCTAAAACCCTGGGATTACAGGCATGAGCCACTGCATCAAGCCTACTCTCCTAATTTTAAAATCCTTCACCTGAGGTTCCACTGCACCATAGCCTGGAAAATATTTCATTCTCAATGGCAATCAAATTATAGAGCAAGAGAGCCCAGAAATCATCCCTGCATAAGAACCAATCAGAGATCTTGCAATTCAAAAACGAGGCTAGTTGCTCTATATGAAAAATGTTGGTCAGGTGCAGTGGCACTATAATCACACCTATAATCCCAGCACTCTGGGAGCCGAGGTGGGCACATCACCTGAGGTCAGGAGTTCGAGACCATCCTGGCTAACATGGTGAAACCACGTCTCTACTAAAAAATACAAAAATCTAGCCGGGCGGGCACCTGTAGTCCCAGCTACTCGGGAGGCTGAGGCAGGAGAACGGCATAAACCTGGGAGGCGGGGCTTGCAGTGAGCCGAGATCGCGCCACTGCACTCCAGTCTGGGCGACAGAGCGAGACTCCGTCTCAAAAAAAAAAGAAAAAAAAGAAAAGAAAAAAAAGAAAAATGCTGTTCGCCGGGAGTGGTGGCTCATACCTATAATCCCAGCACTTTGGGAGCCCAAGGCAGGAAGTTCGCTTGAGCCCAGGAGTTCAAGACCAGCCAGGGCAACATAGCAAGACCACCATCTCTACAAAATAGTAAAAAATTTGCCAGGCCTGGTGGCACGCACCTATAGTCCCAACTACTTGGGATGATGAGGTGGGAGGATTGCTTTAGCCCAGGAGCTTGAGGCTGCAGGGAGTTATGGTTGTGCACTGCAGCCTGGGTGACAGAGCAAGACCCTGTCTCAATCAATCAATCAATCAATCAATCAATAGAAAAATGCCATCCTGGCCGGGCGCGGTGGCTCAAGCCTGTAATCCCAGCACTTTGGGAGGCCGAGACGGGCGGATCACAAGGTCAGGAGATCGAGACCATCCTGGCTAACACGGTGAAACCCCGTCTCTACTAAAAAATACAAAAAACTAGCCGGGCAAGGTGGCGGGCGCCTGTAGTCCCAGCTACCCGGGAGGCTGAGGCAGGAGAATGGCGTGAACCCGGGAGACGGAGCTTGCAGTGAGCCAGGATCCGGCCACTGCACTCCAGCCCGGGCGACAGAGCGAGACTCCGTCTCAAAAAAAAAAAAGAAAAATGCCATCCTTCAGCTATGTCTTAGAAGGGCAGTCAAAGCCCCTAGCCAGATAGATAGATAGATAGATAGATAGATAGATAGATAGATAGATAGATAAATAATAAATAAATAGAAAAATGCCATCCTTCAGCGATGTCTTAGAAGGGCAGTCAAAGCCCCTAGCCAGGAAGGATGTGTGCCCAGACTGGGTGGCATCCTGGGTCTGGTAAAGTCCCCCAATGTGTGGAGCTGTCATAAAGGGTTTATCCACCATGGGACTGCATCGATCTTTAAGCAAGTTTGGTGAAATCAATGCTTTTTTTTTTTTTTTTGAGACGGAGTCTCGCTCTGTCGCCCAGGCTGGAGTGCAGTGGCCGGATCTCAGCTCACTGCAAGCTCCGCCTCCCGGGTTCCCGCCATTCTCCTGCCTCAGCCTCCGGAGTAGCTGGGACTACAGGCGCCTGCCACCGCGCCCGGCTAGTTTTTTGTATTTTTTAGTAGAGAAGGGGTTTCACCGTGTTCGCCAGGATGGTCTCCATCTCCTGACCTTGTGATCCGCCCGTCTCGGCCCCCCAAAGTGCTGGGATTACAGGCTTGAGCCACCGCGCCCGGCCAGGGATTGACTTCTTACAGAGGGACCGAGGACTGCTCTTGAGGTGGTGAGAAAACTGCTAAGAGGTTCTGCCAAGGGGCCCCTCAGTGAACACCAGAGACCTAGAAGCCAGCCAATGGCCTGGAAAACAGAGTGCACACGATTCTACTCCATTCTTCTCCTGCTGGGACAGAAGCAGAAGCTGGCAGAGACCCTGAGCTCTGTTTTCTGAGCTCTCCATGCTCAGTGTTGTGTGTGGCACTGGCGGAGGAGAAGGGAGTTTTTCAAAGCCTCCTTTTAACGGAAGCTTCAGCTGGTGTGTTCATCTTTCACTTCCCTTTTCCTCTCCTGTGCTTACACCACCACCTCATGAGTGTCTCCCCCACCCTACACCACCACCTCATGAGTGCCTCCATTACCCAGACAACCCAAGTATGACCAAGGGAAATGCTCACCCCGTCACTGTCTAAATCACAATGTTAGGCTGGGGGACCCTGGGGGGACTCTTGCTGCCATTCCAAGGTCAGATATTCTACAGGCTGAAAATGTAAATACAAGGCTAGAAAGCATGATAGACTTTCATGGATTACAAATCCATAATGGATAGTAAAGGACATTAGGGAGGACTTGGGGCGTACACCTATCCCACTGCAATTTGTTTGATGTCTGTCTCCTCTTCCAGAACGTCTGCCCCACGGCGGAAGGAGCTTGGTAGGATCTGCTCACTGTTGATTCCTATGACTAGAAGAGTGCTCAGCACATAATACTCACTCAACAAATATTTGTGGCCAGGGGCGGCAGCTCACGCCTGTAATCCCAACACTTTGGGAGGCCGAGGTGGGTGGATCACCTGAGGTCAGGAGTTCGAGACCAGCTTGACCAATATGATGAAACCCCGTCTCTACTAAAAATACAAAAATTAGCCAGGCGTGGTGGCGGGCGCCTATAATCCCAGCTACTCGGGAGGCTGAGTTAGGAGAATTGCTTGAACCCAGGAGGTGGAGATTGCAGTGAGCCGAGATTGCGCCATTGCACTACAAGCCTGGGCAACAAGAGCGAAACTCAGTCTCAAACAAAACAAAACAAAATTTAAAAAAACAAATATTTGGGCCGGGCGCGGTGGCTCAAGCCTGTAATCCCAGCACTTTGGGAGGCCGAGACGGGCGGATCACGAGGTCAGGAGATCGAGACCATCCTGGCTAACACGGTGAAACCCCGTCTCTACTAAAAATACAAAAACTAGCTGGGCGAGGTGGCGGGCGCCTGTAGTCCCAGCTACTCGGGAGGCTGAGGCAGGAGAATGGCGTAAACCCGGGAGGCGGAGCTTGCAGTGAGCTGAGATCCGGCCACTGCACTCCAGTCCGGGAGACAGAGCAAGACTCCGCCTCAAAAAAACAAAAAAACAAAAAAACAAACAAAAAAAAAAACAAATATTTGTTAGATGGTTTTATGGAGGACTGGCCCCCAGACTGACCCATGGGGACGTGTTATCTGTTACTTCAAGACCAACACCATGGAGAAGGAAAAGGGTCAGAGAAATGGAAACAGCAAGAGCCAGAAAATGGTTCAAATTCCAGCCCTGCTCCTTGTGAGCTTAATAACCTCTGGCAGTTTATTTCTCTAAACTCCATTCCCTCTTGTGTTAAACAGGCACTGGGCGGGTGCAGTGGCTCATGCCTGTAATCTCAGCACTTTGGGAAACCAAGGCAGAGAATGGCTTGAGCCCAGGAGTTTCAGAGCAGCCTAGGCAACATGGCAAAACTCCATCTCTACAAAAAAAAAAAAAAAGGCAGAAAAAATTAGTTGGACGTGATGGTACACCTGTAGTACCAGCTACTCAGGAGGGCTGAGGTGGGGGGATTATTTGATCCTGGGAGGTCGAGGCTGCAGTGAGCCGAGATCACACCACTGCATTCCACCCTGGGTGACAGAGCGAGACCCTGTCTCCAAAAAACAAACCCCAAAGCCGGGTGTGGTGGCTCACGTCTATAATCCCAGCACTTTGGGAGGCCGAAGCGGGCGGATCACCTGAGTTGGAGACTAGCCTGGCCAACAGGGTGAAACCCCATTGCTACTAAAAATACAAAAATTAGCTGGGCACGGTGATGGGCATCTGTAATCCCAGCTACTCTGGAGGCTGAGGCAGGAGAACCGTTTGAACCTGGGAGGCAAAGTTTGCATTGAGCTGAGATGGTGTCACTGCACTCCAGCCTGGGCGACAGAGCGAAACTCTGTCCAAAAAACCTCAAAAAACCCAAAACGCCCCAATATCATGGGCACTGACCCAGGAAACGCATGTAAACATGCCAACTGTAGGGCCTGGCATGGAACAGGTGCCGAATAAACTAAATGTTAAAGATTCCTGTGGTTTTATTACTCCCCTTCCTCTCAACATGTTCAGGACTCTCATGCCTCAGTAGTCTGTGAACACCAAAAACAACTTGGGGCAGAAGTGTGAACAATGACGGTTGATTACCCTCAAAAATTAAGTTTGGAGATTTTTGTGTATTTCAAGCACTCATCAGTTCCTTCCTTGTTCTCGCATAATATTGGGTTTCTCAGAATCTGTTAGTTCCAACTGTTAAATACAGTTATCTGGGGAGGAAGGGAATTACAAGAAACTAATACCTTCTTCCTTATATATTTGTGCAATTTTTGTAAACACTTATAGGCAAAGGAGGAAAAGATACATTACAAGTACACAGCATAAGGCCAGGTGCAGTGGCTCATGCCTGTAAGCCCAGGACTTTGGGAGGCCAAAGCAGGTGGATCACTTGAAGTCAGGAGTTCAAGACCAGCCTGGCCAATATGATGAAACCCCGTCTCTACTGAAAAATACAAAAATTGGCCCAATGTGGTGGTGCCTGCCTGTAATCCCAGCTACTTGGGAGGCTGAGGCAGGAGAATCACTTGAACCCGGGAGGTGGAGGTTGCAGTGAGCCGAGATCACATCACTGCCCTCCAGCTTGGGCAATAGAGTGAGACTCTGTCTCAAAAAAACCAAACCAAACAAAATACACAGCATGGAGGAGAATATCTGTACAGAGGGCCACCTGCTTCACTGGCAAGAGGTCAGGAGAAGCTCTCAGGACCCTGGATGGTTTCAATAACTGATAGATCAATGGCCTAAACTTTAATCTCCAGTGGAAAGGACTCTCCCAGAAATCAGCCTTATTCACCTGCCTCAAATGGAAGTTCTAGGACGTCTGCACCTTGAATGAGCAACACCAAGGGGGATAGGGCTGGAAGGGAGACTTCACCCAAACCAACCGGCCCCGCTACCTGGTTTAGACTCTCAGGGAGGAGAGCTCGGGGCCCAGAGTTGCTCGTTCTCTATTGCACAGCAGTTCCCAGATCACAGGCCGAGAAACCTGTTTTTTGTTTTTTTTCTGAGATGGAGTCTCGCTCTGTCGCTCAGGCTAGAGTGCAGTGGCATGATCTTGGCTCACTGCAACCTCTGCCTCCTAGGTTCAAGTGATTATCCTGCCTCAGCCTCCTGAGTAGCTGGGATTACATGCATGCGCCACCATGCCTGGCTAATTTTTCTATTTTTAGTAGAGACGGGGTTTCACCATGTTAGTCAAGCTGGTCTCGAACTCCTGACCTCATGATCCACCCACCTGGGTCTCCCAAAGTGCTGGGATTACAGGCGTGAGCCACCATGCCCGGCCAAGAAACCTGTTTTATCAGCAGAGGTGGCAGCCCAGAGAGCTTTTTGTCGTGAGAAAAGCTCTATTGCTTCCCTGGGACAGAAGGGCACTGCCAGCTCCAGCAGCAACACACTCCTGCTGGGGTGGTGAGTCCTGATGCCTGAGATGGGCACTGAAGAATCCCGAGGTAGGCATGACCCAGCCAGGAGCCCCACAGTCCCTGCAAATGCCAGCCTTCTCCCTACAATAGTCACGAACTGAACACCAGCTCTTGTCTTTCCACATTAAGGCTCCTGTGGACTACTCTGCCTCTTACTCAACGTTTCCAGACCTAACATTTGTGTCAGCTGGCAGCAGATTTTTAGTTTTGCTGGGAATTTCTTTTCACACTAGGCTCCAGCTGGATGAATTCTGAGGGAGAACCACAGGAATCACCACTGCTCCATCTGAAGCTCTGGAGTGCTAGCCATGATGGCAGAGTGACCACAGACAGTCAGCCCCATCTGAACAGAGAGCCTGTTACTACCAGATGGCGACCTGTTCCTGTTAAACCCCAGGTGAGTTTCTGCCTGGCCTCAAATCATCATACAGGGCTTTTCAATCTGGATGGGCCTAAGCCATAGCCAAACCATGGAGAGAGTGAGCCCAGGGTGTTCTGTGATGGGATGGAAAGGACCACAGTGTCACAAGGTTTCTAACAGAAACCTGACGTCAGAGAAGCGTTTTGTAAAAGGAGAATCATAACTTAAAAGCAAACGGGCATGGGTCTGGGTGAGGTGGCTCACGCCTGTAATCCCAACACTTCAGAAGGCTGAGGCGGGCGGATCACTTGAGGCCAGGAGTTCGAGACCAGCCTGGCCAACATGGTGAAACCCCATCTCTACTAAAAATACAAAAATTAGCCAGGTGTGGTGGCAGGCACCTCTAATCCCAGCTACTCAGGAGGTTGAGGCAGGAGAACTGCTTGAACCCAGGAGGTGGAGGCTGCAGTGAGCCGAGATTGCGCCACTGCCCTCCAGCCTGGGCAAGGGAGAGAGACTCTGTCTCAAAAAAGAAAAAAAAAAAAAAAGTGTGGCTAGGCACAGTGGCTCACGCCTGTAATCCCAGCACTTTGGGAGGCCAAGGCAGGTGGATCACTTGAGGTCAGGAGTTCGAGACCACCCTGACCAACATGGTGAAACCCCCCCATCTCTACTAAAAATACAAAATTAGCTGGGCATGGTGGTGCACGCCTATAATCCCAGCTACTTGGGAGGCTGAGGCAGGAGAAACGCTTGAACCGGGGAGAAGGAGGTTGCAGTGAGCTGAGATCATGCCACCATGCTCCAGCCTGAGCAACAAGAGCAAAACTCCATTAAAAAAAGAAAAAGTGGGCCAGGTGCGGTGGCTCAAGCCTGTAATCCCAGCACTTTGGGAGGCCGAGATGGGCGGATCACGAGGTCAGGAGATGGAGACCATCCTGGCTAACACAGTGAAACCCCGTCTCTACTAAAAATACAAAAAAAAAAAAAAAAAAAAAACTAGCCGGGCGAGGTGGCGGGCGCCTGTAGTCCCAGCTACTTGGGTGGCTGAGGCAGGAGAATGGCGTAAACCCGGGAGGCGGAGCTTGCAGTGAGCTGAGATCTGGCCACTGCACTCCAGCCGGGGCGACAGAGTGAGACTCTGCCTCAAAAAAAAAAAAAAAGAAAAAGAAAAAGTGAATGGGCATGGGCACAGTGGCTTGCACCTGTAACCCCACACTTTGGGAGGCTGGGGTGAGAGGAAGGCTTGAGGCCAGGAGCTCAACACCAGCCTGAGCAACACAGGGAAACCCAGTCTCCGCAAAAAAAAAAAAAAAAACACACACACACACACACACACAAAAAAACGAAAAAAGTAAATGGGCAGGGCTCAGAAAAAGCAGTTATCACTTCTCCACTAGTATCTACTCCTGAGCCTGGGTGGAGTTACTCACGGGGTTAGGATCCCTCTGTGCACACCATGGCTTCCAGGTTAGGGACCTTCAGGTCCCTCCCAGCCCTCACCAGACAGCCTCTACTCTGGGAGAGAGGAAAGGAGCAGGGAAATAGCCACTGGGAATTTAGGACCTGGAGGAAGAAGAGGAAGAGGAGCAGGGAGAAGGCACACTGACCCTTAACACTTCAGTTTGTAAAGTGTGTGTGTAGATACTATTTTATGTAAATCTTTATCCTGGTGACTCAGGTCCTTAGGGATTTTGAGAACATTTAAAACTCTAAAACTCTTACGAGTTTTTCTGTAAAGCCAGAGAGAAACAAAACTATTGATCTAAACCAAATAGTTAATACAATTTTTACATCTACCTACCAACCAGTCCCTCTCCAGGAATGAGCTAGCCCAGCTAATTTTTTTTTTTTTTTCAAGACAGGGTCTCACTGTCACCCAAGCTGGAGTGTAATGGCATGATCCTGGCTCACTGCAGCCTCAACCTTATGGGCTCAAGTGACCCTCCTGCCTCAGCCTCCTGAGTAGCTGGGACTATAGGCATGTGCCACCATGCCCACCTAATTTTTTATTTTTATAGAGACGGGGTCTCATTATGTTGCACAGGCTGGTCTTGAATTCCTGGACTCAAGTGATCCTCCCACCTCAGCCCCGCAAAGTGCTGGGATTATAGTCGTGAGCGACGATGCCCACTGCCTCTCCTCCCCGCCTCCAGCTAATTTTTATGTACTTGCAGATCTAACCTATCTCAGGAGTAGAAAAATGAGAAAAAGTTCACCATCCAAGGCAGCCTTTTCAACTGCACAGACAGGGTGGGCTGAACAACAGCTGTGGCTCATTCACCAGAGCCAGTAAATCCCGATCCCGGCTGGGGACTGGGAGACTCCTGCTCAAGACAGTGTGCCTGGCCGGAAATAGAACTTTACTCAGAGCCGACGCGGTGGGGCACTGTCTGTCCAAACCGAAGTGGGTGGGAGACTGAAGCCAGAGAATGTTGTCAGGACCCAGGAACTGAGCGATGGTTACCCTATTACAATTCACTTACCCCTTTAAACGGTGGGACAACAGGGGCAATTACTTTTCATTTTATATAATTCTGAGCTATTTGTGTGTTTTTAAAAACAACTACTTATTTTCTTAGAATAATTTTACGGCCAAGTGCAGTGGCTTATGCCTGTAATCCTAGTACGCAGGCCGAGGTGGGAGGATCACATGAGCTCAGGAGTTCGAGACCAGCCTGGGCCACATAGTGAGACCCTGCCTCCACAAAAAAGTAAAATAAAAATTAGCTGGACGTGGTGGCATACGTCTGTAGTCCCAGCTACTCAGGTGGCTGAAGTGGGAGAATCGCTTGATCCCAGGAGTTGAAGGCTGCAGTGAGCCACGATGGTGCCACTGTACTCCAGCATGGGCCACATAGTGAAACCCTATCTCAAACAAACACACGCACAAAAAGAATCATTTTGCATTCTCTTATCCTACTCGGTGTCCCTTACAGGTTGCAATGTCATTGCCTTAGGGAATCTTCCCTGATCATCTCCAAAGCAAACTTCCCTGCCAGTTCTTTATCATATTGCTTGAATGCCTTCATAACGCTTACCATGATCTGAAATCATCTCTGCATTTGTCTACGAATTTATCACCCTTCTTCTTCTTCTAGAATGTCAGCTCCATGAGGGCAGACACTCATCTGCTTGTTCATAAGAACCTTCCTAGGGCCTATGATGGTGAGGTCCTAAGAAAGATGCTCACAAAATAGTTTTGAATAATTGAATACAAAGACACATGATGGGATTTACAAGTGTCCACATTCACTCCGCAAGCCTAATATAACGTGCAAAAACACAGCTACAATAGAGATTTGGTTAACTATAGGACTGGTTGCACCAACTTCTCTGGAAGTAATCCCTGACCTACCTTGGCAAGGACTTTTTCATATGAATACATGCTTCATATGTGAAATACTGCCTATGGGCTAAATCCAGCCTGCTACCTATTTTTGTAAATAAAGTTTTGTTGGAACAAAGCCACACTCATACACATTTGGTTGCTTTTGAGCAGAACTGAGCAGTTTCAACAAAGACTATACGGCCTGAAAATATTTACCATGTGGCCTTTTAAGAAAAAGTTTGAGCTTGAAGAAACAGAGCAGTGTAGTATAAGACTCTCACTGAAGGCCGGGCGCGGTGGCTCAAGCCTGTAATCCCAGCACTTTGGGAGGCCGAGACGGGCGGATCACGAGGTCAGGAGATCGAGACCGTTCTGGCTAACACGGTGAAACCTCGTCTCTACTAAAAAATACAAAAAACTAGCCGGGCGAGGTGGCGGGCGCCTGTAGTCCCAGCTACTGGGGAGGCTGAGGCAGGAGAATGGCGTAAACCCGGGAGGCGGAGCTTGCAGTGAGCCGAGATCTGGCCACTGCACTCCAGCCTGGGCGACAGACCGAGACTCCGTCTCAGAAAAAAAAAAAAGACTCTCACTGAAGCCGGAGGCAGTGGCTCACATCTGTACTTTGGGAGGCTAAAGCGGGTGTATCACTTGACACCGGGAGTTCAAGACCAGCCTGGCCAACATGGTGAAATCCTGTCTCTACTCAAAATACAAAAATTAGCAGGGTGTGGTGGTCTGTGCCTGTAATCCCAGCTACTCGGAAGGTTGAGGCATGAGAATTTCTTGAACCCGGGAGGAGGGGGTTGCAGTGAGTCAAGATCATGCCACTGTACTCCAGTCTGGGCGACAGAGCAAGACTATCAAAAAAAACAAAAACAAACAAACAAAAAACACTCGGCTGGGCGTGGTGGCTCACGCCTGTAATCCCAGCACTTTGGGAGGCCGAGGCAGGCGGATCACCTGAGGTAGGGAGTTTGAGGCCAGCCTGGCCAACATGGCAAAACCCCATCTCTACTAAAAATACAAAATTAGCCGGCCATAGTGGTTCATGCTTGTAATCCCAGATACTGGAGAGGCTGAGGCTCAAGAATCACTTGAACTTGGGAGGCGGAGGTTGCAGTGAGCTGAGATCATGCCACTGCACTCCAGCCTGGACAACAAGAGCAAAATTCCGTCTCCAAAAAACAAAAACAAAAACAAAACAACACTCACTGAAGACTGCACAAGGGGGAACTGCAGAGTCCACAGAGACACTTGCAAGTAGTAATGGTGGCTTTTACTTAGGCCTCACTGTAAGCAAGATATTGTGCTAAGTGCTGTAAGGGTGTTCTCTCATATAATTGAATAATCATTATAACATTAGTAGTAGGTTCTCACTGCTGATGCGAACAGTGGTCCAGTCATCTGCCAGGATTGAGATGGTCAGTGACAAACCCAGAAGTCAAACCCAGGCCCAAGTCTGCATACCTCTTAAGCCTGCATTTGTGTCCGCTAGGCTACATGGCTTCCACAGAAAGCACTTTCCAGCCGCATCTTGCAGAACCCTTGGCAATCTTAAGACAGGCCCATCTTAAGACAGGTCACGCCTGTCCTTGGAAAACCATCTAGAGGGCCCCACTTCCTTGGGAATGCCTAGGCTGTTTCTTCTATCTTGAATGCCTGCTTGTTCTCTTTCTCTGAACTCTACCAGTATTTCTTTTTTTTTTTTTTTAGACGGAGTTTCGCTCTTGTTGCCCAGGCTGGAGTGCAATGGTGTGATCTCAGCTCACCGCAACCTCTGCCTCCCAGGTTTAAGTGATTCTCCTGCCTCAGCCTCCCGAGTAGCTGGGATTACAGGTATGTGCCACCACGCCTAGCTAATTTTGTATTTTTAATAAAGATGGGGTTTCTCCATGTTGGTCAGGCTGGTCTCGATCTCCTGACCTCAGGTGATCCGCCCACCTTGGCCTCCCAAAGTGCTGGGATTCCAGGCGTGAGCCAGCGCGCCTGACCAGGAGGCTGCTTCTTATGGCACATAGTCTTTGCTCATTCTGCAGGCGTACACAGCAGACACACCTGCTCCTCAAAAGCAGAACTTGGGAACAATCACTGCCTGCCTTCCCTCCCCTGGAGAAGATGTTATTTAGTAGAATCACATGCTGATTCAAAAATGCCAAAGCTGTCGTTGACTTGGACATTTCTCTTTATTAACAAATCAGCAACCATTTATTGGCAGCATCTCGGATGTTTCTGCTACTAGCTCCCCTTCGAGAATTGAATATGGAATTGAATTTGCTTTCCATTGTTATCATTTCCTTTTTTTTTTTTTTTTTTGAGGAGTCTCCCTCTGTCACCCATGCTGGAGTGTAGTGGCGCGATCTCAGTTCACTGCAACCTCCACCTCCAGGGTTCAAGTGCTTCTCTGCCTCAGCGTCCCAAGTAGCTGGGACTACACGCATGCGCCACCACACCTGGCTAATTTCTGTATTTTTGGTAGAGATGGGGTTTCACCACGTTGGCCAGGCTGGTCTCGAATGTCTGGCCTCAAATTATCCATCCACCTTGGCCTCCCAAAGTGCTGGGATTACAGGCGTGAGCCACCATGCCCGGTCTATGTTATCACTTTCATTTAATCAGGTTAATTATTAAACTCTCCAGTTCTCTCTAACCCCCAGAAATTCTGTGTCCACATCAGAACACAGGTTGCCTTGGATTCAGATGGATTAACAGCTATTTCACCTGTCTAGTGTTATAATGGGTATTCACTATCACAAAATCTAAGTGTGAAAAGAGCTGAACTCAACAATACTCGTTGGGGATAGTGGTTGCTTTGAGGGTGTGGTTTCTGGGAGGGGGAACGAGGGGGCTTTCTGGGATAATGGTCATGTTCTGTTTCTTGGTCAGGGTGCTGGATATGCAGGTGTTTTCACTTTGTGAGAACTCATTAAGCTGTCCACTCAGGACCTGTGCACTTTTCTGCAGGCATGCTTCATTTTCACAAAAAGTTCTAAAATACTCTTTGCAAACACAGAAATACACAACGGATCTTTCCTTGCAGAAATACGCACCTCATTTTCTTCATGTAAAATCCTTATAAAGGACCAGTAAGACCATTTACTGGTGGTAGGATGGAAGAAAAAAGGCAAAGCAACTCTCAAGGTGTTATATAACACATTTAGGTGAGACTGGCATTCAAGGACAAATCTGACCCCAAGACTGCTGTCCTCAATGTTTACTGCTGTAGCCAAACTAACAGGTTCCTAGTAAAGCAGACACTCTGATTCAGAAAACCAAATGTAATTTATGATGCAAGAATCATATCGCAGTTGTCTCAAACAAAGACACAGCGGAAGTGGCTACCAAGAACAAATGGTGTTGTAGAACGACCTTTAGGTGGTGAGGCACTTGAGCCATCTTCAAGCCTTGTAAAATTGAGGAATGGGCTCTTCCACAAAGAAAAACTCTACCAGTTAAGACTGGGCCAGGATCCATGCTAAACACTCTACATATGTTTATTAAAATTTCACCACGCCTGTAATCCCAGCACTTTGGGAGACTGAGGCAGGCGGATCACAAGGTCGGGAGACCGAGACCATCCTGGCTAACACGGTGAAACCCCGTCTCTACTAAAAATACAAAAAAATTAGCCGGGTGTGGTGGCAGGCGCCTGTAGTCCCAGCTACTCGGGAGGCTGAGTCAGGAGAGTTGGCGTGAACCCGGAAGGCGGAGCCTGCAGTAAGCTGAGATCGCACTACTGCACTCCAGCCTGGGCAACAGAGCAAGGCTCCTGTCTCAAAAAAAAAAAAAAAAAGGCCGGGCACAGTGGCTCACGCCTGTAATCCCAACACTCTGGGAGGCCGAGGCAGGCGGATCACAAAGTCAGGAGTTCGAGCCCAGCCTGGCCAATATGGTGAAACCCTGTCTCTACTAAAAATACAAAAAAATTAGCCGGGCATGGTGGCACACACCTGTAATCCCAGCTACTCAGGAGGCTGAGGCAGGAGAATTGCTTGAACCTGGGAGGTGGAGGTTGTAGTGAGCTGAGATTGTGCTACTGCACTCCAGCCTGGGTGACAAAGTGAGACTTCTGTCTCAAAAAAAAAAAAAAAAAAAAAAAAATCACAACACAACCCGACCAATATGGTGAAATCCCGTCTCTACAAAAAACACAAAAATCAGTCGGGCGCGGTGGCTCACACCTGTAATCCCAGCACTTTGGGAGGCCAAGGCAGGCAGATCACTTGAGTTCAGGAGTTCCAAGACCAGCCTGGCCAACATGGTGAAACTCCATCTCCACTAAAAATACAAAAATTAGCCGGGCGTGGTGGCGCACGCCTGTAATCCCAAGCTACCTGGGAAGCCGAGGCAGGAGAATCACTTGAACCCGGGAGGTGGAGGTTGCAGTGAGCTGAGATCACACCACTGCCCTCCAGCCTAGGAAAGAGCAAGACTGTGTCTCAAAAACAAACAAAACAACAACAACAAAAAACACTTCACAACAACCCTAATTCTATCCCTGCTTTTTAGATGAAGAAACTGGGGCATGGAGAGGTTAACAAGCCTGACAAAGGTTACAGGGTTATTAATATGGCAGGGTGGGGATTCAGTCGGGCAGCTAGACTCCAGAATCCACGCTCCTAACGATGATGCTGACCATGGCTTTGGTTGTGATACACCCAGGGATGGGTTTGCAGTTTCTAGCATGTGACATTTTCTGGGGTGCATTCCAGCTCAATAAAGTGTCCTTGTCCAAACACCTACAATTATATGCATCTTAGCAAACACACCTAACTCTCATAAGTGACAGCCTGATTTACAGAGTGAATCTCTGCCTTCAAAAGACTCACGCTTATACATGTGACTGGGTGCTCCATGTCTACCACCTCTCCATCACAGACTTTCTCCATTCATTTGTTTGAAATAAAAAGACAAATGCCGGGCCTACCTGAAGCCACAAATCAGCCCAGATTAGATTAGAAAGGTCACCTGTGTTCCTTTCGCTTCCATTAGGAAAGATGTATTGCTTCTCAACAAAGTATTTGCTCATCCTGCCCACCTTGAGTAAGCAAAAACCATACCCCATTACATTAGCAAAGCTCAGTAAAACTACGTAAAACTCTTGTTGGATCTCAGCAATGTTACTTTAGTTGTGCTTTTAGAGGAACGTTTTTAGTAAGGGCAATTAGAGAATCTGTTTTATTTTTAAGTCACATTTATGTTTATGAAAGGTAAAATAGCTTGCCTGTGTTGCTTTTGAGGAATCTAAGTGGGAAAACAGACCATTATTTCAATATGATGGTTGATCTAATTATCTTCATTTTGCTTCTTCAAGTAAAATAAGCTGCTGAGTCCCTCATCCAAGCCATTTTATTTTTCTTTTCTTTTTTTTTTTTTCCAGTTTCTGAGACTATCTGGTGAGCCAGGAATTCAAATTACAGAGAGAGACAGAGAGAGAGAGAGAGAGGGAGAGAAATCCATTCTGATTTGGCCATTTAGGTTTTCAGTGAATATGGATTCTTTTAAAATTATTATTTTATTTTTACATCCAGCCCAATAATGTCAGAATATGGATTCTACCTTCTAGCACGGGACTCTTTTGCGGATATGCCAACTTCATCACAAATACATGCCCTTGACAGGTATGTACTCATTTCTACCTGGAATTGGGACAGTGATGTTTACTGCGGCAAGCCCCACAGCAAGGTGTCTGTGGTGTCACCCGGTTCCTCGGTTCCGCATCCAAACTGCAATCCCCAGGTACTTCAGGTTCTTATAATCAAAGCCCCCAGTGAACCTCTTCAAAGCTACCATCCTTGAGCAAGATTATTCAGGGGATTTCCCAGGGGCAGAGGCAATGTCGCCGGGACCCAGGCCCGGGGAAAGTTAAGTTGCTTGTCACTGGTCTCCACCCTGACTGCCAGACCCTGGGCGACGCCAGCCTTGCAGTGGGACCCGGGGATGCAGCGGATTCCGGAGGAAGCTGCATAGGGCTCCTTCAGGAGCTGCCGGGGGCGCCGCTGCCCCAGTGGGGGACGGGAGGGTCGCTGACCCCTCTCCAGGAGGGCAGGGCCCCGGGCCAGGTTTGGGGAAGCTCCGAGGATGCTGACCTAACTTTGTTCTTTAAAAATAGCTCCGAGGCCGCGGCGCTCACGTGAGCGGCCCCGCTTCCCCTCCACCGGCCCAGGGCTCCCGGCCGCTCGTCGCCCCCCGGGTCGCGGAGGGGAAGGGCGGGGGGCCCGAGTCCCGGCGGCAGGAGGGACCCCGGCCCGGGCAAGCGCCGCCGGAGGGCGTTGGGGGAGCGGCGGGGAAGGGGCCTCGGCCGGGAGGGAGGCCGGCCGCTCTCACCTTCTTCACCGACAGCGAGATGTTCTCCAGGATCCGGTCCTTCACCTCCCGCGGCTCCATGGCGCTGCCACCGTCGCCGCCGCTGCCGCCGCCCCGCCGCCTCTTCCCGCGCCGGGGGCCGGGGGCCGCCGCCAACCGCTGCCGCCGGCCGTGCGGGGGCTCCGTCGTGCCGGCCGCGGGGCCCGGCGCCCGCCGCCCGGCCCTCGCCTCGCCCGGGCCCTCGCTCCACCGCGGCCAGGCGGCTCCGGAGCGCGGCCGGCGGGGAAGGAGGCCGCGGGCTGTGCGCGGCGGCGGCGGCAGGAACTGATGTCAGGCGGGGCGGCGCCAGGGCCCGCCTGCGCCTGGGGACTCCGGGGACCCGGAGACCCGCACAGACCCTGGGCGCGGCCCTCCCCAGAGACCCCGAGACCCGCCCCCAGCCCTCCTCAGGCCACAGACTCTCCCCGGGTCCCCAGAGACACTCTCAGACCCCAGGGACTCCGGAGATCTCGTGCCGGGGACCCCGGCCCTTCTCAGCCCACAGATTCCCTCAGGGACCCCAGAGACACCCTCAGACCCCAGGGACTCAGGAGACCCCGACCCCACCTGCCCAGGACACCGGCCCTCCTCGGAGATCCTCCCCACCAGTCCTCCTCAGGCCATAGACTACCCCCCGGGACCTCAGAGACACTCTAAGATTCCAGGGACTCCGGAGACCCCAGTCCCACCTTCTGGGGACCCCAAAGACCCTGGGCCCCCAGCCCTCCTCAGAGACCCCCACAGACCCCGAGGCGCTGACCCTCTTCAAAGACCCCAAGACCCTCCCCACAGCCCTCCTCAGCCCACAGGCTCCCCCCTCAAAACCCCAGAGACTTCCACAGCCCCAAGGACTCTGGAGACTCAGACTCCACAGGCCAGAGACCTCCACAGACCCCGAGACCCTGGCCCCCCTCAGAGACTGCAGAGACACCCACAGACCCTGGGCCCCCTCCTGCCGGCCCTCTTTAGTCCACAGACCCCTCCGCCGTCGCGGGGGGCCCCACCCCTCCTCGGAGACCCCAGTGCACCCCACTAACTCTGGCCAGGGACCCCGAGACCCTCTCAGCCCACAAGCCCCACTTATCTTCCTCCCCTTCCTTAGCCCAGCCATCCCCTCAATGCGCAGACCCGGCCCCCTGGCTTTGGCAGCCTGAAGGACCCAGCACCCCCACTGGGTCAGCTTAGACTCCAGCCCCCAGCCCTAGACCCTCCCTGGCCCCCCTGGCCCTCCCCAGCCTCTCCCCTCCTCAGTGCCTCACCCTCAAGGCCCAGTCTTACATTTGAGGTCCCTGGTGCTCCTCCCCACCCGCAAAACACACCCTCTTCACCTTCAGCCCAATGCCGTTCCCACTCCTTATCCTTATCCCTCTTCTTCAGCCCCACATGTCAGGAGGGCCTCAACTCCCTCAGCCCCTGAAGCCCACCATAACAACTCTGTGTTCCCACACACCCTCCTCAAATCCACCATCTCATAAAGCCCCTGCACGTAGTGGTCTCAGTGTCCTACCTGGCTCTCATCCCTCCCTAGGTTCCCAAATAAATATATCCTGACACATCGATTAGTCCCTCCTTTTTGTTCTCAGACACCCCAATTCTCAACTCTGGTTCCCTGGTCTTCCCTCTTCTCTGCTCAGGCCACCCCATCCCTGAAGTCCCCTTAGCATCTGAAATACTGATTCATTGCTTATCTCAGAGGAATCCCACAAGCCTCCAAAGGTTGCTCCCCACCCCTCGGTTTCCTAAGGAGAGACCCAAGATAGTGTTACCTTTTTTTTTTTTTTTTCTGAGACTTGCTCTGTTCCCCAGGCTGGAGTGCAGTGATGCGATATCGGCTCACTGCAACCTCGGCTTCCCAGGTTTAAGCGATTCTCCTGCTTCAGCCTCCTGAGTAGCTGGGACTACAGGCGCGGGTGCCACCACACCCAGCTCATTTTTTTTTTTTTTTCTTTTTCCGAGGCAGAGTCTTGCTCTGTTGCCCAGGCCGGAGTGCAGTGGCACAATCTCGGCTCACTGCAACCTCCGCCCCCCCCGGGTTCAAGTGATTCTCCTGTCTCAGCTTCCTGAGTGCTGAGATTACAGGCACCCACCACCATGCCCAGCTAATTTTTTGTATTTTAGTAGAGACGGGGTTTTGCCATGTTGGCCGGGCTTGTCTGGAACTCCTGACCTCAGTTGATCCACCCACCTTGGCCTCCCAAAATGCTGGAATTATAGGTGGGAGCCACCACGCCCTGCTGGTACTTTGTTTTTATATGACTAGATCAGGGGACAAAATGAACTCACGAAAAGGAAAAGAAAACAATTACCTGAGAAGCTGGGGTTGCTGCATATCATTACCACCCCAGGACCTAGGACAAGAGTTCCTAACAGTAAATACGAGTGTTGACAACAGTGAATGTTAAGTGTTTAGTGTTAACTATGTGTCACGTACTGAACTCAGTGCTTTCTGTACACTGGTCTCATGTATCCTCACAGAACGATTCTTGTACAGATAAAGAAATTAAGGGATAGGATTTAGGTACTTTGCTGAAAATCATACAGCAAGTGGTGGAGCCCAAATGCCAACCCAGGAATCTGACTCCAGAAGCCATTTGCATCCTTTCCTGGGCCAAGGAGCCCTTTACAGTTTTGAATGCTATTCTAGGGGACAACCCCACGGGGGCTGGGTCTAACCCTTTAGGGAAAAAAGTGAAGTTTATACTAACTAAACCCAGGACATTTTCTTTTTTTTTTTTAATTATATTTATTTGTTTGTTTATTTATTTATTTATTTTGTCACCCAGGCTGGAGTGCAGTGGCATGATCTCAGCTCACTGCAACTTTGCCTCCCGGGTTCAAGCAATTCTCTGCCTCGGCCTCCCGAGTAGCTGGGATTACAGGCACCCGCCACCACGCCCAGCTAATTTTTGTATTTTTAGTAGAGACGGGGTTTCACCATGTTGCCCAGGCTGGTCTTGAACTCCTGACCTCAGGTGATCTGCCCGCCTCGGCCTTAAATTATTTTTTAAAGTCAGGGTCTCACACTTTGTCACCCAGGCTGGAGTGCAGTGGTGTGATCATAGCGCACTGCAGCTTGAACTCCCTGGGGAACCCTCCCACGTCAGCCTCCCAAGTAGCTGTGCCACCACGCCCAGCGAATTTTATTTTTTGTAGAGACATGGCCTCGCTCTGTTACCCAGGCTGGTCTTGAACTCCTGAGCTCAGGCCATCTTCTTACCTCAGCCTCCCAAAGGGCTGGGATTACAGGCATGAGCCATCATGCCCAGCCCAGGGTGTTTTCTTATTAGTACTAAGTTCAGGAAAATAAGAGATAACAGCCTCTTTGGAGTTGTCATCTACCTCTCTTACTCAGAAAGCAGAATAAGAACAGATGAGGATTGAGACTCCAGTCACTGGATAGGTAGAGAAAAAGTTGAGGACAGAGGACACTTTTTTTTTTTTTTTGAGACGGAGTCTCGCTCTGTCGCCCGGGCTGGAGTGCAGTGGCTGGATCTCAGCTCACTGCAAGCTCCGCCCCCCGGGTTTACGCCATTCTCCTGCCTCAGCCTCCCGAGTAGCTGGGACTACAGGCGCCCGCCACCTCGCCCGGCTAGTTTTTTGTATTTTTTAGTAGAGACGGGGTTTCACCGTGTTAGCCAGGATGGTCTCGATCTCCTGACCTCGTGATCCGCCCGTCTCGGCCTCCCAAAGTGCTGGGATTACAGGCTTGAGCCACCGCGCCCAGCCAGGACACATTATTTTGAATGAGGAAATAAATAGCCAGGTATCTGTGAGTAGAAATAGCCTCCTATTTACCAAAGGTGTTTGTGGAGTCAGAGGCAGCTGGAGTGAATGACTAGTCTAATCGTGCACTTCCTTCCCACTCCATCCTGGCTATGGTGCGTACAGGCCCCAACCTGTTGGATGCAGCTGTGGTTCATGAAAATGCAGTCCCCCGTAGTTGACCCAACAAGTTTGATATTCTTCTCTGCTGTTGAATAGCAGGCTATCTTCTGCTGAGCACTGTCTTCTGCTGGGCACCTCCTCCCTAGGAATGGCTGTTCATGGCTTGGACACATGGTACACTCAATGGATATTTTTATTCCTTGGCTGTATACCCGGGGTGATCCACTTAGTCTGTGACATAAGAAGGTGGTGGCATTTCTACCCTATTGTTTTCATCTTCATGCACTGGGAGATGGTCACATTCAGCATTTTACAACATTCAGAGGAACGTAAAGTCTCACTGTCTACCAAATTCCTAAGGTTTGCATAGGTGAGCTGGTAGAACAGACATTGTTATCTAACAAGACTTCTTGCAGGAAAGAGGGAGAGGTCAAATGTGCATTCATGTGCAGCTAATTGCTCCTTGTCCAGCATTCAAATATGGAATCCATTCTGCGTGTCAAACACTGTGCGAGCCGGGTGTGGTGGTGCCCGTCTATAGCCTCAGCTGCTTCGGAGGCTGAAGAGGGAGGGTCTCTTGAGCTCACGTGGCTGCACTCCAGCCTGGGTGACAGAGTGAGACTTCATCTCTAAAAAGACCCCAAAAAGCACACAAACAAACAAACAGCAACAACAACAACAAAAACAGGGTGACTCTGAAAACAACAAGATAACTATTTTGTTATTGGGAGTCACTTAAGCTGGAAATTGAAGCTCATTCATTTATTGCACAAGACTTTTCTGATCACATGAGAAGTGCACGGGACTCTGAGTCAAAAGGCAACAAGAATCAAAAGCCTCAGCTGATTCATGCTAGGGCCTCAGGCAAGTCACTTTGCCTTAATTTCCAAATCAGTGACCCAGGAAAAATGATTCTATTTTTCTATTCTTATTTATTTATTTATTTATTTGTCATTGTTCTTTGAGATGGAGTCTTATTCTGTCGCCCAGGCTGGAGTGCAGTGGCTTGATCTCGGCTCACTGCAACCTCCGCCTCCTGGGTTCAAGCAATTATCCTGCCTCAGTCTCCCAAGTAGCTGGGATTACAGGTGCCTGTCACTGCACCTGGCTAATTTTTGTATTTTTAGTAGAGATGGGGATTTAATCACGTTGGCCAGGCTGGTCTTGAACTCCTGACCTCGTGATCCACCCACCTCAGCCTCCCAAAGTGCTGGGATTACAGGCGTGAGCCACCGCGCCCAGCCTGTTGTTTTTTGAGACAGAGTCTTGCTCTGTCACCCAGGCTGGAGTGCAGTGGCGTGATCTCAGCTGACTGCAGCCTTCACCTACTGTCATAGCATTTAGAATACAGTCCATACTCTTTTCTCTGGCTTCCAACGCTGATCTGATCCAGCCTCCCTCCCTGACTCATCTCCTAATCTCTCAGCTGATGTGTGCCAGCCCCACCAACCTTAGTTTCTCAAGCATGCTGGTCTGTTCGCATCCGAGGGCCTCTAGCTATTCACCCAAATCTGCTCTTTTTGACTGGGTGCGATGGCTAACGCCTGTAATCCCAGTGCTTTGGGAGGCCAAGGTGGGAAGATCACTTGAGCTCAGGAGTTCAAGACCAGCCTGGGCAACAAAGTAAGACCCCCAACTCTACAAAAAATCCAAAAATTAGCCAGGCATGGTGATGTGTTCCTGTGATCCCAACTACATGGGAGGTTGAGGCTGCAGTGAGCCATGTTTGCACCACTGCACTCCAACCTAGGCAACAGAACAAGACCCTGTCTCAAAACAAAAGCCAAACAACAAAAAAACAAAATCTTCTCTCTCTTTACACAGTAATAAGGTTGTAACCAGGCACAGTGCTACACTACATTTCCCAGCCTCCTTTGCAACAGGCACAGCTATATGATCAAATCCTCTCAAATAGAATATGAACAGAAATGTGATCCATTCCTATGCTGGGATTCTACACAAATTTCCTCTTCCATGCTGTTTCTTCTTCTATCAGTGGGATGAAGCCAAGGAGATGTCAGACTTATAAAATGTAGACACGCTAGTTCCTTGAATCACTGTATGGAAGAGAGCTGTCCATCAACCTAGAACAGCTGCCTTGAGCTGTAGCATACAAAGGGCTATGCTACAGTTTCTTTTTTCTGATTAATTTTCTGATGAATTTCTTTTTGCTAATTAATGGTTTTAACTTAATTAAAATGCAGATAATGTTTTTAGCTGGCCATGGAAGTTAAAGGACAAAGGAGACTGTGTGCAGTGGCTCACACTTATAATCCTAGCACTTTGGGATACCGAGCTGGGTGGATTGCCTGAGGTGAGGAGTTCAAGACCCCAGCCTAGGTGACAAAAACAAAACAAAACAAAACTAAGGACAAATTATGTAGGTTGCTTCTCTTTACACCTGATGATATAGTTTGGATATTTGTTTCAAATCTCATGTCAAAATGTAATCCTCAGACCAGGCGTGGTGGCTCATTCCTATAATCCCAGCACTTTGGGAGGCCAAGATAAGCAGATCACTTGAGGTCAGGAGTTCGAGACCAGCCTGGCCAACATGGTGAAACCCCATCTCTGCTAACAATACAAAAATTAGCCAGGCATGGTGGCACACGTGCCTTAATCCCAGCTATACTGGAGGCTGAGGCAGGAGAATAGCTTGAACCTGGGAGGCAGAGGTTGCAGTGAGCTGAGATCGCGCCACTGCATTCCAGCCTGGGCGCAAAGCAAGACCCTGTCTCAAAAAAAAAAAGAAAAAAAGTAATCCTTAGTGTTGGAGGTGGGGCCTGATGGGAGGTGATTGAATCATGGGGGTGGAATTCTCATGAATGGTTGAGCACCATCCTCTTGGTGCTGTCCTCAAGACAGTGAGTGAATTCTCGCAATATGTAGTCAGGTAAAAGTATGTGGCACCTCCCCACCACTCTCTCTCTCTTGCTCTTGCTTTTGTCATGTGATATGCCTGTTCCTGCTTCACCTTCTGCCATGAGTAAAAGCTCCCGGAGGCCTCCCCAGAAGCTGAGCAATGTTGGCCCATGCTTCTGCAGCTTGCAGAACCATGAGCCAATTAAACCTCTTTTCTTTATAAATTACACAGTCTCAGTGAGCACAGTGGCTCACGCCTATAATCCTGGCACTTTGGGAGGCCAAGGTGGGTGGATCACTTGAGGTCGGGCATTCAAGACCAGCATGGTCAACGTGGTAAAACCCCACATCTACTAAAAATACAAAAATTAGCCAGGCATGGTTGTGCATGCCTGTAGTCCCAGCTACTTGGGAGGCTGACGCAGGAGAATCACTTGAACCTGGGAGGTGGAGGTTGCAGTGAGCCAAGATCATGCCACTGCACTCCAGCCTGGGCAACAGAGCAAGACTCCATCTCAAAAGAAATAAAATAAAATAAATTACCCAATCTCAGGTATTTATAAAAATGAAAGACTGGCCTAATACACCTGATTTGAGCCTTTCCATTCTAGGAGGATAATGGGTGAGGTACTATGATCAAAGACTGTAGCAGAGAGACACTGTTTGCCAATGTCCCAAATTAGTCTTGTATGTGGGTATAATAAGAAGTACTACTTCACTGGGGCCAGGTGCAGTGGCTCACACTTATAATCCCAGTACTTTGGGAGGCTGAGGCAGGAGCATTGCTTGAGGTCAGGAGTTCAAGTCCACCCTGGGCAACATAGTAAGATCCTGTCTCTAAGAAATTTTTAAAAATTAGCTGGGTGTGCCTGCATGCACCTCTAGTCCTAGCTTCAGGAGGCTGCTGTGAGAGGATGGCTTGAGCCAAGGAGTTTCAAGGTTATAGTGAGCTATGATTGTGCCACTGTACTCTAGCACTCCAGCCTGGGCGATAGAGTGAGAACCTGTCTAAAAAAAAAAAAAAAAAACTACCTCACATAGAAGTCTGTAAGCATACTAACCCTGAATGTCATCTGCCTTAAATCTACATTAAACTCAGCATCAGTGGTCATCGGGGCTAGAATCGCTCAATGGGCCTCACTGACCTGTCTGGGTTTCAGGCACATTTCTGCCACTAGCTATGTCACCCCACTTATGGCAGCCTCTCAGGGACTTCGAAGTCAGGAAACTGAGGCAGAAAAATGGTGTTCCTGGATTTGTTCATTCAAAACATACCTGAGTGGTGTAAGAGTTGAAGAAAGATGAAAGAAACATGAAAAGTGGCTTAACAGTCAAAGATGGGCATATTTTGGAGAATAAACCTGAGAGGGGCTTCTGGCCAAGTTAAGTTGGGAGCCTTTTCTCTTACAGACTATGAGTATTTAAGAGTTCAGGGTGGGAGAGCTTATCACAGGCTCGGAATGTTTCTGTGTCTCTTTGTCTTGCTTACCTGGGAGGGAGAGTTGTGTGTCTGTTCCCATACATCTTCCTGTAGCTGCAGGCATCCCCCAACACCCGAGTCTGCTTTTTAGCTTCCCTATCTTAGTGCACCTAGAGGGAAAGGAATGTGCTTATTAGGGCCCATTGTTTTACTGAGGCCCATTGTATGAGTGTGAAGTTAACTTTCTCCCTCCTTCTGTGCCTGAGCTGTCCTATCTGTGTTTACTGTCTGCTTTTTCTGGCTGCTTGTTGTTAGAAGAGAAGTGATTTCCTTAAGATGCATGAGGTTTGAAAGGGAGCTGGAACTTAAAATGGTGGTGTTTGTCCAAGACGATGGTGTTCCTGCTCTGTCAAGTGACTCCTCTGCACAAGGCACAGTTCTAGACACTGAGGGTATGGCATTGAGAAGGACAGACATCAATCCCTACCCTCATGGAGCTTACAGTCTAATAGCAGAGAAAGAAAATAAATAAGATACATAAGTGAGACACAGAGTATGTTAGGTAGTGGTCCATGCAAAGGAGAAAAATGTAGAAGGGAAGTGATGTGGGGAGGGGCAGCTACAATTTTAGATAAAGTAGTAAGAGAAGGCCTCACTAAGATGATATCACTAAGGTGTTATACTGTCACCTAGTATCACTTTGGTGAGGTCTTCTCTGGCTACTTTACCTAAGTAAGTTATCAAATATTTATCAATTACACCTGTAATCCCCACACTTTGGGAGGTGTGAACCTGTAGTTCCAGCTCCTCAGGAGGCTGAGGTGGGAGGATCTCTTGAACCCAGGAGTTTGAGGCTGCAGGGAGTCGTAATTGCACAGTACCTCAGCCTGGGTGACAGAGTGAGACCTTGTATAAAGGTCTGATTTATATTTATATTGACCAAATTTATTTATATTTATATTTACCAAATTTATATTTACCTGATTTATATTTACCAAATATTTTATCTGAGTAAAGACTTGAAAGAAGTGAGAGAAAAACCCAGGAAGGTCTCTGAGGAAACAGAATTCCAGCCTAAGGAAATAGCAAGTGCCAAGGCCCTGACGTGGGAGCAGGCATGTAATAGCAAGTGTCAAGGCCAATCAGGCCAGGGTGGCTCAGAGCTAAAGGGTGGGAAAGCAGGAAGTGAAGGAGAGAGAGCCACCGGGGCCTTGGAGGCATTATAAGGACTTCAGCTTTTACTCTGAGTAAGATAGGAACCCGCTGAAGGGTTTGGAGGAGAGGCCTGATCTGATTCAATACCTGGCTGTTGTGCTAAGAGCAGACAAGGCAGTTAGGTAGGCAGGAAGGCAAGTGGGTAGGTAGGTAGGCAGGCAGAGAGGTAGGCAGGAAGGCAAGTGGGTAGGTAGGTAGGCAGGCAGAGAGACAGGTAGGCAGGCAAGCAGCAGGTATGCAGATAGGTAGGTATGTAGATAGGCATGCAGGTAGGCTGGCAGCTAGGTAGGTAGGTAAGTAGGCAGGCAGGCAGAGAGACAGGTAGGCAGGCAAGCAGACAGGTATGTAGATAGATAGGTATGTAGATAGGCATGTAGGTATGGAGGAAGGTAAGTAGGTAGACAGGTAGGTAGGTAGGCAAGTAGACAGGCAGGTAGGCAGGCAAGCAGGAAGTGAAGCAGAGAGAGCCACAGGGGCCTTGGAGGCATTATAAGGACTTCAGCTTGTACTTTGAGTGAGATAGGAACCCACTGAAGGGTTTGGAGGAGAGGCCTGATCTGATTCAACACAATTGTGCTGGCTGTTGTGCTAAGAGTGGACAAGACAGGTAGGTAGGCAGGAAGGCAGATAGGTAGGTATGTAGGTAGGCAGGCAGGCAGGAAGGTAGGCAGACAGGCAGGCAGATAGGTATGTAGGCAGGTAGGTCGGTATGTAGGTAGGCACATAGGCAGGCAGGCAGGCAGGTAGGTAGGTAGCTAGGTAGGCAGGCAGGCAGGTAGGGAGGCAGATAGGCAGGTAGGTAGCCAGGTAGACAAGGGCAGGAGCAGGGAGACCTGTTGCAATAATCCAGGCAAGAAGAAATGGTGCCTGGGACCAGGGTTCTAAAAATGATCAGATATCGAATATATTTTGAAGTACGGTCGATAGGATTCTGGAATGGTTAGATATAGGTAGGGTGTGAAAAGAGGGATCAAAGTTTTATGTATTTATTTATTTATTTTGAGACGGAGTTTCGCTCTTTTTGCCCAAGCTGGAGTGCAGTGGCACAATCTCAGCTCACTGCAACCTCCGCCTCCCGGGTTCAAGCGATTCTCCTGCCTCAGCCTCCCGAGTACCTGGGATTACAGGCGCCCACCACCATGCCTGGCTATTTTTTGTATTTTCAGTAGAAACAGGGTTTCACCATGTTAACCAGGCTGGTCTCAAACTCCTGACCTCGTGATCCGCTGGGGAGGCTAGGGCAGGTGGATCACCTGAGGTCAGGAGTTCGAGACCAGCCTGATCAACATGGAGAAACCCCATCTCTACTAAAATACAAAATTAGCCAGGTGTGGTGGCACATGCCTATAATTCCAGCTGCTCAGGAGGCTGAGGCAGGAGAATCGCTTGAACCCAGAAGGCGGAGGTTGCGGTGAGCCAAGATCACGCCATTGCACTCCAGCCTGGGCAACAAGAGCGAAACTCCATCAAAAAAAAAAAAAAAAATAGCCGGGTGCGGTGGCTCAAGCCTGTAATCCCAGCACTTTGGGAGGCCGAGACGGGCGGATCACGAGGTCAGGAGATGGAGACCATCCTGGCTAACACAGTGAAACCCCGTCTCTACTAAAAAATACAAAAAACTAGCCGGGCGAGGTGGCGGGCGCCTGTAGTCCCAGCTGCTCGGGAGGCTGAGGCAGGAGAATGGTGTAAACCTGGGAGGCGAAGCTTGCAGTGAGCTGAGATCCGGCCACTGCACTCCAGCCTGGACGACAGAGCGAGACTCTGTCTCAAAAAAAAAAAAAAAAAAAAAATTATCCGGGTGTGGTGGTGCATACCTGTAGCTGTAGCTACGGGGCGGCTGAAGTGGGAGGATTACTTGAGCTTAGGAGGTCGAGGCTTCAGTGAGCCGTGATTGCACTGCTGCACTCCAGCCTGGGTGACAGAGCAAGGCTGTCTCAAAACAACCAACCAAAATAACGGACAACACAATGTGGAAGGAGAAGCCTGCAGCAGCAGACCATTCACATCAATCTGTAAGAAAAAATTCATCTTGTTTGTGCCCTAACTGAAGAGGACTGAGGTTAGCAGCAGAAACAACAGCCAACACCACAGACATCCCAATTGGTTCAGCTTACAGAATTCTGATTAAAAAATTAAAGCTGAGCAAACTTTCCACTTGCTGGTGGCAAAACAGTTGAGCCCAGGTCAGCTGCAGACAAGAGCAGAGCTTTCAAGGGAAATTTTATTTTTTTATTTTTTTGTATCTTTAGTAGAGACGGGGTTTCACCGTGTTAGCCAGGATGGTCTCGATCTCCTGACCTCGTGATCCACCCACCTCGGCCTCCCAAAGTGCTGGGATAACAGGCGTGAGCCACCATGCCCGGCCCCAAGGGAAATTTTAAACAAGTGGGATTAAGATCCTGAAGCAGGAGTTTGAGACCAGCCTGGGCAACATGGCAAAATGCTATCTCTACTAAAAATACAAAAAATTAGGCCAGGCGTGGTGGCTCACACCTGTAATCCCAGCACTTTCGGAGGCTGGGGCAGATGGATCACCTGACGTCAGGTGTTCGAGACCAGCCTGACCAACATGGTAAAACCTGGTCTCTACTAAAAATACAAAAAATTAGTTGGGTGGGGTGGGTGCCTGTAATCCCAGCTACTCAGGAGGCTGAGGCAGGAGAACTGCCTGACCCTGGGAGGCAGAGGTGGCAGTGAGTCAAGATGACGCCATTGCACTTCAGCCTGGGCAACAAGAGTGAAACTCAGTCTTGAAAAAAAAAAAAAATTAGCCAGGCATGGTGTGCACCTGTAGTTCCAGCTACTCAGGAGGCTGAAGCATGAGAATCACTTGAACCCGGGATACGCAGGATGCAGTGAGCCAAGATTGCACCACTGCACTGCAGTGACAGGGTGAGGCTCTGTCTCAAAAAAGAAAAAAGAAAAAAAAAATCCTGAAGCATTTATTTGGAGAATTTTTTTTTTTTTTTGAGACAGAGTCTCACTCTGTCACCCAGGCTGGAGTGCAATGGCGCAGTCTCAGCTCACTGCAACCTCCACCTCCCGGGTTCAAGTGATTCTCCTGCCTCAGCCTCCCCAGTAGCTGGGATTACAGGTGCCTGCCACACTGCCTGGCTAATTTTTGTATTTTTAGTACAGACAGGGTTTCACCATGTTGGCCAGGTTGGTCTCAAACTCCTGACCTCGTGATCTGCCCACCTCAGCCTTTCAAAGTGCTAGGATTACAGACATAAGCCACCATGCCCAGCCAAGTTTTGTACTTTTGGTAGAGACAAGGTTTCACCATGTTGGCCAGGCTGTTCTCGAACTCCTGACCTCAGTTGATCTGCTCGCCTCGGCCTCCCAAAGTTCTGGGATCAGAGGAATGAGCCACCGTGCCCGGCCTTCTTTTCTGTTTTTGTGAGAGAGGGTATCTTTCTGTCACCCAGGCTGGAGAGCAGTGGCACCATCGTAGCTCACTGCAGCCTTGAACCCCTGGACTCAAGTGATCAGATTCTCCTGCCTCAGCCTCCCAAAGTACTGAGATTACAGGTGTGAGCAACTGTGACCGGCCCCACTTCTCTTTTCTTAGATTTTTCCTCCCCAAAGCTGTAGATACAGACTTCTGCCATAAAACCCCGAACACATTTACTCCCTTGATACTTTTAGTCTTTTAAAAAATAAAGATGCAGGGAATTCCCCTTTCTCTATGCCAAGGACCAGTCATTCTTTCCACTAATAACTAATGTCTCATAATTCCTACTATAATTGGACTATAAATAAGAGCTCTATCATGTACTAGAAATCTCATTTCAAATAGAACTGAATATCAAAAGATTGAGACCTGAACGACAGAATAATTATTTCTTACCTTCAACTAGTAAAAGCCTTTGTCCGCATAATTGTTTTTAGACAGGTAAGAAGGGTAGTAGAACAAGGTGAGATTTGTCTACGCTACCCCGTTTAAACTGCCTTGTCTGTGTACGTAGAAATCCTCTCAAATAAAGGCCCCGTGGTACAAATCTATACATAAAGTAATGACTCTACACTGGTTAACACCACAGGGTATCTCTTTTTTTTTTTTTTTTTTTGTGATGGAGTCTGGCTCTGTAGCCCAGGCTGGAGTGCAGTGGCCGGATCTCAGCTCACTGCAATCTCCGCCTCAACACCACAGGGTATCTCTAAGAGTCTGAAAATGGTTAATTTTTTATCACTTTAAGCACAGACACGTCATTTAGAAAGCTTTAGGATAGGCCGGGTGTGGTGGCTCACGCCTGTAATACCAGCACTTTGGGAGGCTAAGGCAGGTGGATCACGAGGTAATGAGTTTGAGATCAGCCTAGCCAATATGGTGAAACCTCATCTCTACTAAAACTACAAAAATCAGCTGGGTGTGGTGGTGTGTGCCTGTAGTCCCAGCTGCTCGGGAGGCTGAGGCAGGAGAATCACTTGAACCCAGGAGACCAAGGTTGCAGTGAGCCAAGATGGCGTCACTGCACTCCAGCCTGGGTGACAGAGCAAGACTCCGTCTCAAAAAAAAAGAAAGAAAAGAAAAGAAAGCTTTAGGATAGGAAAGTTGTCTTGAAACTCAACAATAAGGAAATCCACTCAAAACAGTTCAGAATTATGGGTCTCTGGATGGGCGCGGTGGCTAACGCCTGTAATCCCAGCACTTTGAGAGGCCAAGCTGGATGGATCACAAGGTCAGGAGTTCGAGACCAGCCAGACCAACATGGTGAAACCCTTTGTCTCTACTAAAAGTACAAAAATTAGCAGGCGTGGTGGTGTGCGCCTACAATCTCAGCTACTTGGGAGGGTGAGACAGGAGATTTGCTTGAACCTGGGAGGGGAGGCAGAAGTTGCAGTGAGCCAAGATCACGCCACTGCACTCCAGCCTGGGTGACAGAGAGACTCCATCTAAAAAAAAAAAAAAAGAATTATGGGTTTCAATTAGTGAGTATATAACTGAGAGTCGAGAAGACTCTACTCTCTGGCCCAGCGTTAGAAAGTTGATATTCTTTCTCTCTTAGGTAAAAACGGCGTCAGCTGATCTCTTCTTATCGGACATCAGTTAGTCTACATTTCTCTGCTTCTCCTTCAACTAGGTGTGGCCAGGAGACTTTTTGCTGATTTTATGTGAGAAGTGATATATACCATTTGCAGGTGTGGCCCATGAAAACCCCTCACGCTTCACTCTCCTCATTTCCATGCTGTTCCAATGGAATGCTGAAGGCCAGGGCAACCCTGAGAGCTGCATGAACATGGCAGAGCTGCTGGAAACCCGGTTCCTCAATGAACTTGGAGAAGAGCCCTCCTACCCCATTCCCACCTGACTGACTTGAACCCGCATTGGAATGTTAGTGAAGGAGAAAGAAAGTTTTATGGTGTTAAGCTACAGACATTTGGGGTTGGTTTGTTGCAGTAGTTAGACAACCTTAACCAGTACAGATACTGGTACTGAAATGGGATGCTTATCACAAAAATCTGTTATAACACTGGTTTGGTGGTCAAGAAGGAAACTGATCTGGGAGGCTGGAAAAGTGGAGACCTATGTTATTTGGAGGGCAAAACATCTGGAAAAACTGCCTCCTGTGGCAACTTGGATGGTTGGCTATATTAACTACATAACCTGAATCTCTGGCCTAAGAGAAGAGTTGAAAACTCAAGTCAGTGTGCTGTTACAAGCATTACAAGAAAGACCTAGCTGGGTGTGGTGGCTCACGCCTATAATCCTAGCACCTTGGGAGGCGGAGGGGAAGGGTCACTTGAGGTCAGGAGTTTGAGACCAGCCTGGCCAACATGGTGAAACCCCCGTCTCTCCTAGACGAAACAACCCTAAACGTAGGAAATAATTGGCTGGTTATAAGCAGAAATGAAAAGAGTGAGTCAAAATACCTGGGACCTCGAGGGTTGTAAAAAATGAATTTCCTTCGAGATCCCAGATAAGAGCTAAGTTTGAAACAGGCTTTGAATACCAAGGCCCAGTAAGACTCAGCCCTGCAGCAAAAATCATCTGTTGGGGTTTTCCCATTCAAATATACTTCAGATGAAGTCAAGGCAGGTGTCTCTGAGAATGAACTAGAAGTGAGAAGCAAAATTAATCAGCCTTGAGAACTGTGTAGAGGCATGAATTGCTAGTGTGGTTACTGGCATGCAGAAATGGCTGCAAGTGAATAATCAGAAGTCTACCAAGTAAATTGTTTTCCCAAATTAACCACACACTCAGGTTTTAAAAGCCACTGACTCTTTTCCAAGGTTTTAGACAACCCTCGGATCCCCAGACTTGCACCAAGCAGTAAGCTAGCTAGGAAGGCCGTGCCACCTCCCAAGAGCAGACTCAGTGCCTACTCAGATGGGGCTATGGACAATGGACAAGGGAGTTCCTTCCAAACTAGGCAATCAGAATTTTTTTTTTTTTTTTTTTGAGGCGAGGTCTCGCTCTGTTGCCAGGCTGGAGCGCAATGGCGCAGTCTCGGCTCACTGCAACCTCCGCCTCCTGGGTTCAAGTGAGTCTGCTGCCTCAGCCTCCCAAGTAGCTGGGATTACAGGCACGCACCACCATGCCTGGCTAATTTTTTTTTTTTTTTTGAGACGGACTCTTGCTCTGTCGCCCAGGCTGGAGTGCAGTGGTGTGACCTCAGCTCACTGCAAGCTCCACCTCTTGGGTCTACGCCATTCTCCTGCCTCAGCCTCCCGAGTAACTGGGACTACAGGCACCCGCCACCATGCCTGGCTAATTTTTTGTATTTTTTTAGTAGAGACAGGGTTTCACCGTGTTAGCCAGGATGGTCTCGATCTCCTGACCTCATGATCCGCCTGCCTCAGCCTCCCAAAGTGCTAGGATTACAGGCTTGAGCCACCGCACCTGGCCCAATTTTTGTGTTTTTAGTAGAAATGGGGTTTCACCATGTTGGCCAGGCTGGTCTTGAACTCCTGACCTTGTGATCCGCCCACCTCAGCCTCCCAAAGTGCTGGGATTACAGGCATGAACCACTGTGCCTGGCCTAGAATTTTTAATAAACTCCTTCATAATGTTTGTTCAGCACGATTTTTGTTTTTGAGACGGAGTCTTCCTCTGTCACCAGGCTGGAGTGCAGTGGCACGATCTCAGCTCACTGCAACTTCCAACTCTCAGGTTCAAGCAATTCTCCAGCTTCAGCCTCCTGAGTAGCTGGGATTACAGGCATGCTCCACCACCCTCAGCTAATTTTTCTATTTTTAGAAGAGACGGGGTTTTGCCATGTTGGCCAGGATGGTCTCTATCTCCTGACCTCGTGATCCATCCTTCTCAGCCTCCCAAAGTGCTGGGATTACAGGTGTGAGCCACTGTACCCAGCCTGTTCAGCATGATTTTCTAATTGTTGGGGCCAATGACAGCTCCATTTCCCATTTCCTTTTCCAATTGAGATTTGCTACTGCAGTTATTCTATCCCAGCTCTATCACTGGGTATGGGGTAGAAACAGGTAACTTATCTCCAATTTCAGAGTTTGCCAGACCTTAAGGGGCCACAATGAAGACCTGGAAGAAGACGCGGCATCAGGGGACTCTGGATGTTGAGGTCAATGGATTGCCTGGGTGGGATTTGGGGCCATCTCCTTTGGTGAAAAGGTATGTGTGGTCTCTGTGTAAGTCGACATTGGAGGACTGCTTAGCCAGCCAACTAGCTGTACCCCTCATCTGCCTGGACATCTATTTCACAGGGCCCCTTGCCTCTGGTGTGGTCATGTGACTGAGTTCCAGCCAGTGAGTGTGGGCAGAGAGGTCATGCACACCACTTCCAGGCCTGGTATATAAAACCTCTTTCCCTGGTGTACCAGCTGGATGCTGATGCCCAAGACAATCTTGGAAACCACATGTTGAAAAAGTCAGAATCCTGGTAGCCTGGAACCTACATGGGGCAAAGCCCTTTTCCTACATCAGTCTATTAGACAAAGCACTTGACTTCTGTAAATTCCATGTAGCATCCACAAATCCCTTAAGTGATATAGTGAATACCAGCTCACATCTCATTATCACGTACTTTGTGCCAGGTATTCTAAGCACTTCATATGATTAACTCACTTAAGCCCCATAATCTCTGATGGTCCCCATTTAACAAGTGAGGAAACTCAAGCACAGAAAGGTTAGGTAACTTACCCAGTCATATAAACCAGTAAGTGGCAATGCTCAAACCCAAGCAGCCTTGCTCTAGTCTATTCTTGGCCACCATATGCTATTGCTATTGTTATAACTGAGACAGGGTCTTGCTGTTGCCCAGGCTGGAGTGCAGTAGCATGATCTCAGCTCACTGCAACCTCCGCTTTCCGGACTCAAGCAATCCTCTCACCTCAGCCTCCTGAGTAGTGGGGACCACAGGTGCATGCCACCACGTCCAGCTTTTTTATTTTTAAGAGATGGAGTTTTGCCACGGTGGCCAGGCTGGTCTTGAAGTGATCTGCCCATCTCAGCCTCCCAAAGTGCTGGGAATACAGGTGAGAGCCATCATGCCTGGCCCAAAATGCATACCTTTTACATCAGCACGGAGCTGTCCTCCTGCAGTACTAATCTGGAAGTTATGTTAATGGCTCTGAGGCCCACTTCTTCTGGGGTTTGGGTACACGCCATAAATTACAATGTCTGGGTATACACTATTTAAAGGGGTAGGGAGATAGAGACAAGGACACCACCTTGTCTAATTGAAGTGACCACCTCAATTTAAAAGAAATTAATCAAACAGAAGTCTTATGATAAAAACTTTATTGTCTTAAATATCAAATGTTTTACACACCACTTTTTCTTCAGAAAGTTCCTATTAAAAAAAGAAAAATAAAATAAAGTGTTTTATTTAGGGCTGACTTACATTTCAGTATGTGACAAAAATTCAAACCCAAATGCATCTAGTTCACTCAGTTTCAGACAGGTCCTATGTTCAGCCCCTAAACGAATGGCACAATGCCACCAATTTTGGGATTCCTGAGTTTGGTTCCCTTAAAGTTCTCAGAGTTTTCCCAACTCTCAAAACCAAAGCATCATGGGAGTGACAGGGCCACCAGCAAGACTTTTTGCCAGTCAGCCTAGTTCTTCTTTTAAGATGCAGTAGTCTCAAAGCTTAAAGAAGTCAGAAAATCTTGCAATATAAGAGTAACTGCAAGAACATATAAAGAGGGAGAAGAAAAGACGGGGTTTCTATTTGCTAAGATTTGCCAAACATGGCTACAAAACTGGTAAACAAACCTTTCTTGAGTGCAAAGTCCATTAGCCCAACTTGCCATGAAGATGAGATTTGGAATAAAAATGAACAAATCAATTTTTGTTGTAGATACAAAGCGAAAAAATAAAATTCAATCAGTATACTGAATTTCTTTGAATTTATCACTAGAACTATTTCAAAAGGATGATCAGGGGATAGAATGGAAATCTAGTCCTTCAAATGGGAAGGTCTTGGATGGGTGGCATAAACTCAGAAAGCTGTGAAGATTTAGGAAAGGAAAAGTAAGTCTGGTCAGCATCAGGTAATCTCAGACAGAAGGAATCAGGAAACAAATCTGCCTGCCTCTGGCAGGAAATACAGGTCTACCATTTTTAGGCCACAGACACATTCATTCAGGGTTGTGTGTAAAACTAACTCTTGTAAACAAAATAACTTCCATCAGAAATGCATGTTCCTAGGAAAAAAAATACTGCAGCATGCCCCCCTTCCCAAATTAGCTAATGAAAACCTTCCTACAGAACATAAAGAAACCCAGTTCTGTATAAATTATCATAATTTTGTATTTCATGCCCTCACGGCCCCAATCTTCCATAGCTGGCTTAATGTTTTTAGGCAAAAGAAACACTCTCCAACCCCCATGCCCTTGAACCATTTTCTTGGCAGATTTCATTCCAGAAGACAGTGCCCTGAAACTTGTCAGCTGGATCCTTTCACGTTCTGCAGCCTCCAGAGGGTCTAGATTACCAATCAATACATAACGGATACACTTTTGAGAACATTTTCTAACTGTAAACCTCAGAAGTCACTAGTTATGATCCAGAAATTCTACCTGTATGCTTCAGGATTACAACATACATGTGGCATTTATTTAACAGGTTAAAAAATGTGCCTTCGACGAAGCTGTCTTGTAGAGCCTCAAATGCTCCCGTCAATCCTGTCCACCAATCCCAGCCATTGCTGGTTACATGTTCTGCTCTAGATTCCCGTTTTCACAAGTTGCACCCAGCTGCTTTAAAATAGCACATCCTGCAGAACCCTCTGCTAAGTCGTGCTAGCCCAGATGGTCAGTATTCCGGAGCAGCCGTGCTCACAAAGGGATGTGAGGATGCTGCTACAGCACACTCCCATGTTTCTACCCTGCATGTGAGGCGGTCTGATGGATTGACTGACTGTCACTGGCGCATTTTTAGGGTCATCTTCCATTCATTTGTTGCACTTCTCTCTTGGCCACCCCCCTCTCCTCCAGCGTTGTAAAGATTTCTCAATAACTGATCTCCTCAGGCATTTATACATGTAACATTTTTTTGTTGGTTTCTCTGATTCCATTTTTTTTAAAAGTTTTTTTTTTTTTTGAGACGGAGTCTCACTCTTGCCCAGGCTAGAGTCCAGTGGCGTGATCTCGGCTCACTGCAACCTCCACCTCCTGGGTTCAAGCGATTCTTCTGCCTCAGTTTCCTGAGTAGCTGGGACTACAGGCATGTGCCACATTGCCCAACTGATTTTTTATTTTTAGTAGAGATAAGGTTTCACCATATTGGCCAGGCTGGTCTTGAACTCCTGACCTCATGATCCACCCACCTTGGCCTCCCAAAGTGCCGGGATTACAGGTGTGAGCCACTGTGCCTGGCCTAAAAATATATATATATATTTTTAAAGAGCTGTTTTAGGCCCACAGCATCTGATTCCATTCTAAGCCTGATTTTCCCAGTCTGCTCTGAAGCAGAACCAAATAACTCTTAAAATAAATGCATGCTAACAGCAAAAATAGATGTTGCTTTTGAAGCTAAAATTTGCTTCACGTCTCCCTTCTAGACTGAAAGCTTCACAAGGGCAGGGTTCCAATCTGTTTTACTTACCCCTGAATCCCCAGAGTTCACCGATGCCTGACACATAGGCACTCAATATTTGATGAATGAATCAAAGTAGCAAGGAATTCTTGTTCAAAGACTCATGTTGCATAGCCTTCAAAAGGAAACAATTTCCTTTCAAATATGTAAGATTTTCTTGAACTTTTCTCTCCCTTAACCAGCACAACACTGATAGTACAACAAAGAACATAAACATCTAAAAACTGTTTTTGGTGATGCAAAAATCCCTATTATAATCCTAGCACTGCGGAAATCTAATGATCTGATGCAGGATAATTGTGAAATCAACTCAGTCAAGGTGAGCCTGAGGACCACTCTGTGTGCCCTCCATCTCCAGGAGAGCTATTTTCAAACTTTCCCCTAATATTCTTCTCATTCCCCACCAAAATTTGATGCCTCTGCTATTCAGAGAAACTAAGGCACAAAAGAAAATCAAGCACATCGAAGGTTCACTCCTAAGTTCATTCAATGAACTCCTAGTAACACCTACCGAGGAATCACTAAGGTATAAAACTTGAACCGATTTTACATTTCCAGTTCTCAAGGACAGGCTTTGAATTTACTTTGTTAAGAGGAATTAGCAATTCAAGAAAAAAAAAAAGCTACTTTTATTTTCTGTACCTCCTAACACAAAAGGTAACATTCATCTTCTAGGAAGGGAAACTCTTGATAACTCTGTGTCTTTCTAGGTCAGCCACAGACTACACTAAGTCACCAAATCCAAAGGGGAAATTTGGCTTTTTGGTATTTGTGCTAGAGAACAGTAGAATGCATAATCTGGTCAGCTTCTCTTGGGACACACTGCCAGTGATAACAGGTTTGAAATATGCAGCAGTTCAATCATCCTGCTCACCCTCACCACAGGTGGCAAACAGGTAGGAAAAGGCCATTGCAACGCCCTGCAGCTTTTCTGGCCGATGATTTGCAAGGCTGTTTGCTATATATATATATATATATATATATTTATATATGTGACAGGATAAAAGCCACCATAAGTGAAGAGTACGTCTGTAGATATAAAAATCCCTTGCTTTTAAATCTATATAAAATTAACTATATTTGTCAATCACCATATGTATATGCTAGCTTATATATATATATATATATAGACATGAGCTTGACAGTTAACCTAAATTTTTATGGCTTTCACTGGAGATAGAAAGCTGTAGTAAGACAACCAGCAAATTCCACATTAACTGGTTATCATAAAATCAGTGGCACAAAGCCTCGTATTCCATTTCTATGTACCCTCTTGCTGGAGACATGCTTTGGGAAAAACATACAGGGTTGTGTCTCACTTTAGTGCATATGAAGCCAGGGAGCTCTAGAAGATGTGGGTTGCAAGGCAGAAGAGTTTTTTTTGTTTTTTGTTTTTTTTTGAGACGGAGTCTAGCTCTGTCGCCCAGGCTGGAGTGCAGTGGCGCGATCTCGGCTCACTGCAAGCTCCGCCTCCCGGGTTTACGCCATTCTCCTGCCTCAGCCTCCCGAGTAGCTGGGACTACAGGCGCCCGCCATCTCGCCCGGCTAGTTTTTTGTATTTTTTAGTAGAGACGGGGTTTCACCGTGTAGACCAGGGTGGTCTCGATCTCCTGACCTCATGATCCACCCGTCTCGGCCTCCCAAAGTGCTGGGATTACAGGCTTGAGCCACCGTGCCCGGCCATGGCAGAAGAGTTTTAACACATGCACTCACCATCTCTCCAGCTTCCTTTGCCAAGCAACTGGTTATCTTTTTTTTTTTTGAGATGGAGTTTCGCTCGTTACCCAGGCTGGAGGGCAAGCAATGGCGTGATCTCACTGCAACCTCCGCTTCCCAGGTTCAAGCGATTCTCCTGCCTCAGCCTCCTGAGTAGCTGGAATTACAGGCGTGCACCACCACGCCCAGCTACTTTTTTTATTTTCAGTAGAGACGGAGTTTCACCATGTTGGCCAGGCCCGTCTCAGACTCCTGACCTCAGGTGATCCACCTGCCTTGGCCTCCCAAAGTGCTGGGATTACAGGCGTGAGCCGCCGCGCCCAGCTGCAACTGGTTATCTTTATGTGTTAATAGCTGAAGCCCAAACTGTGGGATGAAGGTTATTGGCTGTCTGGAGCCCTGAACAGGTATGGAAATAATTCTTAACAGCATCAATGACCAAAATCTATAACCTATGTAAAGCTGCTGTCTGGTTACTAAGCACATCTTTCCGCTCAGGAACCAACTTCAGGGAAATGGCACAAATTACACAGGAAAATCTTCTCTCTTTGGTGAAGAAACAGAGACCACCCTTGCAGTAAGTGCTGACCGCAAAACTGCCCACTACTTGTTACGGTAAAGGAGCTGTCCAGTAAAGGTGCCCATTACTGGTTATTACTGTTGGCAACCAGAATTCACAAGGATTTGATTGTATTCTTAGAAGTTAACCCATAATTTCTGCATTTCTGGAGCTCTTAATTGAATAAAAGCTGACAATGAAGGTCCGCTATTGTAATGCTCCTTAATATACCCTTTGCATTCTAGGGCTGCTACATTTAAGTCATCCAAAATATTAATAGTGTCAACAGCTTTTTTTTTTTTTTGGTGAGACACAGTCTCACTCTGCACCCACGCTGGAGTGCAGTGGCGCGATCTCAGCTCACTGCAATCTCCATCTCCCAGGTTCAAGCAATTCTCCTGCCTCAGTCTCCCAAGTAGCTGGGATTACAGGTGTGTGCCACCATGCCCAGCTAATTTTTTGTATTTTTAGTAGAGACGAGGTTTCACTGTGTTGGCCAAATAGCTTAATTTTTATAAAAATGATGGGCAAGATGATTTTAAAAATCAAAAGCAATTATACATTGGGCTTTATGTAGTCCCAGCTACTTAGAAGGATGAGATGGAAGAATTGCTTGAGCCCCAAAGTTTGAGTCCAGCCTGGGCAACACTGCAAGACCCCATATCAAAAATAAAATGATGGAAGGGACAAGGATATTTGGCAAGTGGGTTAAGCTCATTCAAAGTATTCCTAACGGGAATTCATGTACAACTATAGATCTATTCCTAAAAATAAATATATATATACATACACAAAAAAGCTATCCTAATGAAATCTTTCCCCGACTGATATTATATATTCCACCTGGAACTGTTTCCCGAATCTCCAAGGTTCGTCCTGCTTATACGGAAGGTCCTTTAGGAGGGAGTCTATTGTCATCATTAAGTTCCCCCACTCTTCCCACCCCGTGGTTCCAAAGATTTATAAGCTTAGAATACATTCCCAAACCACCACCCATAAAGCAAATACAGGGTCCCATTGCATTGCTACTATATTTTGCATCAATCATAGCACCAACTATTTAATTACAATCACAGCTTTAAGTCAGTTGACAGAAATCCTATGAGCAGTTTCCTAGTGCATCGTACATCTTTGGTGTAGGGCAGGCGAAAGGGTCTACAATGTGCAGCTGTCTAAAAGAACATCTTAAAGACAACCTGGCTGACCTGTTGTTCTTAGCGCCCTCTGAAAAGCAGTAAACTACAACTCCTTCTGTCAACCATTGCCTAACTATATAAAGGATCATGATGAATCTATGTGACTTGCTATCCCGTCACTAAGGTCTTATAACATACATACAAACATCATAGCAAAAGGAAAGAAAGAAGTTGGAAGGGGTAGAAAAAAATGTCTCTAAGTGCCCCTAAATTAAAATTTCAAAAAATCCTGAGATATGAGCCTCCATTTTGATTGTGCTCAATGACTTAAAATTTGATGAAACGAACAAGCTTACAAAGAGTCAGACTTCAGACAAAATCATTTAACACTAAGTTGAGAAATCACTCTTTCGAAGCGTCTGTTTCAAACATGTTACAAACTATAATCTAGAATCAGAAATTATGAATCTCAAAATTCTTTTCAATAAAACCAAGATTTCAGATTCCTGCTAGGTACCCAAGAGAGCAGTCTGCCAGGAAAGAATGATCTAAAACCTATCCAGTAGGGTTATTGCACAGTGGGGCCCACAGGACGATGGTTTCCAAGGGCTAGTCCTTATATTAAAAAAGGCCACAATAAATACATCTATATATTATGCCCCACTCTAACTTGACATGGTAAACACAAATATGATGAATTTTGCTTTAAAAAGAAACTCCTGAGGAAAGAAAAAGATGGAAAACTCTACCAAGGCCACTTAAGTCAGAAACTGTAATTACTATTATCACTGCCACAAAGGACACTCTCCAAATAGACTGACCATTCCAAGCACCAAGATTAACCAGTGACAAGGTTATCACACTTCAGTATTTCACTCAGATCACAGCTCGCACTGAGCGTTTAAAGAACTTCCTGGCAGAAGATGAGTCTAGAAAGGAAATAAGCTGCTGGCAATCAATCCATTCCTGAACTTAAGTTCATCATTAGTCATTAAGGGTTGAGGTGTTATCAGTGAGATGCTAGCAAACCCAAACTCTAGCAAATTCCAGTGTTTAGGCCATTATTTTTCCCTCACAGTTCTTGACATCTGCAAATGGAATTACGGTTGTTCTGTTCTTTTAAAAATCTGGATAGCACCATGTTTCACTCTCGTTTTAACTGCCCCACAATATGCCATCCAATGTAATAAGGATTCATGGCAATCATGCAGCAGCCTGCGATGCACAAAGGAGCCCAAGATTTAAACCCTCCTGTTCACTCTATTAAAATGTCAAATCCTAAGCACACAAATAAAAACATACCACTCTACGATAAGATATTCAATTATTCTCCAATTTCCTGTTATAATTAATGATTCATGATACACAGAGCACTGGGTAGAATTCCAAACACCAAACTATGTGGTCAAAAGTTTCTAAATTGACAACTGAGCCAGCAAGCCACACCTTGCCATCAGCACAGACACACACAGTATGGAGAGTTAATCTGTTTTTAGCTGGATGGGTAGTGGGATTTCTCATGGCTTTTGCTTTTCAAAGCATTTACTCTCGTTCTAAAACAGTATGCTATACACAAAACCATCCATTTTATTCCAGGATACATCTTAATGAGAATAAAAAGCTTTTGTATGCACATACTGCCAATACATTTAAAAAGGCCTAAATTTTAACAAGTAGGATAGACAAATTCATCAGACAAGAGATCATAAATTACTTTGGCCGAAAAAAATCTTTAAAAAAAATCTGGCTCAACATTCTGCTTGCAGGTTTCTACATATACTGTATATGTGGTGAGTGTGTATGTGTGTGTGTATAGAGAGAGAGCTTTCTTTTGTTTAAAGGGAATGGAGAACAGTCTAGCCCACTTTCCCATAGTCATGTAGGAACTACGATGTTTTTTGCGAGCAAAACAAGAAGTGCAAGGTCTGCATTCCCACCAACTCGATGCAAAGCTCCAAGAGCTTCCTGCAAAGTAAAGCCAGCACGGAGAATCCGGTCAATATCTGCGGCAGGAAAAATCAATGGTGGAAGAATGGCAGGACTTGATGATGGATGGCTGGTAGGTGGTTCATATTCAAGTAACAGCCTCGAAGCTTCAGGACAGACATTTTCTGTGGTTTCAGGCCTGTCTGTTATTGAATTCTGTATGCCCTGACCTAAGTCTTTAACCAATATGAAACTGGATGACAAAGACTTAGTTTGCTCAGAAGTCTGATTGAGTGCATCCTCCTCACCTGCTAAAAGTTTGGGTGAAATTTCTACACCTAAGGTGCAGTGTAACTGATTAGATGTTTTAGCTGAGGTTACAGTGACAGAACTGTTCTTGTTTATGGATTCCCTCGATTTGGGGACACCTTCCTCATCAGTTGACAGACCATCACCTAGACTCCTGAAGTTTTCACTTTCTACAGCTTCTATTCCAGTGTCAGATGAAGTAACTGTTGATTTTTCTGTCTTCATTGATACAGATACGGCCTGATGAAAGGAGACTTGTGGACACTGTTCATTCCTGGTAAGATGCTCATTTTGGGTCCATCTTTCAGAAAGGTGTTTCATACTGGTTTGGCCCTCAGCTATGGTTTCTGATTGACAGATTACTTCTTCAGATGTATTTTCTGAAGCTGGTTTACTGCTAACAACCAAAAGTTCATGAAGTTCTTTCAAGGCGGCCGTTATAGATGAACAAGATTCTTCTGCTGACTCCACATAGGGCTGACAACTGCCACAGAAACTTGAAGAGGAGGAGCAATGGCTATATTCTTTATTTGTTCCAGATATTTCAACATTAGTTTCTGGGGGCTGTAAATCCTGAGTGGAAATGGAATCATTCAAAATTTCAGATGAAGGGTTACATTTTGATGTTTCTACTTCCATCAAGGGATTATCTAAAGTGAGATCCAATTCACCAATGTTCTTGACATTGGCATTCTGCCTGCCTGTTGAATTAAGCACAGTAACTAGGGACTGTTCAGCTATATCTATTTCCATAAGTGTTTCTGAATTTGAGCAGCCACTGCATCCTGAAGGTGGAATACTTTTCTTCGTACTTGGAAGATCCACATTCTGTGGGAGCCCATTTCCTTTCATCGTAGCTTCCAAATCAACAATTTTGTGTTGATTCTGTTGCCTTTCTTCAGGAAGCTCAAGGTCCCCTATGTTACAAAGATATTCTCGGTCATGTGAAGCTTTTTGTTGTGCAACCTCATACTGTTCATTCCCTGGTTGTTCGTGCTGCTGAGAGTCACTCACTTGACTCAGGTTATGATTTTCTGGATGCCAATCCTTTTCACCTAGAAACATCTGTGGTTCATGCATCCTAGTAGATGTGACAGATAAACTAGCTTCCTGTCTTGTGTGGAGATGAAATTTGAGGCCCTGGGTGCTTCTTTCAGCAGATTTCTCCAGATTACCTGCAACAGTTGTTTCTTCGGATGAATTCTGCATAGGTGTAGCTGGACTCTGGTCTGTTGGAGCATGGTCTGCTGAGGAAGCATGATCGGAAAGATCTTGTAAAGAAAGATGTTCTTTCTTTTTAGAGTTTATCTGGAATTCAGCTGAAGCCTTCAAAGCCTTCACAGCTTTAGGTTCAATGCTATCTGGGTCACTGGGCTTGATAGGGCAGACTGAAGCAGAGACAGAGTGAGCAAGACTCAAAGGATTACCAGTATCAGGACTCTGTCCTAAAGAATGGGCTGGATGGTTAAACCCATCTGAAGTTGGTAATGATGACATTCCCAGTGAGGTAGATTCTTTACCGCTTTTCTCTATATGGAACACAGGGGAAAGGAAAAATATTAATTAGCAGGTAACTAACGCCACTAAATTACCAGAGGATACAAATCTAAATAGGGCAGAATAAAATAAGGTCCTCAAACTCGGGTTTCTCTTATACAAATAGAAATGATTTAGACAATCACAACATCAGAATAAGAGGTAGACGCGTTCTTAATAAAATATGCATACTGTAATTCAATGTGATTAAGTACCATTAACATGCATTCACAAAATGGCGGGGTTAGTGCTCAGGACTGAAGGACATTTATGTTTCTTTATTCCCTAGTCTACAACTCTAGAATAGTTTCTCCAAGTGTATTTTTTTCACCACTTGCCCTAAAACCACCAGGGATGCTTGTGATGTATGCAGACACTGGGGTACCATACTTGAGAGTAAATCCAGGAATGTGCATTTTCAATAAGCCCCTTGGGTGATTCTTAAGGATATTACAAATCGTGAGAATCTTTGCACCAGAATGATTCTCATGCTAATGCACTTTTTTGTTTCAAATGTAAACACTGAGGTTACAAATGAGAAGTCTAAAACCAGGTATACCTGGACAGAGAGGGAATTATAAAGAGAAATAAGAAATAACATAATGATTGGGGACACAGAAGCAAATGTTCTATTTTATTTCTAGCCAAGCTTTCCAAAAATCATGGTAAAACTGGGTGAGCATCTGACGCAGAGTAAAAAAGTAAACAAATGATCAGCAGATTAAATCACAGTCATCATCCTACCACATAATACAACTTTAAACTTAAAAGGCTTGTAAATTTTTATCACATTAAGAGTGTGCAACTAAGTTAAGAATACTTAAGTATTTCAAAGAAAGGGGAATGTGGAGGGAGATGGTTCATTAATAGTTTTTCAACTAGCAATGACTACTTAAATTTTTTTTTTTTTTTTTTTTTGAGACGGAGTCTCGCTCTGTCGCCCAGGCTGGAGTGCAGTGGCTGGATCTCAGCTCACTGCAAGCTCCGCCTCCCGGGTTTACGCCATTCTCTCGCCTCAGCCTCCCGAGTAGCTGGAACTACAGGCGCCCGCCATCTCACCCGGCTAGTTTTTTGTATTTTTTTAGTAGAGACGGGGTTTCACCGTGTTAGCCAGGATGGTCTCGATCTCCTGACCTCGTGATCCGCCCGTCTCGGCCTCCCAAAGTGCTGGGATTACAGGCTTGAGCCACCGCGCCCGGCCGACTACTTAAATTCATTGCTACTTAATGGCCACCAAAACAAGATGGCAGTCTAAAACACTAGCTCAGTGTAAGCATCATAACGATATCATTAAACATCAGTTCCAGCTCTTCTTTTGCCACTGATTCAGTTAAAAATTGACCTCTATGCACTTAAGAGTTTTTTTTCTTTTTTGAGATGGAGTTTCGCTCTTGTTGCCCAGGCAGGAGTGCAAAGGCGCCATCTCAGCTCACTGCAACCTCTGCCTCCCGGGTTCAAGTGATTCTCCTGCCTCAGCCTCCCTTACACGCATGCACTGCACGCCTGACTAATTTTGTATTTTTAGTAGAGACAGGGTTTCTCCATGTTGGTCAGCGTGGTCTCGAACTCCTGACCTCAGGTGATCCGCTTGCCTCGGGGTCCCAAAGTGCTGGGATTACAGGCGAGACCCACTGCGCCCAACCATTGTAAGATCTTTAATCAAAAATCAAAAAGGGCTGGGCGCACTGGCTCATGCCTGTAATCCCAGCACTTTGGGAGGCCGAGGCAGGTGGATCACCTGAGGTCAGGAGTTCGAGACCAGCCTGGCCAACATGGTGAAACCTCATTTCTACTAAAAACACAAAAATTAGCCTGGCTTGGTGGCAGGTGCCTGTAATCCCAGCCACTCGGGAGGCTGAGGCAGAAGAATCGCTTGAACCCAGGAGGGAGAGGTTGCAGTGAGCCAAGATTGCGCCATTGCACTCCAGCTTCGATGAAAGAATGAAACTCGGTCAAAATAAAAATAATAATAATAATAAAAAATAAAAATCAAAAGGCCAGCAACAAAAATGACTTCAAAATACAATTATTAGGGCAGATGCAACTCAAATGCTCAGTACTAAATGTTAACATCCAACAAGGGGGCTTGATCTTAAAAAGAAGCAAAGCAGTTATATTCAAATGGCTTTAAATCATTCTAATAAACTACTGGTTAACAGCACGAGAAGACAAAGCACTGTTTCAGGAAGCTACTGACTTCCCATGAAACAACCTTACCTTACTTATACTTTCGGGGTAAAAAGGAAAACTGCGCTTATCTCAGTTTAGGCTATACCCATTAGAGTCCAGAAACACAGTTATTAGTTTTTTTATTTTCATCCCACCAGATGTCTAACAGTTATTAGTTTTATTTATGAATTCCTAAGGCTGACTCTGGAAGAGGCTGAATTTTGAACTAATGTTAACAAAAACAATGCATTGTAGTGAAATATCCATGTAAGCAACATAAAGAGGTATGGTAAGGGCCTTCTGATATTTGTGTGTTAGTTATAAACAAGTGAGGTCAAGGTGAACATACCCTCAATTAATTTTGTACTAAGAGTTGCATATAATCCTCCTGTAGCTGAGAAGGTCAGTTTCACTAGCCTAAGTCCTAAATGAAGCGGAGGACCAGGTCAGTTTACAGAATGATAGGAAAAGAGGATGAGGACAGTGGATATTAAGAATAATTAAACGATGCCTGCTTTTAACCTATCCTTATTAAGAAAAAGAAAAAGGAAAGAAAGAAGAGAAACTAAATGCTATGTATCTAATTCCAACCAGCCTGCAACCTCCTACAAAGTCTTATGATGATGGCTTAAAAGACCATCTTTCCTCCTCTTAGTAAGTCAGTCAATCTACTCGAGCTGATGTTTACCACATTTACATGAGAAGAAATGAAAGCAGAGTGCTTCCTGAAAATCTGTCAGGCCAGGGACAGAAGGAAAAGCAAAGCCTTAGCTCCTGTTGTTGTTCACAGAGTCACCCTTGACAAGTCCCCTGGCCTAAGTTTCCATTTCTTCTTTAACAAAATTAAAATTTCTAACCCTCTATAACTCCAGGTAGTTGTGTGCAGTAATGTAAAAAAATAACTTTCAGTTTTTCAGAGGAAAGGAACTTATGAAACCCATAAAAGCATAGTTATCTCCAACAACAAAGTGTTGTGATGCCAATATTCTTGATGTGGTATTTATAGTAGCCAAGATGGGGTAGGTATAATAGACACTGTTTTTACTGGGATTTTCTCCCTCTTGCATGGTTCTAATAACGAATACATTTTTCAACAGGAATTTATGTTACATATGCACGTATGCATACCAAAATACAAATGCATATAGGCTAGTTGTAACCAGACTGAACAAGGTGAAATGGTGAATGACAAATGCTAACTTCCCAAACTGCTGCAGATACAGACTTTCAGATCACAGATGACAACTGGATGGAAGGCTTAACATAGTGTCTATAAATACCTGGTCTGGGGCCCACTCCAGCTGCAGTACACACACACTACATGCATCATGGCTTCTGACGCTCTGTGTGAATTAGGAAACAGACAAGCAAACTTGCGTTAACAATGCAAACCACACAGCATGCAGGGTTATAGTCTCCGTTCTTTTGTCATCTTTAAAATCAGGAACTGGTAGATTCAAAGTTGGGGGATGTTTCTGTAGTTTGGACATCCAAAATATTTGCTGGTTGCTTTCATTCTCTCACAACACACACAGCAATTTGTTAATTTCAACAGATTTTTTTTTTTTTTGAGACCGAGTCTCGCTCTGTCGCCCAGGCTGGAGTGCGATGGCCGGATCTCAGCTCACTGCAAGCTCCGCCTCCCAGGTTCACGCCATTCTCCTGCCTCCGCCTCCCAAGTAGCTGGGACTACAGGCGCCCGCCACCTCGCCAGGCTAGTTTTTTGTATTCTTTAGTAGAGACGGGGTTTCACCGTATTAGCCAGGATGGTCTCGATCTCCTGACCTTGTGATCCGCCCGTCTCGGCCTCCCAAAGTGCTGGGATTACAGGCTTGAGCCACCACGCCCGGCCATTTCAACAGATTTTTAATAGATCTTGTAAAGAAATTAATTTTACGTTTCTACACAGAGAATTCATGGGCAAATGTGAGACAGGTGAAGAAAGCAGATACATCTGATGGAATTAGGTGATTAAAAAAACTTCTTATGGAGTAAAGTTGAGTGAACATATATCTAACAGTCCCTTTCCAAATTTCTTTCTCAGTTGAGATTCAGTTTTAGAGGAAAACAAACCACCTAATTAAATTCTATCCTAGCTTATCTTCTTTATTTTTTTCATCGGTATTTAAATACATCAGGCTGAGCACAGTGACTCTGGCCTGCAATCCCAACACTTTGAGAGGTCCACGAGGATCACTTGAGGTCAGGAGTTCGAAACCAGCTGGGGCAACATAGTGAGACCTCATCCCTACTATTAAAGACGTTTTTTTTTTTTTTTTTTAACATTTTAATATAGAGTTTATATAAAGTATTTAAAAAATAAGTTTTTGTCTGTTTTTTGTTTTTGAGACAGAGTCTCACTGTTGCCTACGCTGGAGTGCAGTGGTGCAACCACAACTCACTGTAGCCTTGACCTCCCCAGGATCAGGAGATCTTCCCACCTCACCCTCCCGAGTAGCTGGACCACAGGTGCATGCCACCATGCCTGGCTAATTTTTTTTTTTTTTTTTGAGAAGGAGTCTCATTCTGTCACCCAGGCTGGAGTAGAGTGGTGCAATCTTGGCCCACTGCAACCTCTGCATCCCGGGTTCAAGCAATTCTCCTGCCTCAGCCTCTAGAGTAGATGGGATTACAGGTGCCCACAACCATGCCTGGCTAATTTTTGTATTTTTAGTAGAGATGAGGTTTCTATGTCCAGAGTATTTATTCGGATGATATTAGGAAGTCAATGTTCTAAATAAAAAGGACCTGATATGTAGATTTATTTCATTACTTAAATATTACAAAAATTAGCACAAGCCATACTACAAGCAACAAAAGGTTATTTAAGTAAAAAGTCATTTTCTTTTAATTCTTTAAAGTTGGTACACCCCCTTCGCTAAGCCTGGAAACATAAGTGTATGTTTTAATCTCCCAAACTTTTATTAAAATAAGGTAATTACCAAAAAAGGATAACTGTTATTAGTAGGTTAGAAAACACTGCTATCATCAGCTGATGTTTCTTAAATAATGGCACCAAGACTGTGGAGGTTACAAGGAAAAAAAAAAGACATTTCATAAAATGATAATATATCCTCACATTAACACACAGCATCACAACTAAGATGATAAATTACACCCCAAATGCAAAACCTTGTAAGGAGCTATGTCAAACTCATTCAAGCTTACCTTGCTGGTAAGATTAAAACTACTAAGTTAGTCTGTCTGGTTGTTCAAAATTCCCCCCTTCCTACAAAATAATTTACAACCAAAACTGTACTTAATATAAAAACTTGAGCCAAAAGGTGATGGGAGTCAATTCTTTTTTTTTTGACACAGGATCTCACTCTGTCACCCAGGCTGGAGTGCAGTGGCGCAACGATGGCTCACAGCAGCCTTGACCTCCTGGGGTTAGGTGATCCTCCCATCTCAGCTTCTCAAGCAGCTGAGACTATAGGTGAGCCACCATGGCTGGCTTTTTTTTTTTTTTTTTTTTTTTCCTTGTAGAGACAGAGACTCACTATGTTGCCCAGGCCGGTTTCAAACTCCCAGGCTCAAGTGATCCTCTTGCCTCGGCCTACCAAAGTGCTGGGATCACAGGAATGAGCCACCACGCCCTGACTCAAACTGTATTTTATATGTAAAACTAAGTTAAAAGGTGATGGGGTTGATTCTGAACAAAGTCAAATTGGAAAACTCCATCTGCCACCCACACCCATTCTAAAGCTCAATGACAGACATCTGAATGTTCTCCAGTAAAACAGTGGCAAAAGCTGCCTGGTTGTTTTTACAACTCTTACCACTTTCGTCTTTAGGATAAAGCTATTCCCTGAACTTGTAAATCTAGTATTTTACTGTACTAGAAAAAGCAATGTGTGACACTAGTCACATTGATGAATAATTCCAGCACAAGACTGTAAAATAACCCAAACTCAAAAGTAAATTCTATTCAGCTTTTAGAAAATATATCCTAGAGTCGCTGCTCTATAATAAATGGGGGGTTTCAGCAAAACTGTATTACCCCATTTTACCCAGAAAACTTAGCTCCATCATTACATTTAAACAAGCTAAACAACTGAGACTTAGAAAGAAGTATTAGGTAGCACAATTTCAATACATACAGTGCTAATACGGCCTGATGACAATACTGTAATCTCAGACCATAACAATGCGTCTTCAGTAATGTTCAGTTATGCTGGTCAGGCATAGTGGCTCGCTCCTATAATCCTGTCATTTCGGGAGGCTGAGGCAGGTGGATTGCTTGAGCCCAGGAGTTCAAGACCAGCCTGGGCAACACGGCAGAACCTCATCTCTACAAAAAATATAGAAATTAGCTAGACGTGGTGGCAAGCACCTGTAGTCATAGCTACTCAGGAAGGGGAGATGGGAGGATCAGCCTGGGTGACAGAGTAAGACCTTGTCTCAAAAAAAAAAATTTTTTTTTAGTTAAGTAAATAAAAATTTATACTTCTTTTTGTTGGTTCTTCTGTCTTTGGTGGCAGCACTTTCAGTAAATATTTTAAAAGTTAGGGCTGCTTACACACAGTAGCAATGATACCTTTCAAAATAAACCAGGTCTAAGAGGCATGGTGGCTCATGCCTGTAATACTTTGGGAGGCTAAGGCAAGAGGATCCACTTGAGCCTGTTTTGAGACTCAGGCTGAGGCTGCAGTGAGCAATGGCTGTGCCACTGCACTCCAGCCTGGGCAACAGAGCAAGACCCTGTCTAATATAATATAATATAATATAATATAATATAATATAAAATAAAATAAAATATAAAATAAAATAAAATAAAAATAAAACAAGCCCAATAAAAGGAAAGAAATAGGGAAACTGTTGGACTCAAAAGTTAATATCTGTTTACTGTCATAATTTTCTTTAGGAAAATCACAAAACAAAAACATACAAAAAAAACTTCCTAAAAAAATTTAGGAAGCTTCTAAAATGTATCTAAGCAAAATAACCCCAATCTATCTTAAACATAGCAATGGACTGAGCTGTTCTTAATCTGTTGAAATACTAAAATACAGAATGTTTCTCCTTTTTATGATAGTGTCTCACTCTGTTGCCCAGGCTGGAGTGCAGTGGCGCCATCTTGGCTCACTGCAACCTCCGCCTCCCAAGTTCAAGCAATTCTCCTGCCTCAGCCTCCCAAGTAGCTGGCATTACGGGGGTGTGCCACTGCACCCTGCTGATTTTTTTTTTTTTTTTTTTTTTGAGACAGAGTCTCCCTCTCTCGCCCAGGCCGGAGTACAGTGGCCGGACCTCAGCTCACTGCAAGCTCCGCCTCCCGGGTTCACGCCATTCTCCTGCCTCAGCCTCCCGAGTAGCTGGGACTACAGGCGCCCGCCACCTCGCCCGGCTAGTTTTTTTTTGTATTTTTAGTAGAGACGGGGTTTCACTGAGTTAGCCAGGATGATCTCGATCTCCTGACCTCGTGATCCGCCCATCCGGCCTCCCAAAGTGCTGGGATTACAGGCTTGAGCCACCGCGCCCGGCTGCACCCTGCTAATTTTTATATTTTTAGTAGAGATGGGGTTTCACCATGGCCAGGCTGGTCTCAAACTCCCGACCTCAGGTGATCCGCCCACTTGAGCCTCCCAAAGCACTGGGTAACAGGCGTGAGCCACCGCGCTGGGCCAGAATACAGATTTTTTATTATTGTATTAAGAGATGGGTTTGGATATGGTAGCTCACACTTGTAATCCCAGCACTTTGGGAGGCCAAGGCAGGAGGATCACTTGAGCCCAGGAGTTGGATAGGCCTGGACAACACAGCAAGACCCCATACCCCATCTCCCTATCTCTGCTAAAAATAAAAAAAATTAGCCAGGTATAGTCCCAGCTACTCAGGAGGCTGAGATGAGAGGATTGCTTGAGCCCAGGAAGTCAAGGGTACAGTGAACTACAATCATGTCACTGCACACTGAACTCCAACCTGGGTGACAGAATGAGACAATGTCTCCCAAAAAAAAAAAGGAAGATCAAAGGAGGAGGTTAAGAAGACAATAATGAACACATCTACTACTGGACCATGAGACTGATTAAAAACTGGAAAGGTTCCTACCCCTTCTGAAGCCCACATTTCCCTGGCTTACCCATCAATAACAAGTATTGAAGAGTTCAGCTATTCCAAATACCTGCATCCTCTGCTGATTTTTGAAGGGCTTCTGCTAATTCTTGGTCTGCAATCTCCTCTGGCCGTACATCCTCTCTTCCGGCCCCATATGCCAACCGGGCGCATTCTGGTAGCTCTCCCTCAGGAAGAAAGGTGGTCTGGGAGCCTGTGGTGCCGATCACGAGTACATTTTTCTTCAGGTCGATGGAACACTTAGAAGAAAGAAACCAAAGAATAATAGCAGATAAAACATCATGCAGAAACATTATGATCCTTAATTTAAAACTCCAATCACAAATGGCCAGGCACGGTGGCTCATGCCTGTAATCCCAGCACTTTGGGAGCCTGAGGAGGGTGGATCACCTGAGGTCAGGAGTTCCAGAGCAGCCTGGCCAACATGGTGAAACCCCGTCTCTACTAAAAATACAAAAATTAGCCAGGTGTGGTGGCACATGCCTGTAATCCCAGCCACTTGGGAGGCTGAGGCAGAAGAATCGCTTGAACCTGGGAGGTGGAGGTTGCAGTGAGCCAAGATGGCACCAGGCAAGGCAGTCTCCACAGTATTCTTTACTCCATACTAATGCTAACTTCCTTTTTTGTGTATTTTATAACTACTTAATAGACAGTTGTGCACATATATGATTTACATCTATAAAGGTGGAGACTGCAGGTCTATACCATGACTAAAAAAATAAGGAAAGGCAGTGACAAGGTTTTACTGATACATACATTCATTCATTCATTCGTTCTATTTAGAATGCTGGGTGTTATTATCACTATGATGCATCTACTTTTACAGAAATATATTAAAACAGTGACATAAAAATACTGATTAGCTATATTTTCAATTGTTTTTAACTCGATTTTGTTTTTTGAGTTGTGGTTTTGCTCTGTTATCCAGGCTGAAGTATAGTGGCACAATCTTGACTCACTACAGCCTGGTCTCAAGGGATCCTCTTGCCTCAGCCTCACGAGTAGCTAATGTACCACCACGCCTAGCTAATTTTTGTATTTTTTGTAGAGACAGGGTCTCACTAAGTCACCCAGACTGGTCTCAAACTCATTCTGGTCTCAAGCAATCCTCCCTCCTTGGCATCCAAAAATGGGAATTACAGGATGTACCACCATACCTGACAGGTTGACTGGATACAAAACCCTACTGTGAAAAATGTGAAGTACCCAGTGGAGTCTATAGCCCTACCACCCTGAACATGCCCAATCTCGTCTAATTGCCCAGTGGACTAACTGCTTCTTCAATGGTGGCAGTATATCTTAAAATACTGTGCTTTACAGTAGAAAGATAAATATCAACACAAATTAATATATTAATTATGCACCCTGTACTAAATAAACACTTTCACTCGTAACATATACCTTCCTTAACCTTGAAGTCTTCTTCCCAAGTACTGTTTGATCAGCATCAGAGAATGCTAAAGACTTAGTCGACTTACACTTTTAGTCAGGTTATCAAAAAACTACTAATCAGGATCTAACCAGAATCTGAAAATTATATAAGGGAACCAAACTGTCCTTTACAATCTCAAAACATTTGGCAAGATTTAACAGATTCACAGAGAGATTTCACAAAAACAGATTCTATCTGTACTGACACATCATTTCAGTCTTTGTGTAACAACATAATTTAAGGACATTTCCAGGTTTGAAAAGTCGTATTTCTTAGTGTTCCAGTATACATAACCAATAAAAACAATGTAATAACCATATTACAAAAAGCAGATGCAAAAAAAAAGATAAGTGAAGCTCTTAATTACCTGATGCCGTTTAAGCATGTCCAGTCCCAGAAGCATGTCCATGGGCTGTTCCTCAAGTATAGAGAAGGAACATGGCAAAAAATCTCCTTCAATCTGAACCTGAGCTAAAAAAGCACATGAAGAGAAAAAGTTATTGTTATGTACTTCAAAAGAGAGATGGAGTTTCGCTCTTGTTGCCCAGGCTGGAGTGCAATGGCACGATCCTGGCTCATGGTAACCTCTGCCTCCCGTGTTCAAGTGATTCTCTTGCCTCAGCCTCCCAAGTAGCTGGGATTACAGGCATGCGCCACCACGCCTGGCTAATTTTTGTGTTTTTAGTAGAGATGGGGTTTTGTCATGTTGGTCAGGCTGGTCTCAAACTCCTGACCTCAGGTTACCTGACCACCTTGGCCTCCCAAAGTGCTGGGATTACAGGCATGACCCACCGGGTCCAGCCAAAAAGTTCTTTTCATTATTATATTTTGAGACAGAGTCTTGCTCTGCTGCCCAGGCTGCAGTGCAGTGGCATGATCTCGGCTCACTGCAATCTCCGCCTCCTGTGTTCAAGTGATTCTCTGATTCTCTACCTAAACCTCCCAAATAGACGGGATTACAAATGCGTGCCATCACACCCGGCTAATTTTTGTATTTTTAGTAGAGACAGGGTTCACTATGTCAGCCAGGCTGGTCTCAAACTCCTGACCTCACGTGATCCGCCCACCTTGGCCTCCCAACGTGTTGGGATTACAGGCGTGAGTCACCGCGCCAAAACCTTTTTGTGGAGATTGAGTCTCCCTGTACTGACCAGGCTGGTCCTGAATTTCTGGCCCCCGGCAGTCATCCTGCCTTGGCCTCCCAAAGTGCTGGGATTATAGGAGTGAGCCACCACACCCAGCAGATGACCTATTTTTAAAGAATTCCTTCTTACATAAGATATTGTGTATTTTCTTCTAAAATCTGTAACTTTCCTTTCCACATCTAGGTTTTTGTTTTGGTTTTTGGTTTTTTTTTGAGATAGGGTCTGCTATGTTGCCCAGGCTGGTCTCGAACTCCTAGGCTCAAGCAATCCTCCCTCCCCCGCATCTAAGTCTTTACCCTGAATTTGCTTTTGTGTGGTGTGGGTAGGATCCAATTTCTAATTCATTTCTCCCCATGGATACCTCTTGCCCCAGCAACGTTTCCTAGAATTTCCCCATTGCTCTGTAAGACTTCCTCTCATTGATTAAGGTTCATATAATCATGGGTTTATTTCTACTCATATCTTCCAGATAGTCCTTTGACATCTAGAAGGCAATGTTGTTCTAGAGTATTTTGCCCATTCTCACAATATAGAGCCCATGCCGAATTTAATATGAGCACATCCAGTCTCACAAACAACCAGGATTTTGATGGCATCTCAATGGTTCTGTGGATGAATGTGGGAGAATTGCCACCCCCAACATACTGAATCTTCTAATCCATGGTAAAGTTTTCCTTTTATTTAGGTTTCTCCTATTGCTATAAGGGTTTTTTCATGCTGATCATAGCCACGGATGTAAAATCCACAAGGATGGCCACAGAGCTTGGTACTTCTTTTGTCTCCTCCTATTATCTTCTCACTTAAAGCCATCAAAAATCTGAGAACTCAGCCCCTGAAGGAACCAGTTTATGGTATTCCTGCAAAACTCAGTCCTACTGTGTTTAGCAAAGTATGAGAATAAGGTAGTTGAACTATCTTTATCCTACACAAATCAGTAAGAGAAACACAAAGACCCTGATAAACAGACACACATATTTCAAAAGAAAGGAAAAGCAAATGTGTAAAAAAACTATGATTTGCAATGAAAGAAAAGTAACTTACAATAAGAAACCATTCTTTTATTTGTTAAAAAAAAAATTTTTTTTTTGAGAAAAGAATATTGCTCCATTGCACAGGCTGAAATATACTGGCATGATCTCGGCTCGCTGCAACCTCTGCCTCCTGGGTTCAAGTGATCCTCTCAACGCAGCTTCTGGAGTAGCTGGGACTATAGGCGTACGTCACGACAACTGGCTAATTTTTTGTATTTTTAGTAGAGATGTGGTTTCGCTACGTTGCCCAGGCTGGTCTCGAACTCCTGAGCTCAAGCAATCCGCCCACCTTGGCCTCTCAAAGTGCTGGGATTTTAGGCATGAGCCACCACACCCAGCCTTATTTGTAAATTTAAGAGGGAAAACTAATATTGCTTAACAGTACAGGACATTAAGATGCATATTCATTCAGTGGCGGATAAACCGGATTGGTACAGGTTAGCAACATATCAAGAGTCCTAAAGCATCCGGAACTTTGATTCAGTGGTTTCGCTTACAGGAATCTTGACTAGGGGAAAAAAAATCAAAATATGCAGAAAGCTATGCTGCCATGGTATAATAGGAAACATAACTGGCCAAGCGCAGCAGCTCAGGCCTGTAATCCCAGCGCTCTGGGAGGCTGAGGCAGGCAAATCACTTTGAGCTCAGGAGTCTGAGACCAGCCTGGGCAACATTGTGAAACCCTGAATCTACTACAAATCCAAAAATTACCTGGGTGTGGTAACAGCTGCCTGTAATCCCAGCAATTTGGGAGGCTGAGACAGGAGAATCGCTTGAACCTGGGAGGCACAGGCTGCAGTGAGCCAAGATTGCGCCACTGCACTCCAGTGTGGGCAACAGAGCAAGACTCTGTCTCAAAAAAAAAAAAAAAGAAAAAAGAAAAAAGAAAACAACCCAAAAGCTGATCCTTAAACCTGCAACAAAAGGCTATACATTTATTCACTTATTTAAATAATTATTTTGAAATTTATAGTGACATTGGGAAAAAGTTTCACTTTTTTTTTTTTTTTTTTTTTTTTTTTTTTGAGATGGAGTCTTGCTCTGTCGCCCAGGCTGGAGTGCAGTGGCCGGATCTCAGCTCACTGCAAGCTCCGCCTCCCGGGTTTACGCCATTCTCCTGCCTCAGCCTCCCGAGTAGCTGGGACTACAGGCGCCCGCCACCTCGCCCGGCTAGTTTTTTGTATTTTAGTAGAGACGGGGTTTCACCGTGTTCGCCAGGATGGTCTCGATCTCCTGACCTCGTAATCCGCCCGTCTCGGCCTCCCAAAGTGCTGGGATTACAGGCTTGAGCCACCGCGCCCGGCCAAAAGTTTCACTTTTTCTTAGAGCAGAACATAAAATTTTAAACATGAAATAATCACTTTTTTTTTTTTTTTGCGACAGAGTCTCGCTGTCTCCCAGGCTGGAGTGCAGGTGGAGTGATCTCGGCTCACTGCAAGCTCCGCCTCCCGGGTTCACGCCATTCTCCTGCCTCAGCCTCCCAAGTAGCTGGGACTACAGGTGCCCGCCACCTTGTCCAGCTAATTTTTTGTATTTTTAGTAGAGACGGGGTTTCACCGTGTTAGCCAGGATGGTCCTGATCTCCTGACATCGTGATCTGCCCACCTTGGCCTCCCAAAGTGGTGGGATTACAGGCATGAGCCACCACGCCCGTCTGAAATAATCACCTTTTGTAAGATAAAAAAATGCACAGAAAAAAGACCAGAAGGAGATATGCCCAAATGATATCGGTGGTTGATTCTCACTACAGGAATTTAAGGAATGTTTTTTACCTTCATCTCACATTTCTATACTTTTGAAGTTCTCTATAGCAACCATCTACTAAACGGATAATGAAACAAGAAAATAAAAAGAATTCTGATTAGAGATGAAGGACTGAACACACGCATTTATCTACATTTACTTCTAAAACGTTACAAAAAGGGTTTCTGGGTTGTGCCGAAGGCACACATTTTTTTTTTTTTTGAGATGGAGTTTCACTCTTGTTGCCCAGGCTGGAGTGAAATGGCACGATCTTGGCTTACTGCAATCTCCGCCTCCCGGGTTCAAGTGATTCTCCTGCCTCAGCCTCCTGAGTAGCTGGGATTACAGGCACCTGCCACCACGCTGGGCTAATTTTTGTATTTTTAGTAGAGACAGGGTTTCACCATGTTGGTCAGGCTGTCTTGAACTCCTGACCTCAGGTGATCCACCCGCCTCAGTGTCCCGAAGTGTTGGGATTACAGGCGTGAGCCACTGCGCTCAGCACTAAGGCATAACTTTTTAAGGCCAAATATAATAGTAGAGAACATAAGAACAAAATTTTAGAGCTAAAAAGCAGATGACAGTGAGGAAAACTGAGCAGCAACCCAATTGACATTACAGAACTCCTACGGGGCGTAGGAAGTGGTCACAAATACCTCTGCAGATAGGAGGAGAGATGGGCCCAAAGCAGCAAGGCTGGCGGGAAGGCTGCAGAGGCACAGTTAGCCCTTGGGGTGTCCCCCCTGCACTCTGCTAGGCCAGGAGACCCTTCACCCCGGTAGCAGACTAGAGCCTTATTTTCTGGAGAGGGTGAAACAGAGGCACTCTTAACAGAGGTGAGCATGGAGGGAGACAGGGATAGAACAAGTATCTAACTGAAAACCAGGGGAAATAAATAAAGTCCAACTGACATGCCGGCCTTGTTCTTCCTCCCAACTTCCAGACCCATCCTACCGTGAAGGCCACAAGGGCCATGGCTGCCTACCCAGGTCATTTTCCAAACAAGCATTTTGGTGGCCTACTCCTTTTTTGTTTGAGACAAGGTCTCATTGTCACCCAAGCTGGAGTACAGTAGTATGAACACAGCTCACTGCAGCCTCTATCTCCCTGGCGCAAGCAATACTCCTGCCTTAGCCTCTCAAGCAGCTGGCACTTGCCACCACACCCGGCTATTTAACAAAAATTTTTGTAGAGACGAGTTATCCCTTTGTTGCCCAGGCTGGTCTCAAATTCCTGGCCTCAAGTCATCACCCCACATAAGCCTCCTAAAGCACTGGGATTGTAGGTGTGAGCCATCGCAGCCAGCCAGTGGCCCACTCTTCAATGTGAGCTGATGCCAAGGATCACAAGACATTTATGAAAACCATATAAAGTAAAATACAAACAAATACAAAATGCAACATAAAGGTTGGAAGACAAAGTTGAAGAAATCCCACAGAAAAACAAAAGAGAAGAAAACTAGAGGACAAGACCAGGATAGATTATCCTATGTGAATAACAGACATTCCAGAGGGGAGAAAATCATCGTCAAAATCATTCAGAGAAAGTCCCCAGAACGGAGGGATGTGAGCATCTAGACTATACAGGTTACCAAGTACCTAGTACATTATATGAGAAGAGATCCACACCCAAGCATCCATTGTGAAAACTCAAAACGCTGAGGTCAAAGGGAAGATTTATAAGCTTCAAAGGAGAAAAACAAGGCTGGGCACCGTGGCTCACGCCATAATCCCAGCCCTTCGGGAGGCCTGGTGAGCGGATCGATCACTTGAGGCCAGGAATTTGAGAGAGATCATCCTGGCCAATATGGCGAGAATACAAAAATTAGCTAGGTGTGGTGGTGCACACCTGTTATCCCAGCTACTCAGGGAGGCTGAGTCAGGAGAATCGCTTGAACTCGGGAGGTGGACGTTGCAGTGAGCCGAGATTGCGCCACTACACTCTAGCCTGGGCAACAGAACAAAGACTGTTTCAAAAAAAACAGAAAAGAAAAAGAAAGCTTTCACATAAAGGATCAAGAATCGGAAAAGAATCCATCCTCACTACAGCAACACTGACAGTGAAAAGGTTAAGGGGCAATGCCTCAAAATTGTGAAGGAAAATGATTTCCAACCTAGGCAGATGAGTAGAAGGTAGGGAAAAAAGACATGTCTGGGCCGGGCGCGGTGGCTCACGCCTGTAATCCCAGCACTTTGGGAGGCCGAGACGGGCGGATCACGAGGTCAGGAGATCGAGACCATCCTGGCTAACACGGTGAAACCCCGTCTCTACTAAAAAAAAAAAATACAAAAAACTAGCCGGGCGCGGTGGCGGGCGCCTGTAGTCCCAGCTACTCGGGAGGCTGAGGCAGGAGAATGGCGTAAACCCGGGAGGCGGAGCTTGCAGTGAGCTGAGATCCAGCCACTGCACTCCAGCCTGGGCGACACAGCCAGACTCTGCCTCAAAAAAAAAAAAAAAAAAAAAGACATGTCTGATACTTAGTCTCAATTTACTCCCACACACTTCTTCTAAGAAAGTTACTGGAAGATGCACTCCAATAAACTGAGGAGCAGATAAAAAAGAGGAAGACAACGGATTCATGTAATCTAACACAAGATAGAGGAGAAAGGAATCTGCAGGACTCAGTCAAGTCAAATTCCAAAACAACAGCTCTGAAGCAGGCCTGAAACTGCTGGTCCAGGCTCAAGAAGTGTCTTTGACAGGATGAAATGTACAGGCTATTGGGTGTGCTTGAATCGATTTAAAGGAGATTTACATAATTAGGAAATGCCTAGGATGAATACTACGCAAGAAACCAAGTGAGAAAAACAGGACAATTATTAATTCTAAGAGAAAATAATACTAGCCATGAAAGAAAAGCAATCACATTCAATTAGATGGTTCAGCTCTCAAACACAGTCATATAAGTAAACAGCAAAATAAACATGTTATTTAGAAATATGGAGGTAAGTATCAAAATAAATCAGCTAAAATAATGGAAAGGGATTAGCTTTTCAGGAAATAGAAAGGTGGAAGAAACTAGTTTTTTTGTAACCAGCAGAAACACATAACTTTGACAGAACACAGGATTTAAAACTTCTAGAAATTAGGCTTACTGGCTCAGACACACCCACACAAAAGAAATTTAAAACAACAACAAAATAAGAACAAAAAACCCTCTAGAAACTTGAAAATCTATTATCCTACCTACAAATAGCCTACAGAAAGACAGCAAGCCCCAGTGCCTTTTGCTCACCTAGATGTACCCTTCCAATAATCTTCTGGGTGCCCACTCCTTTGGCAATCCCTGCCCACCGACGGTCCACCAGTCTCATTATATTACACCTTTCTGCACAAGCTTGGCTCATAATAGTCATCTGGGCACCTGGAGGAGTAGAGAAACATGAGACAATAAAAACAAAATCCACTTTGTGAGAAGACTCAAAATACAGCACTAATTAATAATAAAACAAAAACCAAGTACACCCCAAGGCTTTTCTCTCTACAAAATCATTTCTACCTAGCAAGTGTCCTGCCCTGCCTCATCAACTTTCAGTTCTACTCTGTAATCAGAAACACTATATAAAATTTGACACTGAGCAAAGAATATTCTGCAGCAATGTAATAATTAAATGACATTTTAAAACTTTACCAGGAGAAACCAATGATGTCCTGTGTCTACAGATGGTAATGCTAAATTAGCAGTACTTTGCACTTTTTACCGAGTATCTTTAAGCCGTCGCCTCCTGGCTTCAAACGATTCTCCTGCCTCAGCCTCCTGAGTACCTGGGATTAACAGGCTTGCACCATCATGTCCAGCCAATTTTTTTTTTTTTTTTTTTTTGAGATGGAGTCTCACTCTGTCACCCAGGCTGGAGTGCAGTGGCGCAGTCTCAGCTCACTGCAAGCTCCGCCTCCTGGGTTCATGCCATTCTCCTGCCTCAGCCTCCCGAGTACTGTCTGCTACCACGCCCGGCTAATTTTTTTTTGTATTTTTAGTAGAGATGGGGTTTCACAGTGTTAGCCAGGATGGTCTCGATCTCCTGACCTCATGATCCACCCGCCTCGGCCTCCCAAAGGGCTGGGATTACAGGCATGAGCCACCACGTCCGACATGTCCAGCTAATTTTTGTATTTTTAGTAGAGATGGGGTTTCACCACTCTGGCCAGGCTGGTCTGGAACTCCTTACCACAAGTGATCTGCCCACCTCAGCCTCCCAAAGTGTTGGGATTACAGGTGTGAGCCACGGTGTCCGGCCCTATCAAGTTGTTTTGATATCAAACTTTGGGCTGGGTGTAGTGGCTCACGCCTGCAATCGTACTTTAGGAGGCCAAGACAGGAGGATCACCTCCAAGGAGTGGGAAACCAGCTTGGGCAACACAGTAATATCCCATCTCACTATGTAAGCAAGTAAGTACATTATTTACTACTTTATCTGCTCAGAAAATAAAATTAAAAACAAAAACCTCACACTGGGACACTATAGTCTACTATTAATAAATCATGCAGTCTCCCAAAATTTAGAAGTGGACTTCCATACTCTGCTCCAACAATTAGACTCTCTTCCCTTTAAATATGAGGGCACTTAGGGTATTTTCTCTCCCAGAAACACATACTCGGCGGGTTGGCCTATGTAGAAGACAGTCGCTTCTGTGATCTTTACTGTCCTAATTTCTCCCTGAAACTCTAGTTCTACATTCTTGTGCGCTGGACATTTCTGTCAAAGCCAACAGGCATAAAACTCCTTCTCCCCAAATAATTCCCACTTTGAATTTCTCTGTCTTTGCCAATGGGATTATTTTCTCAGCCATAAAACCTGTGCATTGCTCACTTTTGACTCTTCTCCTAGTCTTCTTTATTCTCTCAAACCTGTAAATAAGGTCTATGCAATTTCTGATGCCCTTTTTTCGTCTTTTTTTTTTCGAGATGGAGTTTCGCTCTGTCACCCAGGCTGGAGTGCAGTGGCACGATCTCGATCTCGGCTCACTGCAAGCTCCGCCTCCCGGGTTTACGCCATTCTCCTGCCTCAGCCACCCAAGTAGCTGGGACTACAGGCGCCCGCCACTTAGCCCGGCCAGTTTTTTGTTTTTTTTTTTTGTATTTTTAGTAGAGATGAGGTTTCACCGTGTTAGCCAAGATGGTCTCGATCTCCTGACCTCGTGATCCGCCTGCCTCGGCCTTCCAAAGTGCTGGGATTACAGGCGTTAGCCACCGCGCCCAGCCGAGTTTCACTCTTGTTGCCCAGGCTGGAGTGCAATGGCACAATCTTGGTTCACTGCAAGCTCTACCTCCGAGGTTCAAGCGATTCTCCTGCCTCAGCCTCCCAAGTAGCTGGGATTATAGGCAAATGCCACCACGCGCGGCTATTTTTTGTATTGTTAGTAGAGACGGGGCTTCACCGTGTTGGCCAGACTGGTCTCGAACTCCTGACCTCAGGTGATCCACCCGCTTTGGCCTCCCAAAGTTCTGGGATTACAGGCATGAGCCACCGCGCCTGTCCTGATGCTCTTTCTTCTAACCATAGTGATCAGCCTGCCTCACGCTGCCATTCTCTTGCAAGAGGACAATTGTTCTGGCTTCCAAACCATTCCGTGGATGCGTAATTTAAAGCAAGGAAATTGTTGTGACCCGTAGGGGTACAGAATTCTTCAGATCTGTATCTACCTTTAGTTTTCCTAAAATATCACTTTTTTTTTTTTGGAAACACAGTCTTGCTCTGTTACCCAGGCTGGAGTGCAGTACAGTGGTGTGATCTCAGCAGAATGCAACCTCTGCCTCCTGGGTTCAAGCGATTCTCCTGCCTCAGCCTCCTAAGCAGTAGAATTACAGGCGTGCCACCATCATGCCTGGCTGATCTTGTATTTTTAGTAGAGATGGGGTTTCACCATGTTGGCCAGGCTGGTCTTGAACTCCTGACCTCAGGTGATCTACCCGCCTCCCAAAGTGCTGGGATTACAGGTTTGAGCCACTGCACTGGACCAACAGTACCATTTTCAAATCACTTACTTCTTCATCTGCTTAGAAGTCCTCAATGGTTTCCACTCCTTATGAGATTAGTTTCAAACCACCATCACCACAGCTTCAGATCCTACCCCATCCTGGCTCCAGTGTTTCTTTCTGGCCTTACATTCTAACTACTCTAAACCCTCTGCTTCAGCAGGAGGAATATGAATGTCGCCTTTGCCATTCACTCACTTTGACCCTCCTGTAAAATACTCCCTCTCCTGCTTTTTTTTCTGAATTCCACCGATGCTTCAAGATCCAGCTCAAGACCCACTTCCTCCTCAACTGACTGCCCTTTTGCAATGACTTTGCCTCTCACTCAATTCCAATACTTCTGCTCATATTACTCACAGGTACCCTACACTTTATAAGAAATAAAAGTTCTTGGCATTTGAGAAAGGTTAGATTTTAAAAGGCCCAGAAATAATGAAGGAAAAGGGAATTTGGAAAGGCAACACTCTCTTTTTCTTCTTCCTTCTTAACTTTAATCTACAAAAGCAAGTTATTAAAGTAAGCAACCCAGGATGAGAAGGGCCCCTTTCACTGCTCTCCTGCATTTTCCAAAGCCTCAGCTCAAATGCTGTCTTTTGGAAAGACTCTCCTGAGCACCTTGGTCAGAGTGAGAATGTGGTCTCTATAGCCATCCAACATTCACCTGACTTTTGCACAGTGGTTGAGATTTCTGGCATCAAGGGAACCTGGGGCTGAATCCAAAGCCCACCACTCATGAACTCTGTATACCTGGAAGCGTGACTTGATCTTCTCTATATTTAAGTTTCCTTATGGATAAGATAGGAACTATAGTAGAACAAAGTACATAGAGCTGTTCTGAGGATGAAATAAAATTGAGTAAGATGATTACATTAAGCACCTAGCATGGTGCTTGGCACACAATAAGGAATCAATACACACTGAGTATTCTATTAGCATCTCCTATGTATTTGTCTCTCACTCACACAGGGGCCCTCTGAGGCTCCAGCCACTAAGTCTTATCACCAAGCACTCAGCACAAGGCCTTACATACAACAGACATTTTTAAAACGGAATAATCAGTAAATTTACTTCTCCCAGGAATGTCTGTATCTCAAGATACAAACTTCTTTCCCTGCCCCGCCCCCCGAAGGCAGGCTCTCACTTACCCAGGCTAGGGCACAGTGGCACGATCACAGCTCACTGCAGCCCTGACCTCTGCAGTCACCACAGGCTCCAACATTCACCTGAAGTAGCTGGGACTACAGGTACGCACCAACACACCCGGCTAATTTTTGTACTTTTTGTAAAGGCGAGGTTTCCCCATGTTGCCCAGGCTGGTCTCAAAATTCCTGGGCTCAAGCAATTCGCCCATCTCACCCTCCCAAAATGCAGGAATTACAGGTATGAGCCACTACACCCAGTCTCAAGGTACAAACTCTTAATGAGAGTTGAGGTCAGGAGCTCCCGATCAGCCTGCACAATTCAGGGGAACTCTCTCTACAAAAAGTTAAAAAAAAATCAGCCAGGTACGGTTGCACGTGCCTGTAGTTCCAGCTACTTGGGAGGCTGAGGCTGGAGGATCACTTGAGCCCAGGAGGTGGAGGCTGAAGTGAGCTGATCACACCACTGCACTCTAGCCTGGGTGACAGAGACCCACCCCCTCTTTAAAAAATGAGAGAGAGAGAGCTGAAACCCAGCATGTGCTCAGGAATGAGTAGATGAACAAATGAAAGAAAATACTTTTTTTCTTTTTACATAGAACTACATAGCCAAGGAGGAAAATATTATTTGAGCAGGGAATTTTTCTACTCTAGGAACTCACTTTTCTTATAGCCTTGAATGAGACACCCAGAATTAAGATGTATGAGACCACTTAGTCATACACCCACAAAATGCTGCATGGTGTAGTCTTACTAAAAAGCAAACAGTTGTTACTGATAGAAAAGGTGCCAACTAGTATGTGAATTACCTGGACCCTCAAGCAGAAGAATCCCTGTCTCCTTACCTGGTTGTTAAGTTCTTTAAGGGTAAGAACCACACCCAGATACCCTTACACTCCTCCCAAATCTTGGCAAAATGTTGGTGCACAGGCCAGGCTGAAATGTGTTTGATCTATACACTACACAGCTCCTTTTATAGCTCCTTCTTCTAAACCTATGTATTCCCAGTTTTCTACAGAAATATCCAAGAAATTCAGGATGCTAGACAAGGGGAGCTAGGAAGATAAAGGAGACATCACAAAATACAAAACTGGTTAAGAAATGATTAAAGAAAGAAATCTAATACCAACAGAATGCCTGGCAAGTGAAACAGTAAGTCTCAGGCTGGTAAGTTAGCAGCCTAAAGAACTACAGCCATCTGGGCAGGGCGCGGTGGATCACCTGAGGTCAGGAGTTCAAGACCAGGCTGACCAACATGGTGAAACCTCATCTCTACCAAAAATATAAAAATTAGCTGGGCATTGTGGTAGGCGCCTGTAATCCCAGCTACTTGGGAGGCTGAGGCTGGATAATTCGCTTGAACCCAGGAGACAGAGGTTGCAGTGAGCTAAGATCGCGCCACTGCACTTCAGCCTGGGTGACAGAGCAAGACTCCATCTCAAAAACAAACAAACAAAAAAAAAACTACAGCCATCTGAACAGATGCTTGAGCCTCCCCTTCTCCCATGTCAGGTAAGGATGTTGGAGGGGAGACCAAGAAATAAAAGACAGAGACGTCACCTGAGTCAACAAAGGCTTTCACAGGATGTCCATTCACTTTGCAGTTAATATAAAGCATCACTACTTGGCCAAAACTTTCCGGAGCCTCTTCCATAGCTATTGTCATGTTTTCCTCAATGTTCTGTTGCCTGTAACAGAACAAGACCAGGGACACTGAAAGCATTAATTCCATGGAGAGAAATCAGTTTCAAAGTCACAATATTAAAAAACAGATTTGTACATATCTTTTGCCCCAAGCACAGCAGCCGAGTCATAGAAAAATTGGTGCTTTATGGGGCAAGAGATCATTTCCTAGGAGGCAGTACGATAAACAGCTGGCAGAAAATCTAAAGGCATAAAAATTACCCTATGTAAAACACTGAGCTGCCTTTATAATAAATGTTCAGAAATAAGAAACTGGAGAGTAAGGGTCACAACCCCATTTTTCTGGCAGAATGTTAGAACTTCGGGAATGTTTCAATTTTAACTGAGGATTTATTGGGTATCTGAATACATTTCCTAAGCCCAGAACATTACAAAAAGTTCGCAAACAGAAAACACAAATATTTCAACTTCTTGTGCTGCTTTATCTGCAGGACTGGGTTTTCTTTTTTTTTTTTTTTTTTTTTTTGAGACGGAGTCTTGCTCTGTCGCCCAGGATGGAGTGCCGTGGCCAGATCTCAGCTCACTGCAAGCTCCGCCTCCCAGGTTCACGCCATTCTCCTGCCTCAGCCTCCCGAGTAGCTGGGACCACAGGCGCCCGCCACCTCGCCCGGCTAATTTTTTGTATTTTTAGTAGAGACGGGGTTTCACCGTGTTAGCCAGGATGGTCTCCATCTCCTGACCTCGTGATCCGCCCGTCTCGGCCTCCCAAAGTGCTGGGATTACAGGCTTGAGCCACTGCGCCCGGCCAGGACTGGGTTTTCTAATCTGTACACTGAGGATAATTGTTACCTATGTTGCTGAGAGGTACAAAGCATCTAGTATACAGTGCTCATATAACAGCTTATGCTACAAAAAAACTGCATCCATCGCTTAAAACTACATGTGTTTCATAGTTCATTTGATCCATGAAACGATTTGTTTAAAAATTCAACATGCTGGCCGGGCACAGTGGCTCACGCCTGTAATCCCAACACTTTGGGAGGCTAAGACGGGTGGATCACCTGAGGTCAGGAGTTCAATACCAGCCTGGCTTGCATGGTGAAACCCCATCTCTACTAAATATACAAAAATTAGCTGGGCTTGGTGGCAGACGCCTGTAATCCCAGCAACTCAGGAAGCTGAGGCAGTAGAACCACTTGAACCTGGGAGGCGGAGGTTGCAGTGAGCCGAGATAGCGCCACTACACTCCAGCCTGGGTGACAGAGTGAGACAACATCTCAAAAAAAAAAAAAAAAAAAAAAAACAACATGCCAGGTGCAGTGGTTCACACCTGTAGTTTCAGCACTTTGGAAGGCCAAAGTAGGTGGATCCCTTGAGCTCAGGAGTTTGAGCTCGAGTTTCAGACCAGCCTGGGCAACACGGTGAAACCCCATTTTTCCCCACCAAAAGGAAAACAAAAAACAAAAAAACAACGCAACTCTAATTCTTACATGAGAAAAGCAACAAAAGGGAGTTATTGCTTACTCCAACATCTCATGTTTATTCCCAATTTTTTTCTACTCCCTTAAAACAGCATAAATCAATCTCCTTTTAAAAACATTATCAAATACTACCAACATTAATGGAAACTAGGTTAGAGGCTGGGCAACTTACCTGAAGACTGAGACACTAACAGAACAGGTTCTCAGATTCGGGATAAACTACACTGTAAATTCAGGGTTGGTAAATCATAGTCTGCTGTTTAGGCAAAAAAAGTTTCATGGAAACACAGTGGTATCATGCATTTACATACTGTCGTATTACCTATGGCTGCTTTCACATGGCAGTGGTGGAGCTGAACATGAGCAACACAGATTGTATGGTCCGGTCTGCAAAGACTAAAATACTTACTATCTGCCCATTTGTAGAAAGTCCACTAAGGCCAGGCACAGCAGCTTACGCCTATAATCCCAGCACTTTGGGAGGCCAAGGCAGGAGGATCACTTGAGGCCAGGAGTTTGACACCAGCCTGGGCAACACAGTGAGACCCCATCACTAAAATTAGCTGGGCGTGGTAGCACAAGCCTGTAGTCCCAGCTATTCAGGAGACTGAGGCAAGAGATTGCTTGGGCCTGGGAGGGCTGAGGCTGCAGTGAGCTATGATGGTACCACTGCACTCCAGCCTGGACGACAGAGCAAGACATGGCCTTTTTTTTTTTTTTTTGCCCTGTTTTATGGTGCTGACCCTGTCTCTTAAACAAACAAAAAATAAACCTCAGGCCAAGCATTATAAATGGCTCACACCTATAATCCAAGCACTCTGGGAGTTGGACAGATCACTCGAGCCCAGGACTTTAAGACACGACTGGGCAACATGGTGAAACCTCGTCTCTACAAAATACAAGAAAAATTAGCCAGATGTGGTGGTGTGCCTATAGACCCAGCTACTCGGGAGGCTGATGGGGGAAGATCACCTGAGCCTGAGAAGTTGAGGCTATGAGCCATGATCATGCCACTGCACTCCAGTCTAGACGTCAGAGGCCCTGTCTCAAACAAACAAAAATTCTGCTGACTCTGGCTCTAACTATAGTTTCTGCCCTTTTCATAATAATAATCTAGCTCAAGTGAACTGATGGCTTTATCAGCCATTTTGCAACAAAATTTAAACTCAGAAAGTCAAAGGCACCTTCCTTTAGGCAAATATGAAAGCTATCGAACCTCGGTGTTCACATACCCTGTGGAATCACTAGTGTAGCAAGCCAAATGAAACTTTAGCCAGGCGCGGTGGCTCAAGCCTGTAATCCCAGCACTTTGGGAGGCCGAGACGGGTGGATCACGAGGTCAGAAGATCGAGACCATCCTGGGTAACACGGTGAAACCCCGTCTCTACTAAAAATACAAAAAACTAGCTGGGCGAGGTGGCGGGCGCCTGTAGTCCCAGCTACTCGGGAGGCTGAGGCAGGAGAATGGCATAAACTCGGGAGGCGGAGCTTGCAGTGAGCTGAGATCCGGCCACTGCACTCCAGCCTGGGCGACAGAGCGAGACTCCGTCTCAAAAAAAAAAAAAAAAAAAAAGAAAGAAACTTTAATAGACATTTGATATAATTACACAGGTTTTATGCTATTGCACATTATTAAACATAGAAATAATCTAAAATTAATTGTATACTTCATCTTGCATGGACTCCAACCCAAATGAGTTTCAACAAAAAATCCTCTGCAATAACACCAGCTACTTCGGCTTTTCTGGGGTCCATATGTAGAGAGTCTCTTCAGAGGTACAAGGTTTTCACCTTTCAAAGAGTAAATGTGGTCAGGTGCAGTGGCTCACACTTGTAATCCCAGCACATTGGCAGGATGAGGAGGGCGAATCACCTGAGGTCAGGAGTTCGAGACCAGCCTGGCCAAGATGGTGAAACCCCGTCTTTACTAAAAATACCAAAATAGCCTGGCGTGGTGGTGCATGCCTGTAATCCCACCTACTCAGAAGGCTGAGGCAGGAGAATCGCTTGAACCTGGGAGAAGGAGGTTGCAATGAGCTGAAATCGCGCCACTGCACTCAGGCCTGGGCAACAGAACAAGACTCCGTCTTGAGCAGGGGGTAGGGAAGAGAACAGATGTGTTATATTTCCTTCACTCAAGCCCTAGAAAGAAACATGAGCCATATGGACACTATCTATTTCACTTCTCTTCTTATTTATTTTTTTGAGACGAAGTTTCATAATGACTTAGGGCTGTCAGTTAATTCTAGTGTACAATTATATTTCTTTTTTTTTTCCCTAAGATGGGGGTCTCACTCTCTTGCCCAGGTTGGAATGCAATCATAGCTTACTGCAGCCTCCAACTCCTGGGCTTGAGAGATCTTCCTGCCTCAGCCTCCTGAGTAGCTAGGACGGAAGGTGCATGCCACCACACCTGGCTAATTTATTTTATTTTTTGTAAAGACAGAGTCTCACTTTGCTGCCCAGGCTGGTCTCAAACTCCTCGCTTCGAGCAAACTGTTGGGATTATAGGCATAAGCCACCATGACTAGCCTGTATTTCTGATTTCAAATGTAGTAAGAAGAGTATGAGGCAGGGCATGGTGCTCACACTTGTAATCCCAGCACTCTGAGAGGCTAAGGCGGGAGATCAGTTGAGGTCAGGAGTTTGAGACTAGCCTGGCCAACATGGCAAAACCCTGTCTCAAAAAGAAAAATGAAAAAGAAGAAGAAGGAAGGGCTAAGTGCTGTGGCTCATGTCTATAATCCCAGCACTTTGGGAGGCTGAGGCGCGTGGATTGCGTGAGCTCAGGAGTTCAAGACCAGCCTGGGCAACATGCTGAAATCCTGTCCCTTCAAAAAATGAAAAAATTAGCTGGGCATGGTGGTGGATGCCTGTATTCTCAGCTATTTGGGAGGCTAAGGTGAGAGGAACACCTCAGTCTAGGGGAGGTCCAGGCTGCAATGAGCTGTGATTGTGCCAATACACTCCAGCCTGGGTGACAGAGTGAGACCTTGTCTTAAAAAAAAAAGAAAAAAGAAAAAAAAAAAAGATAAAAAGAATGAGAAGTTTAAAAAAGCATGATTTGATTTCTAAGTTGATAGTGTAATACAATGACCAAGTTAGCCTTCATTTAAGTCACCGAAATGACGACACAGTCCCTAAAAGGCTGAGTAGTCTAAGTGTAAGTATCATTGCTGTTATCTTCTTCTTATACTTTTTCACAATTAGCAACAAAAACTGACCTGAGGCGGGAAAAGCAGCTGTCCTTTTTTTCAGAGAATGACTGAACAGAATCTTGCTTGTGACTATCAGTGTGACTGAGGCCGGAACGGCGTCACTGTCCTTGCCTGAGCTCCATGCCCAACAATTCTGATTCATCAGATTTGGGAGAAGAGCCCAAGCATCTCCATTTTTAAAAGCTTCTCATATGATTTTACTATAGCCCCAGGTGAGAACCACTGCATTACAGAAACTGAGGGCTGGAAACATGTCCAACATTCAGTTTATCCACTGAGGCCAGTACAAGAAATGCAGCAGGAAAACAGATTTAGGACTACCAATGTTCCATCAGCCCAGAGCCCTCTCTAATCCAATCATGTTTAAGCCCTGGATTTAGTCAGGACTCACACAATATGTCTAAAGAAAGAGAGTCAAATCAGCCCATGTAATATGCAACCAGCCTTGTGGTCTCACCAGAGGGTGGCTTCTGCTCAGTCTGGGGTCATTTATCTAGAACTGTGTTATGATGCTCTGTCTGCTAGTCAGGGAGTCTTCCTTAAAATTTTAGAACAGTCATTAAACTCAGCACCTGTATCTTTATCATGTCGAATCGAAATGCTTAGAAAAGAGGAGAGACTAAACTAAAAGACTGAGGTTACTATCTCTTTTTTTTTTTTTTTTTTTGAGACGGAGTCTTGCTCTGTCACCCAGGCTGGAGTGCAGTGGCCAGATCTCGGCTCACTGCAAGCTCTGCCTCCCGGGTTTACGCCTCCAGAGTAGCTGGGACTACAGGTGCCCGCTATCTCGCTCGGCTAGGTTTTTTTTTTTGTATTTTTTAGTCGAGACGGGGTTTTACCACGTTAGCCAGGATGGTCTCGATCTCCTGATCTCGTGATCCGCCCATCTTGGCCTCCCAAAGTGCTGGGATTACAGGCTTGAGCCACCGTGTCCGGCCTGAGGTTACTATCTCAACTGCAAAACAGAGAAGCTGCCTCCAAGCAGATGCCCAACTAATGTCAGATAACCTGCAGTTTGGGAAATCTGGGGTCTCTGAGTCTTGTTCTTTAGATGAACAGGCCATTACCTTATATCTTCTTCTATCTTTGCCTGAGCTTCAAGGTCAAAGGGATCAGCAGAAAACAGACGAATCCTTTCTTGCTCTCTCCGGGCTCGGTCCTGCTGCTGCTCCACCAGGACTCTAGAGAATTTCTCTACAAAAATAAGGGAGAAAAATCTTAAATACCGCTGTATTTTCAACCTTTATCAATACTTTCCCACACCAAACAATTTCTCAAACTACATCTGTAAGAGATGTAGAGAGGATGCCTAAAGCTTATTTGAAATGAGCAATTACATTTACTTTCTATTCTCCGAGTCAAGGCTATTTCGTCATTTAAATTCGACATAAAGAAAGTATTTGTGGCTGGGTGTGGTAGCTCACACCTATAATCTCGACACTTTGGGAGGCTGAGGTGGTAGGACCATTTGAGCCTAGGAGTTCGAGACCAGCCTAGGCAACATAGCAAGACCTTGTCTCTACAAAAAATATAAAAATTAGCCGGGCATGGTGGTGCATGCCTGTAGTCCCAGCTACTGTCAGGTGGGGGTTCAAGTGTGGGGGGATGGCTTGAGCCCACGAGGTCGAGGCTGCAGTGAGCTGTGATGGCACCACACACTCCAGCCTGGGTGACATGGTGAGACTCCGTCTTAAAAAAAAAAAAGTATTTGCAAAAATCTTTTATAAGAAGTTATCTATCATATTGTTTCTACTCAGAGGTAACAACTTTCCAATTTAAAACGGTGGGGAGTGATCATGTGGCAGATGAATGTCCCCACTCCTCCCCTTCCCATTGCTCCCCATTGTCCTCATTGTCCTATTACCTAGAAACAAAACACAGCATTATATAATCTCCTTTTCCTCTTCTAGTTTCATTTCCTTTATAACATGCCCTGCCTTAAGCCAGATAAATTAAGTATAAACTATTGTTAGTCTACCTATATTTTGTGTGTGTTCTGATGAAATAATAGGCAGGAAAATTAGAGAAAACACTGCTTGCTACAAGATGTACATTACAATTAAGAATCTATTTCGCAATTTCTGTCTTTTTTTTGAGATGGAGTTTCACTCTTGTTGCCCAGGCTGGAGTGCAATGGCACGATCTCGGCTCACTACAACCTCCACCTCCCGAGTTCAAGTGATTCTCCTGCCTCAGCCTCCCAAGTAGCTGGGATTACAGGCGCCTGCCACCACGTCCAGCGAATTTTTTGTATTTTTAGTAGAGATGGGGTTTCACAATATTGGCCAGGCTGGTGTTGAACTCCTGACCTCAGGTGATCCACTGAGCCTGGCCTATTTCGCAATTTCTTAAATGGTGGTACGTTTAAGTGTGCAAACTTAAATGCCCCATCATCACAGTCTTTGGTGATTAGACATGCTGACCTAAGAAATTAAAAGATATTATGACAAGGTTTATCTGAACTACTAATGCACACAGTACAGATGGATCTAAAAAGCATTAAGTTGAGTGAAAGTACTTTGGGAGGCCGAGACAGGTGGATCACGAGGTCAGGAGTTTGGGATCAGTCTGGCCAACATGGTGGCCAGGAGTTTGGGACCAGTCTGGCCAACATGCACTATCTACTAATAATACAACAATTAGCCAGGTGTGGTGGTGTACGCCTGTAGTCCCAGGTACTTGGGAGGCTGAGGTGGGAGAACTGCTTGAACCCGGGAGGCGAAGGTTGCAGTGAGCAGAGATCGCACCACTGCACTCCAGCCTGGGAGACAGAGTGAGACTCTCTCTCAAAAAAAAAAAAAAAAAAAAAAAAAGCCTAACACGAAAGAGTAGACACTCTATTATTCCATATACATGAAGACAGGCGAAACTAAACCGTAAGATTATCAAAACAGTAGTAACCTATAAGGAGAGGAAACTGACTAGCAAGGAACATAGCGGAACTTTCTGAAGTGAGAGAAATGTCCTGTGTCTTGATCGGGCTTACAGGAGTTTGTCAAAACTCAAGGAATTGTATATTTAAAATCTGTGTATTTCGCTATAAGGTAAAGATTGCCAATTTAAAGACAGTCAATTGAGGAACGAGTCATTAAGTGTCTGTTATGTTTTTAGACTTAACCCAATTTAACTCATAAATCCAAGAGTAAAATGAGAGTAATTTACAGAGAAAACTCGATTCATAAAGATGGCTAAAAGTTGGCTGGGTGTGACAGCTCATGCCTGTAATCCCAGCACTCTGTGAGGCCAAGGCAGGCAGGCTGCTTGAGCCCAAGATTTTGAAACCAGCCTGGACAACATGGCAAAACTCCATCTCTACAAAAAGTACAAAAAATAACTTGCAGTACACTGAGGTTAAAGTGATTTCATTTTGCCATATAGGGCACTGAACCTGTTTCCTGTAACTAAAAAAAATGCCAGCTGGCATCAGCTGGCTTGTTGATGCTCTCTTTAATTGAAGATCTAACAGGTTAAAATATCAGTACCGGCCAGGCACGGTGGCTCACGCCTGTAATCTCAGCACTTTGAGAGGCTGAGGCGGGCGGATCACGTGGTCAAGAGATCGAGCCCATCCTGGCTAACACGGTGAAACCCTGTCTCTACTAAAAACAAAAAATTGGCCCAGGAGTGGCGGCTGGCACCTGTAGTTCCAGCTACTCGGGAGGCTGAGGGGGGAGAATGGTGTGAACCTGGGAGGCAGATCTGGCAGTGAGCCAAGATTGCGCCACTGCACTCCAGCCCGGGTAACAGAGCGAGACTCCATCTCAAAAAAAAAAAAAAAACAAAAAAACAGCACCTAGGTTACGTGCTGCCAAAACAATGAGGAAAACAAAAAGTAAACCGAGGGGGGTGGCCTAGATGGATTTCACTCCGAAACCTCTATTGCTGATTCCAATTAACTCAGCCTTTAACTTTAGTATGAATCCACCTCTCACAGAAAAAAACCTGGTATGTTCAATAAATCATTTCACAGTGTTGCTTGAGTCTCTTCACATTTGCTATGACACAGCTTCTTCACCTCAGGCCAGCCTAACCGCCTTCCAAATTTATAAGCTTACCAAGGTCTCCACTGAGCAGAGCTTCTGCCAGGGGTGGATTGCGTTCCTTCAGCAAGGACAGCTCATGCGGGTTGGCCAGCAACATACCTCGGAGCAAGGCTGGATTGTCCAAGCCCTGAGGAGATGAAGTTATCTCTCCAGGAGATGAGTGGGACTGCTGTGTTCCCGGTGGCTGGCGCTGCTGGGGACTTGATGTGCCAGGCACAGCTATACTACTGAAATCTATTCGGGGTAAGTCTGTTAGGGAAAATCAATTCAGTTTACTCAAATTACTCTACAAAAACAAGCACTTGAAGGAAACAGCAGAACACTTGCTCATACATGGTACATGACAACAGCAAAGGTAACTGTAGACTTTACCCTTGTTCTTTCTCATGCTGACTCTGAATACAAAACTGCAGGCTGAGAGTGAATCAATAGGAAAGAAGAAAAATAGGGGGAAGGTGACAGTAGTAACCCCAAATTTTTAGCTTATAAAATATCTCACAATAGACATCAGGTTTTTAATTTATGTTTTTAAATAATTAAAGCCGCCGGGCGCGGTAGCTCACACCTGTAATCCCAGCACTTTGGGAGGTCAAGGCGGCTGGATCACCTGAGGTCAGAAGTTCCAGACCAGCCTGGTCAACATGGTGAAACCCCGTCTCTAACTAATTATACAAAAATTAGCTGGGTGTGGTGGCAATCGCCTGTAATCCCATCTACTCAGGAGGCTGAGGCAGGAGAATCGTTTGAATCCGGGAGGCGGAGGTTGCAGTGAGCCAAGATCGCGTCATTGCACTCCAGCCCAGGCAACAAGAATGAAACTTTGCTGGGCACGGTGGCTCAAGCCCATAATCCCAGCACTTTGGGAGGCCGAGATGGGCGGATCATGAGGTCAGGAGATCGAGACCATCCTGGCTAACACGGTGAAACCCCATCTCTACTAAAAAATACAAAAAACTAGCCAGGCGAGGTGGTGGGCGCCTATAGTCCCAGCTACTCGGGAGGCTGAGGCAGGAGAATGGCATGAACCCGGCAGGCGGAGCTTGCAGTGAGCTGAGATCCGGCCACTGCACTCCAGCCTGGGCAACAGAGCGAGACTCCATCTCAAAAAAAAAAAAAAAAAAAAATGAAACTTTGTATCAAAAAAAAATTAAAGCTAGTTTCAATAAATATAATTGCGTAAGTCTGGTTGTTCTTGAGAAAAATCCTACTCTGGTCTGACATATGGTTCAAACAGCCTTGGCGCTTGGATTAAATAATTTTTTGTTTTTTGTTTTTTTTTTGAGACAGAGCCTTGCCTTGTTGCTCAGGCTGGAGTGCAATGGCGCAATCTTGCCTCACTGCAACCTCTGCCTCCTGGGTTCAAGTGATTCTTCTGCCTCAGCCTCCTGAGTAACTGGGATTACAGGCATCTGCCACTAAGCCCACCTAATTTTTTGTATTTTTAGTAGAGATGGGATTTCACCACATTGGCCAGGCTGGTCTCGAACTCCTGACCTCAGGTGATCCACCCACCTCAGGGTCCCAAAGCGCTGGGATTATAAGAGTGACCCACCCTGCACAGCCGGATCAAAGGATATTATATATATCAAGTGAGCAGCATAAATATCAGATGCTAAATTCTGCAAGTCAGTGCTAAACGTACTGGCTCAGGGAAGTTCTTAATAGTTCTCTGAATTTCTACTTTCACCTGTGCATCTCTGCTAACTCTTCTCATGCCCCTGTGGGGCTAAACAGTGTCATCATTTTATAGAAAAGAAGAAAAGGGACTTGCATAGGTTCTCAGTGCTGATTACCAAAAGCTACTATAGTTTAGAAGCCAGAACTCCCAGGTTCTATTTGCCAGGCTCAGCTGACCTTACTAAACTGAAAGCAAGATAAAAGGGAATTTTAATTCTTACACAAAGGACTCACACATTGTATGACCTCATTTATATGAAATGTCCCAAATAGGTAAATACGTAGAGACAGAAAGTAGACCTGTAATTGTCTAGGCTGCGGAGCCTAGGGGGAAATGGGAGATGACTATAAATGGGTATAGGATTTATTTTTAAGGTAATGGAAATATGCTAAAATGGATTGTGGTGGTTACACAGCTCATGAATATAGTAAACAAAAATTAAATGCATGAATTGTATCTCAATAAAACTGTTATTTAAAAAAGAAAAATGAAAAGTAAACAAGGAGAGCCAGAATGAGGGGCTAGGCCTGAGTCAATGAACATTCCTTCAACTCCAAAAAATATATTTGATGGTCAAACTTGTCTGAACAATGAGTACTGTTCTTAGAGATATAACGTTATAAATGACAGTACGCTAAGCAATTCCACAGTGATCAGAATTATAGCACAATCCTTGCACTATTAAGGATTTTATATAAACTAAAAAAACAAAAAAAAAAACTAACTTGTCTCAAGTCTGGGACTATCCTGAAGCCTTTTTGGACCTCAGACAGAAAAAGAGAATGCTTAAACTCATGATGTAACATTTTTACCCTTTAGCAGGGGATCAACTAGCCACTTTCTTCAACTCCCAACCAAGGAAAAGGTGAAGTTAACAGGATGATCTCTGTGAGGTAGCTAATCTATACCAGCCAGGAAAAAACATATATGGGTGGGTCCTCCTCTTTTTGCAGGTCAAGACATTTTATCTCCACCCCTGTTACACATTATCTTGAGAGTTCATTCACTTCAGAGTAATTCTCAAAAACATGTTTACTTAATAGACCAGATCACTCCCGCCCCAACCGGTTGGCTCTCTTGTCCACATGCAACAATACGGGGTGGGGGGGAGAAGTAAATTCCGGAATTAACAATCTCATCAAATTAACCAAAGGAAGATGTGGTTTTTACTGATTGTCACAGTTGTTTAAAAACGTTTAACTTCTTTAGAGTTTAACTGTGGCCCCAAGGCACTAATGTCTTCCAGATCTGGTGGAGTCAGTCCTTGATGGTCTCAGTAAGCTCCAGTTTCAGGCTGAATGGAAACACTGTGGTTAAAGCTGCAGTCAGTCTGTCATCACCCAGACTCTGCTAGCATCTGTCACCATAAACTTTAAAACTGGTGACCTACGGGCTAAACACTATTTAAGAAAATCTATCTGAATATGGTAGGGAATGGAAAAAAAACCACACATTTCACCAAGCTGTTTCACATTAAGACCTTATAAAACACTTTGTGGATCCATGAGCCACTTCAAGTATCTGAACAAAGGTATGACCCTCTCTCTATCCAGTACACACACACGTTCACATCCATACAATTCCGCATATTATTTTAGTGACATAGAACCTACTAAATCCCAATGCACAGATTTCAGACCATAAACATCTATTATAAAAGGAGCATCAAAGATAGATAAACGTTTCTTTGTATGTGATTAACGTAGTTGGTAGGAAAGAACCACAACTTGGTGGTCAAGCTGCTTAATGTTTATCAACTTCAGCATAATGGAAAAAGCATCAAATTTTAATTCCTGTGCCCTCACTTAATAGTTATTTAACTTTAAAGACATCATTTAAAATATGGCTTCATAATTATAAATTATTATGCAAATTATTATGTAAATCCTCACACAATCAAGTTACGAGATCACGTGAAATGCAGCTCCAAGTGCCTGGCTGGCTATAAAATGCTCCAGAAAGGCTTGGCCACTGAAGGACAGACACAAACTAGCAAAATCATAGGCTTACGCATTCTTTCAAGTCCTTTCCAAGGATAAAGATTACTGTATAATTATCACTGATAACAGAAGCTAGTATTTATTGAGGGCTTGCTATGTGCTGAAGACTTTACATGCATTAGCCTCACGTCAGCTTTAGGAGTTGGGGTTAATTATGGCACCTATCTTATAGAAGAGGAAACCAATTTAGAGACATTACAATACTTGTTCAAGGTTACACAGCAGGGAAAAGGCAGTCAGGATTTGTATTCTGCAGTCTGAATCCAAAGCAAATCCAAAACTCTGTGAGGCGCTATGCTCTGCTACCTGCTGATGGTTGTGCTGGGGGATGCTCAACCACCAGATGTCTTACTTGGGAACTGCACTGGAGGTCGAGGGTCTGCATTCTCCTTCTGTCGTAAAATCACAACGTCCCCATCTTTCAAGCCATAAGAAGCCAAGGATCTGTGGTTGTCTGTGAGAGGTCTTTCAGCATAGACGATCTACAACAAGAAAAGATACACAACAGTATAATGCACTGAGAAGTAACAGAGCACAAAGCAGAAGGACTAGTTTTCCTCTGAGTCAGATGTCACACTCGGTTCAAAGCCTCCAGTGGATTCCCACCACATCCAGAACAAAACCCACAGTCCTTCCCGTCACCGACCAGGACTAAACAATTTGGCCCCTGGCTCTCCTTCTGACTTCACCTTTCACTATGACTGCTGTTCCTCAAATAACAGGGATCAACTTCCCCTTCAGGGCTGTTTCTCTTGTTTTCTCTACCTGAGGAATGTTCTTTTTCAACTCTTTTTTTTCCCTTTACGTCTCTGATCAAACATTACTCTTTAGAGTTCTTCCCTAATATGTTATTTAAAATATACTCTCGACTAACACAATATATACTTATTTATTCTCCTTCTGTCCCATTAAATGTAAACTACTTGAGGACAAGGACTTTGTTTCATTCACCAGATCATAAATGCTTAGAACAGGGCCTGTTACATAACTGATGCTCAAATATTTGATGAACTAAAGAATGAATTTATGAAAATGGATATAATTTTAGATTTAATTTTTAGCAGGGAGGAAAAGGGAATGATTTATTGTGGGTATGCTAACTAACTACAGTACTACTAAATAAAGTGTGCACTTTGAAATAATCTTGTACACTGGCAAAAGGTTCCCAAACATCATCCTTCCTGCACTGCATTCTTCCTTCTCTTCTACCATTCCCAGAGTTTTATCACTCTGGACTGGGCACGGTGGCTCACGCCTGTAATCCCAGCACTTTGGGAGGCCAAGGCAGGTGGATCATGAGGTCAGGGATTCGAGACCAGCCTGGCCAACATGGTGAAACTCTGTCTCTACTAAAAATACAAAAACTAGCCGGGTGTGGTGGCATGCACCTGTAATCCCAGCTACTCCAGAGGCTGAGGCAGGAGAATTGCTTAAACCTGGGAGGCAAAGGTTGCAGGGCTGAGATCGCACCACTGCACTCTATAGTCTGGGCAAGGAAGACTCCGTCTTGGTGGCGGGGTGGGGGGCAAGACTGGAAAATAAAGTGAAACTAAGAAAATAACAACTAAATACAACTGGAAAAAAAGAATTAGGAATGTACTACTAATAAAAATATTTTATGATATGTAATCATACTGAAGAAAACCTGAGAGCACAAATAGATGAAATAACGTGCTATAGATAGAAAGAACAAAGGTATCCTATAATTTTATCATGAAAAAACATAAAATCTGCCCTGCATTATTACCTACTCCAGAAAGGCATTCAGAATAAACTCAGGCTTTGAAAGGTTTTCCTCCTAATGATTCACTTTTCACCAGGCCACATGCAAACTGAGGAACCTGAGTTCTACCCTGGCTCTGCCAGTAACTCCATGCAAGGGGCATGACACAGGCCTCACCCCTTCCCATGTGTCAAGCAAGCAGGTGGGCTAGATCATAATTACAGCTGTCCTTTCCAGTTCTCTCTGCTAACATTATCATTCTATATTTCCTTACAGCTTTCATAGTAAGGTTACCTGAAATAAGAACTGAAAATACAGCATTTAAACTGGAAAAAAAGTGATTCTGTCATATCTGCTCTCAGAATTTATAGACATGAGGAACAGAACAGGAAAATGAGTTCCTACCAAAATCGAATCCTGAATATGAGCAAATTTGTAGGCCCAATTATACAAGTTTTATGCATGACTTGAAAAAAATACTATTAAGCTATTAATGCTCAATCCGCTGAGTTAAAAAACATGTCAGATCTGTTATGATGGCTCACACCTATAATCCTAGCACTTGGGGAGGCTAAGGCGGGAGCATCGCTTAACCCATTTAGGCCAGAGGTTGCAGATTTTTTGTGTGTGTGTGAAAAAATCACACCTTGGCAATGACCTTGAGCGGTAAGATATAACTCCCACAAGCTGGGTTAAGCCCTGGAGTTTGAAATCAGCCTGAGCAACATAGTGAGAATCCATATCTAAAAAAAATTTTTTAAATGGCCAGCCATAGTAGCATGTGACTGTAGTCCCAGCTACTTAGGAGTCTGAGGCAGGAGGACTGCTTAAGCCCAGGAGGTCCAGGCTGTCGTGAGCTGCAGTTGTACCACCGCACTCCAGCCTTGGGACAGAGTAAGACCCTGTCTCTTAAAAAACAAAAACAAACAAACAAAAAGAACCACATTTCAACAGACTGCAACTGTCACTCCCATCATCCCATTCACACACCCTTATTTAAGCACATATTTCACAGTAAAAGTACATCAGCATCAACACAGATTTTCTGCAAAACAACTGAGAGTCATATTATAACTTGTGAGACTGCTTGGAAAAACACGTAAACCAGAAGTGACAAGCATCACAGGTTGAGGTGTGCAACAAGAAACAAGAGGTATGCCAAGAGAAATGGCAGGTAGACAGGCTCTTACAGCATAGCATCAACACTGTGAAGCCACTGTCAATAACTTACTCTTTAATTTTCCAGTTTCAGAAATTTGACTATCAGTATATTTAGAGATACATGAACAGTCTCCTGGGAGCAGAGGCACATTCTAACTGTATTTATTTATTTATTGAGATGGAGTCTCGCTCTGTCGCCCCAGCTGGAGTGCAGTGGCGGGATCTCAGCTCACTGCAAGCTCCGCCTCCCGGGTTCACGCCATTCTCCTGCCTCGGCCTCCTGAGTAGCTGGGACTACAGGCTCCCGCCACCATGCCCTGCTAATTTTTTTTTTTTTTTTGTATTTTTAGTAGAGACGGGGTTTCACCATGTTAGCCAGGATGGTTTCAATCTCCTGACTTCGTGATCCGCCCGTCTCTGTCCCCTAAAGTGCTGGGATTACAGGAGTGAGCCAATGTGCCCGGTCATTAACTGTATTTATAAGCGAAAATTTATTTATTTACAAGGAGGAATCAAACTCAGGAGAATCAAAATGATCCTATGCAGCCTGGGTGCCGTGGCTCATGCCTATAATACCAACACTTTGGGAGGATGAGATAGGAAGATCGTTTGAGGCCAGGAATGCAAAGCCAAACTGGGCAACACAGCAAGACTCCACCTCTAAAATAATAATAATAACAGTAATAATAATTAGCCGGCATGGTAGCATATGCCTGTAGTCTCAACTATTTGGGAGACCGAAGCAGGAGGATCACCTGAGCCCAGGAGTTCACGGTTGCAGTGAGCTATGATTGTACCACGGCACTCCAGCCTGCGAAACAGAATAAGATCTTGTCTCTTAAAAAAAAAAAAAAAAAAAAAGAAGAAGAAGAAAACTGCAATTGGAACAACTGTCGGATTTCAAAGCCCATATTCAAGTATTATATACAGCTTTCCCAAACATAACCCTGAAGTGGCCTGGTGAATTATGTGGGTGACTTTAACAAGCACTACTAAGCCACCCATTGCCACAAAGAGACTCTATCCACCAGGAGGATTAAAATACTGTCCACTGCTCGACGCGTCCCCATGCCCTGAACATGAGGAAACACCACCAACTGCCCGCTGACTCCCACTTCACAGATGCCATACTTCACTCCATCACTGCTTAGTTGCCACAGTATTTCCTCAGCAGACAATATCACTTTTTAAAGGAAGGCAGCATGATCTAACAAATAAAAATGTAAAATCTAGATAATCACCACATTGAGCATGTCTATGAAATATGAAATGCTGCTTCAGTGCCAATTTCCTGGAAACACTAGACTGAAGAACCTGGGAGAGGAGCACGCGTTCCTCACACTGACGAAGCAGCAGCTGTGCTCCATTTTAGTCTAAGGACATAAATGAGATCAACTAAAGCTCAGCTAAAATTGTAATTGCCACAAAGAACTGATTTCATTTTGTTTAAACCGGCTTAAGAGTCCAAGACAGACAATTATTTTGCAGCAAAAGTCCCAAAATAAATCCATGTGATCTTCCAACGGAACATGAGTATCTATTAGACATGGCTTCAAATCTCTACCAATCAAAACAAAAGGCGTTCCACAGCAGCATTCTCGATCCTTCCACCACGCATGTTACCCAACTCAACAGCCACAAAGCCCAAAATTCAAGTTTTGCCAGTTATAAGAACATACAACAAGAAATGTATACAGCTATGAGTCTTAATCAGCAAAACTGGCGCAACTGCTGGTACTTACTCCAGAGGAGGCACCCCAGAGACTGAATTATAATCTTAATCAACATTTAACAACAGACTAATTAATAAAACTCCAGAACTTTTAAGCATGAGGTCAGGTGTTTTCTGGTCTCTGAATGAGCGCCTTCTATTAACAAAAAGCTTAACAATAAATTTCTAGCATTAAAGAACATAAACTGGTAGGCCAGGTGCAGTGGCTCACACCTGTAATCCCAACACTTTGGGAGGCCGAGGCGGGAGGACTGCTTGAGGTTAGGAGTTCAAGCCCAGCACTGGCAAGATCTCGTCTCAAAAAAAAAAAAAAAAGTCTCAGCTACTTGGGAGGATCCCTTGATCCCAACATGTTGAGGATACAGTGAGTTGTGACTGCAACACTGCATTCCAGCCCAAGTGAGAGCAAGATCCCATCTCTAAAAAATAAAGAATAAAGATAAAATAAGGACCACAAACTGGCTACAAAACACTTGGAATTACATCTGAATGGCTTCATAATAGTATTGCCAACAATCAAATGCCCACTATCTACCAAGTGATCTACATATTCTACCCCATGTAATAGCCAATTTGACTTGTATAACTCTCTCTGGAAGGCAATTCGGCAACAGTTACTAAAAACCTTTCAAAGACTTTATGCCTTTGATCTGGCAACTGCATATCTAAGAATTTATCCTGAGAAAATAACAAAAATGGAGGCTACAGCCTTAAGTATACGGATGTTCATGCCATGTTACTTATAACTGCTTCCAATTTTCCCCAATATTATGCTTAACAAAAGGGAGATTGTTAAATAAATTACAATACATCTATATGATGGTATATTATGTAGCCTTTAAAATGATCAATTTGGGGCCAGGCGCGGGGGCTCACGCCTGTAATCCCAGCACTTTGGGGGGCCAAGGCAGGTGGATCATCTGAGGTCAGGAGTTTGAGACCAGCCTGGCCAACATAGTGAAACCCCATCTCTAAAGAAAATTTAAAAATTAGTCAGATGTGGTGGAGCACACCTGTAGTCCCAGCTACTTGGGAGGCTGAGGTGGCAGGATCACTTGAGCCCAGGAGGTTAAGGCCACAGTGACCCGTGATCGCACTACTGCCTAGGTGACAGAGTGAGACCGTCTCAAAACAAAAAAAAACACACAGAAGATAAAACAGTGGTTTACAAACCACAAATCATGCTGTGTGCATTTCCAAGATCATACAATTACTGCTATTATTTGCCTTTCATTTGAGGGTCCTTATACATTGTGCCTACTTTTTCCATGTGCCACCTACAGAGATAAATTATCAGGATGCTTCAAAAATATGAGGACATTAATTTAAAGTGAAGCTAAGTTCTGACAACTGTTTGAAGTTCACCCAGGCAAGTCTGCATCAAAGCATCAAACAGAGCCACGACTGGCTTCCAAGCCCACACTTCTATTAAGAGACGGAACATGCCCAGCTTTAATCACACGTACAAGTAGAGATGGCTTCTGTTCTAAATTTGTTACCACTGAATTATAACTACTATAATCAGACTAGAGCTGTTAAAAATTAGCACCTTTTCTAACTGTATGCTTATGCACAATTGACATTCAGGTGAAAGACTGAATTCTAAACCAGTGATCACCAATGCAGGGCAGCCATGTAACACAATTCTTTAAGGGTGGAGGAAGAAACTGAAAATATTAGAATTTTCATTTCCATTTATTTTAGTTCGTCCTTCCTTAAATGCCATTTTGTGTGTGTACAATGTTACTTTTTGTATATATTATATATGCATATAATGCACGTGTTATGTGTATATTATACATGGTCATATATAATGCATAAAATGTATCAGTTCATGTATATAATATATACATAACAGGAGCATAATCTGAAACATTTTACTGATAGGGATACATGAATGAAAGTTTGGACACCAGTGAACACATAGTGGCAGGAAAAAATAGCCAGGAACATAAAAATATATGTATTTCCTTGAAGAAATGGAGTCAGAAATGAGAGGTGAAGGAATGGGAATGGAGAAAGTAAACAAGAGGAGGAGTTAAACAGTCAAGGAAAGGAAGGGAAGATGAGTAATATGAGAGAACCCTGGGAGGTCATGGGGGAGCACTCAAGTAAGTAAACATGGTATATTTGTGGGTAAAAACTATAATGACGTTTACTTTTACGATTTGCTGAAAGGAAATGACTCAAGTGTCTAGGGTGGATCCTGTTCCTGCCTGATGGGCAAGCAAGTGAAAGACAACCGACCACCAGACACCTTAAAATAGATACTGTGTTGTCAGGTTACAATGGAGCCAACAGAACAGACTGGAAAAACAGGAGCTGTTTATGGCTATCTAACACAGGCTTAACACCAGTTGGAGCCCAAGTTTCTATATGCTAATTTGGCTTGGGAAGGAAGTAAATGCCAAAACATTGACGTAATAAACAAGAAATAATTTGGAGTTAGCCTATGTTCAATTACTAAGGTATTCCAAACTTTCTGGACTGGCAGAGGGCAATGCCTGGCTGACCACACAATAAATCATCTTTTGTGATGGCTGTAACAAGAAATTTAAGTCAATTAAAGGGGGTGTCAGATATCCCTTTAATTGATTTAAATTTCTTGGTTCAGCCATCACAAGAAGTGCAGGAATGGAAACAACCTCAACCTCTGTCTTTTCTCAAGCCCTAACAACAAAACCAATTTACATTTTAATTTCTTATTTTCCCTACCGGCCGGTGATTACAACGAGGGTAATATAACAGCTCGAGGAAAAAAACAACCGAAAAAGCCACTATCAAAAATTGAAGAGTTGTCCGGACGCGATGGCTCACGCCTATAATTCCAGAATTTTGAGAGGCCGAGGCGGGCGAATCACTTGAGGTCAGGAGTTGGAGATCAGCTTGGCCAACATGGTGAAACCCCGTCTCTACTAAAAAAAAAAAATACAAAAATTAGCCGGGCGTGGTGGCGCGCACCTGCAATCCCAGCTACTCAGGAGGCTGAGGCAGGAAAATCGCTTGAACTCAGGAGGCAGAGGTTGCAAGGAGCTAAGACCGCACCACTGCATTCCAGCATGGATGACAGAGCGAGACTCTGTCTCAACGAAAATGAAAAAGAAGGGAATAAAAAAAAAACTGAAGAGTTGATTTTCTCTATTTAAGCAGTCCTTTCCCAGTTCTCCACATGAGGCATTCACTGACAGGAACTGGTTCCTGAGCTTTTGTGGATTAACTTTTGAAATTCTTTCTGAACAGCTTTATGCCAAGGTTCTGAAGTTCACATTGTGTAAAGGAATCATACTTCTGAACAAAATATTGACACATGTGTTTACCATAAGACAGCAGAACAAGCTGTAGTTGGGCAATCGTTTTGTAAACTGTTTCATAACTGCAGTAGAAAATCATGATTTACATGATGGAGCCTTGGGAGACTTCTGTAATTTTCTTAATGTTTAGACTACGTCCTCCAGGCTAAATGTATTAAGTCATGATCTAAGTGTTTCAGTGTAAAGTTTACAGGGTTATTGTCACGATTCTGTTTGATAAAGACTAGGGGCAGCCCCAAAGCATTTTGAGAATTACTTTTCTTAGTTAAAATATGAGAGGTTGAACTTCTTTCCAGCAAGCTGACTAGGGAAATGAAACCACCAAACAGCAGATATTAGGCCGTTTCCAAGCAAATATCCTTTTAAAGCATTGAACTTTGAACTGACCCAAACTCTGAACTGTGGCCTGAAAGAAAAAGGGCCCTCTGGCTTACTACCAGAGTAGAGCCGAAAGAAACAAACAGCTTGAGTTGAACCAACAGGTACTGTTTTTCAAAAGAATTTAACCAGAAACGCATGTGGTGGGTAAAGAGCACTTCCAAAGACCCCAAAACGAGGTAGTGCAAATCTTAAACTTTTTCTTTCACCGGAAGTGTAAATCTGTGCATTTAAACTGCGTATATTTAAGCAGAAACCCTCTCCAAAAAAAAAAAAAAAGAGAGACAGAGAAGCAGAGGAACATCTATCTACCACAGTGATCTAAACTGGTATTTCTGGTTTGCAGGACGTATGAATCCTAGCAAACCCAGGGCTGCTTCCGAGGTCCACAACGATATCCTACACTCAGGATCAGAAAAAGGGCCAAAGAGCCAAAGGTGAGGAGGGTTAGCGCTGCTCTACAGTCCACGCGCCCCTCACGCTGCAGTGGGTGCGTCTGCGGTCAGGTTCTCCGCTCCCTCTCCTCGTACCCCACCCCACGCTCGGGGTGTGTGAGGGCAGCTACCGATGCCAGCTCCCCAGCTCCTTCCTGGATGCGGGGGTGACCTGAGAATGGCTATCCCTGCTCACCCCAGCCCCCAATTCTTCACCAGTAGCAAAGGGAGTGCGGCCCCGAGGCGGGGAGGGCTTAGCTCCGGGGCAGGCCCCGCTCGCTGCCCGGCGTACCTGGCTCTCGGCTGCGGGGATGCCAGACTCGAGCTCGCACAGCGCGCGGAAGTTGTGCAGCTCGAAGTCGGCGTCGACCTGGAGGGAAAAGGTCACCTCGGAGAGGTCCCTCCGCACACAGTACACGGTGAGCAGCATGGCCCGGGCCCGACCCGGCTCGGCCCGGCCTGGGCGCGGGGCGCAGGGGAAGAGGCGGCGGCGTGGCCTGGCTGGTGCTGCGGAAGGACGGCGCGGGCTGCTCGCTCGCTCGCTCCCTCCCTCACACACGCTCAGTGAGTCACTCCCGCCCGCCCTCACTAGCAAGCACGGCCGCCGCCACCCGCCTGCGAGTCCGTCTGCCTGCCCGCCTGCCTCCCACGGCTGCCGCCAAGCGCGCCGCCCGCCCGGCGCCCCGCCCCGCCGCAACTCGGCTGCCGTAAAGCCCGCCTCGCCTTCCCCGCCTTCGCGACGCAGCGGGGGGCGGGGACTGGAAGGGGAGGAGGAAGCCTGGAGAAGATAGGAGCGGGAGGAGTGGGAAGGGGACGTGGGAGGGGACGTGGGAGGGGAGAGGGAGGAAGGGCTAGAAAAGGGGAGGGAAGGAAAGGAACGCGGAGAAGGAAATCTCTGCTGACTGGTTGACTTATGACTGAGGTCTGTGGAGGAGTCCCCAGTCTTATTTGTTCACCGAACAGGCATTAAGTGCCTACCATGTGTCGGGCGCCGGCGATGCAGAAATGAATAAAAAGATAAATCTGTCTCCGTAACTCTCAATCTAGTACAGGAGTTAGTAATAAAAGCGTATTTTTCGTGGTAGAAATTGAAGCTCCGAGAGAGTAATTCACTTCCTGTCTCAGTGATTTAGGATTAAAACCAAAATCATTACCCTCCCTAGTCTATAGAAGCCAGTTGGCTGTGGCCCACGCCTACCTCCCCAGCCCCTTCTCCCGAGCTCTTCCCACGTTCTCTGCCCCCCAGCCACATAGCTCAGTTCCTACAAGGTTCCATTCCCCTGTCTTGTAAATAGTTTTCTCTCTACTTGGACTGTCTGTTTCCTAGCCCTAGCAACTCCTACCACCTAGCGCAGTGCCTTTTTGGGCACAGCTTAGAATCCACTCAATAAATACTTGCTACTTTAATGGCCTGTTTAAGGCATATAGCTGATGAGTGATAGAGACCCAGAACTAACGTGCGGATGAGTAAGAAAACCAAAATTGAAAGATGAATTTGTAATGGATGCCAGATTAGCATCTTTCCATTTACTCCCACTCCCCCGTCCATGTAGGGAGCCCTTTTCCATTTTAACAGGAGAGAAGGAGCAAATAAGATGGCTGTGGGTGCAGGTAAGTAGGTAGTAAGTAGGCTGTTGGTGCAGGAAAGGGAGAATTAGCAGCTGAAGGCTTTTACAAAGAGAAAGTAGAGGAACAGGGTAGTGAGAATGCTTATATCCCCTACGAGCAACGGAAAGCTTGACTATCAGTGGCTTAAACAAACAAGGGTTTATTTTCTCACAGGAGAGAAGGCCTGGAGGTAGCAACAGCATTGGTTGAGTGGCTCACTGAAATTAGGGTCCATACCTCTGTAATTGTTTTGACCATTTCCTGAGGGTTGCAATATATGGCTGGCTGCCTCCACGCCATGCATCATTTTCCTATTCAAGGAAAAAGGTTGCCCAGAAGTCCCTGTGCACATTTTTGCTTACATCTCACTGGACAGAATTGTGTCACATAGATGCGTAGAGGCTAGGAAAGCAAGTATTCAGCTTTGCCTAAAGGACATAAATAGGGAAAAGGGAGGCTGGGAATGGGTATTAGGAAAGACATACACAGTGCCTTCTATAGTGAATGTTTGAAATAACCATTGCAAATTGAAGCAAGTTTAGCCGAGAAATGTTCTAGGATTGCCCAGTGGGGGTATCAAGGAATCAGATGAGGCTGGACTCATTGGTTAATTGTTATATTTGGTCTAGTGGTGCTCAGGTTCCCAGGTCTGGCAGATTTTGTTCTCCAAAGATGATCATGACAGTGTCACCCATCCTATATGCTCTTCCTACAATGTGATTGTGACAACCCTCCTATTAAGAAGTGGGGTGTATGTCCCTCCCTTTGAATTATGGCTCCGCAGACTAACTCTGGCATAAGTGACATTATGTTATTTCCTTTTATTTTCCAAGGCAGAGTCTTGCTCTGTCACCCAGGCTGGAGTGCAGTGGCACGATCATGGCTCACTGCAGCCTCAACCTCCAGGGCTCGAGGTTCAAGCGATCCCTTCAGCTCAACCTCCCTAGCAGCTGGAACTACAGGTGTGCACCACCACACACAGCTAATTTCTTTTTAGTAGAGATGAGGTCTTGCTATGTTGCCCAGGCTTGATTTCCTTTTTATTATAATTTTAGATTATTTTTAATTAAAAAAAATAGTGATGAGGCCTTGCTATGTTGACCAGGCTAATCTTCAAATCCTGGCCTCAAGTGATCCTCCCACCTTGGCCTTCCCAACTGCTAGGATTACAGATGTGAGCCATCGCACCCAGCCACTTTGTGTGATTTCTAAGGCTAGGTCTTGCCTGTGTCCACCTGGAGTCAACGGTTCTCACCCAGCATCCAGAAATACATGCCAGACACCAATGGAGGGGACAGAGCAATGGTGGACAGGCTCAGGGTGGGGCTGCTGCTTCTGGCACTGCTCCTACTCATGCAGATTTACTCAAATCAAACTATTGTAACGCTTTCGAGTAACTCCTCCCAGGGTACCTTGTCTGCCCCAAACCCAGCTAATGCTACCACCAAGGCAGTTGGCAGTGCCCTGCAGTCAACTGCCAGTCTCCTCATGGTCTTGCTTTCTCTTCTATATTTCTACTGTTAAGAAACATCTGCCGGGCGCGGTGGCTCACACCTGTAATCCCAGCACTTTGGGAGGCCAAGGCGGGAGGAGATCAAGACCATCCTGGCTAACATGGTGAAACCCCGTCTCTACTAAAAATAAAAAAAAAAACTTTAGCCGGGCATGGTGGCGGGCGCCTGTAGTCCCCCAGCTACTTGGGAGGCTGAGGCAGGAGAATCATTTGAACCTGGGAGGCGGAGGTTGCAGTGAGCTGAGATTGCTCCACTGCACTCCAGCCTGGGTAACAAGAGCAAAACTCTGTGAAAGAAAAGAGAAAGGACGGGAGGGGAGGCAGGGGGAGGGAAGGGGATATGGGGAGGGGAGGGGAAAGAGAAAAGAGAAAGAAAGAGTTGAGAACCTCAAATTTAATTGGTTTGAAGAACACATGAAGGGTTTGACTAGATGATGGATGCCAATATTAAATCTGCTTAAATGTCATGCACAAGATAAAGAGAGGTAACATCCAAAATTGAAGACATTATTTCCTTGAATGTGGCTTAAGAAATGTGGACACTTAAAACTACCTTGGAAAAATAAGAATAGTAGATCCTGAGACAAAACTTGGGTAATAAAAGATAATAATAATAATAAAAGAATAGATTTTATCTTGTCTGGAAATAAAGACTGTAATGTGGAGTGGAGATTCAGTTTTCATTTGGTTCATTAAGTCTATAAGGCAGTAAAACCAGTAAAATAAAAGGGATTTATAAGGCAGTAAAACAAGTAAAATTGGCAGGGGATGGGGGTGGCTCATACCTGTAATCCTAGCACTTTGGGAGGCCACAGCAGGAGGATCGATTGAGCCCAGGGATTCGAGACCACCCTGGGCAACAGGGTGAGACCTCATCTCTACAAAAAAATTTTATTTTATTTATTTATTTATTTTTTGAGATGGAGTCTTGTTCTGTCACCCAGGCTGGAGTGTAGCGGCACGTGCTCAGCTCACTGCAACCTCCACTTCCCTGGTTCAAGTGATTCTCCTGCCTCAGCCTCCCAAGTTGCCAGGATTACAGGCCTGCACCACCATGCCCCACTAATTTTCAATTTTTGATTTTCTTTTCTGAGACGCAGTCTCGCTCTGCCATCCAGGCGGGAGTGCAGTGGCACGATCTCAGCTCACTGCAACCTCTGCCTCCCAGGTTCAAGTGATTCTCATACCTCAGCCTTCCGAGTAGCTGGGATTACAGGCACCCACCACCACACCTGGCTCATTTTTGTGTTTTTGGTGGAGACGGGGTTTCACCATATTGACCAGGCGGGTCTCAAACTCCTGACCTCAGGTGATCTACCCACCTGGGCCTCCCAAAGTGCTGGGATTACAGGCGTGAGCCACTGCGCCTGACCATAATCTCTTTTTTTTTGAGACAGAGTTTCACTCTTGTCCCCCAGGCTGGAGTGCAATGGCACGATCTCAGCTCACTGCAATTTCCACCTCCCGGGTTCAAGCCATTCTCTTGCCTCAGCCTCCTGAGTAGCTGGGACTACAGGAGCATGCCACCATGCCCAGCTAATTTTTGTATTTTAGTAGAGATGGGGTTTCACCATGTTGGCCAGGCTGGTCTCAAACTCCTGACCTCCAGTGATCCAGCTGCCTCATCCTCCCAAAGTGCTGGGATTACAGGTGTGAGCCACCGCACCTGGCCCAAAAATTTTTTTTAAAAAGAGATGGGCATCGTTTCACACACTTGTGGTCCCAGCTACTCAAGAGGCTGAGGTGGGATGATCACTTGAGCCCTGGAGGTTAAGGCTGCAGTAAATCATTATCATAGCACTCCAGCCTGGGTGACAGAGCAAGATCCTGTCTTAAAGTTTAAAAAAGCTTCCATCGGCCAGGTGCAGTGGCTCACGCCTGTAATCCCAGCTCTTTGGGAGGCTAAGGCGGGTGGATCACCTGAGATCAGGAGTTTAAGACCAGTCTGACCAACATGGAAGAACTCCATCTCTACTAAAACTACAAAATAAGCCAGGTGTGGTGGCGCATGCCTGTAATCCCAGCTACTTGGGAGGCTGAGGCAGGAGAATCACTTGAACTCAGAGGGCGGAGGTTGCAGTGAGCTGAGATCTCAAAAAAAACAAAAAACAAAAAAACAGCTTCCATCATACTATAAATCCTCAATGTACTGTTTCAGCAGTACTAATTTAATGCCAATATGTGAAGTTTTACATTGTTAGGCTATCACTGTTCTTTTGGTAACTGAACTCTTTCCTCTGAGGATTTGGATTTGACATTGCATTTGACCTTTAAGTAGTAATTGACATGTGCCAGGGCAATGATAGACTGCAATCTACCCCAAGTCCAAGCATCATCAGTAACTCTTCTTTATCCTTAGAGAGTCAAATGGTAGGCATTTCATTTCACCTATTTCCGTTCAACAAGGACACCAGATTCATGAAGGGGCCGGGCGCAGTGGCTCACCCCTGTAATCCCAGCACTTTGGGGGCTGAGGCGGGTGGATCACTTGAGGTTAGGAGTTCGAGACCAGCCTGACCAACAAGGTGAAACCCTGTCCCTACTAAAAATACAAAAATTAACTGGGCATGGTGGCGCATGTCTGTAATTCCGGCTACTCAGAGGCTGAGATACGAGAATTGCTTGAACCTGGGAGCCAGAGGTTGCAGTGAGCCGAGATCACACTACTGCTGTCTAGCCTGGGAGACAGAGTGAGACTCCATCTCAAAAAACAAAAAAGATCTGTTTTGAAGGTAAAATTATAAACGTTGAAATTAAAAGGGCAAAAATGTAAAGGAGCCAAAACTGTATATCAATTATTTGGAAAGTAGACTGAAAGTTAACCTGCATTAAACTCACAAAAACTTTCATACTCTTTTCTTTTTCTTTTTTGAGATGGAGTTTCACTTTTGTCGCCCAGGCTTGAGTGCAATGGCGTGATCTTGACTCACCACAACCTCCGCCTTCCAGGTTCAAGCGATTTTCCCGCCTCAGCCTCCCAAGTAGCTGGGATTACAGGCATGCGCCACCACACCCGGCTTATTTTGTAGTTTTAGTAGAGATGGAGTTCTTCCATGTTGGTCAGACTGGTCTTAAGCCCCCGATCTCAGGTGATCCACCCGCCTTAGCCTCTCAAAGTGCTGGGATTACAGGCCTGAGCCACCGTGCCCAGGCTATACTGTTTTCTGTAAATGCTTTTTGCAAACAACTATGGATCAGAGTAGCCACATTTAAAACACATTTTGGGGCTTTTTTTTTTAGACAGAGTCTTACTCTGATGCCCAAGCTGGAGTACAATGGTGCGATCTCGGCTTACTGCAACCTCCGCCTCCCAGGTTCAAGTGATTCTCCTGCCTCAGCCTCCCGAGTAGCTGGGATTACAGGTGCGCAACACCACGCCCAGCTAATTTTTGTATTTTTAGTAGAGACGGCGTTTCATCATGTTGGCCAGGATGGTCTTGAACTTCTGACGTCATGATTCGCCCACTTCAGCCTCCCAAAGTGCTGGGATTACAGGCGTGAGCCACTGCACCTGGCTTGGGCCTTTTTTAAAAGAGACATGGTCTCACCCTGTTACCCAGGCTAGAGTTCACTACAGCCTTGACCTCCTGGACTAAAGCAATCCTCCTGCCTCAGCCTCTCAAGTAGCTGGCACTACATGTGTGTGCCACCATTCCCAGCACATTTTTTTTTTTTTTTTTTGAGACGGAGTCTTGCTCTGTCGCCCAGGCTGGAGTGCAGTGGCCGGATCTCAGCTCACTGCAAGCTCCGCCTCCCGGGTTCACGCCATTCTCCTGCCTCAGCCTCCCGAGTAGCTGGGACTACAGGCGCCCGCCACCTCGCCCGGCTAGTTTTTTGTATTTTTTAGTAGAGACGGGGTTTCACAGTGTTCGCCAGGATGGTCTCGATCTCCTGACCTCGTGATCCGCCCGTCTCGGCCTCCCAAAGTGCTGGGATTACAGGCTTGAGCCACCGCGCCCGGCCTTCCCAGCACATTTTTATCTTTTTGTAGAAATAGGGGTCTTTCTATGTTCTCAAGCTGTTCTTGAATTTCTAGGCTCAAACAATCCTCTTACCTCATCTCCTAACGTGCTGGGATTACAGACATGAGCCATCATGGCCTGTTTGAAACACATTTTGTTATGTCAGTATTTTTAGATAGGTAGAACCTAGTCCTAAACCGTAAGGTAGGCTTGATTCTGTAATAAAATTTTTTACAACTGTCTCGACACACAGAAACCTTTTTAAAAATAGACACTCCCTGAAGTCCTTTGTTCACAAGGTCACACACTGATGCTTAGGCGTTCCAGTATCTAATATGGCCACAGTAGTCTTGAAACATCTTTAGAAACCTACACGGGAACAGCTAGGCGCGGTGGCTCATGCCTGTAATCCCAGCATCTTTGGGAGGCCAAGGCAGGTGGATCACGAGGTCAGGAGATCGAGACCATCCTGGCTAACACGGTGAAACCCCATCTCTACTAAAAATACAAAAAATTAGCCAGGCTTAGTGGTGGGCGCCTGTAGTCCCAGCTACTCAGGAGGCTGAGGCAGGAGAATGGTGTGAACCCGGGAGGCGGAGCTTGCAGTAAGCCAAGACTGCCCCACTGCACTCCAGCCTGGGCGACAGAGTGAGACTCTGTCTCAAAAACAAAAACAAAAACAAACAAACAAAAAACCTACACGGGAACAGCAGAACAGCAGATGGAACAGACCTGAAGCCACTGTGTGTGTGAATGAACACTCCTTTTTGCTTCATGCCAAAATGCTGTACATTTATTTTGGATTGTATATTTGTGTGTTTATGCTTTGATTCATAATAACTTGTTATGAAATTGATTTGTATTGAATACAAACTGCAAACAAAAATAAATCAGGTTGGCGCGGTAGCTCATGCCTGTAATCACGAGCACTTTGGTGGATGACCCGAGGTCAGGAGTTCAAGACCAGCCTGGCCAACATGGCGAGACACTATCTCTACTAAAAATACAAAAATTAGCTGGGTGTGGTGGCAGGTGCCTGTAATCCCAGCTACCTGGCAGGCTGAGGCAGGAGAATTGCTTGAATCGGGAGGCGGATGTTGCGGTGAGCTGAGATCGTGCCATTGTACTCCAGCTGGGTTCGCTCTTCCAACAAGAGCGAACCTCCGTCTCAAAATAAATAAATAAATAAAATAAATCAATGGTTGAAAAAAAAGTCAATACAGCTTCTCTGGGATTCTCCTGGAATGCTTGCTCTTGGAACCCAGCAGCCATGCTGGGAGGAAGCCCAAACTACACCACACGGTGAGACCACATGGAGAAAATATGTGTGGTTGTTCCAGAAAGCTGCTCAGCTGAGGGGAAAGCTGATGAGTGGGAAAACCCACCAAACTTTCGATGACTTCAACCCCCAGATGTTGAATCATCTCCAACTTACGAGTCTATCCAGATGAGGCTTGACATCACGGAGCCATCTCCACAGTACTACCTTTGAATTTCTGACCTACAGAAATCTACAAGAATAATAAAATAAAAATACAAAGTAAAACCAAAATGAGATACCACTTTATGCTCACTAGGATGGCTACAATAAAAAAAACAGGGTTGGGCGTGGTGACTCATACCTGTAATCCCAGCACTTTGGCAGGCCAAGCTGGGCAAATCACTTGAAGCCAGGAGTTCGAAAGCAGCCTGGCCAACATGGTGAAACCCTGTTTCTACGAAAAATAAAAAAATTAGGCTGGGCATGGTGGCTCATGCTTGTAATCCCAGCACTTTGGGAGGCTGAGGCGGGCAGATCCTGAAGTCAGGAGTTCGAGACCAGTCTAACATGGTGAAACCCTGTCTCTACTAAAAATATAAAAATTAGTTGGGCATGGTGGTGTTTGCCTGTAATCCCAGCTATTTGGGAGGCTGAGGCAGGAGAATCGCTTGAACCCAGAAGGTGGATGTTGCAGTGAGCCGAGATCACGCCATTGCACTCCAGCCTGGGCGACAGAGCGAGTCTCCATCTCAAAAAATAAAAATAAAAATAAAAATAAAAATTAGCTGGCTGTGGTGACATACGCCTATAACTCCAGCTATTCTGGAGGCTGAGGCAGGAGAATCACTAGAACCCAGGAGGCGGAGGTTGTGGTGAGCCGGGATCGTGCCATTGCACTCCAGCCTGGGCAACAAGAGCGAAACTCCGTGTCAAAAAAAAAAAAAATTTTAAATAAGTATTGATATATACTATAAAGTAGATTAACCATGAAAATGTTATGCTAAATTAAAGGAACCAGTCAAAAATGATATATACTATATGAGTCTAATTATATGAAATATCCAGAAAAGGCAATCCATAAGAGACAAAGTTTATTTTTTTTAAATTTTTTTTTTGAGACAGAGTCTCGCTTTGTTGCCCAGGCTGGAGTGCAATGGCGTGATCTCGGCTCACTGCAACCTCTGCCTCCTAGGTTCAAGTGATTCTCCTGCCTCAGCCTCCCAAGTAGCTGGGATTACAGGCACCCACCACCACGCCCCAGATAATTTTTGTACTTTTAGTAGAGAAGGGGTTTCACCATGTTGGCCAGGTTAGTCTTGAACTCCTGACCTCAGGTGAACCACCCACTTTGGCCTCCCAAAGTGCTGGGATTACTGGTGTGAGCGAACGCACCTGGCAGACAGTTTATTAGTGGTTGCCTAGGGCTTGTGGAGAATGGGGGATGGCAGCACATGGGAAGTGACTGCTAATGGGTATAGAATATCTTTTTGGAGTGATGAAAATGTTCTAAAATTGATTTGTGGTGATCGTTATACACCCCTGTGAATATACCTAAAACCACTGAATTGTACATTTTATTTATTTTTTGAGACAGAGTCTCACTCTGTTGTCCAGGCTACAGTGCAGTGGCCCGATCTCGGCTCACTGCAACCTCCGCCTCCCAGGTTCAAGCGATTCTCCTGCCTTAGCCTCCCTAGTAGCTGGGATTACAGGCACGCGCCACCACAATCGGCGAATTTTGTATGTTTTAGTAGAGAGAGGGTATCTCTGTGTTGGTTCGGCTGGTCTCAAACTCCCGACCTCAGGTGATCCACCGGCCTTGGCCTCCCAAAGTGCTGGGATTAAAGGCATGAGCCACCGCACCCAGCTGAATTGTACATTTTAAATGGGTGATTTTGTGATGTGTGATTTAATCTCAATAAAGTTGTTAAAAATTAGTTTTGAAAAGTTCACACTGGCTGCTGAGTGGAGAATCGGTTGTACTGGACAAAAGGAGAAACACAAAAATGTTTATGGGGCTAGAGAGGTGGTGGCGACGAAAGAGGGAGAAGCAAGTGGATTAGAGAGATACTTTGAAAAGTCAACCGGACTTGCCAATGGGTTGGACCTGGACAACGAGGGAGAGGGAGGAATGACTTCTGAGTTGAGGGAAAGTAAACCCAAGAAATGATACACAATCAATAAATCCCAGTATCCACAACGTACTCTGTGTTGTACTAGGATTCAGATCCAAGATTCAACTCCTTGGAATGGGTTAGGGTTGGATTTAGGATATTTTACAACACCCTCCCACCTAGATCCAACAAGCTTATGTGGCAGACCCAGCTGCTCACAGTTCTGCTCACTGAACTCTCCCCACCACCCCCTGCCTCTCTTAAGAGAACCACTTCTGTAGCAGAGTTCCCACAGCTCTTTGCCACTCAGCTACTTTCCTCTTGGGCCTCACCCCTTTTGGGCTCTGCTCAATAGCCTCTTGGGATCTGGCTCAGAGTGTAGACTCCTACTTTTCTCATCACTCTACAATTTGAACCTCCATTACCTGTGACCATAAATGGCTAGAGACATTTCCAGTCCTTAATTTTAAATCAGGATGGGGTGGAGTGGAGGTTGAGAGGACGGAGAGCTCAGAACCCAGAATCCTGCTCTAGACCAGCAGTGCTACCAAGAATAGGTCCCATTTATTGATCACTGCTGTGTGACAAGCACCTTCCAAATGATTGCTAACATTTCCTGAATGTTCACTTTGTGCCAGACACTCTTCTAAGCACTTTATGTGTTATTGAGTCATTTAATTATCACAGAAATCCTAGGAGATATTATCTCCATTTTACAGATGAAATTGAAGAATAGGGCCGGGCGCGGTGGCTCAAGCCTGTAATCCCAGCACTTTGGGAGGCCGAGACGGGCGGATCACGAGGTCAGGAGATCGAGACCATCCTGGCTAACACAGTGAAACCCCGTCTCTACTAAAAAATACAAAAAACTAGCCGGGCGTGGTGGCGGGCGCCTGTAGTCCCAGCTACTCGGGAGGCTGAGGCAGGAGAATGGCATAAACCCGGGAGGCGGAGCTTGCAGTGAGCTGAGATCCGGCCACTGCACTCCAGCCTGGGCGACAGAGCGAGACTCCGTCTCAAAAAAAAAAAAAAAAAAAAAAGAAATTGAAGAATAGAGGAGAGACAGTCTCTTGCCTAAGGATACACAAGCAGTACATGGGGGCACAAGGATTCAAAGCAGGCAATCTGACTCAAGTTCAGTCCTCACCACCAGTTTATACTGCTACATGTAAGACCTCATTTCATCCTTTAGAAGTCTTCAGAGATAGGAACTGTTAGTAATCATTCCCATTTCATGGACAACGAAACTGAGGCATGGGGATTTTAATGAATGTACCTGAGTTCAAATAGCTAGTAAATGGCAGATTCTCCAAACTGGGAGACAGTTGTGGAATGAAAATATTTATTATTTACTTATTTACTTTTGAGACGGAGGGTCACTCTGTTGCCCAGGCTGGAGTGCAGTGGCGCGATCTCGGCTCACTGCAACCTCTGCCTCCCAGGTTCAAGCGATTCTTCTGCCTCGGCCTCCTAGTAGCTGGGATTACAGGCGTGCACCACCATACCTGGCTAATTTTTGTATCTTTAGTAGAGACGGGTTTCATCATGTCGGCCAGGCTGGTTTCAAGCTCTGGACCTCAGGTGATCGGCCTGGCTCAGCCTCTCAAAGTGCTGGGATTACAGGCATGAGCCAACACTCCGAAAATATTTATTTCTAACCTTTAGAGCACAAACTCTCTGCCTGTACTAACTACATGGGGAGTCACCTTGCTGTGCTCCAAAACGCTTTCATCAACACATGGTCAACACCAGCAAAGTTTCTTTTCTTTTCTTTTTTTTTTTTTGAGTGGCGTGATCTAGGCTCACTGCAACCTCCGCCTCCCGGGTTCAAGCGATTGTCCTGCCTCAGCCTCCAGAGTAGCTGGGACTACAGGTGCGCGCCACCACACCCGACTAATTTTTGTACTTTCAGTAGACACGGGGTTTCGCCATGTTGGCCAGGCTGGTCTCGAACTCCTGACCTCAAGTGATCCCAAAGCACTGAGATTACAGGCATGAGCGACCACGCGCCCGACCTTCACCCATTATTTGTCAGGAAATTTCTGGCCAGCCTAACATTTGCAGGTGTTGACGTAACTAAAAGCTGTCTTACTCTGAGGAAATGCTCTTGCACGACTTAACTAGTCTCACTGACACAATTCTGCACCGTTTCACTGCTTCACCATAACCAGTCCAGACAGGTCTCAAACGCCGGTTTCCTTTCTTTGGTCGCATCAGCCAAAGCCAGGACTTTGTAAAAGGATAGGGCGGAAACCCCACGAAAGCCTCTGCTCCGCGACCAGCGCCACAGCTGCCTTCGCTGACACCTCAGCCAAAGCGCGCTTGCGCTTCATCACGTGCCTGCTGCGTAATCTCCCACTGGGCAGCGGTGCTTGCTCACGTGACACTTGCAGGCCAATGCCTGGCGTCCGCGCGTTTGTCTACTGGTTGCTAGGCGACCCCAACCCGATTCTAGTTGCTGGAGTATATTCTCCCGAGGTTGCTGTACGAGCTTCGGACTCGGCTCAAGCGCTTCGATCCCTCCATTACCTGCCAGGGCTTCTCCGGGGTGGCAGCCCCCTTCGAGGCTTGCACGAGGGCGTCCCGGCATCCGCGGTCAAGCGGGCCCTGCTGCTTCCAGGGTTGACCCTGCGGCTGGGTTGCTGCAGGGTCTCTCTGGCTATGCCCTGTCCACTCACGGGCTCCCTGCTTTGGCCTGCTCAGCTCAGGAGAACCGGGCCCGACTCCCTTTCGGGCAGTGGTGGGCAGGGAAACTAGTGTCTGCCTGGTAGTAGTCCCAGGCATAGGGCTTCCTGCAGCTACCTTGTGGCTTAGTTCAGGTTTTGTTGCTTTGGCCACCGAGGAGAAATGTGCAGTAGGGACTCTGTAGCAGGCTACTTCCCCGAAATGGTTTCTGTCTTGAATAGTTGTTGAGTGAAAGGTAACGTATTTCGATTAAATATATGTGTGTGTGTATATATATGTGTGTGTGTGTGTGTGTGTGTGTGTGTGTATTTCCAGAAGTGAAAAAACTTAAATATTCTTTTTTTTTTTTTTTTTTTGCAACGGAGTCTCGCTGTGTCGCCCAGGTTGGAGTGCAGTGCCGCGATCTCGGCTCACTGCAACCTCCGCCCCCGGGGTTCTCTGCCTCAGTCTCCCCAGTAGCTGGGATTACAGGCACCCACCATCACGCCTAGCTAATTTTGTGTGTGTGTGTGTGTGTGTATGTGTATATATATATATTTTAGTAGAGACGGGGATGTCACCATCTTGGCCAGGCTGGTCTTGAACTCCTGACCTCGTGATCCACCCGCCTCGGCCTCCCAAAGTGCTGGAATTACAGGTATGAGCCACTGCGCCCGGCCTAGGATTTTCAATCTAGAAACAGTTGTGGAGCGTCTGGGACTTGTATGTAGCTCACTGTTTATTAGAGGGTTTGGTATTTCACTTGTACTTCATTTATATTTGGATTGGATTTTACTTTTCTTTTCTTTTCTTTTTTTTTTTTTGGAGTCTCGCTCTGTCGCCCAGGCTGGAGTGCAGTGGCCGGATCTCAGCTCACTGCAAGCTCCGCCTCCCGGGTTTATGCCATTCTCCTGCCTCAGCCTCCCGAGTAGCTGGGACTACAGGCGCCCACCACCTCGCCCGGCTAGTTTTTTGTATTTTTAGTAGAGACGGGGTTTCACCATGTTAGCCAGGATGGTCTCGATCTCCTGACCTCGTGATCCGCCCGTCTCGGCCTCCCAAAGTGCTGGGATTACAGGCTTGAGCCACCGCGCCCGGCCTTTTTTTTTTTTTTTTTTTTTTTTTTTGAGACGGAGTCTCGCTCTGTCACCCAGGCTGGAGTGCAGTGGCCAGATCTCAGCTCACTGCAAGCTCCGCCTCCCGGGTTTATGCCATTCTCCTGCCTCAGCCTCCCGAGTAGCTGGGACTACAGGCGCCGCCACCTCGCCCAGCTAGTTTTTTGTATTTTTAGTAGAGACGGGGTTTCACCGTGTTAGCCAGGGTGGTCTCGATCTCCTGACCTCGTGATCCGCCCGTCTCGGCCTCCCAAAGTGCTGGGATTACAGGCTTGAGCCACTGCGCCCGGCCTACTTACTTTTCTAATCAGCCTGTAAACTAAAGTGAACAAACAGGTTTCAGTGCCCTTCATTTTCTTTTTTTTTTTTTTTTTTTTTTTTGAGACGGAGTCTTGCTCTGTCGCCCGGGCTGGAGTGCAGTGGCCGGATCTCAGCTCACTGCAAGCTCCGCCTCCCGGGTTCACGCCATTCTCCTGCGTCAGCCTCCCGAGTAGCTGGGACTACAGGCGCCCGCCACCTCGCCCGGCTAGTTTTTTGTATTTTTAGTAGAGACGGGGTTTCACCGTGTTAGCCAGGATGGTCTCGATCTCCTGACCTCGTGATCCACCCGTCTCGGCCTCCCAAAGTGCTGGGATTACAGGCTTGAGCCACCGCGCCCGGCCGTGTGCCCTTCATTTTCAGACATAAGGAAACAACCAGAGAAATTACAGTCATGCATTGTTTAACAGAGATATGAGAAATGCATCTTAGGTGATTCTATCATTGGAATATCATAGAGTTGTTGTTGTTGTTGTTGTTTGAGACAGGGTCTTACTGTGTTGCTCAGGCTGCAGTGCAATAGTGCCATCACAGCTTGCTACAGCCTTTATCTGCTGTGATCCTTCTGTCTCAGCCTCCTGAGTAGCTGGGACTGCAGGTATGCATCACCATGCCAGGCTAATTTTTTAAAATTAAATTATATATTTTTGTATATTTTAATTTTCTTTTTATAAAGAAAGGGTCTTGCTATGTTGCTCAGGCTGTTCTCAAACTCCTGGTGTCAAGGAATCCACCTGCCTCAGTCCCCCTAAGTGCTGGGATTACGGGCATGAGCTACCACGTCTAGACCACACCTGGCTAATTTTTAAATTTTTTTTGTATAAACAGGGTTTCTCCCTCTGGTGCCCAGTCTGGTCTCCAACTCCTGGGCTCAAGCAATCTTCCTGCCTTGGCCTTCTAAAGTGCTGGAATTACAGGCATGAGCCACTGAGCCCTGCCCATAGAGTGTACTTACGCAAACCTATATTAGTATGGCCTACTACACATCTAGGCTGTAGGATACAGCCTATTGCTCCTAACCTACAAATCTCTACAGCATGTTACTGTACTGTATACTGTAGGCAATTGTAACACAATGGTTGGTATTTTTGTATCTAAACATAGAAAAGGTACAATAAAAATACAATACTATAATCTGATGGGACCACTGTCTTATATGCAGTCTGTTGTTGACTAAAGATTATGTGACATGTGACTGTATTTGCTCAATGTATTGCATGGAAAGGGCCAGGGCTTCTCAAACCTGTGTAATAATCACTTAGGAATTTGTTTTTTTTAAGACGGAGTCTCACTCTGTCGCCCAGGCTGGAGTGCAGTGGTGCAATCTTGGCTCACTGCAACCTCTGCCCCCCGGGTTCAAGCAATTCTCCGCCTCAGCCTCCTGAGTAGCTGGGATTTCAGCTGCACACCACCTCGCCCGGCTAATTTTTGTATTTTTAGTAGAGACGGGGTTTCACCATGTTGGCCAGGCTGGTCTTGAACTCCTGACCTCATAATCCAACCCTCGGCCTCCCAAAGTGCTGGGATTACAGGTGTGAGCCACTGCGCCCGGCCAGGAATCTTGTTAAACTGCATATTCTGATTCATTAGGTCTGGAGCAGGTCCTGAGAATTTCTTCAATTCTGACAAGCTCCCAGGTGTAGATGATTCTGCTGGTGTGATGCGCGCGCCAAATAGCCGTAGCCCTAAGTGACACGGTTAATAGCACAATTGCCTCCTTTCCATATCTGATTCTTATGCCCAAACAACAATTTCTTAATATTTACGAAATTTCAGTTACATATGAAGAGAAAGTCATAGGATGGAAATGACAAATAGCGTTGCCAAGATATAATTTTTATTAAGGATTCATTTTGCTTATTTTATTACTTGACAGTCTGAAAATTCACAATATTGGAAATAATGGGCTTAAAAGTATCAAGCTGGCCAGATGTGGTAGCTCGTGCCTGTAATCCCAGCACTTGTAATCCCAGGCTGAGGCGGATGGATCACCTGAGGTCAGGTTTGAGACCAGCCTGGCCAACATGGTGAAACCCAATCTCTACTAAAAATACAAAAATTAGCTGGGCATGGTGGCAGGTGCCTGTAGGCTGAGGCAGGAGAATCGCTTGAACCCAGGAGGCAGAGGTTGCAGTGAGCCAAGATGGCACCAATGCACTCCAGCCTGGGTGACAAGAGCGAAACTCCACCTCAAAAAAAAAAAAAGGTATCTGGCCAGACACGGTGGCTCACAGCTGTAATCCCAAAATTTGGGAGGCCAAGGCAGGTGGATCACAAGGTCAGGAGTTCAAGAACAGCCTGGCCAAGATGGTGAAACCCCATCTGTACTAAAGATTACAAAAATTAGCTGGGCACAGTGGTAGGCGCCTGTAATCCTAGCTACTTGGGAGGTGGAGGTTGCAGTGAGCTGAGATCATGCCACTGCACTCCAGCCTGGGCAACAGAGTGAGACTGTGTCTCAAAAAAAAAAAAAAAATGTTTTTTTAGACAGGACCAGAGCTACTCTAGGGCTAATTATTCCCCTGGGGCAAGACCTTCGTAAGTACTCTTTTCAATGCCCATACATTACGGGTTTTTCCAATCTGGATCATAGGAGTAGGCACTATTCCCTCTAATCCCAGCGTCCCAGTCTCCAGGCTGCGGACTAGTACCAGTTGGTGGTCTATTAGGAGCTGGGCGGCACAGCAGGAGGTGAGTGGCAGGCAAGCAACCATTACTGCCTGAGCTCTGTCTCCGGTCAGATCAGCGGCAGCATTCGGTTCTCATAGGAGCACAAACCCTACTGTGAACTGTGCACGTGAGGGATCTAGGTTGCCCACTCCTTGTGAGAATCTAACGAACGTCTGATGAACTGAAGTGGAAGGGTTTCATCCCGAAACTCCGAAAAGGTTAGGAATCACTGCTGTAATCCTTTTACATGGTTCTTTCCCAAGCCGTGTATAGTTTTCTTACATATGTATCCTGGACAGGACTCTGCTGAATGCTAGAGGTGGGGGACCTTTTACAGATCTTGGGTTCCATCTGAACAGCTCCCTTTCTCTGGTACTCTGTCCTTTCCATCTGGCTACCTTGGTCTCCCTGGACTCAACTCTGTCTCCTCAGCTCAGTGATTCCACCAGGCCCTCCCTCACTTTGCTCTTCTTGCAGTGGAGCCTGGAAACTCTCAAGGCAGTAAGCTGGAGCAGTAATAGGCTCACCTCATTTGTTGTACTTTTTTTTTTTTTTTTTTTGAGAGGGAGTTTGGCACTGTTGCCCAGGCTGGAGTGCAGTGGTGTGATCTTGGCTCACTGTGCAGGCTCTGCCTTCTGGGTTCATGCCTTTCTCCAGCCTCAGCCTCCCAAGTAGCTGGGACTACAGGCGCCCACCACCACGCCTGGCTAATTTTTTGTATTTTTAGTAGAGATGGGGTTTCACTGTGTTAGCCAGGATGGTCTCAATCTCCTGACCTCGTGATCCGCCCGCCTCGGGCTCCCAAAGTGCTGGGATTTACAGGTGTGAGCCACTGCACCTGGCGAAAACCATTTCTTACATTTTGGGCGTCTATATTTTGGTTGTTTAGATGGGAAAGTAAATCCAGCCTGTTTATCTTCAATTCTGGAAGTGGAAGTCCAAATATCACACCCACCTGATACACTTTTACCACCCCCCCCCAAACCATTGAATGTGGAAACTGTTTTAAGTGAGGTTGTATACTATTGAACTCACATTCAGTTACTTCCGGGCGAAGCTATTATCCTGTCTTGATATCCCTGACAGACTTAACCAGTGCCTGGCTCTTGGCTGACATTCACTAAAAGCTGGAGAGCATGAATAAACTATTTTGAGCAAACAGCTGTTGATCAGCTTATGGTGTTTTCTTCCAACATTTGTTGATGGGCTTTTGCAATTTTCTTTTTGCCTGCCGGTAGCAAAAGGGAGCCAGGCAAAATGGACATTTCTGGGACTTGTTGCTCATGATTGTAATTATCCACAAAAATGCACCCTTTAAAAAGCTTTGATAGGCATGAGGGAACTTTTGGGGGTGATAGAAATGTTCTAAAACTGAGTTGTGATGGTTGCACAAGGGTACTAAAAATCATTAACTTTAGGGCGGGCGCGGTGGCTCAAGCCTGTAATCCTAGCACTTTGGGAGGCCGAGACGGGCGGATCACAAGGTCAGGAGATCGAGACCATCCTGGCTAACATGGTGAAACCCTGTCTCTACTAAAAATACAAAAAACTAGCCGGGCGAGGTGGCTGGCGCCTGTAGTCCCAGCTACTCGGGAGGCTGAGGCAGGAGAATGGCGGGAACCCGGGAGGCGGAGCTTGCAGTGAGCTGATATCCGGCCACTGCACTCCAGCCTGGGTGGCAGAGCGAGACTCCGTCTCAAAAAAAAAAAAAAAAAAAAAAGGACAAGTTGGCGTGTGCCTGTAGTCCCAGTTATTCGGGAGGCAGAGGCAGGAGGCTCACTTGAGTCCAGGATTTCCAGATTGCAGTGTGCCATGATTGTGCCTGTGAATAGCCATTGCACTCTAGCCCTCCCGCCTGGGTGACCTAGAAAGATCCAGTCTCTTAAAAAAAAAAAAAAAAGAAGAAGAGGGCAGGCCCGGTGGCTCACGCATGTAATTCCAGCACTTTGGGAGGCCAAGACGGGCGGATCACGAAGTCAGGAGATCCAGACCATCCTGGCTAACATGGTGAAACCCTGTCCCTACTAAAAATGCAAAAAAAAAATTAGCCGGGCATGGTGACAGGCGCCTGTAATCCCAGCTACTTGGGAGGCTGAGGCAGGAGAATGGCGTGAACCTGGGAGGCAGAGCTTGCAGTGAGCAGAGATCGTGCCACTGTACTCCAGCCTGGGCGACAGAGCTAGACTCTGTCTCAAAAAAAAAAAAAAAAGAAAGAAAAAAGAGAACAAATACTTTATCAAACCATTTATGTTATACCGTAGGAAATGTATCATACATACTTTATTTGTATGAAATGTCTATATCTACATTAATTCTTACCTTCCAAAAGTGCTTAATAATATTTTTCTGGTTTTAATTGCGTAGCACAAGTTGGCTTATTTTGAATTTGTCTAAACAGCATTTTTCCAAATGCCCTTGAGCTTTGTGCACTTTAGAACCTTGGTTTTAAGCTACAGTCCTGTTGATCATCAGTTATCGAGTTTTCATTCTTACTGATAACTTGAGTCAGATCTATGTACCCAGAGCATATAGTTCATAATTAATAATCAGCTCTTGAATTTGTCTAATGCTTCCTTCCTCTCTAAGGACCAGGTTGATGGTGAACATCATCACTGAGAAGTCAGGAAAGGTTACAGTCCCTACTTTGCAGAGGAAGAAGGGCTACTCAGAAGCAGCTGACCTCCTTAGGCAAAGAGAAATGCCATCTAAAAGAATGTGTAGGTGACTGGCTGGGGCTTGAAAGAAATCTGAATATTTTCTTCAATAAAAAATTAAATGGTGGCCAGGCGTGGCGGCTCATGCCTATAATCCCAGCACTTTGGGAGGCCGAGGCGGGCAGATCACGAGGTCAGCAGTTCGATACCAACCTGACCAACATGTGCAATCCTGTCTCTACTAAAAATACAAAAATTAGCCAGGCATGGTGGTGGACACCTGTAATCCCAGCTACTCAGGAGGCTAAAGCAGGAGAATCGCTTGAACCTGGGAGGCGGAGGTTGCAGTGAGCCAAGATCATGCCACTGCACTCCAGCCTGAGTGACAGAGCGAGATTCTGTCTCAAAAAAAAAAAAAAAAAAAATTAAATGGTACAAAGATGACATTATGATACACATTGTATAATAAAACTGTTCTTTTTTTTTTTTTGAGAGGGAGTCTTGCTTTGTCACCCAGGCTGGAGTGCAGTGGCACGATCTCAGCTCACTGCAACCACTACCTTCCAGGTTCAAGCGATTCTCTCGCCTCAGCCTCCCAGTTAACTGGGATTATAGGCGCTTGCCACCACGCCCGGCTAATTTTTGTATTTTTAGTAAAGACGGGGTTTCGCCATGTTGGCCAGGCTGGTCTTGATCTCCTGACTTAAGGTGATCCACCTGCCTCGGCCTCCCAAAGTGCTGGGATTACAGGTGTGAGCCACCGTGCCCGGCCAATAAAACTGTTGAGATTTCAGGATGAAATTATATTGACTAAATTTTTTTCCAGGTGATTTTGGAGATTACATAAACTGTGTCACCTGATTGAATAATTGAAGGATAACTGCCCATTTCCTGAATTCTCTTTTTTTCTTTGTTAGATGATCAAGTAGAAGTTTTCTGTGCCCTCTCCTGGCTTGATTCTGAAACTGCATAACATTCAGCCTCACTGGGTGGGTCTCTGAGATAATTCATGCTCTCCCCTTCTTCTCTCCTGCCCATAGGAGGCTTATTTTATTTTATTATTATTATTATTATTATTATTATTATTATTATTTTTTTTTTTTTTTTTTTGAGGCGGAGTCTCGCTCTGTCGCCCGGACTGGAGTGCAGTGGCCAGATCTCAGCTCACTGCAAGCTCCGCCTCCCGGGTTTACGCCATTCTCCTGCCTCAGCCTCCCGAGTAGCTGGGACTACAGGCGCCGGCCACCTCGCCCGGCTAGTTTTTTTTTTGTATTTTTAGTAGAGACGGGGTTTCACCGTGTTAGCCAGGATGGTCTCGATCTTCTGACCTCGTGATCCGCCCGTCTCGGCCTCCCAAAGTGCTGGGATTACAGGCTTGAGCCACCGCGCCCGGCTATTTTATTATTTTTTGAGATGGAGCCTCACTCTGTTGCCCAGGCTGGAATGCAGTGACACCATCTCGGCTCACTGCAACCTCCGCCTCCCTGGTTCAAGCCATTCTTATGCCTCAGCCTCCCGAGTAGCTGGGATTACAGGCGTGTACCACCACGCCCAGCTAATTTTGTTTTTAAGTAGAGACAGGTTTTGTCATGTTGACCAGGATGGTCTCAAACTCCTGGCCTCAAGAGATCTGCCTGCCTTGGCCTCCCAAAGTGCTGGGATTACAGGTACGCACCACCACACTGGGCTAATTTTTGTATTTTTAGTAGAGATGGGGGTTTCACCATGTTGGCCAGACTGGTCTCAAACTCCTGACCTTAAGTGATCCACCCGCAAGTGTTGGAATTACAGGCGTGAGCCACTGCGCCCGGCTTTTTTTTTTTTTTTTTTTTTTTGAGATGGAGTCTCACCCTGTCACCCAGCTAGAGTGCAGTGGCAAAATATTGGCTCACTGCAACCTCTGCCTCCTAGGTTCAAGCAGTTCTCCTGCCTCAGCCTCCCAAATAGCTGGGATTACAGGCATGCACCACCACACCCAGCTAATTTTTTGTATTTTTAGTGGAGACGAGGTTTTACCATGTTGACCAAGCTGGTCTCAAACTCCTGACCTCAAAGGATCGGCTCAACTCGGCCTCTCAAAGAACTGGGATTACAGGCTTGAGCTACTGCACCCAGCTGATAAGTGTGTAACTTTATAGGCAAAGTGAATAGAACACTGGGGATTTTGACAAGCTTTAATGTCACAAAGATTCTTTTTTTTTTTTTTTGAGATGGAGTATCGATCTGTTGGCCAGGCTGGAGTGCGGTGGTGTGACCTTAGCTCACTGCAACCTCCACCTCCCAGGTTCAAGCAATTCTCCTGCCTCAGCCTCCCGAGTAGCTGGGATTACAGGCGCCTACCGCCATGCCCAGCTAATTTTTGTATTTTTAGTAAAGACAATGTTTCACCATGTTGACCAGGCTGGTCTTGAGCTTCTGACCTCAAGTGATTCACTTGCCTCAGCCTCCCAAAGTGCTCAGATTACAGGCGTGAGCCACCGTGCCGGACCACAAAGATTCTTTGCTTGGCCAAATTTTAGGACCCCACCTGGCTTTTTGGCTATAAATTCCTACTTGCCATGCTGTCATAAACCACATAGTGTCTGAGACAGGTCTCAGACAAGTTTATTTTGCCAAGGTTGAGGATGTGTCTGGGAAAGACACAAGCTACAGTAGTATCTGTGGCCTGCGCTCTTTCCCAAGAGGATTTTGAGAACTTCAGTATTTAAACAGGAAAAAGCGGGCAGGAGAGGAAAGAGGAACAGTCAATTATTCATAAAATTATTCAGAAAATCCACATTTTACATTAAATAACCAAACACAGAGTAGAGGAAGAAGTCAAATATGCATTTGTCTCCAGGTTGGCAGGGGTGGGGGTCGGGGGTCGGGGGAATGATCCCCAGTTTTATCTTTGTCCCTTACTTGTGAAAATAAGCTGTTCATTTATATTGTCAGGATGAGGGAGGTCACCTGGGAGATATGCAGCCTCTGTCTTGCAGCTGCCTTTCAGGAACAAAAAAAAAAAAGTGCAATTTTTTACATACTCAGTTCCATACATACAAGCTTAACTTTTCTCTTTGGCATAGTGAGTCTGGGGTCTCGGGATTTTCTTTTCCTTTCATACTATACTGGGTTGAGAGCCCAGTCACTCTCCTCAACTACAGGATTCCATTGCAGTGGTCACTATACCTATCTCAAGGGTCCTGAATACAGTTTTCCTTACCATGCTTTAACAGGTTCATTAGATACTTTTTTCTTTTATCTTTTTTTTTTCTTTTTCTTTTTGTCAGGGGCTTGATTTGTTGTTCAGGCTGCAGTGGAGTGGTGCAAACACAGCACACTGCAGTCTCCACCTCCCGGGGTCCAGCAATCCTCCTACGTCAGCCTCCTGAGTAGCTGGACTATAGGCATGTGCCACTGTGCCTAGCTAATTTAAAAAAAAATTTTTTTTTTTTTTTTAGAGACAGGGTCTCACTACGTTGCCCAGGCTAATTTTTTTCTTTTTCTTTTTTTTTCTTTTCTTTCTTTTTTCTTTCTTTCTTCTTTTTTTTTTTTTGAGACAAGAGTCTCACCGTCACCCAGGCTGGAGTGCAGTGGCGCTATCTCAGCTCACTGCCACTTCCGCCTCCTGGATTCTAGCAATTCTCCTGCCTCAGCCTCCTGAGTAGCTGGGAGTAATTACAGGCACACGCCACCACACCTGGCTAATTTTTATATTTTTAGTAGAGGCGGAGTTTCTCCATGTTGGCCAGGCTGGTCTCCAACTCTGACCTCAGGTGATCTGCCCGCCTCGGCCTCCCAAAGTGCTGGGATTACAGGCGTGAGCCACCACGCCCGGCCAGCTAATTTTTTTCTTTAACAGATGAAAGTATTCTGAACATGCTAAACAATCTGTTTTTATTTAGGACTAGGGGACAGAGAAGGTGAAGATGAGTGTTGAGGATATAGCAAGGTGAAGGAGTGTCACAGAAAGCCCCCAGGCAGGCAGCCTGGGGAGGCTGGAGTTGCTGCAGGGTCATTTCTGAGCTTCCACGAGCATCGACAAGTCCAGTGTTGACTCCTTCTGCAGAGCCCTTGCCTCGCCATTCAGCAGGCCAAATGGAATCAATCCATGCAGATGGCTGAAATGCACACTGTGTTTTCCCCACACTCAGGCTGTCAGTCTTGTTGACTGAGATACTCATCACCCCAGAGCTGCTTTACACAGTTCTAGAAGATCTGTTCAATCATTCAGTCACTCAAAAAACATTTATTACTTGTGTTTTACAAGATACTGCCTTTGGTGGACACCCAGAAGGTTGAAGCAGATATTGGAAGTTATAGTTTACTCGACGGGTACTTCCCAACCTTCTTCCTGTCATGGCATACATAGAAACTGATACAATTTGTATCTCTCACTGAAGTTAAATGGGGGGAGTTTAGATCCCTATCGGATTTGGTGGAAAAAAATTGATATTTTCTACATATTATATAATTATGATTTCAAAAAAATCAAATTATTAGGGAAAGCATTAAATATTGAGCTAATATAATACAAAAATTAATGCAAATAAATACAAATAAATAATACATACAAAAATTAGCTGGGCATGGTGGCGCATGGTTGTAGTCCCAGCTACTCAGGAGGCTGAGGCAAGAGAATCACTTTAACTCGGGAGGCGGAGGTAGAAGTGAGCCAAGATCGCGCCGCTGACCTCCAGCCTGGGCGACCAAGCAAGACTGTCTCAAAAAAAAAAAAAGAGATGGCATCTCATGTCTCGCTATGTTGACCAGGCTGGTCTTACACTCCTGGGCTCAAACAGGTCCTCCCTCCTTGGTCTCCCAAAGTGCTGGGATTATAGTCATGAGTCACTGCACCTGGCCAAGTTTTAGCTTTTCTGTGAAGGTAGCTTTTCTGTTTAATATCAGGTTTTGTTTGTTTTGTTTTGTTTTTGAGATGAAGTCTCGCTCTGTCACCCAGGCTGCAGTGCAGTGGCGCATACCAGCTCACTGCAACTTCTGCCTCCTGGGTTCAAGCGATTCTCCTGCTTCAGCCTCCCGAGTAGCTGGGATCACAGGTGTGCACCATGCACATGGCTAAAAATTTTTTTTTTTTTTGAGACGGAGTTTCACTCTTGTTGCCCAGACTGGAGTGCAATGGTGCAATCTTGGCTCACCGCAACCTCTGCCTCCCAGGTTCAAGTGATTCTCCTGCCTCAGCCTCCTGAGTAGCTGGGATTACAGGTGCCCGCCACCACGCCTGGCTAATTTTTGTATTTTTAGTAGAGATGAGGTTTCACCGTATTGGCCAGGCTAGTCTCTTGGCCAGGCTGGTCTCGAACTCCTAGCCTTGTGGTCCACCTGCCTTGGCCTCCCAAAGTGCTGGGATTACAGGTGTGAGCCACCGCACCCGGCCCAGTCCGTATTTTTATTTATTTATTTAGAGACAGAGTCTCACTCTGTTGCCCAGGTTGGAGTGCAGTGGTGCAATCATGGCTCACTGCAGCATCTGTCTACCTCCTGGGCTCAAGCAATCCTCCCACCTCAGCCCCCTGAGTAGCTAGGACAAGAGGCATGCACCACCATGCCCAGCTAACTTTTTTTTTTTTTTTTTTTGAGGCGGAGTCTCGCTCTGTCACCCGGACTGGAGTGCAGTGGCCGGATCTCAGCTCACTGCAAGCTCCGCCTCCCGGGTTTATGCCATTCTCCTGCCTCAGCCTCCTGAGTAGCTGGGACTACAGGCGCCCGCCGCCTCGCCCGGCTAGTTTTTGTATTTTTAGTAGAGAGGGGGTTTCACCGTGTTCGCCAGGATGGTCTCGATCTCCTGACCTCGTGATCCGCCCGTCTCAGCCTCCCAAAGTGCTGGGATTACAGGCTTGAGCCACCGCGCCCGGCTCCAGCTAACTTTTTTTTTAGATTTTTTTTATAGAGATAAGGTCTCACTATGTTGCCCAGACTGGTCTCAAACTCCTGGTCTCAAGCAATCCTGCCATCTTGGCCTCCCAAAGTGCTAGGATTACAGGCATGAGCCATCACACCCAGCTAAACACATTTTTCTTTTTTTGAGACAGGATTTCACTCTGTCACCCAACTGGAGTACAGTGGCACTCTCTCGGCTCACTGCAACCTCTGCCTCCCAGGTTCAAGTGATTCTCGTGCCTTAGCCTCCTGAGTAGCTGAGACTACAGGCGCCTGCCACCATGCCCAGGTAATTTTTGCATTTTTAGTAGAGATGGGGTTTTACCATGTTGGCCAGGCTGTTCTTGAACTCCTGACCTCAAGTGATCTGCCACCCTCGGCCTCCCAGAGTGCTGTGATTACAGGTGTGAGCCACCACACCCAGGTGAAAACATTTGATAGATTCAAATTCTGTAGTTTGGGATGGGGTCCAGGAATCTGAATTTTAACAGACACTCCAGGAAACTGATACAAATGTTTCTCACAAACAACACTATGAAACCACTGACTGAAGCTAGCAGTTCTCAGATGTTTTCGCTTTTTTAAATCTCAAGACTGCGTTACACTATTACAATTATTGAGGCCAGGTGTGGTGGCTCATACCTGTAATCCTAGCACTTTGGGAGACCAAGGTGGGAGGATCCCTTGAGGAGTTCAAGACCAGCCTGGACAACACAGTGAGATCCTCATAATTACAAAAAATAAAATAAAAAAAAAATATTAGCCACTTGAGGTGGTGTGAGCCTGTGGTCCCAGCTACTCAGGAGGCTGAGGTGGGAGAATCAATTGAGTCCTAGGGTTCAAGGCTGCAGTGAGCCACGACGGTGCCAGTGCACTCCAGCCTGGGAGACAGAGGCAGACTTTGTCTCTAAAAAAAGTTAAAAAGAATTATTGAGGATCTCAGAAAGCTTTTGTTATGTGGGATATATCTGTTGATATATACAGGATTATAAATTAAAACACGCACACACACAACAAAGAAAAAAAGGCTGGGTGCAGTGGCTCATACTTGTAATCCCAGCACTTTGAGAAGCCATGGTAGCAGTCTTGCTTGCATCCAGGAGTTTGAAACCCGCCTGGGAAACGTAGTGGGACCCACCATCTCTTTATTTGGTTTGTGTTTTTGAGACAGGGTCTCACTTTGTCTCCCAGGCTGGAATGAAGTGGTGCCATCACAGTTCATTGCAGCTTTGCCTACCTGGGCTCAGGTGATCCTCCCATCTCAGCTTTCTGAGTAGCTGGGACTACAGTTGTACACCACCATGCCTGGCTAATTTTTGTATACTTTGTAGAGACAGGATTTCCCCATATTGCCCAGGCTGGTCTCAAACTCCTGGACTCAAGCCATCTGCCTGTCTCGGTCTCCCAAAGTGCTAGGATTATGGGCATGAGCCACTGCACCCAGCGAGACCCTATTTCTATAAAAAATACAAAAATTAGCTGGGTTGGCCGGGCGCGGTGGCTCAAGCCTGTAATCCCAGCACTTTGGGAGGCCGAGACGGGTGGATCACGAGGTCAGGAGATCGAGACCATCCTGGCTAACACGGTGAAACCCCGTCTCTACTAAAAAAATACAAAAAATTAGCCGGGCGAGATGGCGGGCGCCTGTAGTCCCAGCTACTCGGGAGGCTGAGGCAGGAGAATGGCGTAAACCCGGGAGGCGGAGCTTGCAGTGAGCCGAGATCGCGCCACTGCACTCCAGCCTGGGTGACAGAGCGAGACTCCATCTCAAAAAAAAAAAAAAAAAAAAAAAAAAAAAATTAGCTGGGTGTAGTGGTGTGCACCTGTAGTCCTAGCTACTCAGGAGGCTGAGGCAGAAGGATTGCTCAAGCCCAGGAGGTGGAGGCTGCAGTGAGCTATGACTGCACCACTGCACCGCAGCCTTCATGACAGAGCAACACTTCTATCTCCCTTAAAAAAAAAAGAGGCCATAGGTCGGGCGCGGTGGCTCAAGCCTGTAATCCCAGCACTTTGGGAGGCCGAGACGGGCGGATCACGAGGTCAGGAGATTGAGACCATCCTGGCTAACACGGTGAAACCCCGTCTCTACTAAAAATACAAAAACTAGCCGGGTGAGGTGGCGGGCGCCTGTAGTCCCAGCTACTCAGGAGGCTGAGGCAGGAGAATGGCGTAAACCCGGGAGGCAGAGCTTGCAGTGAGCTGAGATCTGGCCACTGCACTCCAGTCCGGGAGACAGAGCCAGACTCCGCCTCAAAAAAAAAAAAAAAAAAAAAGAGGCCGGACATGGTGGCTCATGCCTGTAATCTCAGCACTTTGGGAGGCTGAGGCGGGTGGATCACGAGGTCAGGAGATCGAGACTATCCTGGCCAACATGGTGAAACCCCATCTCTACTAAAAATACAAAAAATTAGCCGGGCGTGGTGGCAGGCACCTGTAGTCCCAGCTACTTGGGAGGCTGAGGCAGGAGAATGGTGTGAACCTGGGAGGCGGAGCTTGCAGTGAGCTGAGATCGCGCCACTGGACTCCAGCCTGAATGACAGAGCAAGACTCCGTCTCAATAAATATAAAAATAATAATAAAAAAAGAGTTCAAGGTCTTTTGAGTGTGGGCTTCGACTGAACATTGGACATGTGGAGCTGAGGGCTGGGGTAGAGCACTCAAGGCAGACAGAAAAGCATGAACAAAGGAAAGGAGGCAAGAAAGTGGGACTGAGGCAACTGACCCTGGGCTGGAGGAACAAGCCTGTGGAGCTGTAGAAGGGGAAACACAGTTAGGAAGGATTGGTTCCAGGAGGTATTACCAGGCAGGCATGTTTATGGTGATACTAGCGAGAGTGAGATCAGCTGGAAAGCTGGAGGTGGGAAGGCCTGGACCAGAGTAGCAGCAGAGGAAATGAGCAGAAGGCTTGAGTGCAGGAAACCATCAGGACTTCTTAAATTTGTGGGCATAGAGCAGGATCAAAGACAGGGAGGTGGAAAGTCACTGGCTGAACTTGCAGCCCTCCCCAGGTGCTGTCAAACATCCAGGTGGGGGTTAGAAATTGGTCACCTGGAGCTCATGGCTGGGATTTGGGCTTGTGGTTGACCTGCCTATGGGTGAAAATCATCACCTCCGTATTAAAAAGGATTGCCAGCCAAGAAGGAGTCACCAAGGTGGAAGGAGACCAGGGGAGACCTAGTCAAGAGGCCGCCTGAGGAACGTTTCAAGAGAGGGTGCTCAGCAGTGGTGGACGATGGGGAGACCTCACTGGAGCGCCTGGCACGTAGTAGACACTCAATAAATATGTGTGAGCTGAATGAAAGAAAAACCAGGAGTAAGAACATGATACATTCAGGACAAGCAACACGAAAGAAACAGCAGTTGAATTTGGGAGTCAAGAGAATAACAGACCCTTTAAGTGCCATAAGGGAGAAAAAAAGGAAAAAAAAAAAAAAAGATTAACTGAGAGATTGTTGTATTTGTTCCAGAAAAAGGCTGGGACCTGCTCCAAGGCCAACACTGAGCACTGATTATTGACCATTAGGAAACTCTGCCCTGATCTGCAGGGTGGAGGCTGGAGTGGTGTGGGGTTTATTGTGCGACCTTTGTGTGGAGGTTACAACTTAATGCAAACGTGAGCCTTTTCCATTCAATCTCAATAGCTAGAGATCAGAAAAATATAATATATATAATACCACTAAATGGCTCACATAATTCCATTACAAATCACTTCTTTCCCCAGCGTGTTTTTCTTTCCCCTTAGAAAGAGAATGTAGTGGGCTCTCTGATACTGTGAACTTCCCTACAGCTTGCCTTTAAGACCTTTTTTAACAAGGTTATTTAAAAAGACTTTACTGGCCAAGCAGGATGGCTCATGCCTGTAGTCCCAACTACTCAGGAGGCTGAGGTGAGAGGATCCCCTGAACCCAACAGTTTGAGGCTGCAGTCATGGGACTTGCCACCGCACTCCGGCCTAGGCAGCAGAGCAAGACCCTGTCTGAAAATAACGAACTAGATAGCTAGCTAATAAGTAGTTAACTAACTAACTAACTAACTAACTTTACTGCTTCTTGAGACTCCTATCCCTGGACATTTAAAAATACATTATTATTTCCTATTTTTCTGGCTTACAGAAAGATCTTTTTCCTTCACATCTTTCTGGCTTTAAAAATATTACTCTCGGGTGGCTGCTGTGGCTCACACCTGTAATCCCAGCACTTTGGGAGGCCAAAGTGGGAGCATCACTTGAGTCCAGAAGTTCGAGACCAGTCTGGGCAACATAGTGAGATCGTATCTATAAAAACAAACAAGGCTGGGCGCGGTGGCTAACGCCTGTAATCCCAGCACTTTGGGAGGCTGAGACGGTCGGATCATGAGGTCAGGAGATCGAGACCACCCTGGCTAACACGGTGAAACCCTGTCTCTACTAAAAATACAAAAAAATTAGCCGGGCATGGTGGCAGGTGCCTGTAGTCCCAGCTACTCAGGAGGCTGAGGCAGAGAATGGCATGAACCCGGGAGGCGGCCTTCCTAGTGGGCTGAGATGGCGCCACTGCACTCCAGCCTGGGTGACAGAGCGAGACTCCGTCTCAAACAAAACAAAACAAAACAAACAAACAAACCCAAAATTATTCTGAATGGGAGAAGAGGTTGCTGAAGGCCACAGTGGGGAGCAGGGCGCAGACACCCCGGCACAGTGCCGGCCAGTGGGCACCCCCAGCCTGACTCTATTTACCAGAGACCAGAGGTTGAAGTCCAGAGGGGTTGAGGGGACAGCACGGCCGGTCCCTGGGGCCCTTCCCCCGCCTTGATCCCAGGGCGCCCCTGACCTTTGAGCCGGCTCAGGCTCCGGCTCCGGCGCGTGCACATTCTCCTCGCCTTTCGGGACCAGCCAGATCGCGGCGGCCTCGCGGGCTGTCTGGTTGGTGAGGTCGGGGCCGCGCGGCAATGCTGCGGCTGCTGGCGTCTGGCTGCGCCCGTGGGCCGGGGCCCGGCGTAGGCGCGCGTCCTGTTGCAGAGCTCTGCCACCCGGGGCTCCGCCAGAGCCGCCAGGCTTCCGACGCGCCCCGGAACCAGCCCCCCAGCCCCGAGTTGGTGGCCCGGTCGGTGGGCGTCTGCTCTATGATGCGCCTGCCGGTGCAGACCTCCCCCGAGGGGCTGGACGCTGCCTTCATCGGGGTGCCCCTGGATACTGGGACCTCCAACCGGCCTGGGGCGAGGTAAGGACTAAAGGGCGGGGGCCGGGGACACGTGGAGGGACTGCTTGATGGCTGTCGGGCACGGAAAACACCGGGACAGGCGCCCCTGCCGGCCTCGGGTCGAGTTGGAAGCTGGTGGCCGGTTCCAAAATGCCCCTTATGGTTTGAGTTGGTTGAGTTCCCTGGACCCTCAACAAGCGACCCCCAGGGCTCAACATGGGCGTGGCCTCCCACATCTTAGTGTCGTAATTGGTCAAGAAGGGATTTTGGCTTGCCCGGTGGCTCATGCCTGTAATCCCAGGACTTTGGGAGACCGAGGCGGGCGGATCACGAGGTCAGGAGTTTGAGACCATCCTGGCCAACATGGTGAAACCCTGCCTCTACAAAGGTACAAAAAAAAAAAAAGCCGGGTGTGGTCGCGCAGGCCTGTAATCCCAGCTGCTCGGGAGGCTGAGGCAGGAGAATCGCCTGAACCGGGGAGGCGGAGGTTGCGGTGAGCTGAGATCAGGCCACTGCACTACAGCCTGGAGAACAGAGTGAGGCTCCGTCTCAAAAAAGAAAAGAAAAATAAAAAGAAGGGATTCTGAAGCCTGAACCTTCTCTGTGTCCCCATCCTGGGGTCTTGCTGGGATGGCTGCTGTGGATTCCTTTCCTCTCCCCAGCTTACAGTGGCAGGTGACATTGCATTCGAAAGCAGAAACTGGCTGCCCCTTCCCCAAATCTCTAGATGTCACCTAACTCAAGAAATGCTCAAATGAAGGCAGTTTTCCTAGGATCAAATCGGAGAAGGCAAAATTCATTTTCCTAACTATTGAACATCAGCAATTTCTGATTCAGCTCAGCAACACTGTATCTGACTGCCCTGATCTGAATTATGAAAGCCAGCACTTATTTTTTTTTTTTTTTTTTTTTTTTTTTTTTTTTTTTTTTTTTTTTGAGACGGAGTCTTGCTCTGCCACCCAGGCTGGAGTGCAGTGGCCGGCTCTCAGCTCACTGCAAGCTCCGCCTCCCGGTTCACGCCATTCTCCTGTCTCAGCCTCCCGAGTAGCTGGGACTACAGGCGCCCGCCTCGTCGCCCGGCTAGTTTTTTTTTTTTGTATTTTTTAGTAGAGACGGGGTTTCACCGTATTAGCCAGGATGGTCTCGATCTCCTGACCTCGTGATCCGCCCATCTCGGCCTCCCAAAGTGGCCAGCACTTATTAAATGTCTCCTAAGTACAAGGTGCTTTGCATAGATTACCTCTTTTAATTCTTACTATGGTGCAAGGTAAATATTTTACAGATTAGCAAACTGAGACTCAGGTAGATCATGAAATTGGCTAATGCCATTTAGTACACTTATTTAGTCTCTTCAATATATCGCCTAGATCAGTGATTCTCAAGTGGAGCAGTTTTGCACTCAGGGGACATTTGGCAATTTCTGGAGGCATTTTTGGTTGTTACACCTTGGAGGAAGGGTGCTACTGGCACCTAGTGACTACAGGCCAGGGATGCTGTTAAACATTCCATTATGCAGTACTGCAACATGGAATCATCTGGTCCCAAATTGCTGAGGCTGAGAAGCCCTGGCCTAAGCAGAGCCTGAATCTCTGCAGATGTCTGATAGGACGATTCTTCCTTCGGCAGATTCGGACCTCGACGCATCCGGGAAGAATCAGTGATGCTTCGGACAGTCAATCCTAGCACGGGGGCCCTCCCCTTCCAGTCCCTCATGGTTGCAGACCTAGGCGATGTGAATGTCAATCTTTACAACCTTCAGGACAGCTGCCGGCGAATTCAAGAGGCCTATGAGAAAATTGTAGCAGCTGGCTGTATTCCTCTGACCTTGGGTAATGTCAGTCTGCAAGAGCCAGAGTAGTTCCCTGCACTCAGGGTTTATTTATCAGGGGCTTGAGTACAGCTACTTCTCCCCTGCAAGCCACTGCATATGTAGAGACAGTAGGAAAGACAGCATCTGTAATTCATTTATTTTAATCCCTGGGGAGAGAAGATTTCACTTGTGCGTGCGTGTGGTGTGTGTGTGTGTGTGTGTGTGTGACAGTGTCACTCCGTTACCCAGGCTGGAGTGTAGTGGTGCAATCTCAGCACATTGCAACCTACACTTCCCGGGTTCAAGTGATTCTCCTGCCTCAGTCTCCTACGTAGCTGGGATTACAGGCACCCACCACCATGCCCGGCTAATTTTTGTATTTTTAGTAGAGACGGGGTTTCACCATATTGGTCAGGCTGGTCTTGAACTCCTGACCTCAGGTGATCTACCCTCCTTGGCCTCCCAAAGTGTTGGGATTACAGGCGTAAGCCACCGTGCCCGACCTATGCATGGCATATCTTAAGCTTCAATAAATGTTAGCTATTACTATTATTATTATTATTTTAGCTATTATTATTATCAGAAAGAATACTTTCCTAGGTCTGTGCTGTCCAATAGGGTAGTCACTAGCCACATGTGGCTACTTAAATTCTATTTTTTTTTTTTTTGAGATGGAGTTTTGCTCTTGTTGCCCAGCTTGGCTCACTGCAACCTCCGCCTCCCAGGTTCAAGTGATTCTCCTACCTCAGCCTCCTGAATAGCTGGGATTATAGGTGCGTGCCACCATGCCCAGCCATTTTTTTGTATTTTTAGTAGAAACAGGGTTTCACCACGTTGGCAAGGCTGGTCTCGAACTCCTGTCCTCAGGTGATCCGCCCGCCTCAGCCTCCCCAAATGCTGGGATTACAGGCATGAGCCACCGTGCCCCGCCTAAATTCAAATTAATTAAAATAAAATACTCAGTTTCTTAGTCATATTAGCTATATGTATGTCACATGTGGGTCACATGTGGATAGTGGCTACCACATGGGCCAGTGCAGATAGAACATTCTCATCATGATAGATGTTTCTATTGAATGGAGCTATTCTAGGCATTTTCTTAGAATACGCTGCAAAGGCATTCCTAAAGTAGCTCTTGTCTAATTTCCTCTTTTATTTATTTTTGAGACAGGGTCTCACTCTGTCACCCAGACTGGAGTGCAGTGGCGCCATCATGGCTCGCTGCAACCTTGTCCTCCCTGGGCTCAGGTGACCCTTCCACTCCAGCTTCCTGAGTAGCTGGGTCTACAGGAGTTTGCCAGCATGCCCGGCTAATTTTTGTATTTTTTGCAGAGATGGGGTCTTAATGTGTTGCCCAGGTGGACCTTGAATTCCTGGGCTCCGGCGATCTGCTTGTCTTGGCCTCCCAAAGTGTTGGGATTACAGGTGTGAGCCACTGCGCCTGGCCTATTTATACTTTTACTTTTTAGAGACATGGTCTTGCTATGTTGCCCAGGCTGGTCTCAAACTCCTAGGCTCAAGCTATTTATTTATTTATTTATTTTTGAGACGGAGTTTCACCCTTGTTGCCTAGGCTGGAGTGCAATGGCGTGATCTCGGCTCACCGCAACCTCTGCCTCCCGGATTCAAGTGATGCTCCTGCCTCAGCCTCTGGAGTAGCTGGGGTTACAGGCATATGCTACCACGCCCGGCTAATTTTGTATTTTCAGTAGAGACAGGGTTTCTCCATGTTGGTCAGGCTGGTCTTGAACTCCCAACATCAGGTGACCTGCCCACCTTGGCCTCCCAAAGTGCTAGGATTACAGGCATAAACCACCATGCCTGGCAAGCTACTCATATTTTTGAGATCGTGTCTTACTCTGTCGCCCAGGCTGGAATGCAGTGGCACGATCACAGCTTACTGCAGCCTTGACCTCCCAGGCTCATTAAGCAGCCCACCATTCAATAAGATCTTATTATAGCTGTGGTTGTAGCTCCCCAGTCTGAAAAGGTGAAAATTGGGTTAAGATTATTCAGCTGGGCACGGTGGCTCACGCCTGTAATTCCAGCACTTTGGGAGGCCGAGGCAAGTGGATCACTTGAGGTCAGGAGTTTGAGACCAGCCTGACCAACATGGTGAAATTAAGTCTCTACTAAAAATACAAAATTAGCCAGGTATGGTGGTGCACACCTGTAATCCCAGCTACTCGGGAGGCTGAGGCAGGAGAATTGCTTGAACCTGTGAGGCAGAGGGTGCAGTGAGCCAAGATTGCACCATTGAACTCCAGCCTGGGCAATAGTTAGAGCAAAACTACACCTCAAAAAAAAAAAAAAAAAAAAAGAGATTATTCTATGTAATCCTCCAATTCACTTTTCACAGGGTTTTCTTCTTCCTCTTTGCAGGTGGAGATCACACAATCACATATCCCATATTGCAAGCGATGGCAAAAAAGTAAGTCCCAAATGGCTTGGCCCAGCAAGGTTTCAAAAGCCAGAAGCTAGGGAATGAGTTGTTTGCTGTTAGGTGGCATTGGGTGACTGCTGCTGGCTCAGGTTATGAGCTGCTTCTGGGGATCAAAATTAAGGTTGAGCTCCAGGCGTCTCTGTCAGTCACCAGCTAGAAGCCGAGACAATTTATTATGAACACTTCTGGCCACCCTCCCTTGCCCTAGATCTGCCCTGGTATGTGTGCTCAGCATTTTCAACTTGCCTCTGCTTTTGGAAGATGAGCCTCTAGTGAAATACACAACCTCAGTTAACTTCAGTGTGTTTTGCTTCAAGGGCCAAAAACAAACACTGACAGGCACAATGGTGGAGCTTGCTGAGAGGCCCCTGTTTCCTCCTAAAAGGGCACCTTTCCCAGACAATCAAAAGACTGATTTGCCGGTAGTGGAAGTCTACCCGGGGTTGGCCGACTTTGGCTAATTTAGTTTGAGAAAGAGACAGAAGGACCGGGGTGGAGGGTGGCAGCTCCCGAATGTGTCTATGGAAGCACATGTGGGTGGCATTCTGGTTGCAGGTGGGTGGGTGCAGGTCTGTGCTCAAAGCTACATTTATTTCTCACGGATTTGGATCATACGTTTATTTCGGGTGACGGGCAGGGGTTGATGGAGGTTACAGAGAGAGCTGGATTGAAGCTTCCTCTTCCTCGGTCGGAGAAAGGGTATGTCTTGGTTTAGTTGAGCCTTCAGCCAAGCTCGCCTGTGCCACCACCCTTGATTCTCATCCTGTCTCTAAATGAAGCATTTTCTGGTGTTAGGTGTGGGTGGCAGCCAAAACATGTCTATTTCCTGCCTGACTTCTTGAGTTTATTGTTCTTCTGAGATGCTAAGTGATCTCAAGAAGATAGGAACCAGTTGCAAGGCAGAAAATGGATGCCAGGTCTCCCCTTTGTGGCTGTGAATCATCACCAAGTTTTGGTGGCCTGAAGGGTGGCCTTGATGCCAGGTCTCCCCTTTGTGGCTGTGAATCGTCACCAAGTTTTGGTGGCCTGAAGGGTGGCCTTGATGCCAGGTCTCCCCTTTGTGGCTGTGAATCGTCACCAAGTTTTGGTGGCCTGAAGGGTGGCCGTGCTAGGGCCCCACAGGGAGGGTTGGCCTCTGAGCTGCCCTGTTGTCATCAGGCATGGCCCAGTGGGGCTGCTGCATGTGGACGCGCACACGGACACGACCGACAAGGCCCTAGGAGAGCAGCTCTACCACGGGGCGCCCTTCCGCCGGTGCGTGGATGAGGGTCTCCTGGACTGTAAGCGGGTGGCGCAGATTGGCATCCGGGGCTATTCCACAACGTTGGATCCCTACAGATACAACCGGAGCCAGGTGACAGACCGAATGCCCCCCACCCCTGCCCCCCAAAATGCCTTCCTCTCCATTGCCTCACCAGTGGCAACCAGGGATTCAGCAGGGGCTTTACTAATCAAGTCTGAAAGCAGGGATAAAAGGCTGAGTTTGCTGGAGCACAGGAGGAGGTTGGTTTATGGGCCACGGGAAGTCTATCGCTGGGGTGGGGAGACAAGCAGAAATCAACCAACCCCTTTGGAGGGTGCTGGCTTAGAAGAGGGGAGGAGGCTGGGTGCAGTGGCTCACACCTGTAATCTCAGCACTTTGGGAGGCTGAGGTGGGCGGATCACCTGAGATCAGGAGTTCGAGACCAGCCTGACCAACATGGTGAAACCCCGTCTCTATTGAAAATACAAAAATTAGACAGGCCTGGTGGCATGCATCTGTAATCCCAGCTACTCGGGAGGCTGAAGCAGGAGAATTGCTTGAACCTGCGAGGCGGAGATTGCAGTGAGCTGAGATCGTGCCAGGCTGAGTGGCACTCCAGCCTGGGCGACAGAGTGAGACTTCGTCTCAAAAAAAAAAAGAGGGGAGGAGGTCTGGACCCAAGAGGAGTTGCCACTTTCTTAGTTCTGGTCCTCATACCGTCTAGGCAGAATGGCTCTCAGGTACACATGTGTGACAAGACCCCCATGGGAAAGACCCAAATCCCTTGCTTTTAGAGTGTGCCAAGGCCAGTCTTCTGGACAGAGCAATTCAGAAGGTGTTAGTGTGAGCTGCTGAGTTTCCCACTCTTGCTTTAGCAAAGCTTCTCTCTGATCCCAAATCCATCAGTAAGCTTTGACCCTGCTTCCTTACCACTCATTGTCCCTCCCTTCCTCACTTGGAAAATAGGATGATAGTTCCCTCCTCATGGAGATGGAGGGTCAAGTGTGATGTGCACATAGAGCTGAGCAGGGGGCTGGCAAACAGGAAGTGCCCTGTAAATGTGGGTCAAGTGTGATGTGCACATAGAGCTGAGCAGGGGCTGGCAAACAGGAAGTGCCCTGTAAATGCTGCCAGGCAGCAGCCTCAGTCCCTGTCTCCACAGGGCTTCCGGGTAGTTCTGGCTGAAGACTGCTGGATGAAGTCGCTGGTTCCTCTGATGGCAGAAATCAGGCAGCAGATGGGAGGCAAACCCATTTATATCAGCTTTGATATTGACGCTCTGGATCCTGCCTATGCCCCAGGGACAGGGACACCTGAAATTGCTGGTCTCACTCCTAGTCAGGTAAGGAGACTCCAGTGAAGATTCCTGGGGGTGGAGATACTTAACACCCATTTTCCTGGGCCTTGAAGCGAATCTTCAGGAATCAGGATAGGATATTTGTTTGTTTGAGATGGAGTCTCACTCTGTCGCCCAGGCTGGAGTGCAGTGGCACGATCTCGGCTCACTGCAACCTCCGCCTCCCAGGTTCAAGTGATTCTTCTGCCTCAGCCTCCTGAGTAGCTGGGATTACAGGCACACACCACTAAGCCCGGCTAATTTTTGTATTTTTAGTAGAGATGGGGTTTCACCATGTTGGTCAGGCTGGTCTCAAACTCCTGACCTCGTGATTCACTCACCTCGGCCTCCCAGTGCTGGGATTACAGGTATAAGCCACTGCGCACGGCTGCCAAGACAGGATCTTAAGAGCAGAGCACCTAGGCCTTCACTGTTCTCCAGGGTGAGGATAAGTTTGAATACCCTCTTACTGAAGGGTGATTGATTTTGGCAAGGGCCTTCGTTTCCTATCTGGGATGTAATAGTCCTTTATTTCATCCTTTATTTGCTCTTCCTGCCTTCAGTTCATCTGTCACAAGAACAATAGTTCATGGGAACAACATTATAGTATCCTCTCTTAAGAACACTAAACTTGGCCAGGTGCCGTGGCTCACATCTGGAATCCCAGTTCTTTGGGAGGCTGAGGTGGGTGGATCACAAGGTCAGGAGTTTGAGACCAGCCTGGCCAAGATGGTGAAACCCTATCTCTACTAAAAGTGCAAAAATTAGCCGGGCGCAGTGGCAGGCGCCTGTAATCCCAGCTACTTGGGAGGCTGAGGCAGGAGAATTGCTTGAACCCTGGAGGCGGAGGTTGCAGTGAGCCGAGATCGTGCCACTGCACTCTAGCCTGGGCAACAGGGCAAGACTCCACCTCAAAAAAATTCAAACAAACAAAAACACTAAACTTGGCTGGGGCAGTGGCTCACACCTGTAATCCCAGCACTTCGGGAGGCCGAGGCACAAGGCGGGTGGATCACCTGAGGTCAGGAGTTTGAGACCAGTCTAACATGGAGAAACCCCATCTCTACTAAAAATACGAAATTAACTGGGCGTGGTGGCACATGCCTGTAATTCCAGCTACTTGGGAGGCCGGGGCAGGAGAATCACTTGAACCTGGGAGGCTGAGGTTGTGGTGAGCCGAGATTGTGCCATTGCACTCCAGTCTGGGCAACAGGAGCGAAACTCCATCTCAAAACAAACAAAAACACTAAACTTATCTTTTTAGGGTTAAATTTAAATAAAAGTGCATACAATGGGCCAGGTGCAGTGGCTCAGGGAGTAACCTCAGCACTTTGGGAGGCCCGGGTGGACGGATCGTTTGAGCCCAGCCTGGGCAACATAGTGAGATCCCACCTTTACTAAAAATAAAAATTAGTCTGGTGTGCTAGTGTGCACCTGTAGTCCCAGCTACTAGGGAGGGTGGGGTAGGAGGATCAGTTGAGTTTGGCAGGTCAAGCCTTCAGTGAGCCATGATCACACCACTGCACTACAGCCTGGGTGACAGAGACCCTGACTCAAAAATAAATAAATAAAGTGCATGCGATGGCACACCTACCTACCAAGGTAGCTCAAGAGTTTTAGACACACCCAAATAAAGCTCCAATGTGTGTGGGGAGTAAATGCACGGAGGCAGAATGGTTATGACTAGAAGCTCCCCGAGGGCAGGACCTACATATTGTTCCCTACCTTGTCCTTGGAGTCTACGACAGTGCCTGATACATACAAATAGTAGGCACTCAAAGACATTTGAGAGTAAATGAACGAAGACTGCTTAAACCTAATCAAGTACCTTACATCCTCTAACACCTTAAAGGAGGGTGGCCGTAACTCTGTCTCTTGAAATGGCTATAACCATCCTCTCTTCTCATGAGGGATTTCTGAAACACATTCCTCATCCCTCTGCTTAGCAACCTTCTGGGCTTTGCACCTGCAGGATGGAAACCCTTTCAGACAAGATCACTCTCTTCCCATTGGTCTCCCTCACTTATTCTGTCTTCTGGCCACATCTCACCACCTGAACTTTTCCCATCTTGGTGCCTTTGCCTGTGTTTTTCCCTCTGCCTGGCCTATCCCTTGAACTGGGGATTTCCACCTTGGGGAAGCCTTACCCACCTCTCCAGGCTGTTACCTGTGCTGATACCATTCTGGGCTTGCTTTTCTTGAAGCCCTTGGTGCAAGACATTCAAACGATTGGTTTCCTTGTCTCCATCACCACACCATGCAGCCCTCAGGAGCAGGGACTGTGTACGCATTATCTGTGCCTCTGGGAGGCCTGCCAGTGTGCCTGACAGTCAATAAATGTTTATGGAGGGAAAGCCAATTCCAAGCCAAAGGGTGGCGTGTGCTGGGAAAAGCTCTGCTGGGTGCTTTTCACTGTAAATGATTACCACTGTGGACAACTCAGTCTTGATCTTGAATAGGCTCTGGAGATCATCCGGGGTTGTCAAGGCCTGAACGTGGTGGGCTGTGATCTTGTTGAAGTTTCACCACCGTATGATCTTTCTGGTGAGTAAGCAAGAAGACTGTGATCCATGGGCAGCTGGCAGCTTAAATTACATGAAGCTAGTTAATAAGCAGAAAATGGGGCTGGGCGTGGTGGCTCATGCCTGTAATCCCAGCACTTTGGGAGGCTGAGGTGGGCAGATCACCTCAGGTCAGGAGTTCAAGACCAGCCTGGCCAACATGGCGAAACCCCATCTCTACTGAAGACACAAAAATTAGCCAGGTGTGGTGGCACACACCTGTAATTCCAGGTACTCAGGAGGCTGAGGCAGGAGAATCGCTTGAACCCAGGAGGCAGAGGTTGCAGTGAGCTGAGATGGCGCCACTGCATTCCAGCCTGGGTGACTGACAGACAGAGCGAGACTCCATCTCAAAAAAAAAAAAAGAAAAAAAGAAAATGGATGAGTCCCTTATATGACTCGGGGAAGTGGCTGAGCATGTCCAACGTTGAAGAAAACACACCTATTACTGCACACCTTACAAATATGAGCTCATTAACCCTAACAAAACCCCTAGGAGGTAGCTAAGTATTATTCGCTTGCCCACCAATCAGCAGAAGAGAAAGAAACCAGCCTGCAGTCTAGTGACAGAGTGGCCCAGTCCCCCTCTCCTTTGACGTTTCATTGCAAAGTGAATTCTAAAGCATAAAGAATATATGTTAATATTTATCAAGTAGGAACCTAGCTGGTTAAGATCTTGGAAGCAGATGCCATCCCAATAATTTTAATGTAGACAAGCTTATGGAGTTGGGCCTATGGACCTCAGAGGGTAGATAGTATATACAGTACACATCATTATTATAGGTTCTCCTTTGGGAAAAGTCTGTTCTCAGAGTAAACAAAGAACTTGCTGAATTTTAAAATATGATTCCCAAATGATGCTTGATGGAGGCAGAGAGCCCGGGCCGAGTGTTCACAGCTGGTGGGCACCCTAGAGGGGTACACAAGATAGGGCTCTGGAAAAGGAGGCACAAGGGGAAGAAAGCTGAGGAGTCCCAAGGCTTGGCTCGGGGGGTGGCCTGCAGGGTATTCATGTCAGGTTTTACTTCTTCGTAGGGAACACAGCCCTGCTGGCGGCTAACCTGCTGTTTGAGATGCTGTGTGCTCTCCCCAAAGTGACAACCGTCTGAGTCTTGTGCTCTTCAAGACAAAACAGATTGCGTCGCTGACAAGTTCTCAAGAAGAACTTATGAGTAAGCAGTCTGAGAACTAAAGAGTTGATGCCAAGAAAACTTTCTGCTGAAAGTGTCATTGCTGGCTGTGAAATCGGGATATTCAGTAGAACTCTCACCCAAACAGCAATATTTCTAAGGAACTTGGATTAATTGGAAAAAAAAAAAGAGTACTTGTACTGTTTTTTTTCCCTTTGATGAAAGATGGAGGATAAAGGGGAAGTGTGGAGAATTTCTTTCAAGATTATCTAAACATTAGAAACATGAAATTAAAAAAAACCCTATGAAATGATACTGTATAAGCATTCCATATTTCTATATCTTTTTTTTTTTTTTTTTTTTTTGAGACAGAGTTTTGCTCTTGTCACCAGGCTGGAGTGCAATGGCATGATCTCAGTTCATTGCAACCTCCACCTCCCGAGTTCCAGCAATTCTCCTGCCTCAGCCCCCCGAGGAGCTGGGATCACAGGCGCCCACCACCATACCTGGCTAATTTTTGTATTTTTAGTAGAGATGGAGTTTCACCACATTGGCCAGGCTGGTCTTGAACTCCTGACCTAAGGTGATCTGCCCGCCTCAGCCTCCTAAAGTGCTGGGATTACAGGCGTGGGCCACTGCACCCAGCCGCTTTTAAAAATTTTGATGATCTGCTTCCTAGAGTATTGAGTATCTTCCTTTAAAATATAGGTCCTCCTCGGACACTGCAGTGAGCTGAGATCACACCACTACACTCCAGCCTGGGTGACAGGGCAAGACTCCATCTCAAAAAAAAAAAAAAAGAAAAACAGCTCCTCCTATCCTCCTATGAGGTGCTTCGGGCTGCATCTTGGTTTTAGGACCACTGTGAATGTTAACTAAAAAGTATAAAATAACACGGAGAGCCCAGTGAAGAAACTTCTTGCTCAGAAGCCTAGAAGGGTACACACAATGTTTTCTAAACTAGAAAACCTAAGGCCGGACATGGTGGCTCACGCTTGTAATCCCGGCACTTTGGGGGGCTGAGGCGGGCAGATCACTTGAGGTCAGGAGTGCAAGACCAGCATGGCCAACATGGTGAAAACCCATCTCTACTGAAAATACAAAAATTAGCTGGGCGTGGTGGCGCGTGCCTGTAGTCCCAGCTACTCAAGAATTTGAGGCAGGAGAATCGCTTGAACCCGGGAGGTGGAGATTGCAGTGAGCTGAGGTCATGCCACTGCACTCCAGCCTGGGTGACAGAGCAAGACTCCGTCTCTTAAAACAAACAAACAAAAAACCAGGCCGGATCCAGTGGCTCATGCCTGTAATCCCAGGCCTAGGCGGGTGGATCACCTGAGGTCAGGAGTTCAAGACCAGCCTGGCCAACATGGTGAAACCCCATCTCTACTAAAAAGAAAAAAAACAAAAACAAAAACAAAAAAACCCAGAAAACAAAACAAAACTAGAAAACATCAGCTGGGTTTTTTTTTTTCTGAGACGGAGTCTAGCTCTGTCCCCCAGACTGGAGTGCAGTGGCCCGATCTTAGCTCACTGCAATCTCCGCCTCCTAGGTTCAAGCAATTCTCCTGCCTCAGCCTCCTGAGTAGCTGGGATTACAGTTGTGCGTCACCACGCCCGGCTAATTTTTGTATTTTTAGTAGAGACGGGGTTTCACCATGTTGGCCAGGCTGGCAGCTGGGCTCTTAATGTTACTTACTGTAACTCATTTCCTGTAAGACTCAATCTACCCTCAAGTTGATGTACCCTCTATGACAGCAATTCCTGAAATCTGCAGTTCAGCTGTGGTGATCTTAAGCATGTGTTGAGTTACATGCAAATTCAATTCTGTTGATAATGTGTCCATAATCAAGTCATCATCTTGCAATGCAAGGGCTACCCCATAATTATCACACATTAAAATAGTTTATTTCTTTTTCCATTCTGTAATCTTAAAATAACATTAGCTTCAGTGCCTGTTCACAATACAAAAAAGTCAAAAAAACAAAAAACCACCCAAAACATAAAAAAGAAACAATTTGACAAATAAGTTATTTGTTCCTAAGAGTATCAAAAGTGCAAAATATTCACCTTCTTTTTAGATCTCTCCCAAGTATAATCATCTTCCTTGACAAACTGAACAGACAGATTCAGCAGCTGCCACACTGCACTTGTTTTTAGGGGACAATGTCAGACAGGTAGATGTAAACTACAGTTCATCTGTTAAGATGTTTGGTATCAGCTTTTAAAGAATTTTAGTTATTGGGAGGCTGAGGCGGGCGGATCACGAGGTCAGGAGTTCGAGACCAGGCTGACCAACATGGTGAAACCCCATCTCTACTAAAAATACAAAAATTAGCCGGGCGTGGTGGCGGGTGCCTGTAATCCCAGCTACTCAGGAGGCTGAGACAGGAGAATCGCTCGAACCCGGGAGGCAGAGGTTGCAGTGAGCTGAGATTGTGCCATTGCACTCCAGCCTGGGCCACAGAGCAAGACTCCGTCTCAAAAAAATAAAATAAAATAAAATAAAAAAATTCTAGTTAACAAAACAGGTCTGAGTATGTGCATGTGCTTCCAATCTCTATTCCCAAACCAAGGAAATCACTAAAAAAACAGTCAGATCACACTTCTTTTTATAACAGAAACATATTTATGTAATGATGGCGGCTGCAAATTGATTGGGATGTTAATAAATAAAAGGCAACAAGTATCAACAGGCTGCAAATGAGGAAGAAACCAACCTACCTGAAAACTACAACCAAATTCTCATGGCTAATAAGTGATGGCAGTGAGACCATGGCCCCTAATGGAAGTTAGGGCAACCTCACCCCCTGAAATGTTGCTCAGTTGGAGCTGATAGCCTCAGTGTTAGATAAAAATTGTGCAACTAACACCTGAGCAATAATTTTTTTTTAAAAAATTGGCATATATTCTGCAAAGACTTATTTTAGGCCAGTTTCACCCCATCTGCTAAACACGATGCATAGTCTGTATCAACCAGAAGAACCCATCTCTAAAAACATCGATGTTGACAGTCAGAGACCACTGTGTTAGAACCAAAATCGGTTCTTGTATGATTACATATATCAGATGTCACACAGAGCAATGGTGGCACAGACTGAGCAGGACAATGGCTCATACGTTTGACACAAAAGTAAACAAATTCATGGATGCATTCAGGAGGAATGCCATGCATGGACAAGGGTAAAGTTCAATTTAAAATAAAAGCTCCCTAATATTCTCATAGGGCACCAGCTCTAAACCCGTCTGAAGAAGAGTTTTTGGGCTGAAACATCTGCCAGAAACATTGGCAACCCCATCACTACTTTCCTCTCCTAGTGCAAATGGAAGGCGCAGCTGTTTGAAGGTGCTTTTTAAAAGATCAAAAGATGACTTGAAGAGATAGAAATTTAAAAAAAATGAACGAATCTGGCATGGTGGCTCATACTGATAATCCCAGCACTTTAGGAGGCCAAGGTGGAAGGACTGCTTGAGGCCAGGAGTTTGGGACCCACCTGGGCAACACAGCAAGACCTTGTCTCCATTTAAAAAAATATAAATAAATGAACTTGGAGAGTTTTTGGTTTTTAGAAATTAAAGTCAGGAATTTCATTAGTACAGAAATTAAAAATAAAAACTTACTACCAAACCAAAAGACTACTCACATAAGCAATCTGGCCATAAAAGAGCCAGAAAGTAATTTTGAGGACTGATGTATCAAGGAGCCAAATGAATTCCCTGACCACTTCTAGTTGGACCAGGTGCCATGAGATACAGCATTCAGAGGAAGTATCCATTTTTAGAGGATCATATGGAAGAATGAAGCCTGGAAGTGATTTATTTTTTAATAAAGCTACAGACTCCATGAAAACTACAGGATTTCCTGGCCTTAAATAATTTATTACTTACCAATGTAGCTCAAGATTTAAATTATTCAGGATCCAAGTGGCTTAGTTTAAAGCATTATGATTAAAGAAATACTAACTTAGCCGGGTGTGGTGGCTCATGCCTGTAATCCCAGCACTTTGGGAGGCTGAGGAGGGCGGATCACCTGAGGTCAGGAGTTTGAGACCAGCCTGACCAACATGGAGAAACCCCGTCTCTACTACAAATACAAAATTAGCCGGGCGTGGTGGCACATGTCTGTAATCCCAGCTACTAGGGAGGCTGAGGCAGGAGAATTGCTTGAACCTGGGAGGCGGAGGTTGCGGTGAACCAAGATTGTGCCATTGCACTCCAGCCTGGGCAACAAGAGCGAAACTCCGTCTCAAAAAAAAAAAAAAGAAAGAATACTAACTTAGTAAATGTCCCATCACTGATTTTCACCCTTCACAAAGCCACCAAAGGCACCTTGCTTTGACATTTGAATGGACCACTCTTTGAAACTGTCCAAACTCAAACTCAGAACCATTGGTGGTTCTGCCCTGAAAAATAAAAGGTAGCTAACTGGCTGTTATGAGCCAGGCTGGGGTCCACTATACCTGGAGCTCAGTACGCTCAGGTGCTGATGGCCAGTCTGACCCCGATACTAGTGAAGCAGCTGTAAGTTAAGAGTGAAAACAATGAAGATGAGACATCAAAATATAGGCCAGAAGTGGAAAGTAAGCTTTTTGCAAAATGGGAGTCTAGAACAAGTCTTGGCTCACCTGCTGCAAAAGATGACTTAAAGAGACAGCACTTTTAGGATAACAGTGTTCAAAATACAATTGTTGAGAAATTTTAAGTTCCTTGATACAAAGACATGTTTGGTATTTTACTAAAGAGACACTATTGGGGAGTGAAGAGGTTCCTTGAGCCTGACTCATAGCAGGTGAGAATAGTTTCTCTTCAGTTTAACATCTACTGGCTTTATATAGCAGCTTATCTCTACATTCAGAGAACAAGATTACAAGTTATGGCTCCTAATATCCACACCCTAAAATCGATAGAGGCAGAAAGGCATCTGAAAACATACATGTCAACGGCTCAAAGTCATCCCAGTACTTCTCACTGTGCAGACCCCTCCCCTGGCTACCGGCAGCGCTGGGGCGGCGGATGGGACGCTCACAGCGTGTCTCAAGGCTGCATCGCTTCAGCCACTGCTCAGCCTCCCTTTCCTTTTCTTGAGAACTCACATGCAGAACTCCCGCTCATTCTTTTCCTTTTCAAACTGTGGCTAACAAACTGTTGTTGGGGGATACCCCCGAAATATACATTTAGCCACTTATTCCCAGAACAACCAGTAAATGTGAGATTGCTTGGAAAGGGGCCTTTTTCCAGATGCGGGGCTAGAAGCTGCCGTGGGTAATTCAGGGTTAGGAGCATGCGCCATGGCAGAAGCACAGCAGGGCCGGGACTGGGGAAGGGACCAATCACCCGGCCTGCACGACAGGCTCATGAGGGTCCGCCAGATGCCGTCTGCAGGGTGGAGCCCTATGTTTCTCCAAGACACAGGACAGGAGGGTGGGGTGAGCATGGGACAGGGACAAGAAAGGAAGAGGGGGTGAGCAGTCTATTTTCAATGGTGTGGCATTCAGTGGGGAAAAGTAAAACCCAGAGGAAAAGATTTTGATCTAGGGGATTCAAACTTGTGGTGTTTTTCATTCCTAGGTTAGAACAGGACAAAGGAAAGATTCTCCTAGCCATGGTTCTAGAAGAGCAATCTAAAATCCATACTCTGTTCATTGTGGTAGTTTGAATCCTGGAAATACCTGTTCACAGGGGCATGTGAAAAAGTCTGAAGAGTTCCAATCTCTTTTGAAAATCCTCTCAGTCTAGTTCAGGCCATGATGGGATATAAAACCTCTGTAAGGAGCCCTCCAGCAGGCGTTCCATCCATAAGGAGAGCTTGCTCAACTTTCCTTTGATGGGCCTGGATCCAAGGCCACAGGAAGGTTTCCCTCGAGATTCACCCAGGTGGAGGGAAGAGTCAAGATCACTGCATGACCCCATGGCTTCCTCCTCTTCGACTGTCTTTTGGGGTTTGAAGAGGCAGAAGTATTTCTTATGGCCATTCAGAGCCAGGACATAACCAGTGTAGTCACGTTCCATGAAATGCTTGTCATATTGGTTTGGGATCGGGGCTGCATCTTGAGCAAATTCTAATAAGTATTCTAGCCATTCTCTGTGTTTATCTAGACTCAGGAAGGAGAAGTGTAGGCAGCTGCTCCTGTAGAAAGAAGAGAATGAGGACTCAGGGCATTTCCTGACACATTTAATTGCTGAGAAAATAAATACCCCAGTGAAACTCAAAATAACAGGCAAACGCTTTGTGTTGCACGGGGCCTGAGCACAGAGAAAGCAGGCTTGCTGCGGGGGCCAGTGCCTTCCCAGCAGCTGCGACACTTCAGTCACCCATTCCCCCATCCATTGCTCAGTGGAACTTACATTGCTCTTCTGGAAAATACATAAGGGCTAGAGAACAGTAACTGAAAGGGCTCAGGGAATAACACTGAGTTCAAGCTTTTCTGTTCAGAGCCAACAGAACACGAAGTGAAGTGGGAAAAGAGGTCTCTGTCCCAACGGCTCAGATGTCTGGATTGGAAAGGTCACAGCCAGTATCTTGTTGCATGGATAAAGCCCCACAAGACCAAAGAGGAAAGTGTGCAATTTCAGTGTGCCTGCTTCTCTCTCTCACACACATACATACATGCGTACACACACACGCTTACCCAGTAAATGTGTAGACCTCCAAAGCAAATTTCTGTAGTAGGCTGTTCTTGGTAGAATTTGACAGGATGAGGACCACATTCATGTGGCCTGGTCTCAGACGTACCAAGTTACTGGTGTATGTTACATCTGTGAGTTCAGTTACCTCCACAAAGCCTTTTTTAGGAATCTTGCTGTGGAGAAATATTGAGGGGTTAAGATGCTGTCAGAATAGGGGAAAGCCATTACTTTGAAAAGAAACAAGTGAAAGAAAATGCTATGTTCTAACCAGACTAGGTATGTTATTCACTATTCTTGAGTCTAACACATTGGTAGGATGGGGATGGCCTGACCTAGTAATCCCTGACCTACAAACAGCCTTTCTGTGTTGCTTTTCTTTTTTTTTTTTTTGAGACAGGGTCTTGCTCTGTTGTCCAGGCTTGAGTGCAGTGACATGATCATGGCTCACTGCATTCTCGGCCTCCTGGGCTTAAGTGATCCTCCCACCTCAGCCTCCCAAGTAGCTGGGACCACAGGTGCCTGCCACCACATCCAGCTAATTTTATAAATTTTTTGTAGAGATAGGGTCTTGACATGTTGCCTAAGCTAGTCTCCAATCCTGGGCTCAAGCAATCTTTCCACCTCAGCTTCCTAAAGTGTTGGGATTACAGGCGTGAGCCACTGTGCCCAGCTTGATGCTGCTTTTCAGGTGCAGAAGTTGTTCTTGGACAGAATGAAGAAGACAACTGTTGTTCAGTCTGTGTTCTTTGTCTCAGAGACCCTTGCCTCTCGCTGCTGGGTGTGTATGTGCACAAGACTGGTCACATTCATTGACACTTTAGGGATAAACCACGTCCGTCTTCTGGCTCACCTACCACTTGCCTGACAGGCTTCTCTCCTTCTGCCTTCATTATGAAATCTAAGGCATCTAAATACCTAGAGGGTCTTAGTCCCAGTGACTTTTCCCTGTATCCACAGTTTACATGGGAGGAGGTGCATGGGAGTTCTTCTCTACACTCTATGCTCCAATGCTGTGTTATCAGATGACAGTATCTGGGGAGGCAGGTGCTGGGGAGGTGAGCCTGGTGTTTTGTTAGAGAAACCTGCTGTTTTCTTTGGTGAAGCTTGGCTCAGTCTTCCCAGTCTTCTCTTGGGCTTCCTCTTTATCTGGAGGGTTTGACTCTCGCTCATCATTCGAGTCACTAAAGAAAGAAAAAAGGAGTTTTACAAAAAAAGTGTAAACAGCAACCATGGTGGGGCACCGAGAAGTCACAGGACATTTACCTGAAAGCCTGAACGATGACAGTGCCGAAGAGGATGAAGAGGGCAGAGAAGATCAGGGACAGCAGGGGCATCATTTCCCGCCTAAAACCAAATTAACAAACTATTAGCTCAAGTTAAAGTTTCTTCTCTCTAGCTAAATAAAATAAAATAAAATAAAAATCCCAAACCAAAAACTCTTCACACCAATAAACACTTACTAATTTCAGGCAAACAGAGCTTTTCTTGGTGGGTGGAGGTGGTGGAGGGGAAGGCAGAGATTGCTCAGTGTTCTAATTCAGTTTATTCTAAAAGTTTGATTTTGTATCTCAGTATAATAGGCTATGCTCAATAAGTTCTGCATAAGGAAACAATAAAAGGGATAATAAAGGATTTAAGGTGTAAATGTGGAAGCATTTTCTGATATTGTGGAATTATTTCCTCAACTTTACTGATTTTTTTCTGGCCAGAAAAATTCAGATATAGCCCAGAGGGGTAGAGTAGGGAGATAAAATTGATCTTTCAAGATTTCACCTAGGACTGGTGTTCTGAAATTTTATGCACCTACCAACACCCATCAAAGGCTGTCATTTGTCAGGTGCTGTGTTGGGTGCTAGGAATCACAAACATGAATGAGATGTGGTTCTGTCCTTCTGGGGTTCATGGTCTCATCAGTAGGTGGGAGTGGGTATCCCTCTTCAGGTTAATTCACTCATTCCTTTTACATCTATACACTGGCCTCCATGTGTGTTGGGTCCTGTGCTGGGCACCAGAGGCTCCCTAATGAAGAGACAGTCCCAGGCTCTGCCGCCCAGAATGGCAGCCATGGGTGATCCTTTCCCAGACAGTGGGAAAGGGTCAGTCAGCCAATATAAAAAAAAGGGAAGTGGCCAGGTGCGGTGGCTCACGCCTGTAATTCCAGCACTTTGGGAGGCTGAGGAGAGTGGATCACCTGAGGTTAGGAGTTCGAGACCAGCCTTACCAACATGGTGAAACCCTGTCTCTACTAAACATATAAAAATTAACTGGGCATGGTGGCAGGTGCCTGTAATTCCAGCTTCTTGGGAGGCTGAGACAGGAGAATCACTTGAACCCGGGAGGCAGAGGTTGCAGTGAGCTGAGATCGCGCCACTGCACTCCAGCCTGAGTGACAGAGCGAGACTCTATCTCAAAAAAAAAAAAAAATGGCCGGGCGCAGTGGTTCACGCCTGTAATCCCAGCACTTTGGGAGGCCGAGGTGGGCGGATCACCTGAGATCAGGGAGATCAGGGAGATCAGGAGTTCGACACCAGCCTGACCAGCATGGTGAAACCCATCTCTACTAAAAATACAAAAAATTAGCCGAGTATGGTGGCGTGTGCCTGTAATCGCAGCACTCGGGAGGCTGAGGCAGGAGAATTGCTTGAACCCGAGAGGCGAAGGTTGCACTGAGCCCCAGATTGAGCCTGGGGTACAAGAGCGAGACTTCGTCTCCAAAAAATAAATAAATAAATAAGTAAAAAATAAAAAAAGAGAAGTTACTGAAAGAAAGAAAAAGGGGAATAGAAAATGTGTAAATGTTCTTCCACTTGCCTCATCAAGTGTACATTGAAATTTAATAATGATGAACTCTTTTCAAAAGAAAAACAGTGGTATCAGTATTAACAGAGAAAAAGAAATTCAAGCCGGCAATATCCCTACCAGTTGTTGTGAAAAATGCTATCCCAGCAGTCTGAGATGTAGTCAGAAGCAGAGTAGAACCATCGAAGGAGAAAAACCTATGTAGAGAGAAAATGGATGATGGTCAGGACTGAACCCAGAAGGGAGAGTCCCTCTACTCTGCAACACAGTGCTGCTGCTAGACCTCTGCTCTGAGCAGAAATCCGCCACCAGCACTGTGTACTCACAGGCCCTCCTGGCGTCCCACCCTTCCCGGCCTCGATGCTCACAGGAGCAAGTTCATCGGTCAGGTCGGGAAGCACTGCTTCAGAGGACAGAAGAGCTGGATCTTTACGCAGCTGGTCGAGATAGCCCAAGAGGATAAATTTGTCACTCTCACTCCCAGTCCAAGGGTCTTCCAGGGTTTTATACACCACCCTTCCTGCCGTGTTGCGCCTTTCTAAAATAGACACCTGGAAGAAGAGGAGAGAAAAAACATCAGAAATTTCAAGGCCGGGCACGGTGGCTCAAGCCTGTAATCCCAGCACTTTGGGAGGCTGAGACGGGCAGATCACGAGGTCAGGAGATCGAGACCATCCTGGCTAACACGGTGAAACCCCGTCTCTACTAAAAAATACAAAAAACTAGCCGGGCGAGGTGGCGGGCGCCTGTAGTCCCAGCTACTAGGAGGCTGAGGCAGGAGAATGGCATGAACCTGGGAGGCGGAGCTTGCAGTGAGCTGAGAACCGGCCACTGCACTCCAGCCTGGGCGACAGAGCGAGACTCCGTCTCAAAAAAAAAAAAAAAGAAATTTCAAAAGCATGGTTAAGTTACAGTTGTTTGCTTTTTTTTTTTTTTTTTGAGACAGTCTTGCTCTGTCGCCCAGGCTGGAGTGCAGTGGCACGATCTTGGCTCACTGCAAGCTCCGCCTCCTGGGTTCATGCCATTCTCTTGGCTCAGCGTTCCCGAGTAGCTGGGACTACAGGTGCCCGCCACCATGCCTGGCTAATTTTTTGTATTATTTTTTTAAGTAGAGACGGGGTTTCACCACGTTAGCCAGGGCGGTCTCTATCTCCTGACCTTGTGGTCCACCCACCTCGGCCTCCCAAAGTGCTGCGATTACAGCTGTGAGCCACTACGCCTGGCCCAGTTGTTTGTTTTTTGAGATGGAGTTTCGCTCTTGTCTCCCAGGCTGGAGTGCAATTGCGCGATTTTGGCTCACTGCAACCTCCACCTCCCGGGTTCAAGCGAGTCTCCTGCCCCAGCCTCCCTAGTAGCTGGAATTACAGGTGTGCACCACCACGTCCAGCTAATTTTTGTATTTTTAGTAGAGATGGGGTTTCACCATGTTGGCCAGGCTGGTGTTGAACTCCTGACCTCAGGTGATCCACCCACCTCGGCCTCCCAAAGTGCTGGGATTATAGGCGTGAGCCACTGCACCTGATCAACTCTTTTTTTTTGAGTCTTGCTCTGTTGCCCAGGCTGGAGTGCAGTGGCATGATCTCAGTTCACTGCAACCTCTGCCTCCTGGGATAAAGCAATTCTCCTGCCTCAGCCTCCCGAGTAACTGGGATTACAGGTGTGCACCACCATGCCCAGCTAATTTTTTGTAGTTTTAGTTGAGATGGGATTTACCATGCTGGCCAGGCTGGTCTTGAACTCCTGACCTTGTGATCCACCACCTCAGCCTCCCAAAGTGCTAGCATTATAGGCATGAGCCAGTATGGCCAGCCTAGTTGTTTTTCTAGTGAGGATGGGAAAAAAGGACCCAATGACGTCAGCAATAAAACACAAATATTGGTAAGTATAAAATATTTGCAAGAGACCTAAATCTTTCTTACAAAAGAAATAACTTTTTTTTTTTTTTTTTTTTTTTGGTGAGACAGTCTCACTCTGTCACCCAGGCTGGAGTGCAGTGGTGTGATCTTGGCTCACTGCAACCTCCGCCTCCAAGATTCAAGCGATTCTCATGCCTCAGTCTCTTGAGTAGCTGGGGCTGCAGACAGGTGTGCACCAGACTAGCTAATTTTTATATTTTTAGTAGAGTCGGGGTTTCACCATGTTGATTAGGCTGGTCTTGAACTCCTAGCCTCAAGTGATCCACCCACCTCAGCCTCCCAAAGTGCTGGGATTATAGGTGTGAGCCACTGTGCTTGGTCCAAGAAATAACTTTTATGGTGACGTTCCTAAGCTTTTGTTAAAAGTTAAAGCTCTTTTTTTTTTTTCAATAGACTTTGCTCTATAATCTTTGACTTAATATTAATGGAAACCTTTGTTTTTTAGAGAGATTTTCCATGATTGCCAAAAAGATGAAAAAGTCAGAGGAAAATTTCTTGTTTTCTGTAGGGAGTGATGACAATGGAGGAGAAAGGCAGGAGAGATCAATCAGGATGAAGTTAAAGAGGCAGAGGGAGGCAGAAATTTCCAGAGGACATTACCAGTGGCCTGAGGATTTGTAAAATCTAGGATCTATGCTGCAAGACCAGACTTGCCTGGTGAAAAACTGGTGAAAAGGACTGATGACCTTTAACATTTACTGATAGAAAAGATGCTTTCTGTGGGGGCCTGAGGCTGACATTCAGAGTGTAAAAGGACCAGGTCAAAAACTGTTTTAAGAGTAGGCTTGGCCGGGCACGGTGGCTCACGCCTGTAATCCCAGCACTTTGGGAGGCCGAGGCGGGCGGATCACGAGGTCAGGAGATCGAGACCATCCTGGCTAACATGGTGAAACCCCATCTCTACTAAAAAATACAAAAAATTAGCCGGGCGTAGTGGCGGGGCACCTGTAGTCCCAGCTACTTGGGAGGCTGAGGCAAGAGATTGGTGTGAACCCGGGAACCGGAGCTTGCAGTGAGCTGAGATCGCGCCACTGCACTCCAGCCTGGAAGACAGAGCAAGACTCCATCTCGAAAAAAGAAAAGAAAAAAAAAAGAGTAGGCTTTGAAAACAGGCTTCCGTTTCAATTTCCTAGAATCTGTATTCAACACTCTCAAGGAAGAAGGAAACAGAATCAGGTGCCACATGCTTGTGAAGAGCCTGGGATGAGGACAGACTCTGCGGCTCACCACTGATTTCCCTTGAAACGCCTCACTGGCTGGTAGTAAGGTGTCAGCAAACTCCTGCTGCCGATTGCTGTAGACATGCACAAATCTCACTGTGTCTTGTGTGTTTGCCAGGGCAAAGGACAGGAAAGCCTCAAAGGGTTTGCTCAACTTGGCAGTCTCAGCAGTCAGTAAAACCACACAGTACCTGCACAACAAAAAGACAAAGCTTTATAACCAATCCCTGATGGCAGGGCCAGGACCTACAAAGGCAAGTGAAGGTGAAGACGACGAGGAGCTCATCTTACGGAAGTGAATACACTGTGCCCAATCAAAGCTGACATTCTACTAAGGGAAGATTTCCAAGTTATTAACAAATGGTTTCTTTTCCCAATCTGTGATGTTTTTCCCAAACCAAACTTCTTTACTACATTTACGAATTTTAAAATTTTATCTATAATATATGAAATTATATATAGTTTTGTTTATATTGCCCAGGCTGGTCTTGAACTCTTGGCCTCAAGCAATCCTCCTACCTCAGGCTCCTAAAGTGTTGGAATTATAAGCATGAGACATCATGCCTGGCAGGAATTTCTTTTAAGGAGTTGGTCTCTGAAATTCTGATGCAGCAGGGCCTTTTATTTTATTTTTTGAGATGGAGGCTTGCTCTGTCGCCCAGGCTGGAGAGTGCAGTGGTGTGATCTCAGCTCACTGTAACTCTGCCTCCTGAGTTCAAACCATTCTCCTGCTTCAGCCTCCCAAGTTGCTGGGATTATAGGCGTGCACCACCTCATCCAACTAGTTTTTGTATTTTTAGTAGAGACGGGTTTTTACCACGTTGGCCAGGCTGATCTCCAACTCCTGACCTCAAGTGATCCGCCTGCCTCGGGCCCCCAAAGTGCTGGGATTATAGGCGTGAGCCACTGTTCCTGGCCAGCAGAGCCTTTTAGAAACTATCTGTCCTAGTTCTTCCACTATAGGGAGGGCTGGTCAAATCTATCTCAGGCCAGAAGCCACTGAGCCTCATTCTGAAGGGCTTCCTTTGCAAGGTTCCAATGCAAAGTTTAGCTATTCATTCTCCCAAAAATATTTACTGAGCACTTAATATATGTCAGGTAATATAGACAATATTCTTGCCCTCATGGAGCTTATATTCCAGCGGGGAAGATAGAGAACAAACAAAAACAGATATATCATGACAGGTATCAACAAGTACCATATATATATATATATATATATTTTTTTTTTTTTTGAGGCGGAGTCTCACTCTGTCGCCGGGGCTGGAGTGCAGTGGCCGGATCTCAGCTCACTGCAAGCTCCGCCTCCCGGGTTCACGCCATTCTCCTGCCTCGGCCTCCCGAGTAGCTGGGACTACAGGCGCCCGCCACCTCGCCCGGCTAGTTTTTGTATTTTTAGTAGAGACGGGGTTTCACAGTGTTCGCCAGGATGGTCTCGATCTCCTGACCTCGTGATCCGCCTGTCTCGGCCTCCAAAGTGCTGGGATTACAGGCTTGAGCCACCGCGCCCGGCCTAGTACCATATATTTAAAAAAAAAAAAAAAAAAAAAAAATGAAGAAAAGGGGACAGAGAGAGGCCAGAGTGGGTGGAAGTCACTTTCCATCAGACAGGTTGGTCAGGGAAATGCCAACTGAAAAGGTGACATTGTTATGAGAGGAAATAGGGTCAGAGCATCCCAGGTACAGAGAACTACAAGTGCAAAGACCCCAGGATGGAGAGTGACTGGATCTGATTTGCATTTTCAAACATCCTTGGTTGATGTGTGGACACCTGCCTGGCAAATGGAGCAAAGAGACTAGTTAGAAGGCTGCCAGAGGGGTCTCACTGGGAGACGATGGTGGTTTGTTCCAGGGTAGCAGTGGTTAAAAAAAGTGAGAAGCGTGTGGATTTGGGATATTTTTTGAAGGCTATGTAAACAACAATCCTTACAGTCCAGGATATTCTTTTTTTATATTTAAGTCATTTTTTCTTTGCTCTTAAGACTACAAAGGAATCTGAAGAGCCCAACGCAGGGAAATTATTTATGTTTTATATTTTCTTTTTTTTTTTTTTTTTTTTTTTTTGTGAGGCGGAGTCTCGCTCTATCGCCCGGACTGGAGTGCAGTGGCCGGATCTCAGCTCACTGCAAGCTCCGCCTCCCGGGTTTACGCCATTCTCCTGCCTCAGCCTCCCAAGTAGCTGGGACTACAGGCACCCGCCACCTCGCCCGGCTAGTTTTTGTATTTTTAGTAGAGACGGGGTTTCACTGTGTTAGCCAGGATGGTCTCGATCTCCTGACCTTGTGATCCGCCCGTCTCGGCCTCCCAAAGTGCTGGGATTACAGGCTTGAGCCACCGCGCCCGGCCTATGTTTTATATTTTCAAGTAACGTGATTGATATGTTTTCCTTCAATAGCCAGATACCTTTTACAGATGAAACAGCCCTAAATTTAAAGCCACTGATTCATTCACCCGAGAAGGTATAATGAATATATTCCCTAAATTTCTAGAGTTTTTAGATACTTTCTATAGTAACTCTTCATATTTTATTGAATATATGTAACTTTGCCTTCCTGATTCCCACTAATCCATTTCCTCAATACTCTATACTTTCCTACTGTTTAATCGTTATCCTTGCTCCTTCCCAAGACCTCCAAAGACTCACCCTGTGTGGAATGCTTTAGTAGGGATAGTCACTCTTCCATATTCTGTGCTTCTGTAAAGTGACCCAGTCTCTCCCAGACGCCTTGCTAAACTGTGCTCATCCTTCAGGTCTCAGCTGAAATGTTATATATTAGGGAAATCTTCTCTGACCACTAGGACAGGCTGGCACATCCGACAATTTGGTGCTAAGGTGCCCTGGACTAACACATCATATTAGTATGATTACCATCACAGTCACTAATCAGTGTTTTGTTTTTTTTTTTTTTGAGACAAAATTTCGCTCTTGTTGCCCAGGCTGGAGTGCAATGGCATGATCTCGGCTCACTGCAACCTCTGCTTTCCAGGTTCAAGTGATTCTCCTGCCTCAGCCTCCCTAGTAGCTGGGATTACAGGCATGTGCCACCACGCCCGGCTAATTTTGTATTTTTAGTAGAGACAGGGTTTCTCCATGTTGGTCAGGCTGGTCTCAAACTCCTGACCTCAGGTGATCCGCCCTCCTCGGCCTCCCAAATTGCTGGGATTACAGGCGTGAGCCATCACACCCGGCCCAGTATTTGTTAAATGAAGAATAAGTTCTCATTGTTACAGGACAGATGTCTCGCCACCCTATAGTAAAATGAATCATGATCCTTCTATTGTAATGACAAGCAAAGGCAAAGCCTGAAGTCCTTACTTCCTCTGTCGGTGAGACCGTTTCACAGGGCAGAGTTCGTGGAACAACTTCTGGCTGGTGAGCCTGGCTGCCAACAGATACTTGTTTTGGGCGATGAAGTCGTCAATGATTTGCTTCTTCATACCTCGGGCCTAGAGAAATACCAAGAATCAGCTAGATTTTATGCAGTGTTCTCAATGCAAATAGATGGGCTTGCTTTACTTACCAGCTTAATACAAACGTGGCTGACCTTGGCTAAAGTAATATAACCAAACAAGACAGACCTGTTTGAGTGAATAAACATGTGGTGATCTATTTCAGCAATGCAGGGCTGAAAGCACTGATGCGGCTAGTTCAGGTCAAAGGGAAAATCAAGTACACTTTCCACTGGAGAATTTTTATTCACTATTTTATGCTGACAAATTGAAAAAGTCAGTCATGGCAGGATGTGGTGGCTCACGTCTGTAATCCTAGAACTTTGGGAGGCTAAGGTGGGTAGATCATGAGGTCAGGAGTTTGAGAACAGCTTGGCCAACAGAGTGAAACCTTGTCTCTACTAAAAATACAGAAATTAGCCAGGCATGGTGGCATGTGTCTGTAGTCCCAGCTACTTGGGAGGCTGAGGCAAGAGAATCGCTTGAACCCGGGAGGCGGAGGTTGCAGTGAGCCGAGATCACGCCACTGTACTCTGGCCTGGGCAACAGAGCGAGACTCCATCTCAACAAAAAACCAAAAAAACCAAAAAAAAAAAAACCACACACACACACACACAAAAAACCCCCAAAACAACAACAACAAAAACCCTAAAATAAAAAGTCATTTAGAATTTTAGGCAAAATTATTTCCATTCAGGATCTGTAGCCAACTGAGCAATTAAAAATAAATCCCAAAGCAACAATGTTGCAAAGTATAAAAGGCAGATTACAAAACTGTATGACCATTTTATTGCTAACTTTCACACATTTCAAAGGACTGAAATCACTGACAGCAGGTATTCTGACCACAAGGTAATTAACCTAGAATTCCATATAAAATGCAAACCAGAAATGTAAACATTTCCCTTTATGTTTGGAAATTAAGAAACACGGCCAGGTGTGGAAGCTCATTCCTCTAACCCAAGTGCTTTGGGAGGCCAAAGCAGGAGGATCCCTTGAACCCAAGAGTTAGAGACCAGCCTGTGCAACATGGAGAGACCCCATCTCTACAAAAAATTAAAAACAAACAAACAAACAAAAGGCCAGGCAGAGTGGCTCACTCCAATAATCCCAGAACTTTGGGAGGCCGAAGCAGGACTACTGCTTGAGCTTAGGAGATCGAGACCATCCTGGACAACATAACGAGATCTTGCCTCTACTAAAAATAAAAAAAATTAGCCAGGCATGGTGGTGCATGCCTGCAATCCTAGCTACCTGGGAGGTGGAGGTGGGAGGACTGCTTGAGCCCAAGACTTAAGAGACTGCAGTGAGCTAGGATCACACTACTACACTCTAGCCTGTGTGACAGGCTGAGACCCTGTCTCAAGAAACAAACAAACAAACAAACAAAACAAAAGGCTGGGCATGGTGGCTCATGCCTATAATCCCAGCACTTTGGGAGGCCAAGGCGGGTGGATCACTTGAGGTCAGGAGTTCAAGACCAGCCTGGCCAACATGGTGAAACCCTGTCTCTACTAAAAGTACAAAAATTAGCCAGGCGTGGCCTTAGTCCCAGCTACCCGGGAGGCTAGGGCAGGAGGACTACTTGAGCCCGGGAGAGCATACCAGCCTGGGCAACAGGAGTGAAACCCTGTCTCAAAAAAGAAAAAAAAAAAAAAGGAAAAAAAAAAAGTTAGCTGGGCGAGGTGGCATGTGCCTGTAGTCCCAGCTACTTGGGAGGTTGAAGGGTGGGGATCACTTGAGTGTAGGAGGCCAACGCTTCAGTGAGCCACGATGACATCACTACACTCCAGCCTGGGTGACAGAGCAAGACTGACCAAAAAAAAAAAAAAAAAAGAAAAGAAAAAAACCCAAAACAAGAACGCCTGTCACATATTAGAAAATATTTTTTTTTTTTTTTAGACGGAGTCTCGCTCTGTCGCCCAGGCTGGAGTGCAGTGGCCGGATCTCAGCTCACTGCAAGCTCCGCCTCCCGGGTTTACGCCATTCTCCTGCCTCAGCCTCCCGAGTAGCTGGGACTACAGGCGCCCGCCACCTCACCCGGCTAGTTTTTTGTATTTTTAGTAGAGACGGGGTTTCACCGTGTTAGCCAGGATGGTCTCGATCTCCTGACCTCGTGATCCGCCCGTCTCGGCCTCCCAAAGTGCTGAGATTACAGGCTTGAGCCACCGCGCCCGGCCGAAAATATTTTGAACTTTAATGACTGATGAAAAATACTATTTATAAGAACTCTGAGATACAGAAAAAGTAGTACTTGAAGGGGAATTTTACAATTAACATAATAGAAAAGAAGTTAATGAAATAAACATCTCTGTCAAGAAGTCAAAAACAGCAAAAATATAAAAGTAGAAAGGAATACAGCTAAAAATAGAAATAAATGAAACAAGAAATGAATATATTAATATAAGAAGAATTAACAAAGACAAAACTGGCTATTTGAAAAAGCTAATACAATTGACAAGCCTCTGGTAAAACCAATCATGAAAACAAAAGAGAAGGCACAAAATGATCATTCTCAAAGATGACAAGAAGGAATCACTACCTACAATGCAGAAGTTAAAACAGAAAACCTAATCAGTAGTCAAAAATCTTTCCTTAAAGCGAAACCCCAAAACCTAAAGCTTAAGGCCCAGATGGCATTACAGATGCTTTCAATCAAACTTTCAAAGAAGACAATCTTACATAAAGTCTTCCTGAGAAGAGAAAAAGTCCCACATCACGATAAAGAGAAGTTAGAAGTCAATCTCACTTCTGAATATGAATATCAAAGTCCTAAGCAAAATGTTAGCAAATGGAATCCAGCAATATATTGAAAGCATAACAGAAATCATAATCGTGTTGGATTTCATGAATGCAAGTTAGGTTTAACATTAGAGAATGAATTAATATGGTTAGCACAATATAGAAGCTTCAAGAAGAAAAATCAGAATAATCTAATGGATGTAGAAAAAGTATTTCATAAAAATCATAGCAATTGTGGTTAGAACTTTGAGTCAACAAGGAGTAGAAGGACCTTCTTCAACCTGATAAAAGGTCTCCACATTTGAAAAGCCTTCTGCAAACACACTTATTGGGGAAATGCTGAAAGCCTTCCCTGTCTTTGAAATCAGGAACAAGGACAGCCCCCGATGACTACACTTCTATTCCACATCATGTCAGATGTCAGGAGTCATGTCAGAAAAAGCAAGGAAATGAGGGCTGGGAAAAAAAAGAAGTAAAATTGTCATTAATCTCAGATGATATGATTGTACAGTTAGCCAATCTAAAAGATGGTGCAGATACATTATTTAAGTTAATAGAAGAGTTTAGCAAGGTTGCTGGATGATACAGAGTTTATATTTAAAAATCAAGGCTGGGCACAGTGGCTCACGCCTGTAATCCCAGCACTGTGGGAGGCCGAGGCGGGCAGATCACCTGAGGTCAGGTGCTCGAGACCAACATGGCGAAACCCTTCCTCTACTAAAAATTACAAAAGTTAGAAGGGCATGGTGGTACATGCCTGTAATCCCAGCTACTCAGAAGGCTGAGGCAGGAGAATTGATTGAACCTGGGAGGCGGAGATTGCAGTGAGCCGAGATCGGGCCATTGCACTCCAGCCTGGGCGGCAGAGCAAGACTCCATCTGAAAAACAACAACAACTATATTACTTATACCAGCAAACAGAAAAAACAATAAAAAGATACTATCTTCATTCTTTTTTCCTTTTTTTTTCTAAATAAATAAAAAAAGACAAAGTCTCACTATGTTGCCCAGGCTGGTCTGGAACTGCTGAGCTCAAGTGGTGCTCCCGCCTCAGCCTCTAAAAGTGATAAGGTGAGCCACTTGAGCCCTGCACCTGGCTCCCTTTACATTCTTTTTTTTTTTTTTTGAGATGGTGTTTCACTCTTGTTGCCCAGGCTGAAGTGCAATGGTACGATTGTGGTTCATCGCAACCTCTACCTCCTGGGTTCAAGTGATTCTCCTGCCTCAGCCTCCCAAGTAGCTGGGATTACAGGCATGCACCATCACGCCCAGCTAATTTTGCAGTTTTAGTAGAGACTGGGTTTCTCCATGGTGGTAAGGCTGGTCTCAAACTCCTGACCTTGAACTCCTGATCTACCCGACTCGGCCTCCCAAAGTGCTGGGATTACAGGCGTGAGCTTATCTCTTTTTTTTTTTTTTTGAGAGGAGTCTCACTCTGTCACCCAGGCTGGAGTGCAGTGGCGTGATCTCGGCTCACTGCAACCTCTGCCTCCCGGGTTTAAGAAAATTATCTGCCTCAGCCTTCCGAGGATCTGGGATTACAGGTATCTACCACCACACCCAGCTAATTTTTGTATTTTTAATAGAGACAGGATTTTTTCATGTTGGCCAGGCTGGTCTCGAACTCCTGACCTCGTGATCCACCTGCCTCGGCCTCCCAAAGTGCTGGGATTATAGGCGTGAGCCATTGCACCCAGCCTCTTTTTTCTTTTCTTTTTGAGACGGAGTCTTGCTCTGTAGCCAGGCTGGAGTGCAGTGGCACGATCTTGGCTCACTGCAACCTCCGCCTCTTGGGTTCAAGCAACTCTTCCTGCTTCAGCCTCAGGAGTAGCTGGGACTACAGGCGCATGCTGCCACACCCCGCTAATTTTTTTTTTGTATTTTAGTAGAGACAGGGTTTCACCATGTTGCTCAGGCTGGTCTTGAACTCCTGGGCTCAGGCAATCCGCCCGCCTCAGTCTCCAAAAGTGCTAGGATTATAGGGGTGAGCCACCGTGCCTGGCCTCCATTCTTTAAAAAAATTTTTTTTTCCTGCAGCATAAACTATAAGAAAAAAAGCTTTTTAATAGGATAAAAAATAGGAGGTACCTAGAAATAAATTGACAAAAACGTTCTTTCCAGAGAAAATTATAAAATTTATGAAGACATATTACAGAAGACCTAAACAAATGAAACAGATATATCACATTCAAAGGTTGAAAGGTTAATTTTCTAAGGACAGAATCACTTTAAGACATACTTCCCCTATATCAAGATCATGAAGGTATTCTTCTCAGAGCCTCTAAAAGCTGCATAGCTTTGCCTTTTATACTATCTCTAATCTCCCCAAAACCACTTAAGAATCAGTATAAACCCAATAAGACACCAGTAGGTTTTTTGGGTTTGTTTTGATGGAAGTTGACAGAATTTAAAATGTATACAAAAGTACAAAAGACCAATAGCTATTATGCTTTTGAAGGAAAAAAACCTTTCCCCAAATCGAAAAAACAAAGTGAGATTTGTTCTATCAGATATCAAGATTATTTCCAAATGATTTTAAATACTTAAATATAAAACACAAAGCTATACAGCTTTTAAAAGCTCTATCAGAAGAATACCTTCATGATTTTGATGTAGGGGAAGTATGTCTTAAATAGAAACAAGGAAGAACCAATCACAAAGGAAAATATTGATATGAGTGAATATATTAAAAGAACTTACGTTCATCAAAAAGACATCAAATACAAGAATATATTCATGGCATCATTATTCAAATAACAAAAAACTGGAAAAACTATGTCAACAACAGAATGGATAAACACACTGTAGTTTATTCCTACATGCAATTTTCTTTCTTTCTTTTTCTTTTTTTTGAGACAGGATCTTGCTCTGTTGCTTAGGTTGTAGTGCAGTGGCATGAACACGGCTCACTGCAGCCTTGACCTCCAGGGCTGAAGCAATTCTCCTGTCTCAGCCCCCCAAGTAGCTGGGACTTCAGGTGTGTACCACCACGCCCAGCTAATTTTGTATTTTTTTGTAGAGACAAGGTTTTGCCATGTTGCCCAGGCTGGTCTCGACCTCCTGGGCTCAAATGATCTGCTCGCCTCTACCACCCAGAGTGCTAGTATTATAGCTGTGAGCCACTGTGCCTGGCCATCCAATTTTCAACAACAAGAATGAATATTAAAGTCCAAATAATGACATGTATGAATCTCAAAAACATAAGCTGAGAGAAACCAGATACAAGATATATACACTATATTATTCCATTTGGATAAAATTCAAAAATGCAAAGATGAATCTATGCTGTTAGAAACCAGGATAGTGCTGACCTTTGGGAAGTAGTTAAGTAGGTAGTGGGAGGGAGGGGCCTTCTGGGCTGATGACAGTATTTTGTTTCTTGATTAAGTGAGGCTCACATGGATGTGTTCATTGTGTGAGAATTCACTGAGCTTCATACCTCTGACTCATGCATCTTTCTGCATGTGTATTATATGTCAATAAATAATTTTAAAATGTGGGTATCATGAAAATAAGAAAAAGTTGGCCAGGTGCAGTGATGCACGTCTGTAATCCCAGCACTTTGGGAGGCTGAGGCGGGTGGATCATCTGAGGTCAGGAGTTCGAGACTAGCCTGGCCAACATGGTGAAACCCCATAGCTACCAAAAATACAAAAATTAGCCGGGCGTGGTGGAGTGTGACTGTATTCCAGCTTTTCAGGAGACTAAGGCAGGAGAATCGCTTGAACCCAGGAAGCAGAGGTTGCAGTGAGCTGAGATTGTGCCACTGCACTCTAGCCTGGGCAACAAGAGTGAAACTCCATCTCAAAAAAACAAAACAAAACAAAAGACAAGACAGAATGGGTGAAGATATTTGCCACACAGATAAAAGACTATGAGAAAAAACAGGAAAAAAAGAGATGAACATATAAATAACCCCTACAAATCAATTACAGAAAGGCAGATAATCTAATTAAAAAACGGGTAAAAGACTTAACAGACAGGCCTGGTACAAAGTAATCCCAGCACTTTGGGAGGCTGAGGCGGGCGGATCATCTGAGGTCAGGCGCTTGAGAACAGCCTGGCCAACATGGTGAAATCCTGTCTCTACTAAAAACACACAAAAAATTCACCAGGTATGGTGGCTTGTGCCTGCAGTCCCAGCTACTCTGCAGGCTGAGGCACGAGAATCACAAACCCAAGAGGTGGAGGTTGCAGTGAGTCGAGATCTCACCACTGCACTCCAGCCTTAGAGCCAGAGTAAGACTCTGTCTCCAAAAAAAAAAGACATAACAGGTAGGCATATCATAATGAGGGCATCCAAAAGGCTCATATACAAATGAGAAGATGACTTCCTGTTGCCAAGAATTAAAAAAAAATTAAAAACAAAAGAAAAAAATTAAAAAAAAAAAAAAAAAAAAGAAGAAATCTACGTTCCTTGCACTTATAATGGATCTTTTACTCATGTATTATTTCATAATACCCTGCACTGGTCATTTGAATGCAGGGTATGTGAATATTGGTCCACTGATCTCCCAAACAATGACCTTTTTTTTTTTTTTTTTGAGATAAAGTCCCACTGTATGGCCCAGGCTGGAGTGCAGTGGCGCGATCTTGGCTCACTGCAACTTCTGCCTCCTGGGTTCAAGTGAATCTTCTGTCTTAGCCTCCTGAATAGCTGGGACTACAGGCACGCACCACCACACCAGCTAATTTTTGTATTTTTTTTTAGTAGAGACAGGGTTTCACTATATTGGCTAGGCTGGTCTCAAACTCCTGACCTCATGATCTGCCTGCCTCAGCCTCCCAAAGTGCTAGGATTACAGGCATGAGCCACCGTGCCTGGCCAACGTATTTTATTATACTTATTAAAAAAAGAATAGGCTGGGTACAGTGGCTCACGCCTGTAATCCCAGCACTTTGGAAGGCCCAGGCAGGAGGACCACTTGAGGTCAGCAGTTCAAGACCACCCTAGTCACATAGTGAGACCCTGTCTCTCAAACAGAAATTTTTTTTTTTTTTTTTGAGACAGAGTCTCATTCTCACCCAGGCTAGAGTGCAGTGAAACCATCTCGCCTCACTGCAACCTCTGCCTCCTGGGTTCAAGTGAATCTCCTGTCTTAGCCTCCCGACTAGCTGGGATTACAGGTGCGTGCCACCATATCTGGCTTTTTTGTATTTTTAATAGAGATGGGGTTTCACCATGTTGGCCAGGCTAGTCTTGAACTCCTAAATTCAGATACGCCTGCCTCAGTAAAAAAAATTTTTTTAAAAATTAGCCAGTGGTGCATGCCTGTAGTCCCAGCTGCTCAGGAGACTGAGGCAGCAAGATCACTTGAGCCCAGGAAGTCGGAGCTGCAGTGAGCCGAGGCTGTGCCAGTGCGCTCCAGCCTGAGTGACAGAGTGAGATCCTCCAAAAAACAGAAAAAACCACACACTTGGATGAACCAATCTTGTAAGAAAATTTTGAGAAGCTGTCATGATGGCCAATACAAATTTTTCGAAATTCTAATGTTCTTGGAAGCCTGAATTTTATCCCTGGCAATAAATACCACCAGCTGTTTGCTTTAAAGTGCCACATCACTTCATCCATTTTTGAGAAAATGTCTGCCAAATTCCTGAGTCTAAATGACCATAGTTCTCTGTCATTCTTCCAAGTAAAAATGATGGTTCCATTAAGAAAAGTGGGAAGGGAGGCACTTGCCCTTAGGACATTTGTACTTTGTTGTGCAGCAGGACGGCTTTATGCACACTTCCCGTCTCATCACACAGAATATTAAATCTATCAAAAAGACATGCAGTCAAGGTTTAAGGCTTAATAAAATTAACACTTCTTACTGCTTCATCAAGGATATAAGGTGAGGTTGGGCACGGGGGCTCATGCCTGTAATCCCATCACTTTGGGAGACTGAGGTGGGCAGATCACCTGAGGTCAGGAATTCAAGAACAGCCTGGCCAACATAGTGAAACTCCATCTCTACCAAAAATACAAAAATTAGCTGGGCATGGTAGCAGGTGCCTGTAATCCCAGCAACTCGGGAGGCTGAGGCAGGAGAACTGCTTGAACCCGGGAGGCAGAGGTTGCAGTGAGCCGAGATCATGCCACTGCATTCCAGCCTGGGCGACAGAGTGAGATTCTGTCTTAAAAACAAAAGAAAACAAAATATATAAAGTGAATCTGGTGGTGTTTGTTTTTGCTGTGAGTGATTAGGGGTGAAGCACACAGTGATGATAGGTGGCCTGGTGCCCGGCCTGGATTCATGCACTGTCGCCGGCAGCTTCACCCACTATTGCTTTGGCACCATCGGTGCAAATGTCAAGACAGTGAAAAAGGCAAATCATGTCTTGATATGATCTCACAGACTTCTTCTTGAAGGATCTTTGAGAATCCCCAGGAGTCTATGAACCACATTCTAAAAACTATTGTCCTAGAGAATTCTGTGCTTAGGTAATGATATTCATTGCAACACTATTCCTCAAAGCCCCCAGTGTCCATCAACAGAAGAATGATTCAATAAATCATAATGGCCATAAATACCATAATAGCAATGACAACAAATTACATACAGCAACAGGAAACCACTGGTGCTACTAGCGGTCATTAAGCCACCTGCTGTTGGGAAAATTGAGTTTGTTAAGCATACACTTGATATCCACAAAAAGCAGGTTAGTAAAGCAGCCATTCTACCAGTAATTTTGTAAATGTATTTGATTTACAATTTTCCCTAGGGGATAAATAAATATAATTCTCAGAACTATAAATTGTTCCTAAAAACCAATTAAGGAAATCCTCATCCATTAACGCTGGATTCAGATGATCTTCTCTTTTCTATTTGGACACTGGTATTTGTTTTCTTCCTGACTCACAGCACCTTCTCGTCTCCATCAGGAACCCCTTTGTCTTATGTGCTGGTGGCTGTTCTGAGTTTTGTCCTTGGCCTCCTTCTGGTCTTACTTTACATACAGCAGTCGTCCCTTAACTGCCAGAGAATACATTCCAAGGCCCTCATTGGGTGCCTGAAACCACATAGTACTGGGTGCCTGAAACCACACAGTACTGAACTCTATACATACTCATTTTCTCCTATACACATACCTATGACAAAGTTTATCAATTAGGCACAGCAAGAGATTAACAACAATAACTAATATTAAAATAGAACAGTTCTAACAACATACTGCAATAAAGCGATGTGAACATGGTCCCCCTCACTCAAAACATCTTATTGCACTGTAGTCGCCTATGTTTTGGACCTGGTTGACTGTGGGTAACTGAAACCTCAGAAAGCGAATAAGGGGTAAGGGGGGTAGATCAGGGGAGACTACAGTATTATGCCAGGAAGATCTTACCCTACTCAGGACTTCAACCACTAACCATTTACTGATGATCCACCAGTTTCTATCCTCAGCCTGTATATCTTTCTTAAGATCTCGATTCCTATACCCAACTGTAAAAAGGACTTCTCCCCTTCTATTTCCTACAGGCAGCTCTAATTCAATATGTCCATAGCCAAAGTTCTCATCTTCCTAAACTTGCTCTTCTTTCTTTTTTTTTTTTTTTTTTTTTTTTTTTGAGACGGAGTCTCGCTCTGTTGCCCAGGCTGGAGTACAGTGGCCGGATCTCAGCTCACTGCAAGCTCCGCCTCCCGGGCTTACGCCATTCTCCTGCCTCAGCCTCCCAAGTAGCTGGGACTACAGGCGCCTGCCACCTCGCCCGGCTAGTTTTTTTTTTGTATTTTTTAGTAGAGACGGGGTTTCACCGTGTTAGCCAGGATGGTCTCGATCTCCTGACGTCGTGATCCGCCCGTCTCGGCCTCCCAAAGTGCTGGGATTACAGGCTTGAGCCACCGCGCCCGGCCGCTCTTCTTTCTTTACAATCCACTTTCCCATCTGGTTTCCATGGTTTCAGGTACCCTTCTTCTGTGTTCACAGGACACCTGAGCTGCCATTAGAATGGATGGTTAGGTCTCTCTCCTCCCGACTGAGATGCTTGAGGGCAAAGACTAACTCTGGATGTCAGAGCTGGCTCTGTGTTTGCTACACAGCAGGCAGGCAATGAAATGTTTATTGAATGAATGAAATAAAGAATTTTATAAAACTTCTTTCTAGCCTTCTTTAGGAGGACAGTCAAAATGTCCTTGTAGGCCGGGTGCGGTGGCTCAAGCCTGTAATCCCAGCACTTTGGGAGGGCGAGACGGGCGGATCACGAGGTCAGGAGATCAAGACCAGCCTGGCTAACACGGTGAAACCCCGTCTCTACTAAAAAATACAAAAAACTAGCCACGCGAGGTGGCGGGTGCCTGTAGTCCCAGCTACTCGGGAGGCTGAGGCAGGAGAATGGCGTAAACCCGGGAGGCGGAGCTTGCAGTGAGCCGAGATCCAGCCACTGCACTCCAGCCTGGGCGACAGAGTGAGACTCCGTCTCAAAAAAAAAAAAAAACCCAAAAAAAACACAAAATGGCCTTGTAAATAAAATATGTTCATTATACGGATTTTGGAAAACACAAAGATTAAATTGATATATAATTTTACCATCGACAGATGATCACTACTAATGCTTTCCAGTATTTTTTTCTTTTTCTTTTTTTCACTTCTTTTGAGAACACTGGTAGCAATATTTCCAGTTCTTCCTATGCATACACAGGTGTTCACGTTATAAAATTGAGATCAGTGTTTAAATTGTATAAATAATTTTGCATCCTGGTTGCTTTTTAACATTATGCAATGAAAATTATCCCTATCATGAAGTATTCTTGAAATTGACACTTTAAATAGCTCTATAATATTCCCTTTATGGGATGTACTAATAATTATCCTAGTTATCCTACTGTTGGATATTTACATTTCCCCCCCAGTTTTCACTATTATGAAAATTGCTTAATATCTTTAGATGTTAAGTCTTTGAGTTCCTATTCTCTTAGTATAGATTCCTGAAAGATGGTCTCACCTCCCTTAGGTCTTTGTTTAAGCCCTCAATGAGGCCCTTCTAGGCAATTCTGCCTTAAAATAGCAACCCTTCTCCCCTAATACTCCACATTCCTCTTTCCTGCTTTATCTTTCTTCTCAGCACTGATCACTATATAACAAATGATAACAGACTATATTATACTGTTTTGTATAGGTTTTGTCTTTCCCAGTAGGACACAGGACAGGGAATTCTGTTGATCTTAGTCAGTGCTGTACTCCCGCACCCAGAACAGTGTTTGGCACACAATACTCAGGTTTACTCATGAATTTAGGCGATTAATACAATATTACCAAATTCCTTTTCTGAAAGCCTACTTCCTCTAGTAAGATAGTACTAGTTTCTGTACACCCTCAACAGTACTATTTTAACTTAAAAAAATCTTTGACAGTTGGATGGGTGAAAAAAGGTTAATGTTCTCAGATTACTCGTGACATTTAATTTTTAAAAATGGTTATTAGTCATTTGAATCTCTTCTCAGAATTTTGTGTTGATTTTCTTGATTAAAGCTCTTTAGAAATTAAAAATATCAATACTTTAATATTTGTTGTAAATATTTCCCCAGTTTTTTAACTTTACATTTTAAAGTATCTACATGAAAACATAAAACTTAGAGTCAAGTTACTAAGATTTTCCAAGATTTTTTTCCCCAATGCTTTTTAACCCTTTTCCACCTTAAGATCAGATAAGTATTCATCTGTACATTCTCTCAGTTTGTGGTTTCTTCTTATTCCTTCTTATTACTGTTTTACATTTAACTTTTAAATTCATTTTGTAAAAAAAGTATTGGTTTTCCAACAGAAGCCCTTTAAAGGTGTTAAAATTTTTAAATGTTTTAAATTAAAAATTTTAAAGCAAATGGTACCAAGTTAGATAAAAAAAATTCATTAAAAAATGTTGTGCATCTGAAGGAAGAGACTGAAAACTCATTGATCCTTCACCCACTTTGTTCAATTTTGCTGCTTATTTACGTAAAATCTTGGGATACAACGTGAAGAAAATCTTAAACCAAGGTGACCCTCACGTACCTGGATAACATCGGCAGGCTTGTTTATATGTTCTTTAAAGATCAAGAGGGTGGGGGTGTAGACATTGATGTTGTACCGCCTCGTCATCTCTTCTGTTCCTCTCAAACCCACATATACATATCCAAATGTTAAATAATCTTTGTATGCAAAGGCAGTCAACTGTTAGAGCGTAATAGAGAGGAAGAAAATAAAACTACAGCAAAGATGTAAATGACAAATCAAGTAGGGCTTTTCACATCACTGAGCAGAGAGACGGATGCCAGCTTATACAGCTCCACTAGGTCTTCTGTATCCTTGTATACTTTCAGGAATGCTATGGTATTCCATGTGCAAAAACTGTACCAACAAGGTAAACAGAAATAATTCACTTCTTTTTCATAGTTAAGGCAAAATAATCACCTTGAAATCTGTACTGGTCAGGAGGCATGAGTCTGGGGATTACCTGTACTGTAATTAGGTAAGATGGCAGTGACCATGCCACTGGTCAGTGTCAGACACCTTCCTCTGCCATCTCATGTCACAGTGACACAAGAGGTAGTGGGGAGTGTAGGTAGGCTGGGAGTATAGTGGGGGAATCATTCAGAGGGCAGGTCTGAAGTCAAAGGGAATCGTGCTCACCGTGCTGTAGTGAGAACTTGGGTGGGTTATGACTGCTCTAAGCCTCAGTATCTTGGTCTATAGAAACAGGGATAGTGGCTAGGTGTGGTGGCTCATGCCTTTAATCCCAGCACTTTGGGAGGCCGAGGTAGGCGGATCACTTGAGGTCAGGAGTACAAGACCAGCCTGGCCAACATGGTGAAACCCCAACTCTACTAAAATATAAAAATTAGCCAGGCGTGGTGGTGTGTGCCTGTAGTCCCAGCTACTCGGGAGGCAGAGGTAAAAGAATTACTCGAACTCAGGAGGCAGAGGTTGTAGTGAGTCTAGATCACGCCACTGCACTCCAGCATGGTCGACAGAGTGAGACTCGGTCTCAAAAAAAAAAAAAAAAAAAAAAAAAAGCCCAGTGCGATGGCTCACGCCAGTAATCCCAGCACTTTGGGAGGCTGAGGCAGGTGGGTCATGAGGTCAGGAGTTTGAGACCAGCCTGGCCAACATGGTGAAACCCTGTCTCTACTAAAAATACAAAAATTAGCTGGGTATGGTGGCACATACCTGTAGTCCCAGCTACTCGGAAGGCGGAGGCAGAAGAATCGCTTGAACCCAGGAGGTGGAGGCTGCAGTGAGCCGAGATCACGCCACTGCACTCCAGCCTGGGCAACAGAGTGAAATTCCGTCTCAAAAAAAAGAAAAGAAAAAAAAAACCCAACAGAAACAGGGATAGTATCTCCATCACTGGGTTCTTCTGAGGATTACATGATATGTGCATAGAAAGCACTAGCACAGTAACTGGCATTAGTCAGTACCGAATGCAAGATGGTTAAGTAAAATTTCTGGTCTTCAAACATTTCTCATGGAAGAAACTGTTTCTTACAAAAAAGACAAATAGGCTATAAGTTCCAACTCAGAGATTACTTTCTGCTAAAAAAGAAAAGAAAAGAAAAGAAAAGAAACCATTACCCCAGCATAGAAAGTACCTTGTATAACAGTGGCACAATGGGCGTTTGGTCAAACAGAAGGACATGAGGCTTATTCTCTTGCTGCCAGCCAGAGAGGAATCTGACATAATTTTTATTTGTAACCTTAAATTGAAAATAGAATGTTAGTCTCAATATTTAATTCTTAACAATTGTATTATACTCCAGTCAGGAGAAAATAAATCAAATAAGTGTAAAAGATTGCAAAAAATAAAAATGCAGACAACTAATCTTTTTGTCTTCATTTGGCTAAAACTATTAAAAGAATAGTGATATTGATTTCATATTTTCATTGAACTCTTACAGACTGAAATCATAATCCTGTCTGAAACAATTACTGACCATATTATAAAAATTGAGCTTCCAGAGTTGGTTCTCGCTTAATTATAGAGTATACTTCTTAATACACTAGCCAGCAGAAGATAATGCAACACTGCCCCTTTCAATATCTATCTATCTATCTATCTATCTATCTATCTATCATCATTATCTATCAGGCCTCAGTCTCCCATCTATCTGTCTATCATGCCTCAGTCTCCCAGCTTGCCCCTCACCCCTTTTTTTTCTGAGACAGGGTCTTGCTTTGTTGCCCAGGCTAGGGTGCAGTGGCAAGATCATGGCTCATCGCACCCTCAACCTCCCAGACCTCCCAGGATCAAGTGATCCTCTCATCTCAGCCTCCTGAATAGCTGGGACTACAGGCACAAGGCACCATGCCTGGCTAATGTTTGCATTTTTTGTAGGGATTGGGTCTTAGTATGTCGCCCAGGCTGGTCTTCAACTTATGGACTCAAGTGATCCTCATACCTCAGCCTCCCAAAATGCTGGGATTACAGGCGTGAGCCACTACTCTAGGCCAGCTTGCTCTTTTTAAACGGCTTAAATAAAAATAAGGTGGTCCACCCCCTATACATTATATAATTTCATTTATTGTTATCTGAATTGTTCCTTTCCCCCGTTGATATCTTAAAATATTCCTACTGAGAGAAGACATTAAAAACATGAATAAATTATCTAGCTAGAAATTTTTCATAGTCGTTAAAAAAAGTTTATCTTTCCATACTGCATCTAGAATGATTTAAATAAAACTCAAATTTGATCATTTCACTCCTCTGCTCAAACCCCTACAATAGCTCCATCACCCACGGGCCAAGGCCCAAGTTCCTGAAAGGAGCATGGAGGTGTTCTGAGACCCTCACAGGGAGATTCCTAATAACCTCTCTAACCCCCCTAACCCCCTCCTCTGCTGCTCACCAGTGAAAACATCTTACAAAGCAGGCTATTTCACGTCTCCGATTTCTGCCTGCCTGCAACCCAACCCAGTCCAACGGTCACTTCTGCCTTTCCCAGCTCATTAGGATGGGCTCCAACATACTAGAAATAACCACCCGCTTGGGAGCTGCTTGAAACGGCTACATTAATCTATACCAGGCACAGAATAGGTATTTTATATAAATGTTTGAGGATCTATCAGGACAATCTATTATCATTTTAGGAGGCTACAATACTCTCTGACCTTTTAAGTTAACTCCAACAAATATTTCTTCTATAGATAATGATCCCAGCAGGACAGTCTAGGAATAGCACATGTAGAAATATGACGAAAATTTTTTATGTTCACTTTCCCTGGTATTAAGAGAATGAATTATTTAAAGCAAAATGAGAGTCCTTTCCTAGTTACTTTGATCCCTAACTTAAGATATTGAAAAAAATGTATTAGGTGCTTAAATATGGAAACAATAAACCAATGTGAACTTTATCTGGCTTCTTTATTTCAACCTTTTCTTTGTGAAATTCATTCATATTATTGTCACTGTAAGTTTCTAAAGTTTCAAAAATAATACTTGATTTCATGGAATCTGGCATTTTCCACAGATAACGATCGTTAAACATATAACCAAACACAACTAAATTTGAATAAAGACAAATATCTTCACATGAACAAATTTATGAGCCGGAAAGAAAGCCCGAATTCTTTCTAACATGTGATTTAATTTTTTTGTTTAGAAAATAGGGGTCATTTTAGGCTCAGATTCCTATGACAGCGTAAGATCTGCAAGATGGTTATTAATAGGAATTAATTCTTCCAGTCTCTGTACTTCATGTTTCAATTTTTAGTCTCCTACAGACTTCACTTACATGATTTAGTTTGAGTAATTAATTAATTAATATGTGTATTGCCTTCCTCACAATGAAACTCAGGTTTGAGAGGACTACAGAAAATGTTCTGGGCAATTAACAGTCCTAGGTACCTCTTAAACTACTTCTCAGTCATGTTTTCCTTGACAGGTACTTACTTTCTCCACCAAGTTCCCTGGAAGAAGACTTTCTACAAATTGTCGCAGATTTTCACGGACAACTGCATTGTGGAAGAAGGAGATTTTCCCGTTAATGATTCCTAGGATAGAGGGCGTGCTGTGTGCCCCCAGGTGATGCGCCAGGCGTCTCTCATATCCAGCATGGACCACGCCAATTCCTACACCTGAAAAGAATGGAAGATTCAAGTGAAGCCTTTTTATGTCTCCACGGCAGCTGGGAAAAGTGCTAAGTAATTTTTTGGTGTGAAATTGAAATCCCGACCTCATAGGAGATGTCTTTCCTAATAGACTGTCTAGCATTCTTTCACTGCTGGAATTCTAGATGGGTTCAGTTTTTCTGCAGAGCAATCTGGCAATATGTAAGAAGAGTTACAAATGTGTGTGTGTGTGTGTATGCATATACATAAAACAAAGTGGGATCATCTGATACTTATTTCACTTAATACTTGAACAACTTTTCTTGCTCTTTCATCCAACCATATATTTGGAGGGCCAGTTACTCTGCTAACACTGGAGACACATTCAGTATTAAAGGCCAATAAATGTACATTTTCTTTTGGATGTGTACTAGACTTTTTAAGCTTAACATTTCCAAACACGAACCCCTAATCTCCTCCCACAGACCTGTCCTACCCACGCCTTTGCCATTTCAGTTGATGACAGCTCCATCCTTTCATTTACTCAGGGCAAAAACCATAAGAGTCATCTTTGGCTTCTCTTATTTGTTGCACCCCACATCCAATCTGTCCACAAGTCTTGTTGCTTTTCTCTTTAGAAAATGTCTGGAATTCAACTGTTTTTCATCACTGTCATTATATGCCCTGCTCTGAGTCATCATTATCTCTCCTGCCTATGTTGCTGCAATAATATCCTAAATGCTCTCCTCCTATTTCTCCCTGTCTCCTGACAGTCTGTTCTTAACATAGCAGCCAGGCTGCTCCTTCTAAAACATAAAAATGGATCACATCACTCCTCTGCCCAAACCCTGCAAAGACCCATTTCAGTTGGAATAAAAGGCACAAACCTCACAGAGGCCAACAAGATCCTTTGTGTTTGGCCCCTGGTTCCCCATGCCCTCTTTCTTCTTCCACTCCTTCATCAGCCTGCCCCAGTCCCCAGCATCCTTGCTGTGTTCTGAAGACAGTGGATGCTCCTGCCTCAGGGCCTTGACACTGGCTGTTCCCTCAGCCTGAAGTGTGCATCTCCCTGACTTCTGTGTAGCTGACTTCTTTACCAACTTCAAGTCCTGAATGCAGCCTACCTTGGCACCATATTTAAAACGGTACTCCCCACACTCAGCGTCCATACACAACCTGCTCACTTTCATTTCTTCTGCAGTGTTTACCATCTTCTAAGGTACCACCCACTTACCTTCTGTCAATTGTTTATTGTCTGTCTCCCCTTCTAGAATGCAAGCCTCATGAAGGTAGGGATCCCTGTGTAGTCCACTGATGTATCCCCAGCACCAGACCAGAGCCTGGCACTTAGTAGGAAGGAGCTCACTGAAACTGAGCCATTAATCTATTTAACCCAGAGCCTGGCACATAGTAGGAGCTCACTAAAACTGAGCCAACAATCTATTTAATTCATTCTTTATTGTTGCACATTGAAGTTGTGAGAGAGGAAAAACTAAACTTTTTCCTACTCACACTTGACACAATGCTGTCCCTGACACTCATTGTTTAAGAGAGGGAGTCTCACTATGTTGCCCAGGCTGGTCTCAAACTCCTGGGCTCAAGGGATCTTCCTGCCTCAGCCACCTGAGTAGCTGGGATTCCAGACACGTGCCACTATGCCCAACTCAATGCTTCCCTGTTGACACCACATGCTGTGGGGGTGGGGGTTCCCCATAAATCCTCCAGCAGACACCAACTGGGTATCAACTCAGTTCTGACACTATCTTTTTTTTTTTTTTTGAGACGGAGTCTCGCTCTGTCACCCAAGCTGGAGTGCACTGGCCAGATCTCAGCTCACTGCAAGCTCCGCCTCCCGGGTTCATGCCATTCTCCTGCCTCAGCCTCCCGAGTAGCTGGGACTACAGGCGCCCACCACCTCGCCCGGCTAGGTTTTTTTTTGTATTTTTTAGTAGAGACGGGGTTTCACCGTGTTAGCCAGGATGGTCTCGATCTCCTGACCTTGTGATCCGCCCGCCTCGGCCTCCCAAAGTGCTGGGATTACAGGCTTGAGCCACCGCACCCGGCCAGTTCTGACACTATCTACCCAGAGACAGCGTCAGGCCCCGCAGGTCAAGGGTTCAGTCCCGTAAGACGGCTCCCACTTCAGACGCCAGAAGTCCCAGGTTGTGTCCTGTACTTCTGACCAACTGGCTATAAATTAAAGGGTCCCATGACCCTCCTTGGGTTCAACTAATTTGCTCGAGTTGCTCACAGAACTCAGGGGAACATTCCTTATGGTTACTCATTAGGTATAAGGAATATTACAAAGGAGACAGATGATCAGCCAAAAGGAAGAGAGGCACATGGTATGGTATATGGAAGGGTGGGAGCATCCTGCCCTCCCAGGGCTCGCCACCCTCCAGGCACCTCCATGTGTTCAGTCACCTGGGAACTCTCAAACCCAGTAGTTCAGGGATTAGAGATTTTATATATACATATATATATATATGTTCATGTTTTTGCCCAGTAAATGTGAGGCTAGGACACCCCAGGTGAGGCTCCTTACTCAAACGCCTCTCCCATGGGGGAGGATGCCTGGGCCCTCTACTGTAGGCTCGGCTGAGGGGAGGTGGTGTAGGCTGAGCCCACCCCCCAGGAAACCAAGCCAGAGTTCAGGGATTTTTATGAAGGCTTCATGATGCAGGCGTGATAGATTATTAACTCAATCTCCAGGCCCTCTCCTCTTTCTGGAGGATGAGGGTGAAACTTTCAAAACTTCTAATCATGGTTTGGTCTTTCTGGTGACCAGCTCCCACACAGGGGCCCACTAAGAGTGGCCTAAGTAGAACAAAAGATGGTCCCATCCTGCAGGAAATTCCAAGGATTAGGAGCTCCATGTCAGGAGTCAAAGATCAAATATGAGAGCAACAGATTCTCGTAGCACCCCTACTGATCAGGCAATCTCAAGAGCAACAGATCCTCTTAGCACCCCTACTGATCAGGCAATCTCAAGGGTTTTAGGAGATCTGTGCCAGGAACTGGGAACAAACACCAAAACATACATATATTTCTTATTACAAAGCACAATATTAAAAGTTGCTTTTAGCCTAATTCTTAACATTATAAGGAAAGTTGACAGGCATCCTAGTACATTTTTGTACACACACCTTTGTGCTCTTATGTGCTTATTTTCTAATTAGTAAATTCCTAAAATGAAATTGCTCAGTAAATGGTAGGGATCCCAAACTTAATGTTTTCAAATTGCTAAGCAGACTAAACCAAACTCTCTGTAGGCTACCTGACCGTGACTGTTGCAGTTTCTCAAGGGCAGGAAAGCAGGAGCCTTAGGCATTGTATAGTCCATTTCCCTCATTTTACAGATACAGAGGTTCAGAGAGGTAAAGTGACTTATCCCAGGTTGTAGAGCTGACAAAATTGCAGAACAAGAATCCAAACTGGATTCTTCTCTAGAGCCAAGTACAGTACACTGTATCACACTGCAGTCATTAAAAATAACTATGGAACAATGTCAATAAATGGAAGTACACAGAGAATTATGTGAGCAGAAGAAAGAAAAAGAATAAAGCAGGCACATACACTGGGAGATCTGGTCATTCGTAAAGACAGAAGAGACATCACCTAGGGAGGTCAAGTGGCTATAAGACAAAGGCCCAAGGGAGAGATTATCATTTCCTGAGTGCTTTATCACACCTCGGGCTTAATATACATCATACTTTTCGTACTCACAACCACTCTGCAAGGTAAGTATTGCTATCTTTATGGCTGAGGAAACTGAAGCTGGGGGACGAGGAGGCATCATGATTTGTGTGCAGTGTTTACCAGGATCTGAATTTAGTTCCAGCTGACCACAAAGCCTGGACTTCTTACTGCCTCCAGTGACCACTTCTGCCCCAGGTTCTGAACATTACAGGGATCAATTTCTGAGAGACTGACTCACCCTAAATGACCTTACCAGGGATTGCTATATAGATTGAACGCCAATTTATGAACTGATCCTGGGAAGTATGCCTTTCTAGTAACTGTGCCACTCAGTATACTTTCTACCAGTCCGAGCGCACACAGAAACCTGAATTAGAAACTGACAAGTTGGCTGGGCACAGTGGTTCATGCCTATAATACCAGTGCTTTGGGAGGCTGAGGCAGGAGGACCGCTTGTGACCAGGAGTTTAAGAGCAGCCTTCACCATCTCTTTCCTGTCTCCCGGAGTTTAAGAGCAGCCTTCATCATCTCTTTCCTGTCTGCTGGAGTTTAAGACCAGCCTTCACCATCTCTTTCCTGTCTCCTGGAGTTTAAGACCAGCCTTTATCATCTCTTTCCTGTCTCCTGGAGTTTAAGACCAGCCTTCACCATCTCTTTCCTGTCTCCTGGAGTTTAAGACCAATCTTTACCATCTCTATTTCACCTATAAGGAAATCGAGACATGGAGAGGTGAAGTAATTTGCCCAGGGTGACACAGCTGGCAAGTGACGGTGATGGGATTTGAACCCAGGAGGTCTGGCTGTGGGCTCTGTGACGATTAACGTGGTAAGTCTAAAAAAAAGTTAGCTGGGCATGGCAGTGTGTGCCTCTAGTCCTAGCTACTTGGGAGGCTGTGGCTGGAGGAATAGAATAAAGAATGATAAATATTTGTTGTTTTAAATTTGTGGTTTTTTCTTTTCTTTTCTTTTTTTTGAGACGGAGTCTCATCCTGTCACCCAGGACAGAGTGCAGTGGCGCGATCTCGGGTCACTGCAACCTCTGCCTCCCTGGTTCAAGCAATTCTCCTGTCTCAGCCTCCCCAGTAGCTGGGATTATAGGCACACACCACCATGCCCGGTTAATTTTTGTATTTTTAGTAGAGACAGGGTTTCACCATATTGGTCAGGCCGGTCTCAAACTCCTGACCTCAGGTGATCCACCTGCCTTGGCTTCCCAAATTGCTGGGATTACAGGCGTGAGGCAACATGCCCAGCCACTTTATTTTATTTTATTTTTTGAGACAGAGTTTTGCTCTGTCGCCCAGGCTGGAGGTGCCACTTTATTTTATTTTATTTTTTTTGAGACAGAGTTTTGCTCTGTCGCCCAGGCTGGAATGCAGTGACTTGATCTCGGCTCACTTCAACCTCCACTTCCTGGGTTCAAGCAATTCTCCTGCTTCAGCCTCCCGAGTAGCTGAGATTACAGGCACGCGCCACCACACCCGGCTAATTTGTGTATTTTTAGCAGAGACAGAATTTCACCATGTTGGCCAGGCTGGTCTCGAACTCCTGACCTCAAGTGATCTGCGCATCTCAGCCTATCGAAGTGCTATGATTACAAGCGTGAGCCACCATGCCTGGCCAATCTGTAGTATTTTTCTTCCTGAAAAGATATTTAAAGACAGGTGCAGTGGCATGCACCTCTAATCTCAGCTACTTGGAGTTGGAAGCAGCAGGATTGCTTAAGCCCACGAGGTTGAGGTTGCAGTGAGCCATGATTGTGCCATTACACCCTGGCCTGGGCAAAAGAATGACGTCTCTTAAAAGAAAAAAAAAAAAGCAAAGCATATGTGACTTATTTCAGAAACATTATTTGATTTTTATAGAACTGATGCTTCTGGCTAATTTTCATACGCTGGGGAATTAAAAATATTATACTGATGCTGTGAGAGGGTCTTCCATGCACTAGTAAACATCTGTCATATCCATAATTTGAGATGCCAAACAGCTCTCACTACGCAATCCTAAACACATATCACATCCTTTAGGGAAGTTCTTTTTCCCCCTCAGCTGCATATACACATTTATTTTCTCTCCACCTCTGAATAGGCACAGAGCCAACTGGAAGAATGTGCCACTGAAATGTGGCTAATTACAAACCGGCTGGTACACTAACCACAAGATGCAAAACAATGTGAACGGAAACAAAATCAAGAACACACAGCTAAAGCGGAAAAATGCATATTTTCATCAATATTTAGGCTGACCTTTTTTATAGACAGTATAAGACTCTTACCTACTTAGTAATCCTTGAAAGATAGGAATTACTCTTTTTTTTTTTTAAGATGGAATTTCACTCATGGCCCAGGCTGGAATGCAATGGTGTGATTTTGGCTCGCTGTAACTTCCAACTCCAGGGTTCAAGGGATCCTGCCTCAGCCTCCCGAGTAGCTGGGATTATAGGCACGTGCCACCACATCGGCTAACTTTTTATTTTTACTAGAGACAGAGTTTCACCATTTTGGCCAGGTTGTTCTCGAACTACTGACCTCAGGTAATCCACCCGTGTCGGCCTCCTAAAGTGCTGGGATTACAGGCATGAGCCACTGTGCCCAGCCAGGAATCAGTCTTTCTTTTTTTAATTTTTTTTCTTAAGACAGAATCTCGCTCTGTCACCCAGGCTAGAGTGCAGTGGTCCGGTATCAGCTCACTGCAACCTCCGCCTCCCGGGTTCAAGCGATTCTCCTGCCTCAGCCTCCGGAGTAGCTGGGACTACAGGCACCCGCCACCACTCCAGGCTAATTTTTGTATTTTTAGTAGAGATGGGGTTTCACCATGTTGGCTAGGCTGATCTCAAACTCCTGACCTCGGGATCCACCTGCCTCGTCCTCCCAAAGTGTTGGGATTACAGGCATGAGCCACTGTGCCCAGCAGTTTCTCTTTTTAAACAGGAAGTCATGGTGAATAAATTGCCAAACCCAGGTAATCACTGCCTGATCATCCAAATCAGGTTTCCCTAAAACGATATTTGATTTCAAGATATTCAACCTCCAGGCCACGCTGACAGCTCTGCCTGCACCTTCCAGTAAGCACTAAATGTGCAGAGATGATTGAGGTATGTTTCTTATTTGAGTTTCCTGGGCACAAGGACATGATTTACTTATTTCTGAAGCAGTATAGCACAGTGTTGAAGACGGTCAGACTCCTGGGTCCAACCCAATACTGATGCTTACGGGTAGTGTTAACGATGACTTAGTTCCTTAACTTTCAATGCCTTAGTTCCCTCACCCGTAAAATAGGGATAATAATAGTCTCTCCTTTATTGAGTTGCTTTGGGTACAAAAATAATGCACAGAAAGCATTTACCACAATGCAAGGGAACTGAAATGTCCAATAAAAATTATTATTATTATATACCCTTACGTGTCTAATACAGTAATTGGAACATGAAAGTTGACTGAGAAAAGAAGTTTCAAATGAAGGCATCTGTTTCATGGGCAAGGTGTTAGAAAATACAGAAGGATTTTTTGTCGTCTTTGTCTACTCCTTCAGCAAAACATTATTCCGTACTTGCAAATGTGAGGTTGGTGTTAATTCTGTGTATATATTTTCTCTTCAACCAAATGGTGAGCTTAAGGTCAGGGATGGTGCTAATTCTGGACCCTCTTCCACAGCACACTTCTCTTTAAACATTGGATGCTTTTACACAGTAGTTTTTACCAGTGTGTGACTGAAGATTCCTTAGCTGACTTCCAATCCCCTTCAAGGCTCACCTCACAATAAGTAAAAAAATTGGTGCTTCAGAGTCACAGAGTTGAAGAAAGCAGACTAATACATTTAAGAAAGATTTTTAAAAAGGGTTTATAGAATAGGCGATTTAAGGCCGGGCGCAGTGGCTCAAGCCTGTAATCCCAGCACTTAGGGAGGCCGAGACGGGCGGATCACAAGGTCAGGAGATCGAGACCATCCTGGCTAACATGGTGAAACCCCATCTCTACTAAAAAAAAAATACAAAAATCTAGCCGGGCGAGGTGGCAGGCGCCTGTAGTCCCAGCTACTCGGGAGGCTGAGGCAGGAGAATGGCGGGAACCCGGGAGGCGGAGCTTGCAGTGAGCTGAGATCGCGCCACTGCACTCCAGCCTGGGCGACAGAGCAAGACTCCGTCTCAAAAAAAAAAAAAAAAAAGAATAGGCGATTTAAAAAATTTGCTTTGGGGCCGGGCATGGTGGCTCACACCTGTAATCCCAGCACTTTGGGAGGCTGAGGCAGGCGGATCACTTGAGGTCAGGAGTTCGAAACCAGCCTGGCCAACATGGCGAAACCCTGTCTCTACTAAAAATACAAAAACTAGCTGGGCGTGATGGTGGGCGCCTGTAATCCCAACTACTCGGGAGGTTGAGGCAGGAGAATCACTTGAACCTGGGAGGTGCAGGTTGCAGTGAGCCGAGATCACACCACTGCACTCCAGCCTGGGCAACAGAGCGAGACTCCATCTTGAAAAAAAAAAAAAGTCATCTACACAAATATCTTTCAATGAATAAGATTATCTTACCCAATTCTTCCAGTTCTTGAACGACTTCTTTCCACACAGGCTCAATATGAATGCAGCTAAAGCACCAATCGGAGGTGATCTTGATGAGGTAGGGTTTCTTAAAGCTATCTGGAACCACTTCATTCACATAATGTGAAAAGTGCAATAAATACTTTTCGTCAATTGAGTCCCGCCGTTCAGAATTAAAAGGGAAGTGAAAAAAGGACTCATCGAAATAAAAATTTTCATGGAAATGGCGGAAACGATACTCGCGCTGCTGTTGCTGCTTCTGGTAGCCCTGGTTCTCTCCAGCGTCTCCATATTGATCATAATTTGATCTCTTTTCTTCATTTGAAAGAATCTATAAAGGAAGGAAAAAGAAATCTAAACAACAACAAGAGGTTCATCCACAAGATTTTTTTTGTAAGCAGCTTGAAAGACATAGGAAGAAAATAAACGCAGCCAGGTGTGGTGGATCACGCCGGTAATCCCAGCACTTTGGGAGGCTGAGGCGGGTGGATCACCTGAGGTCAGGAGTTCGAGATCAGCCTGACCAACATGGAGAAACTCTATCTCTACTAAAAATACGAAAATTTAGCCGGGAGTGGTGGCGCATGCCTGTAATCCCAGCTACTCGGGAGGCTGAGGTAGGAGAATCGCTTGAACTCAGGAGGCAGAGGCTGAGGTGAGCCGAGATGGTGCCACTGCACTCCAGCCTAGGCAACAAGAGCAAAACTCCATCTCAAAAAAAAAAAAAAAAGAAAAGAAAAGAAATGCAAAAATTATGACATGATTATGGGAGGTCAAGGTTTGGAGGATACTTTGAAGTCAGGAGTTCAAGACCAGCCTGGGCCACATAGCAAGACTTCGCTACCAAAAAAAAAAAAAAAAATTGGCCAGGCATGGTGATGCCCGCGTGCCTATAGTCCTAGCTACTTGGGAGGGTGAGGTGGGTGGGAGACTGCTTGAGCCCAGGAGTTCAAGGCTGCAGTGAGCTGTGATTGCATCACTATACTCCAGCCTGGGTGATAGAGAGAGACTATCTCTTAAGAAAAAACATTATGACATAATTAGATATTCTTTTTCTTTTTGAGACAGGGTCTCACTCTGGCACCCAGGCTGGAGTGAAGCGGCGTGATCACAGCTCACTGCAGCCTCCACCTCCCAGGGTCAACCTTTCATCTCATCCTACTGAGTAGCTAGGACCATCAGCATCATGCCACCACACCCGGCTAATTTTTGTATTTTTCGCCATGTTGTCTAGGCTGGTCCTGAATTCCTGAGCTTAAGTGATCTGCATGCCTCAGCCTCCCTAAGTGCTGGGATTACAGGGCGTGAGCAGCCACCGGGTTCAGCCGATTAGATATTCTAAATGCAGTCATTCAAAAGAATGAGAAACTCTTCTTTCACTAGAGAAACATTAAGGAACATTCAAGACTAAAATATTTCAGTTTAGATACTCATGCTCATCTTGGCATTAAAGATTTCAAACTACCACAACATTAAACACTTCAGCAAAACAAATAAAACATAACATAATGTTGATCACCAGGGCTCAATGACAGGAAAATTGACGTGGTCATACCTGGTTAGTTGGACTAATTCAAACTAAGATAAGAAAAGCTATGAACACCAAAAATGTAGCTGTAGTCTAGTGCCTTGTCTGTTAGTTGATATTGTTTTACAAAATAACTTTGAAGTCTAAAATTCAGGGATCTGTTTTAGGATGATGATATGTTATTCCATGAGCTAAGCACTGTCTGCTGAAGGGCATTCCCTACACAAATCAGAAAGCCACTGAATTCTCTTTTATGCATATTCTAGACCAATCTACTTCAGCTGACGTGTTGGAAAATTATTGAAAATCTTGTGGCCGGGCGCGGTGGCTCAAGCCTGTAATCCCAGCACTTTGGGAGGCCGAGACGGGCGGATCACGAGGTCAGGAGATCGAGACCATCCTGGCTAACACGGTGAAACCCCGTCTCTACTAAAAAAATACAAAAAATTAGCCGGCGAGATGGCGGGCGCCTGTAGTCCCAGCTACTCGGGAGGCTGAGGCGAGAGAATGGCGTAAACCCGGGAGGCGGAGCTTGCAGTGAGCTGAGATCCGGCCACTGCACTCCAGCCTGGGCGACAGAGCGAGACTCCGTCTCAAAAAAAAAAAAAAAAAAAAAAAAAAAAAAAAAAAAAAAAAGAAAATCTTGTGTTTAAATGTATTTGTTACCTTGTGCCACTTTAATAAATATAGGCAATTTGGTATATTCAACGTAAATTTCTAAGAAGGCAACAGAGACATACACAGATATACTCAGGGTAATTCTACAATTCTAGTTAAAACCTTTAAAATAGGCCAGTTTTTCAAAGAGCTTAAGTGTTCAGGCACTTGTTTCGATACACTGCATGTGGCCAAATATGTTCTATTATTTTTTATTTTATTTTATTTTATTTTGAGACAGAGTCTCCCTCTGTCACCCAGGCTGGAGTGTAGTGGCTCGATCTCTGCTCACTGCAACTTCTGCCTCCCGGGTTCAAGTGATTCTCTTGCCTCAGTCTCCTGAGTAGCTGGGATTACAGGTGCATGCCACCACGCTCGGCTAATTTTTTTTGTATTTTTAGTAGAGACGGGGTTTCAGCATGTTGGTCAGGCTGGTCTCGAACTCCTGACCTCGTGATCTGCCCGCCTCAGCCTCCCAAAGTGCTGGGATTACAGGCGTGAGCCACAGTGCCCAGCCTGTTCTATTATAACCTAGAAGCTGGATCAAGGGCATGTGGAACATGACCTTTCTGAGAACTTTACGAAACTCATCACCTCCTAAGGCATATTTTATAAGAGCTAATGGATGTATCACAAAGCTGCACACGATACCTCGTAAGCCTTACTGATTTGAATGAACTTGTCTTCCGCTCCAGGATCTTTGTTTTTGTCAGGATGCCTGAAACACAAACAGGCAGGAACTGAGAATAGATTTAACTTTTAATGCACACTCATTTAATGTCCTTGTCCACACAGTTCACTATAGAGGCAAATGGAGGGCTATTTTGTTAGGAAAGTTTCTTAAAATAAATGGTAGAGGCAATCAGTTGCTTTACATGACTATTATCAATGAAACTTTGAACCAGGCATTTCTTTCCCAAAGCACTCCAGTGGGGCACGTTTTCAAAGCACCATATAGCACTGCAGCATTTCACAGAGAAAAGGTGGGATATGGTGCATGTCTGTACACTGCTCCCAAACACTGCTAAAGCTGGGTGAAGGCTAAATCATTTATCCATAAGAACCCATGTCTTCTCCTAGGATGGCAACATTTCAACTCAATGCTAGAATGATATTGGGATGCTAGAATGCTATTGTTTCTTCCGGTAACACAGGTAGACATGAGAAATAGTTTTTAGGATAGACTAAATTCATTTAGTAACAATCAGATTTCAAACTGCACTTGTGCCTGACTTTCAAATTAGAACATTTTTCATTATTATTGTGGCTATCTCATTCTGCCTATGATTGCCTTTTACCTGTATAAAGATTTCAAGGCCACTTTTTTTCTTTTTTTGAGACAGGGTCTCACTCTGTTGCCCACACTGCAATGTGATGGTACAATCTCGGCTCACTGCAACCTCTGCCTCCCAGGCTCAAGCGATTCTCCTGCCTCAGCCTCCCGAGTAGCTGGGATTACAGGTCTGCGCCACTATCACCCGGCTAATTTTCATATTTTTAGTAGAGATAGGGTTTCACCATGTTGGCTGGGCTGGTCTCAAACTTCTGACCTCAAATGATCCACCTGTCTTGGCCTCCCGAAGTGCTGGGAAAACAGGCGTGAGTCACCGTGCCCGGCCTCAACGCCACATGTTTAACATTTTTTGCCATGCTGTCCAGGTTGGTCTCAAATTCCTGGACTCATGCCATCCTCCTGCCTTGGCCTCCCAAAGTGCTGGGATTACAGGTGTGAGCTACTACACCCGACCAGCTTTGGAGATTTTTAAGTTCTGGAAAGTAAGGGCTAGGTTTATTTCCTTGAAAGTCCCTAAGACCTAAATCAGTGTTTTATACAGATTTATTTTTCAATGTTCACTTTAAGAGACTTTGTATGACAGTATTCTTTACATAATCACTTCTGGTAACTTCTAGTAAATTTCCTCTGACATAGGTTCTAGAAAGAAAAACAATTCACTGGGAAGCAAATGACTATTAAGGATACATCAAGTACAATGGAATAAAAAAATCTACAACTTGATGGATTTATTCTAGCAGGAATATGTTTGAATCAATTATACCACATATTCTGTTTTCTCTACAAATAAGGAAACTCTAAACTGTTGACTGTTGAGTTTAACAGTCATTCCTTCCTTAACCATTTAATCCTTGCTATAAGTATTAGTGGGGGAAAAAAATCTCAGCTAGGCATAATGAAAAGAGCATGACTGCCGGGCGCGGTGGCTCAAGCCTGTAATCCCAGCACTTTGGGAGGCTGAGACGGGCGGATCACGAAGTCAGGAGATCAAGACTATCCTGGCTAAAACAGTGAAACCCCGTCTCTACTAAAAAATACAAAAAAACTAGCTGGGTGAGGTGGCGGGCGCCTGTAGTCCCAGCTACTCGGGAGGCTGAGGCAGGAGAATGGCGGGAACCCGGGAGGCGGAGCTTGCAGTGAGCTGAGATCCGGCCACTGCACTCCAGCCTGGGCGACAGAGCAAGACTCCGTCTCAAAAGAAAAAAAAAAAAAAAAAAGAAAAGAGCATGACTTAAGGATGAGATGGAGGCTCCAAAGCATTTCTGGATGACAAAAAAACACCAAAAAACAAAAAAACCAACACAAACCATAACTGTTTTCAATATTCAAACAGGCTGACGGCTGAGTGGATCAAAAATTATGCAATCATACAAATGAAGATTTAACATATAGAACTCTGTAGAAGAAGGGCAGGAAGGGACTTTTTAGGAGAATGAACCAAAGAGAGAGTCTTGAGGGCAGCTAGGTTAGAAACACAGATTCTGAAGCAGAGGAGGGCAAGGCTGAAGAACAGGGAGGAAGCTACAACACTTCCAGCTCATAAGGAATATACTTTCCTAATTGTGGGAGGATACCACAAGGTTGAAGACATTAAAAAACAAAAATTCAGCCATAGGAAAGTGTTGTCCAATGCTATTTTCAGTTAATATGAAATTATCTCAGGAACTGCAATACAATACACAATCTTTAAAATTCAAAGTAGAGGAAATATTGTATGTAGTATCTACTGGCTCTCTAGTTACCTTTTTTTTTTTTTTTTTTTTTGAGACGGAGTCTTGCTCTGTCGCCCAGGCTGGAGTGCAGTGGCCGGATCTCAGCTCACTGCAAGCTCCGCCTCCCGGGTTTACGCCATTCTCCTGCCTCAGCCTCCCGAGTAGCTGGGACTACAGGCGCCCGCCACCTCGCCCGGCTAGTTTTTTTGTATTTTTTAGTAGAGACGGGGTTTCACCGTGTTAGCCAGGATGGTCTCGATCTCCTGACCTCGTGATCCGCCCGTCTCGGCCTCCCAAAGTGCTGGGATTACAGGCTTGAGCCACCGCGCCCAGCCTCTAGTTACCTCTTAAAGGAATAAAAACAAAGACAGAGAAGGTAACACAGCAAAGAATTAGACAAAATCATTTACTGTCCGGTTTATGGCATAACCATGTCACACCAATCTACCATTCTTTGGGTGGGAGGAGTTATTTCTTTTGCTAATGTGGATAACAAACAAAAAATACCTACGATAAAACTTAATTAACGGGAGAGAAACAGAGTTTTCCTAAGGGAAAAAATAACGTCAAATGGGTTCACTAAGCAAAGGAAAATTCTTAAGCAGGCTAAGAAACACCTAGTAAAATGTATCAGAGGAAGGCTCCAGATCCAATTCAACAGTAACCACTTCCTCCTGCTATAGCTCATTCTGAAGTCAAACTGGGAAACACTGCTATTTTCAGTGTATATCAAGCCATTAGTAAGCAAAACTTCAACTATTCCAAGTGGTAAAGCATTGTCATAGCCAAAAACCACAGAAAATAATAGAATAGCAAAATTAAAAACGTAAAGTAAAATTTTAGACTTTTTCTGGATGACACACTCAATACATTTCTATGGTGATGAATTATTCCTAGAGAGAATCTAATTTAAAAAGTGAAGAATATGACTCATTTAATTAATATCATAACACCCTTTTCAGCTCTGGAAGACAGAAAAGTCAAAGCTATACATTTTAATAGGTCTCACATACTCGAGCTGTCATTTGTGTTCTTAAAACATTGTCAAAGGCTATGCCCTGTCCAAAAGAATGTTGTCACCTTATGAATTCGCTGCAGATTTATATATTTTGCTTTAAACATAAAGAGACAAGAGTCTGAAATGATGTAGCACATAACCTTGGTATAAAGAGTCCCTGGAAGGAGGTCATGTATAATTAGAGACTGCTTTTTTGGCATCCAATTCTGGATTTCTCATGGAATATGGTCTAAAATATTTATTTAAAAATTATATTTTCAATGATCTTTACCTTTATTTCAATCAGTTTAATGATAAAACACACCTGTTCACTGAAGTAGAACAGTGTCAGGCACAGTCACGCATGCAGCCTGCATCACACATCACCTGAATGTGGCAGTTTTGCTTCTGGATAACTTTCTACTGTCATTCAGTTCCTCCCCAGCCAACCACTAGCCCACTCACCCTTACTCATGCCTAGATGTGTAAACCATTAAAAAACAATAAAACAATGGACTACTGATGCAGAGGGTCAAACCATAGAACTCGGAGGTACCACAGATTTACCAACTCTAGGCTTCCATCTTCTCGTCTATAAAACAGAGACAGTGGCTGAGCATGGTGGCTCATGTCTGTAATCCTAGCACTTTGGGGGGCCAAGGTGGACGGATCACTTGAGGTCAGGAGTTGGAGACCAGCCTGGCCAACATGGCGAAACCCCGTCTCTATTGGAAATACAAAAATGAGCTGGGTGTGGTGGTGCACGCCTGTAGTCCCAGCTACTCGGAAGGCTGAGTCAGGAGAATCGCTTGAACGCAGGAAGCGGAGGTTACAGTGAGCTAAGGTCATGCCACTGCATTCCAGCCTGCGTGACAGAGCGAAACTCTATCTCAAAAAAAAAAGAGACACTAATATCCTCCTTCATAGGCTAATTATAAGGTTTAAATGAGATAAAAAGCACAGAACCAGGAGGTTACCATGTAGTAGGTGCTCAGTGATGGTACCCATCCCAAACTTTCTTCCATTCCTCATGGTTGGTAGAGCCAGCTTGGAGTCACCTGTGTCCTTTCCATCCTGTCCTCCTTTTGCTGCTCCCTCTCCATCTATATAATCCAACACTTCTGCTTCTTTGGCACGGTCAAGGCATTGGTGGAAGAAACGGATGACATTTGTCCAAAGTTTTAGATTTATTGCTACCCTGCTAATTGCTATCCTGATAACTACAGGCAAAATTACAATTTTCTGTAAGATTTTTTTTTTTTTGAGACGGGTCTCACTCTGTTGCCCAGGCTGGAGTGCAGTGGCGTGATTATAGCTCACTGCAGTCTCAAACTTGTGGGTTTTTTTTTTTTTTTTTCGTAGAGATGGGGTGTCACTATGTTGCCCAGGCTGGTCTCAAACTCCTGGGCTCAAGAGATCCTCCCACCTCAGCCTCCCAAAGTGCCAGGATTACAAACACGAGCCACCATGCCAGGTCAATTTTTTTTTAAAGTAATATATAGTCAGCCCTGTATATCTGTTGGTTTCACATCCATGGATTCCACCAACCAAAACATAGTATTTTCTATTTTGAAATATTCAAAATATTTAAAAATTGCATCTGTTCTGAACACGTACAGACTTTTTTCTTGTCATTATTCCTTAAACAATAACAGTATAACAACCATTTGCACAGCAGTTACATTGTATTAGGTATTATAAGTTAGAGATGATTTAAACTATATGAGAGGATGTGCAGAGATTATATGCAGGTACTGTGCTATTTTATATAGGGACTTGAGCATCCATGGACTTTGGTATCCCTGGGGATCCTGGAACCAAGACCTCATGGATATCAAGAGACAACTATACTTGGTTTCTGAATTTTTCTTTTTTGGAGGCAAAAGGCTATTACTCTAAACTTTTTTTCAAAGTGTAGAAATTAATAATTTAGAGAATAGGGTTGTATAATGTTCCTGTTTAGCAATTACACTCACAAAGTTACTTTATGAATAATGTATCATGGGAAGGGTAGCATATCCATTATTGACTATATATACATTTTTTTAAATTAAAGTTTCTTACTTTAACATTAAATACGCTAATGATATCTAGGGCAATTCTTTAAGTCAAAGTATTCCTAAAAGGGAGTTTCAGAGTAAACATAGGCTTTGAATCTTATCGCTAACAATTAGAGAACATGAACATTAGCTCTCCTGCATAAAATATTTTAGACAGATATATATATATTGAATATAGAAACAGAGACAAATAAAAGCTAGTCATAATTTAGACTTCATCCCTGCTAAGACTGTTTAGCTTACGTTAAATCTCTATTTCTTTGTTTCACCTACCATTCCCGGGCGAGCTTCTTATAAGCCTTTTTAATATCAGCCTGACTGGCTGTTCGGCTGACCCCTAGGACTCTGTACGGGTCAAAATCCAACGCAGACAGAATTTGCAGGATCAGAACCAGAACTATCAAGAACTGCCAGGAAATGCTCAACTTTCTCACTTCCATTTCTCTTCCTTTCCAGAGCTGAAATGATTGAAGAGGCAATGAGTTTCAGTGGCAGAAACCTGGACAGTCTTGCTTTTTAGGTAAAGGTACAAGATATATAGATGAAAAACAAAACAAACAGAAGGTATTTTGCAGAAAAGTGTCAAGCTGTTGAACTATATCTTAAAATCAAAAACCTCACTACTACTTTTGAGTATCACAAATAGAAACTATTACAGATGAAAAGCTGAGTAATAAGAATAGCAACTCTCCAGAATACTTGGACTAGAAAAGCTTTAGAAATGAATGAAAATGAATGGGATGCAGAAACAATACCTAAATGTGAGAAAACCTAAATAGGATAATCAGGGCGACTACCTCTCAAATACATGATTTCATTTATTCTGATAAGAATAAAGAAAATAAATGGTTTAAGAATACTTCACTGAGTACATATTAAACAAACCCATGAAACTACAAGATTTACCATGCACGAAACTACAAAATGAGATAGTTGTGGCATTCTTGGGCATTAAATAAGTACAAATATGGAGGTGAAACACTAAAAAAACTGTGTAGTTAAAACGCAGTATACTTCAATTCTGTTCTTTCTCACCACACCCATTCAAATAAGAATATGAGAAGCTGCTCTTTAATCATTAGCAATATGGTCTTTTTTTTTTTTTTTTTTTTGACGGAGTTTCACTGTTACCCAGGCTGGAGTGCAATGGCGGGATCTCCGTTCACGGCAACCTCCGCCTCCCAGGTTCAAGCAATTCTCCTGTCTCAGCCTCCCGAGTAGCTAGGATTACAGGCATGCGCCACCACGCTTAGCTAATTTTTTGTATTTTTAGTAGAGACGAGGTTTCACCATGTTGGCCAGGCTGGTTTTAAACTCTTGACCTCAGGTGATCCACCTGTCTCGGCCTCCCAAATTGTTGGGATTACAGGCGTGAGCCATCGCACTGGCCAATATGGTCATTATTAATGGAAACCTCAGATGAGAAAAAGTGGCAAGAAAAAATTCAGTTTTCCAGTGAAGAAGAATTAATGGCAAAGACCAAACAGCAGATGTGGTCTTTAAAAGTTTTAAGCTCGGCCAGCGCGGTGGCTCAAGCCTGTAATCCCAGCACTTTGGGAGGCCGAAATGGGCGGATCACGAGGTCAGGAGATCGACATCATCCTGGTTAACACGGTGAAACCCCGTCTCTACTAAAAAATACAAAAAAACGAGCTGGGCGAGGTGGCGGGCGCCTGTAGTCCCCAGCTACTCGGGAGGCTGAGGCAGGAGAATGGCGTAAAAAAACCCGGGAGGCAGAGCTTGCAGTGAGCTGAGATCCGGCCACTGCACTCCAGCCTGGGCGACAGAGCGAGACTCCAGTCTCAAAAAAAAAAAAAAAAAAAATTTAAGCTCCATCTCTGGTGAGTACAGTGACTTAATTCATTGTGAATTTTGGAAATAATCCTGGCTGGTTAATGAACAGGGTAGTGCTGGAATTGTGGATATTTATACTCCACAATTATGATCGCTGTTACACCCTACGATTTTTTTTTCAATTTATCTTGATTTCTCATAAGGTAATACAGTTTTAAGGTTCAAGTGTCTACTGTGACACCTTACTGAAGAGGGGCAAAGCTATTAACAGTGGTAGATTTCCGTAAGTGCAAGTTTAATGCCGCCTGGGGGTCCTCACAAAATTGACTAATCTGATGATCAATGTTTAAAATTGCATACGTGCTGAATAAAATCCTAAAACAAACCAGTTTCTTCTTTGTTAAGGCAACCTATTATAGCCTACAAAACACGTGAAAGAGATGTAGCTACTGGTTAAGCATATGGGTTGAAGGCTGGGATCTATTCTCCACTACTTTATTACCTTGGGCAAATTATTTAAACTTACTAAGCATCAGCGTCCTTATTCATAAAATGGGAATGAAAACTACTACCTTGAAGGATCATGTGGGGACTAAATGCATCTAAAGGGTTTACTGAGCCCAGAGTCAACAGTCAATAAATGGTCGTTAGTGCTATTATTTCTACCATGCAGTACGATCGCTGCCTTATTTAATTGTGTCAGTTCCTTCCAGTTAGAGGGCCCGAGTGGCGGCGGTCTGGGAAGTTCTTTCGCTGACATGCGAGATAGACGGCGCCGACCTCGGAGCAGCAAACACCTGCCCAACAGGTAGGCTGCCAACCCTCTGGGCAGCATCTCCAGGACCACGAAGAGGCTCCCAGAGACAAGCTTCAGGTCTAAGACCCGCCTCGCGCTCCCGCCGGAGATCGCAACACTGCAGGAGACAGCCCCCTCCCCCGCCGCTCTCCGAGAGCCCAGGGCCCGGCCCTGTTGGCTCCCGGCTGCCCCCGGGCCCAGCAGTGACTGGAAACGAGAAGGAACTGACGGGAAATCCCTGAGTCGACCTGGCCCCGCCGCGTCCGCGGTTCCGCGCGTCACGCCGGGAAGGAGTTACCGGGAAAGTACACCGGCCCAACCGGCTGCAGCGTCCGTGCTCCAGTTAGTTCGCCCGGCCTGGAGCTTCCCGTCCACAACAGCACTCGCCGGGGCCTGGGGAGGGGAAAGAGGCGGGGACAAGTCCGAGGGGAGTCACGTGACGCTTAAAGGTCCATCGGATTGAAGGCGCGGACTGAACAGGTCGAGAGGTTCTACTTGGCGAATCTATATTGACCCTTGCCACTCGCCGTCTACGCGTGGACCTGGGGCGGTTGCTATAGGAACCAGGGGCGCTCTTTGGTTGCTTCCAAAGGGTTGATCGTGACCAAAGAGGCCAAAACGTGCCTCCTAGCGAGGCGAAGTCGCTATGCATGATGGGATGCCAGAAAGACCTCCTCTATCCAGGAAGGCGTTTCCGCTGCTACCGGGAGATGGCCCTCGTCTAGCAACAGTTGCTAGGATGGGGACGCAATCTCTGGTCCCTATTCTCTTTAACCCTATTCATAGAATCCTAGAGCGTCAGATTGGAAGGGGCCTTAGGGATTCTTTAACTCTCCAACTCCTCCAATATTGATAGGGAGACTGAGGTCCAGAGAGGGGCAGGGATTTGCCCAAGGCCTAGAATCTAGGATTCCTTTTATTTTTGTTTACTGATTTTTTTTTTTTTTGAGTTGAGAGAATCCAGGACTCCTAATCCCGTTTACCAAAAGGCGAGCTCCACCCAAGAATGTACCAGTCTCCGCCTTAAGCACGGGGAAAGGGCGGTGGGGGCTGTGAGAGGGATAAGGCACAGGTGAATGAGGGAAACTTTCTTTGAGCCAATGAGATAGATCCCTTGGGGATATAAAGAGCTTTCATCTCTCTCTCTCTCTCTCTGCCCTGTTTTTATTTTTTTCTCTTTGCATTTATCACTAACATACTATGTCTTTTATTTATTTATATAGTTTATCACCTGATCCTTCCACTGGAATGTAAACTCTAAAAGCAGGAGTTTTGTTTTGTTCACCTCCATGTTCTCAGTGTTTGACTACAGCCTCAATAAATATTCGGAGAGGCCGGGCGCGGTGGCTCAAGCCTGTAATTCCAGCACTTTGGGGGGCCGAGACGGGCGGATCACGAGGTCAGGAGATCGAGACCACCCTGGCTAACACGGTGAAACCCCGTCTCTACTAAAAAGTACAAAAAAACTAGCCGGACCAGATGGCGGGTGCCTGTAGTCCCAGCTACTCGGGAGGCTGAGGCAGGAGAATGGCGTAAACCAGGAGGCGGAGCTTGCAGTGAGCCGAGATCGCGCCACTGCACTCCAGCCTGGGCGACAGAGCAAGACTCCGTCTCAAAAATAAATAAATAAATAAATAAATAAATAAATAAAAATTGGGAGAATAAGTGAATGAATGGGGTAGAGGTTTTGCTGCTCAAGCGATTATATTCTAAAGTGGACTCTTGGATCTTAAAAGTGTGGCTTATAGAGTCAGGTTCGGGTTTCAATCCTGCCTGCCTCGGCCGCTTACTGCCCACGTGTCCTTAAACATTCGTTTCCCTGAACCCTAGGGTCTACATCTGTAAAACCGGCAGGGGGTGGGGGCGGGAATACTTTCCTGGCAGGATTGTAGTTAAGGATAAATGAGATAAGCATGAAAACTGGCTAGCACGATGCCTAGGACTTAGCAAATGCTCAGTAAACAGAAACGATTATTTTTGAAATGTGAAAATGAACCGTTCAAAACGACGGGAGTTTAGAGGGACTAGATTTCTGCCAGTTTTTTTTCTGTGTGGGAGTGTTAGGGTGGGAGGGAGTGAAGAGGGAATGGAAGACTGTGTAAGGTGGGCTTGGTTGGATCAGACACTCGAGTTTGGAACAGTGAACTGCGATCTGGGCACAGGGGCGGTGAGGGGAGCTTATGGTTTTTCTTGGGGTGGAGGAGGAGGCTAAGGGGAATCCATGCCCCGGAGGAGGTTGAATGGGGTGGGACAGATCGTGGCTCCACTCATGGTTTCCCTCTTTCTGGAAGTGTGACGACTCCCTCCGAGTCTCTGTAAAAGCGGGGCCGCAGTGAATTCTGGCGAGGGGCCCGCAGTGGACCGGGAACTGGTGTCACAATTGCAAACGGGCACCTGCGCCCGGAGGGGGGCGGTGACGCGGAGGCGGGGCTAGGCCCTGGGAGTCGGGCGAGGTGCGGAGGTGCAGTCTTGGGGCGGGGCGGTGACAGGAGATTGGGTCCTGGGGGTGAGGATTGGCTTGGGGGCGGGGCGAGGGTGCGAGCTGGAGTCTGAGGCGGGGCGGTGACGCAAGGATGATTCTGAGGGTGGAGCAAGGGGAGGGGGTCGGCTCTTGGAGGCCGCGCGGTGGCGCGAGGCTTGGCGTCGCGGGCGGGGCGGTGGGGCAAGATTGACCTTGGGGGCGGGGTGGGGGCGTGGCAGTGGCGCGGAATGGATTCTGGGGTCGGGGCGAGGGGCTGAGGTGCGTCCTGAGGGCTGGGCGAGACGCATTTGCGAACCTGGGGGCGGGGTGAGGCCTTAGGGACGCGTCCCGGGCACTGGGCGGTGACGCGGGGGCAAGTTCAGGGGCGGGGCGGTGACCCGAGAATTGACCCTGGGGGCAGGGCGAGGCGCGGAGGTGCGTCCTGACGGCGAGGCGGGGACGCAAGAGCGCATCCTTGGGGCGGGGCGAGGCCTTGGGGATGCGTCCTGGGGGCGGGACGGGGACGCGGGGGCGGTACGGGGACGCGGGGGCGGTGCGGGGACGTGGGGACGGGGTCTGGGGAGGAGCGGTGACGCGGGGAGGGTTCTGGGGCGGGGCGGTTACCCGAGAATTGACCCTGGGGGCAGGGCGAGGCGCGGAGGGTTGTCCTGAGGGCGGGGAGGTGACGCAAGCGCGACTCCTGGGGGCGGGGTGAGGCATTGGAGATGCGTCCCGAGGCGGTGGAGCGAAGACTGACCCTGGGCAGTGACGTGGGGGCGGGCCCTGGGGAGTGGGGCGGGTCCTGGGGACTGGGGCGGGCGGCCGAGGCCCGGAAGCTGACTGAGGCTTTTCGCCATGGATGAAGCGGACCGGCGGCTCCTGCGGCGGTGCCGGCTGCGACTGGTGGAGGAGCTGCAGGTGGACCAGCTCTGGGACGCCCTGCTGAGCCGCGAGCTGTTCAAGCCCCACATGATCGAGGACATACAGGTGCGCCCCCGCCCCTGGCCCCCTGGTCCCGCGCTGCACGGCCGGGTCCCCACGCCCCTGGAGGAGCCATTGTGCGGGAGCCTAGCTTCCCCTGTGGCTTCGAACCCCTCAGCGGAGACTAAGAATCCCAAACACCTCTTAGTCGGGTGTTCGCTAAAGCGATTCCACACCATAGTCAGCGTCCACCGTTAGTGCTTGTGTTTCTTGTGTGAAGGAAAAGTGTGGCCGGGCGCGGTGGCTCAAGCCTGTAATCCCAGCACTTTGGGAGGCCGAGGCGGGCGGATCACAAGGTCAGGAGATCGAGACCATCCTGGCTAACACGGTGAAACCCCGTCTCTACTAAAAAATACAAAAAACTAGCCGGGCGAGGTGGCGGGCGCCTGTAGTCCCAGCTCCTCGGGAGGCTGAGGCAGGAGAATGGCGTGAACCCGGGAGGCGGAGCTTGCAGTGAGCTGAGATCCGGCTACTGGACTCCAGCCTGGGCGGAAGAGCGAGACTCCGTCTCAAAAAAAAAAAAAAAAAAAGGAAAAGTGTGAGACACATCTTGAAAACTTTGAATAAGAAACAGTTCATGAATTGGAGAACACCAGACTGAAAGAGGTTTAGTGTTGCAATGACAAAAGGTCAGAGGCAAGTATTTATTGGGAAAATGTGGAAGCGAAATAACGAAATTATTTGATTGGCTTGCAGCTACAAAATTGCCTTTTTTTTTTTTTTTTTTGAGACGGAGTCTTGCTCTGTTGCCCAGGCTGGGGTGCAGTGGCACAATCTCGGCTCACTACAAGCTCCACCTCCCGGGTTCACGCCATTCTCCTGCCTCAGCTTCCCGAATAGCTGGGACTACAGGCGCCCGCCACCACGCCCGGCTAATTTTTTGTATTTTTAGTAGAGACGGGGTTTCACCGTGTTAGCCAGGATGGTCTCGATCTCCTGACCTCGTGATCCGCCCGCCTCGGCCTCCCAAAGTGCTGGAATTACAGGCGTGAGCCACCGCGCCCGGCTTCCTTTTTTTTTTAAAGGTCTGTTACTTGACTGCTTGTGCTTGCTTATCACTGGCTGGAGTTAAGTTCTATTTCTCTCTAACATAAGCATTTATCAGCTATGATCCAAGTTAAATTTTGCTGTTTGCAGTTTAAGCAAGATTTAGGTCACTTAGGATACCTGATTGGTTTTGTCTGCTCAGGAATTATTCATGGTTGGTCTCCATGTTAGTTTACTTTAGTACTTGTGAGGAAGGAGGCGTGTGCGTTTTTACTTTTCTAGTATAGAGATATCGGGAACCCACTTTGGCATCAGACTGCCTGGCAGCGTGTTCTTGGGCCAGTCATTTACCCTCTTTGAGCCACGGTTTCTGGGCTGTGAAATGGGGATAAGAACAATACTGTCATAAGGACTAAATGAAATAATGGATGTGAAACAGTGTAATGCCAGGCACAGAGCGAGGGCTCAGCGTGCCCTGCCCTCTTTGGCCAGCCCCTTCTGTGTTCAGTTTATGTTTTGTTAAGAGGTTTTGGAAATGAGGGGACCTGATGCAGGTAATGGAGAATAATAAAGTCAAACATTTGAGGTTTTCTTTAAAAGCACTTTCTCACTTTTGTCTCATTTGACCCTCATCACAGGCCTGTGAGGACGCAGGAGATATTTCCTACCATGAGGTGCAGTAGGTGTTGAGTGGCTGGCTGGATATCCCTGGCCAGTGCGCTGGCCCAGGGAAAGAGTCTTTAAATAATTGGGTATCATATGAATAATTATTTATTAATAATAAAATAAGTCTTGTGACTTCTGTGTGGCCCCTACTGGGGAACAGAAATGGTTTGAGGCCACAGTCCTTGCCTTCAGGAATGTTCACGGGGATCACAAACTCAGTGCCTGTGGAGGCCCGATGGATGGGCATCATAGTGGATACCTTTGCACTGCTCTCTGTCTCCAGCTGAGTATGGCCATACCAGCAAATGGCCCAGTATTGCCAGATCTTTCACTTATTTGAGGCAGGGTCTCACTCTTGCCCAGCCTGGAGTGCAGTGTTGAGATCATGACTCACTGTGACCTTGACCTCCTGGCTTAAGTGATCTTCCTGCCTCAGCCTTTAGAATAGCTGGGACTTTAGGCACATGCCACCATGCCTGGCTAATTAAAAAAAAAAACTTTTTTTTGGTACAGATAGGAGCCTTGCTATGTTGTCCAGATGAGTCTCAAACTCCTGGCCTCAAGTGATTCTCCTGCCTCAGTGTTGGGATTACAGGTGTGAGCCACTGTACCTGGCCTAGCTTTCATATTTTAAAAAAGAAGCTGGAAATCTTGATTCCTCTGTCAAATTCCCTGGCTTAAAATGTTAGCAACAAATTCAGAAATTTTTTAAGAACCTTGTGGGAACCACAGGTTGCCATTTTGCCACCCTAGTATGGCTGAAAAACAGGCAGATTTTGGATCTGGGCTCTCATCCTGGCCTTGTTACGTATTAGCAAGTTGTAAAAAACCACAACCAATGAACCAAACAAACAGAAGAACCCTTTCTGTGACTCAGTTTTCCTGAAATTTCTTACCCTAAAAAGTTGGGAAATTGTAATTTAACTCTATAAGGTTATTGAGGGAGAAAAAGATTAAACAATGCATTTACACAGTGTTGACCTCCTGGAGTGTTCAGCAAATGTGGAGAGAAATCTAAACACCACCATCTATTTGCATGTGGCCGACTGCTCTGGTAGTGAGACTTACCTTCTTAGTGGCACTACAGGTTTGTGCTGTTCCCAGCAGTAGCCATTAGCCACATGTGGTTAAAGGTAAATTTGAAGTAATTAAAATTAAATAAAGTTAAAAATCTGTAGCGTCCAGCTCTATAGGGCCTGTGGGTTTTTCTCCTTGTGTGCGGAGACGAGAGATCGTAGACATGAAGACACAAGACAGACAGAAGAAAAGACAGCTGGACCCTGGGGACCACTACCACCTAGATGCAGAGACCGTAGTGGCCCCGAATACCTGCTGCGCTGTTATTTATTGGATACAAGGCAAGGGGGCAGGGTAAGGAGGGTGAGTCGTCTTAAGTGATTGATAAGGTGAAGCGAGTCACGTGATCATAGGAAAGTGGGCCCTTCCCTTTTAGGTAGCTGAAGCAGAGAGGGAAGGCAGCATACGTCAGCGTTTTCTTCTATACACTTATAAGAAAGCAAAGACTTTAAGACTTTCCCTATTTTTTCTTTTCTTTTTTTTTTTTTTTTTGAGGCGGAGTCTCGCTCTGTCGCCCAGGCTGGAGTGCAGTGGCCAGATCTCAGCTCACTGCAAGCTCCGCCTCCCGGGTTCACGCCATTCTCCTGCCTCAGCCTCCCGAGTAGCTGGGACTACAGGCGCCCGCCACCTCGCCCGGCTAGTTTTTTGTATTTTTTTAGTAGAGACGGGGTTTCACCGTGTTAGCCAGGATGGTCTCGATCTCCTAACCTCGTGATCCGCCCATCTCGGCCTTCCAAAGTACTGAGATTACAGGCTTGAGCCACCGTGCCCAGCGACTTTCACTATTTTTTCCACCGCTATCTGCTACGAACTTCAAAGAGGAACCAGGAGTACGGGAGGAGCATGAAAGTGGACAAGGAGCGTGGCCATTGAAGCACAGCACCACAGGGAGGGGTTTAGCCCTCTAGATGACTACGGGCAGGCCTGGATAATATCCAGCCTTCCACAAGAAGCTGGTGGAGTAGAGCGTTTCCTGACTCCTCCAAGGAAAGGAGACTCCCTTTCATGGTCTGCTAAGTAACACGTGCCTTCCCAGACACTGGCATTACTGCTTGACCAAGGAGCCCTCAAGTGGCCCTTTTGTGGGTGTGACAGAGGGCTCACATCTTGCCTTCTTGGGCACTTCTCACAATGTCCCTTCAGCACCTGACCCTGTACCCACTGGTTATTCTTAAGTTGTATTAGCAATACAACAAAGAGTAATATTAAAAGCTAATGATTAATAATGTTTATAATAATGATTGATGATTATCCATGATCATCTCTGTATCTAATTTGCATTATGACTATTCTTATTCTAACTATTTTCTTTATTATACTGAAACAGTTTGTCACTTCAATCTCTTGCCTCGGCACCTAGGTAATCTTTTGCCCACAAAAATTCAGTTCCTCAGTTGTACCACCCAAGTGCTCAGTGGTCATGTGATGTATGGTTACCATATGGGACAGTGTAGACCAAGAATATTTCCATCGTCACGGAAGGTTCTCATAGACAGTGCTGCTGTAGGATAGTTGAGGACATGGTGCCATCTTATCCCTGTGGATCCTGAGAACCTGTCCAGTGCTGGGTGTCTGAGGACAGATGGCAGATAACCAGAATCTTCCTTCTGTCTTAGTGACTGACCCCACCATCCTAACACCTTCAACTTTTTTTTTTTTTTGAGACAGGGTCTTGCTGTGTCGCCCAGACTGAAGTACAGTGGTGCTATCACAGCTCACTGCAGCCTTAACCTCCTGGGCTCGAGCCATCCTCCTGCCTCAGCCTCCTGAGTAGCTGGGACTACAGGTGCATGACACCGTACCTGGCTAATTTTTTAAAGTTTTTGTAGAGACAGGATCTCATTGCATTGCCCAGGCTGGTGCTTGAACTCCTGGGCTCAAGCTGTCCTCCCACTTCAGCCTCCCAGAGTGCTGGAATTGCAAGCATGAGCCACTGTGCCTGGCCTGCCTGTCAACCTTGACCCTTGCTCTGCCTTCACAGTCCCACCAGTCAGTGCCCATGTCCTGTGGACCCTCCCTCTTTGTATCTCTGCTTTGCCCTTTCACTTCTCTCTATTTTAGCTGCACCATCTTTGCTGCCTTCTGGTCTGGCTATGGCTCACTCCTTTCCATTTTTCACCCTGACCCCAGGATGATTTTTTGAAAAGGCATATCTGTCTCTGTCACTCCGATCTTAAAACTCTTTGGTGGCCAGGCACAGTAGCTCATGCCTGTAATCCTAGCACTTTGAGAGGCTGAGGTTGGTGGATCGCTTGAAGTCAGGAGTTTGAGACCAGCCTGGCCAACACGGTGAAACCCTGTCTCGACCAAAAAATACAAAAATTAGCCAGGCATGGTGGCGGGTTCCTGTAGTCCCAGCTACCTGGGAGGCTGATGTGGGAGAATCACTTGTACCTGAAAGGTGGAGGTTACAGTGAGCTGAGATGGTGCCACTGCATTCCAGCCTGGGTGACAGAGCAAGACTCTTTCTCAAAAAAACAAAAACAAAAAACAGAAAAAACTGATGACTGGCCATGGTGGCTCATCCCTGTAATCCCAGCACTTTGGGAGGCCAAGGTTGGAGGATCACTTGAGGTCAGTTCAAGACCAGCCTGGGCAACATGGTGAAACCCTGTCTCTACTAAAAATACAAAAGAAATTAGCCAGGCATGGTGGTGTGTGCCGGTAATCCCAACTACTCCAGAGGCTGAGGCAGGAGAATCGCTTGAACCTCAGAGCTGGAGGTTGCAGTGAGCTAAGATTGCACTACTACACTCTAGCCTGGGTGACAGAGTGAGACTCTGTCTCAAGGAAAAAAAAAACAAAAAACAAGAAAACAAAAAAACTCTTCAGTGGCACCTGACAGGTCTCAGGATGAATTTCTTGGCCTGGCCACCCAAAGGCCTTGTCCCTTGCCACTATCTACCTCCTACCTCCTACCTCCTAAGACTCTGAATTCACTATTCACTTCTGATACCCTCAGCCCCATGTGCCTTCCCTCTGGGCACTTGTCTCTTGCTATGTCATTGCTGATTTGTCTGATTGCATTCCTCATTAGAAATTTGCTCCTTAAGGACTGAGACTGTCCATGGTAGCATTTTCAGCACTTAGCATAGTGTTGGGCATCTTTTGCCCTGCGAAATAATGAACAGATCATCAAAGGCTGGTAAGTGACACACACTCATCACACCTGCAGCTCCATTGCTGCCCACGTGCCTGACTGTTTAGACTTACAGTAGCTGGGAAATGGGGAGACGAGGTGAGAGCCATATAAAAGTACATGGGTAATTAGTATCCTGCCTTTCTTTCTAAACAGCGGGCAGGCTCTGGATCTCGGCGGGATCAGGCCAGGCAACTGATCACAGATCTAGAGACTCGAGGGAGTCAAGCTCTTCCTTTGTTCATCTCCTGCTTAGAGGATACAGGCCAGGACATGTTGGCTTCATTCCTGCGAACTAACAGGCAAGCAGTAAAGTTGTCGAAGCCAACCCTAGAAAACCTTACCCCAGTGGTGCTCAGACCAGAGATTCGCAAACCAGAAGTTCTCAGACCGGAAACACCCAGACCAGTGGACATTGGTTCTGGAGGATTCGGTGATGTCGGTGAGTATCCAGAGAGTGATTGGTAGGTGGGCATGACGTGTAGTCATTTGGGACTGACTGTGAGTACAGCTGGGTGGGCTGAGATTCAGAATTTAAATTTAGCGTTGTCTTTCTGAATGCTCATAGGGATGGCAAAATTCTGGGAGGTTTTCAGGAGGCTGAATCTTGGCAGCCCCTCCTCTGAAAAGCGTGTGTTGAGGTCTGTTTTGGGTGTCCCGGGTTTTTTGTTTTTGTTTTTGTTTTCCTGCCTTTGAGATAGCAGGTCCCAGGTTTTGATCAGTGTTTCCAGATCCATCTATTGTTTTGGATTTGCCTTTCGGTCTGGGTGGGTAGCTTGGACTACCTCATATCTGGGGGTAGGAGAGAGGCCTGGGTTCTATCTGCCCCATACAAACAGACATCTGCAAGGTATTTACCCTTACCTTCTTCCCTTAGAGCAACCCCGCAAGGCAGGTGTCATTAGACCCATCCTTGTTGATGGAGAAACTGACTGAAGCTCATGGAAATTAAATACTTTGCCAAAGGCCACACGGCTACATCCAATAAAATGCATAAATTCCAAGAGTACAGCTGGGTGATTTTTACCTATGTGTACCCACAGGTAACTAACACCCAGATCATCAAGATGAAAACATTCCAGGGTCCTGTAAGACTGTCCTCTCTCTTTCCATCTCTTCCCACTTCCCCTTTCCCAAAGTAATCACCATTCTCATCTCTATCGCCAGAGATCCCTTTTGCTTGTCGTTGAACTTCAATATAAATCCTATATAGTCTTAACTAATCTTGAGCCTGGCTTCTTTCACTCATTATATCTGTGAAATTCATTCATGTTGTTGTGCATATCAGTAGTTCATTGTTTTTAATTTCTAGATGGCAGCAGTTCCTATTCTGAATAATCCACAATTTAACCATTTTCCTATTGATGGACATGTGGGTTGTTTTCAGTTGGGGCTTTGTTCCCATGGCAGCGTGTGACGCTCTAGCACTTCCTGTTTCTTGGGTGCCTCGTGGACCATTGCATGGTATCATAGTTAATAATCATAATAGTAATGGTGAATCTTATTGAGTGCTTGCTATTTGCCAGGCACTGTTCGGAGTGCTTACATAAATGATCTGATTTAATCTCCCCATCTCTCTTGTAAGGAAGGTGCTTTGCTGTTAGACAAAGTGAGCCACAGATTGGGACACAACCTGTGCCAATCACACAGCTAGTGAGGAGTGGAGACAGGGCTGCAGCCCAGGCTTACCTGTTCTGTCTGCTCTGCAAGGTAGCCCCACGTGTGCTTTGTGGGACACCTCATTGATCCAACTCATGCTGATGGACATTGTGTTGTTTCTGCAGTGAGCCTCGCATGTACGTCGGGTTCTGACTGCAGGATGTTTCTAGAAATGGAGTTTTGTGTTAAAGGGTACTTGTTCCCGTCCTATAGATGCTACCAACTATACTTCAAAAATATGTCATTTTAGCCAGGTGTGGTGGTGTGAGCCTATAGGACGAGCTACTTGGGAGGCTGAGGCAGGAGGACTGCATGAGCCTAGGAATTCACAGCCAGCCTGGGCAACTTGGTGAGATCCTGTCTCTAAGAAAAAAAAAGTTGTAAAAATTGTGTCTTTCTTTTTTTTTTAATTGAGATAAGGTCTTCTGTGGTCCAGGCTGGAGTGCAGTGGCGTGATCACGGTTCACTGCAGCCTTGAATTCCCGGGCTCAAGCAATTCTCCCCCTCAGCCTCCCAGGTAGCTGTGTGCTATTTTTTTTTTGTATTTTGTGTAGAGTAGAGATGGGATCTCACCGTGTGGCCCAGGCTGGTCTCAATCTCCTGGGCTCAAGCAATCCTCCTACCTCGGCCTCCTGGATAGCTGTGCATGTTATCACCCCTGGCCATTTTTTTTTTTTTTTTAAAGAAGGAGTCTTGCTCTGTAACCCAGGCTGGAGTGCAGTGGCGCAATGTCAGCTCACTGCAACCTCCATCTCCTGGATTCAAGCAATTATCCTGCCTCAGCCTCCTGAGTAGCTGGGACTACAGGCACCCACCACCACGCCTGGCTAATTTTTGTATTTTTAGTAGAGATAGGGTTTTACCATATTGCCTAGGCTGGTCTTGAACTCCTGGCCTCAAGTGATCTGCCCGCCTCAGTCTCCCAAAGTGCTGGGATCACAGGTGTGAGCCACCACTCCCAGCCCATGCCTGGCCAATTTTAAAATTTTTTGTAGAAATGAGGTCTTACCATGTTGCCTAGGCTGCCCTCAAACTCCTGGGCTCTAGTAATCTGCCCACCTTGGCCTCCCAAAGTGCTGGAATTACAGGTGTGAGCCACTGCACCTGGCCCAAATGGGTCATTTTATAATCTCACCAACTATGAGTGAAGGTGACCACTTTCTCACATTCTTGCCAACAGTGAGTATTGACATTTTTTTCCTGTGTGATGGGTAAAAAGTACTGTTTTCTTTCAACAAAAATCCAACAAAATTCATTCATATTGTTGTGCATATCAGTAGTTCATTCTTTTTAATTTCTAGATGGCAGCAGTTCCTTTTCTGAACAATCCACAATTTATTTAATCGTTTTCCTGTTGATGGACATATGGGTTGTTTTCAGTTGGGGCTTTGTTCCCATGGCAGCGTGTGGATATCTAGCACTTCCTGTTTCATGGGTGCCAGGTGGACCATTGCATGGTATCAAAGTTAATATTCATAATAATAATGGTGAACATTATTGAGTACTTGCTGAATAACTGATTTTTGGGCAATCCACTAAGGCAGAGAAACAGACAAATATGATGAGGGTATGAAGCTGCATTTGCTTGAAGTGTAAGGAAGAAGACTGGTTCTGTAATTGGCCACGTGCATTATTACTCTGTAAAGGAGAAAGAATACAAAGCTCATCCGTTGTTATTTGGTTCTGGGAAATGTCAACATGAATCATTTAGGACCAACAGTCAGAATTTGAAACTTCCTGTTTTTTTGGAAGGTGTTTTGTTTCCTATTTGTTGTGAATATTTATTCCTAGTAGGAGCTTAATTCTGATGGGTAAATAATAACAACAATAGTAAGATCACTTAATTTTTTTACCTTATTATTATTATTTTTTGAGATAGGGTCTTACTCTGTTACCCAGGGTGGAGTGCGGTGGTGTGATCTCGGCTCACTGCAACCTCTGCCTGCCAGGTTCAACCAGTTCTCTCACCTCAGCCTCCCGAGTAGCTGGGGCTAGAGGCATGCCACCATGCCTGGCTAGAGATGTCCTTTTTAGGTTCTGGGCCTTAGACTCCTGAGTACTGCATGGGAATGCTTCCCAAGGTAGGTTTCATGGTGATGCACAAAGGAAGAGCTGTGTATTCATACGTATGGGAATGTCTGCCTGAGTAAGAATAGGGCCAGCAGCAGAGCCTTTCGTAAGTGAGTACAGGAAAGGATGCTGTAGGTCAGTGTTTCATCCTGGGGACGATTTTGCCCCGACCTCCAAGGGACATTTGACAATGTCTAGAGACAAATCTGGTGGTTATAACTGAGGGTGGGGGGGTGCTACTGGCATCTAGTGAGTAGACAGAGATGCTGCCAAAACCCAACAGTGTACAGAGTAACTATGCACAATAAAGAAGAATCTGGCCCAAAGTGTTAGTGTGGTGGGGCTGAGTACACACACCACACTCATACATATTCATTGAGCTTGAGTGTCAATGAATAATAATAATGATGATGGACACATCAGTTTTATTGAGTTGTCAAGTGTGTCAGGTATTGTTCTATGTGCCTCACATGTATTAATCGTTTGAGGTGTCATCACAATCCTATGAGGTTGATAGTTGCTCCTATTATCCTGTAATACAGATGGGGAAATCAGAGACCCAGAGACTCTGAGCTCCTTGCCCATTGTGACACAGGTGCTAAGTGTTGGAGTTGGAATTTGAACCCAAGTACCTCGAACTCACTCCATCACTGCCTCATGAAGAACAAATGGCTCATTCTTTTTCTTGGCCCTATATTTGTGCCATTACTCATTAGCTCATGCAGATGTTTACTAAGTATCTGTTGGGTTCTAGGTGTTGGGGATGCAGCTTCGAACAAGGATGTCCAGTTCACCTGGAGAGGGGCAGATACTCAATTCATGCTTGCATAATTTGGTCCTTATTCACGGCTATGGGTAGTGCTATGAAGAAGCTGAACACAGTGCTTTAGAGGTGCATCATCAGGGGACCCACCAGAGAGAGTGGCTTTGTCTTTGTATATTCAGAGGAAAACGACTTTTCCTTCAGAATGGAAGGAACTTTCTTAGTTTCAGACATGATGCCTTGTGTGTAACTGCTTGTTCCAGCCAGGGTCTCCTGCCTGGGAGGGCTGGGAGAACTGTTGGTAGCTGTGTTCTCAGGATTCTCCAGAGAAGCAGAACCTACAGTGGGGATGTGTGTGTGCATGTGCATGTGTGTATAAAACAGCATCTTTTGTTCAATGCTGCATCCCCAACACCTAGAATTCAACAGGTAGTTAGTAAACATTTGCATGAGCTAATGAGTAATGGCACAAATACAGAGACAAGAAAGATAATGAGCCATTTGTTCTTTTTTTTTTTCTTTCTTTTTTTTTTTTTTGATACAGAGTCTCGCTCTGTCACCCAGGCTGGAGTGCAGTGGTGCAGTCTTGGCTCACTGCATGCTCTACCTCCTAGGTTCATGCCATTCTCCCACCTCAGCCTCCTGAGTATCTGGGACGACAGGCGCCCACCATCACAATCACGCCTGGCTAATTTTTTTGTATCTTTTTTTAGTAGAGTTGGGGTTTCACTGTGTTAACCAGAATGGTCTCGATCTCCTGACCTCGTGATCCGTCCGCCTCGGCTTCCCAAAGTGGTGGGATTACAGGTGTGAGCCACCACTGCACCCGGCCAAACCATTTGTCCTTTATGAGGCAGTGATGGAGTGAGTCCAAGGTACTTGGGTTCAAATCCCAACTCCAGCACTTGCCAGCTGTGTCACAATGGGCAAGTAGTTGAGTCTCTGGGCCTCTGTTTTGTATATATACATATACACAGAAACACACACAGATATATATAGAAAGATCTATACATATATTTTTATGTATGTGTGTATATATATCTTTATCTAAAAACATATTTATTACAAGGAATTGGCTCATGCAGTTGTGGAGGCTGAGAAGTCCCATGGTCTTCCATCTGCAAGTCGGAGACCAGGAAAGCTGGTAGTGTAGTTCCAGTCTGGTTCTGAAGGCCTGAGATCCAGGAGCACCATTGGTAGAAGTCCCATTCCAAAGGCAGAAGAAGACTGATGTCCCAGCTCAAGCAGTGAGACAGAGAGAGATCAAATTCTCCCGTTCTCCACTGTTTCGTTCTATTCAGGCCCTTGACGGATTGGACGCGGCCCACCCTCCTGGGGAGGGCCATCTGCTTTCCTCTGTCCACCTATTCAAATCCCATTCTCATCCCCCAAACACTCACAGGCACCCTGAGAAATACTGTTATATTTAACCAAATATCTGGGCACCCTGTGATCTAGTCAAGTTAACCTGTGAACTCAACCATCACAGTGGCTTTCTCTGCTCCTGCCTTGCCTGGGTTGGAACTTCCTTGAAAGTAGAAGTTGGCTCTTCAGCCGTACCTGGCTTCCCGGTCCCTTCGCTCTGGGGCTGGTGGCTGTGCTCACCTCCCATTACAACTCAGGGTTTCTGAGTCTCCAGTTCCCCTCTGGCAAATGGGAATGTGTGCTAGTACTTCTGTGCAGAAGGGCCTGCTCTGAGGAGTAAGCGAGGCGGTGTGTGGAGGGACTTCACATGGGGCCTCCTATTGAGTGAGCCTTGGGTGGGTCTCATTGGTCAGCGCTGCTTCCTTCTGTGATTTCTAAATTGCCAAGTGCTGGGGAGGGTCAGTCCCAGGGCATCTTCCCTTCTGTAGGGTCCCCCAGTTCCCCTGCTTGCTTTCTGTGTCCTGACTGAAAATTACAGAGTGCTTTGACCACCCTATAACCCAGCCAGCTGCAGATTTTTCCCAGTAGACCTGAGCCCAAACCTGGGCCTTAAACATTCTCAGGCACTGATAAAAGGTATCTAGGTAGACCAGGTGTGGTGGCTCACGCCTATAATCCCAGCACTTGGGGAGGCCACGACGGACGGATCACTTGAGGCCAGGAGTTCGAGACTAGCCTGGCCAACATGATGAAACCCTGTCTTTACTAAAAATGCAAAAATTAGCTGAGCATGGTGGCGTGTGCTTGTAATCCTAGCTACTCAGGAGGCTGAGGCAGGAGAATTGTTTGAAGTCGGGAGACAGAGGTTGTAGTGGGCCAAGACTGTGCCACTGTACTCCAGCCTGGGCAACAGAGTAGGACTCTTGTCTGAAAAAAAAAAAAAAAAAATTAGCTAGGTGTGGTGGTGTAGTCCCAGCTATTTGATGGCTTAGGTGGAAGGGTCACTTGAGCCCAGCAGGCAAAGTTTGCAATGAGCCGAGATTGCGCCACTGCATTCCAGCCTGGACAACAGAATGAGGCTCCCTCTGAAAAAAAAGAAAAAAAAAAAAGGTATGTAGGTTATCACCCAAAACACTGAAAGAAACTGGCCCTGGCCCTGAGCCAAATTCCTTAAACCCTCACGTGAACTCCTTACCCCGATTCCTTCACTATGGACCAAACCTAGGTAGACACCCGTTTTTTCTTGCTGCTTCCCTCAAGGATTGCTGCAGCACTCTAAGTTCCCTAATAAATGTTTTGGACGACTGCGTCAGGGCGACAGAGTGAGACTGTCTCAAAAAGAAGAAAAAACATCTCATCACCTTTTAAGCTGGTGAGCAGTCAACTTCTTGCTAACGGAAATGAAAACTCTTTTGACATTGATGGAAAATAATCATCTTTATTCATTTATTCATTCTGCAAGTACTTCCGGAGGACCTGCTGTGCGCTGGGCCCCTGTGGACACTGCAGACAGTGAGCATCCGCTCTCCTGAGCTTCCCTCACCTCTTTCTGCTCTGTAATTTCTTCTCAATGAGACACCATCTGTATACTCTCTGGTGTCTGGCTTTTTTTTTACGCAGCACATTTTCTTTTTTGTTTTTTGTTTTTTGAGATGGGGTTTTGCTCTTGTTGCCCACGCTGGAGTGCAATGGCGCGATCTCGACTCACTGCAACCTCCGCCTCCCAGGTTCAAGTGATTCTTCTGCCTCAGCCTCCTGAGTAGCTGGGATTACAGGTGCCGACCCCCTCACCTGGCTAATTTTTTTTTTTTTTTTTTCTTTTTGCATTTTTAGTAGAGATGAGGTTTCACCACGTTGGCCAGGCTGGTCTGGAACCCCTGACCTCGGGTGATCCACTCACCTCGGCCTCCCAAAGTGCTAGAATTATAGGCGTGAGCCACCGCGCCTGGCCTTACACAGCACATTTTCTAGGCTATCCTGCGTTGCATGTATCAGTGAAGTGGCGTCATTCATCTGGGGTAAATACCCAAGTTTCATTGTCTTCACGGCCATGGAAAACCAGGACACGGACATACAGTGAGGTTCAGAGTGGAAGTATATATAATAGGCGAAAAAAAGAGAACTCTCTGCTGCGGAGAGGGGTGCCAGAGAAATGGGTTGCTGCTTCTGTAGTGGAATGCAAGGGGTTTTATAGATGAGCTTGAGGAGGCGGTGTCTGATTTACATAGGGCACGAAGATTGGTCAGACCAGGTGTTTCATTTGTGTAGGATTACAAAAACTGGTTAGGACTAGGTGTGCCATTTGCATAGGGTGTGAAAAGCTGGCTATCCCCACCCTAATCTTGTGTTATGCAGATGGGTTCTCTATCTGGCCGGTGCCATGTTGTTGCTCACTTCTTTACTCGTGGTGACAAAGAAAAGGGAAGATGGAGCCTCCTTGTTGAATATACCTGGCCCCTTGGTAGCTTTTCTGTTGGCACAGCTGCTGGCATTCACCCGTGAGCTTCCAGCTTGCTTATCTATGGCTGCAGCTAGATTTTTCAGGCTGCTCTTTGTTAGAAAAGAAATGATTTGAGGCCAGGCGCAGTGGCTCACACCTGTAATCCCAGCACGTTGGGAGGCTGAGGTGGGCTGATCATCTGAGGTCAGGAGTTCGAGACCAGCGTGGCCAACATGGTGAAACCCCGTCTCTACTAAAAATACAAAAAAATTAGCCAGGTGTGGTGGCAGGTGCCTGTATTTTTTTTTTCTATTTTTTTGTTTTTTGTTTTTGTTTTTTTTTTTGAGACGGAGTCTTGCTCTGTCGCCCAGGCTGGAGTGCAGTGGCTGGATCTCAGTTCACTGCAAGCTCCGCCTCCCGGGTTTACGCCATTCTCCTGCCTCAGCCTCCGGAGTAGCTGGGACTACAGGCGCCCGCCACCTCGCCCGGCTAGTTTTTTGTATTTTTAGTAGAGACGGGGTTTCACCATGTTAGCCAGGATGGTCTCAATCTCCTGACCTCGTGATCCGCCCGTCTCGGCCTCCCAAAGTGCTGGGATTACAGGCTTGAGCCACCGCGCCCGGCCGGCAGGTGCCTGTAATTCCAGCTACTCGGAAGGCTGAGACAGGAGAATTGCTTGAACCTGGGAGGGGGAGGTTGCAGTGAGCCAAGATTGCGCCATTGCGCTTGAGCCTGGGCAACAAGAGTGAGAAAAAAAAAAAAAAGGAAATGATTTGGGGGCTGATTTTTGTTAAAGGGGAAATTCTGCTGAGGACTGTTTTACTCTCACTATCTGCCTAAATAATTTCTATCTCCTGTATCATCAGTAGCTCATTCCTTTTTAGGCTGTTCTCTTGTGTGGCTGTATCACAATTTGTATATCTATCATATTGTTGTTGGATTGGTTGTTTCCAGGTTGGGGCATGATGAATAAGGCCTCAGGGAACATTTTGGCCAAGTCTTTTGTGCCCATTTGCACTCCTTGTTCTTTGATATATACCTGAGGGCGGACTTGCTGTCAGAGGGTAGGTGTGTGTTTAACTTTGTTAGAAACCTCTAAACAGATCTCCAAGGTGGCTCTGCCATTTGGCTCTCCCATCAGCAGTGTCTGAGGGTCTGAGTTCCCGCTGCTCTGTTCTTGGGCGGCTGTCCTCACAAAGCCCCTTGCCCCTCCTCTGCTGCACTCCAACATTGTTTCCCTCTTTTGCTGTCTCCCCAGGTGCTCCTGAGAGTTTGAGGGGAAATGCAGATTTGGTGAGTCTCCATGAGATTTGGGGCTAGTATCTCCAGCTCTGGGCCCTTCCCTCTCCCCCTCTCAGGTGCTTCCCTGCAGGTGTGTCAGGAGCCCAGGGAACCCAACCCTAGGCAGGGCAGTGGGGGTCTGGTCCTAGCCTTCCTGACTCCGGCCCAGCACCTGCTGGGACAGATTGTTTAACCCTGCTTTTCCTCATTTGCAAAGCTGGGGGCAGAAGCGGGGCAGACCTGATGAGGGGCAGGCATTGGGATCCGTACCAAGTTGCCACTCTCTCATTCACAAGTATTTATTATGTGGCTCCTGTGCTCTGTGCTGGGGCCACTTGGGAAGGAACCATCAGTCTGTTAGGGAAGAGAGAAGTTAGGCAAATGAGTATATAAATAGAAACAGTGATAAGTACCATCAACAAAAGAACAGGCTGCCTTGAGAGAGAATTACAAGGGGACCGAGCCTAGGGAGGGAGCAGGAGCAGCCTTAGGTGCCCCCAGGTGGCCTGGGCACAGTTCTGCTAACAGAGTTCTCAAGTACGCCCCTGGCCTGGGTGACCCGTGAGGTCCTTTGGGATGAGTGCTTGTGGCTGTTGGATTTCCAGGTTACCAGCTCCCCTCCCTGAATACCAAGATTCGGGGGTCACCTAGTGCTAGTCTGTCCTGCAGTTGCTTCTCTTTTGTCCTAGAATGCTGGGTGGAGACCCTGCTACTCCTTGTGTGGGAGGGCAGAGCCCGTTTTCTTCCCGCCTCTCCAGACTGTCCCCTGGGGAGCGCGGGGAGAGCCTGGGTTTACGAGGGTCCCTGTGCTGGCAGGCTTACGTCCTGAGCATGGAGCCCTGTGGCCACTGCCTCATTATCAACAATGTGAACTTCTGCCGGGAGTCTGGGCTCAGCACCCGCACTGGCTCCAGCATCGACTGTGAGAAGTTGCAGCGCCGCTTCTCCTCGCTGCATTTCATGGTGGAGGTGAAGCACGACCTGACTGCCAAGGTACACTCACTATCTGTGGAGGGAGACGGGGTGGGGGCCAGCGGGTGGGGAAGTATCTTTTGAGGGACCCCAAAAGCCAGCTGACTCCCCAGATGAGCCCTTACATCTGGAGGACCGTGGGAGGTAGGATGGCTCAGCGGCTATAGGTTCAAGTTCAGACGCAGAAGTCCCGGTTTGAGGACTGGCTCTCTCGGCCACCTGCTGTGTGACTTCCTGTGCCTCAGTTTCCTTGTCTGGAAAGCAGGGATAGTACCTACCTCCTTGGGTTGTTTTAGGGGTTCGGTGAACAGTGCCCAAGCATAGCACCTTCTTCCTGAAAACGGTGGCTATTACGACTGCTGGGACTGTCAGCACTTCAGTACTGGCCCTGGGAAGCTGAGAAAGTGCTCTGCCCAGGCCTTTGGGTTGGGCCCTTTGTTGTTTTACTTTTTTTGGTGGCGGGGGACAGAGTCCCACTTTGTCATCCAGGCTGGAGTGCAGTGGCGCAATCTCGGCTCACTGCAACCTCCACCTCCCAGGTTCAAGCAATTCTCCTGCCTCGGCCTTCTGAGTAGCGTGGACTACAGGTGCATGCGACCACGCCTGGCTGAATTTTTTTTTTTGTATTTTTAGTAGAGACGGGGTTTCACCATGTTGGCCAGGCTGGTCTCAAACTCCTGACCTCAAATGATCGGCCCGCCTTGGCCTCCCTAAGTGCTGGGATTATAGGTGTGAGCCACCGCACCCGGCCAGGCTGAGCCCTCTTATTGTCAGGAAGGGCCCAGTCTGCAGCCGGACCTGTCGGTGCTTCTGGCTCACCTGCAGCCCTCTCTTGTAGGAAATGGTGCTAGCTTTGCTGGAGCTGGCACGGCGGGACCACAGTGCTCTGGACTGCTGTGTGGTGGTCATTCTGTCTCACGGCTGTCAGGTAGGAAGCATCCCTCTGCTCCTTGGGCAGGCATTGGGTAAAGGCCGTGCCAAGAGGCCGTGCAGGGGGCATGTCCCTTCCTGTGTCCAGAACACCCTTGGCTTTGTGGAAAAGGGCTGTGGGGCCCTGCCCACCTCCTGTTGTTTTCTTGGGAGCCATGTGGTCCTCTGAGGAGTTGGCTGCACCTTTCTGGGCAGGTCGGTGTTCCTGGGAGAAGCTCTCTGGGAGAGGGAGGGCAGAGACCAGGTCCACTCATGAAGCTCCTGCCCCCAGAATTTGTCCAGAGGCAGGTACAGCACACATGTTGTCTCAGCTCCTGCCTCTGTCCTGTGAGGCATTGCCCCAGGCCCCTTGCTGCTGGTGGGACTCAGGACACCAGGCCCACTGGGGGCTTGGCCCCTTAAGTGTTTGTCATTGTGATTAAGCCTTTACCCCTTCCTGGGCCTTAATTTCCTCATCTTTTAAGTTGAGGAGTTGGACAGATCACAGTTACAAGGTGGGGCCTGGAGTCTCCCTGTGGTCTGCACGGTGTTTTGAAAACTGGCAAATTTCACATAAAAATCAGGATTTCTAGTTTCTCTTGACAAACCGCAAAGGTCTGGCCTGACCAGGCCAGCATCCTCAGCCAGTAAAACTCCAGCTTGTGGCTGGGCAGGGCTTTTCCTTTGGTCCTTTCTCTCATAATGTGGTCCCTAGAGCTCATGAGGAATGTGGACTTCCTGGACCTCTTCATTCCGAGTCTGCCCAGTAACAAGGTTCCCAGGTGATTTCCGTGCACTTAGGTTTGAGCTGAATTGATTTAAAGCAGCCACTCTCAGCATTGAGCTGCCTCAGTCAGAGGGGCCTGGAGGACCAGACTGCTGATTAGGAGGTCTGGGTGGGGCCCGGGAATTGCATTTCTTACAAGTTCCCAAGCGATATGATGCTGCTGCTGCAGGGGCCAAACTTTGAGAACCACTGGTCTAGAGGCCACAGCCAGCACTCTCCAGGCACACTGTCTGGCCCCTAGAGGCACATGAGTTTGAGATGAGACCCCTGGAATAGATGCTGTCTAGGGTCTTTCCAGAACCAACCTGCTCTGTCTCAATCAGCCTCATGTCCCTGGCTTTGACCTTCCAAATCCTTGGCCCCCACAAAACTTCTGAACAGGCTGTTGGATTTCTACTCCAACTTCTTGGTTTTGTAACCAGGATTCTTGGTCTTCTAGGCCAGCCACCTGCAGTTCCCAGGGGCTGTCTACGGCACAGGTGGATGCCCTGTGTCGGTCGAGAGGATTGTGAACATCTTCAATGGGACCAACTGCCCCAGCCTGGGAGGGAAGCCCAAGCTCTTTTTCATCCAGGCCTGTGGTGGGGGTAAGCAGCTCCTTGGCCTCCTGCTGGGTGGGTCTGATGGGGAGGGAGCCACCACCTGCTTCTTTCTCCAGCCTGCCCCTCACAGAGCCCATGAGGTCTCTCCAGGCAGTCAGAGGGTACCACACATGGTCCCTTTTTGGCAGCACCTCTGCCTGGCTGGAGCAGGCCCCGCTCTGTCTGCTCTGTAGAGGTTGGAGTCTTCAGTTTCATGGCACAGTGGTATCATGGGCGTGTGTAACTTTGGCAGCTTCAATTCCAGAGACTTGGCAAAAAAGAAACTAAACAGAAGAGAGAGGAGAAGCCTCTTTTTATTTTTCTTGTCACTATTCCCCTGACCTCCATCAACTAAACCCCGTTTCCACTATCCCAGAGAAAGGGTGGCCACAGCTCAACTGCATGGAGAAACCAAAGAATTTAATTATTGGAATTTTCAAAAGCGTAGTTGTGGGGGTTCGAGGAATTCTAGGGATTACTTGGGCTGGGCGCAGTGTCTCATGCCCAACACTTTGGGAGGCCAAGGCAGGAGAATTGCTTGAGCCAGGAGTTTGATATCCGCCTGGGCAACACAGTGAGACCCTGTCTCTATTTTTGTTTTGTTTTTTAAAGGATTACTTGGATTATTTGTACTTTTGCTATATGCTCTGATTTTAAACTTAACTCCTACTGCAGTGTTACCTGATTTTCTTATAAAAAAGAGGGAAGAGAGAGAAACATGGGGATTCCTGGCTTGTGGGTCATGACAGGAATATCGGAGCACTAGATATTCTGTCCCAGGGAGTCCCCTCTGCCCTAGACTCTCCACGCACTGGGACTTTCAGAACGCATATCACTTCCTTGCCTCCAGCCTGATCTGCCAGAGAAGCAGGCACTGTTACACCATAGCGCTGTCTAGCTTGTCCAGCTGTGACATGGGCACCTGTGGTGTATTTCTCCTACGCACATCCAACTGCCCCATCCCTATTCCACGTTGGCAGAGTTGGGTGGAGGCTACCTAGGAGAGCAGCCTCTGGTCACATCATTCATCCAGTAAGTGTTTATTGAGCACCAGCTGTATATACCAGGCTGTGTGTTAGATGCTGGGGATAGGGGAAAAACAGTTTCAGTCTCCTGGAATTTATAATTTGACATGAACTGTATTAAGTCACTGTCATAACCCATGCCCATAACTTGACCACAAGTGATTGAGAACACTTGATTAAACCCTGGATCGGCTACTGACCTGTCTATCACACAACCCCAGGCCAGTTCATCTCTAGACATCTCAGCAAATGGGGAAAATAACAGAACCCACTCCCAAGCTCAGGTGATCCTCCCACCTCAGCCTCCTGAGTAGCTGGGGCTACAGGTGCCCAATACCACGCCCAGCTAATTTTTCTTTTCTTTTCTTTTTTTTTTTTTTTTATAGAGACAGGGTTTTGCCATGTTGCCCAGGCTGGTCTTGAACTCCTGGGTTCAAGCAATCTGCCCACTTTGGCCTCCCAGAGTGCTGGGATTACAGGCATGAGCCACTGTGCCCGGGCAACTTTAATAATATTTAATGCACTAATTGGTATGTGTACAGTGACTGGTTCATTTTAATAACTGAAAACCCAGACTGCCCCCCACTCCCACCCCGGAGGACCCAGTGTCACATAAGAGTCCCCCACCCCACTGTCGCCAGCACAGTTGCCTCAGGACAGCAGTAATAGGAAGCAAGGAAGGCTGCCACTCTGGGGGCTATAGAAACCCTGCTCTGCCTCACCTCCTGTCTTGTCCATAGTGTGTGGTCCAGCAGTGCTCTTCCTCTGGAGCCTGCGCTCCCTCTTTCTGGTATGAATCAAATGAAAGCCAAAAAGGGCAAGGGAATTAGGAATGCAGGCTGAGTGGGCATACCTGCTTTCTGGATGGTTAGCTGGTCTTGTGCTCCTCCCATGCCCCATCCAGTCTCAGTCTCAACAGCGGGGAGGGCCTTTGTCACTTGAATATCTGCTGTCACTCTTAGGACTCAGTAGCAGGGCTTCCAAGGCCTTCGGTGACCTGGCCCCTGCCATTTCACCTCCCCCAGCCTGGCATTTTCCGAGTCCCCAGCATGGCCCAGCCTTCACAGGATGTCCAGGCTCTTGCTTGCTCTTCTACCTGCTCCCCTGGCTAACTCTGTTTTTAAAATTCATTTTTACTTATTTTGTTTTAGAGATGGGGGTCTCACTATATTGCCCAGGCTAGTCTTGAACTATTTGGCTCAATGATACTCCCACCTCTGCCTCCCAAGGTGCTGGGATTACAGGCACGAGCCGTTGTGCCTGGCACCTGGCTGACTCTTAATTATCCATCCTTCTGGTTACAATTTATTGTCACCACCTATAGAAGGTCTTCCCTAAATACTGCTTTCTTGGCCAAAGTCAGGGTTAGCTGGCCTTTGTGCTCCTGCAGCCTCTGTCCCTCCCCTGCCATAGCACTGTCTTATTGTATTGAGATGGGCCTATCCCCTGGTCAGCTCTGAGTAGAGGGCAAGGTCTACCCCACAGCCAGGCCCCCAGCCTGGCACAGAGCCCACAGTCCGGTTGCACCTCATGTGAATTCTAATTTGAATTTAAAGGAGATCCATGTAAAAGCATCTATGTGGTTCACGCCTGTAATCCCAACAGTTTGGGAGGCCGAGGTGGGAGGATCTCTTGAGACAAGGACTTTGAGACCAGTCTCTATAACAAATTTTAAAACATTAGCCAGGTGTGGTGGTGTGTGCCTATGATCGCAGCTACTTGGGATGTTTAGGCAGGAAGATCGCTTGAGTCCTGAATGTCGAGGCTACAGTGAGCCATGTTTGCACTATTGCACTCTGGCCTGGGTGACAGAGCGAGACCCTGTCTCTAAAAGAAAAACAAAAAACAAAAAACAAAAAAACTATGAGCCAAATTTGGCATAATGCAGATTTCCATCATTAAAACAAAACTCACAGAAAACAGCAAGATTTCAAAGTCAGCATGCAGTGATTTCTTTTTTTTTTTTTTTTTTGAGACAGAGTCTCACTCTGTGGCCCAGGCTGGAGTGCAGTGGCCGGATCTCAGCTCACTGCAAGCTCCGCCTCCCGGGTTCACGCCATTCTCCTGCCTCAGCCTCCCGAGTAGCTGGGACTACAGGTGCCCGCCACCTCGCCCGGCTAGTTTTTTGTATTTTTTAGTAGAGACGGGGTTTCACTGTGTTAGCCAGGATGGTCTCGATCTCCTGACCTCGTGATTCGCCCGTCTCGGCCTCCCAAAGTGCTGGGATTACAGGCTTGAGCCACCGCGCCCGGCCAGCATGCAGTGATTTCAAAGCCAGCATGCAGTGATTAAGATGCCCCTTTGGAGCTGGGTCCCTGCTTTGCCTCCACAGGCTGCATGACCTGGTGCTTAACGTTGTTACCACATGGTGGCGCCACGTCAGCTGAGAGCAGAAATAGAATGGTCTCCGTTCTCAACCAGTGCCTGGCGAGGTGTCTGTTTGCATGCATCATAACACCTGCCCTGGGTTTTGAGGACTCTTGTATTGCTATTTTGTAACTCAGTATTGTAATAATTTAAACATCATTTTAAAATAATAATGTTAAAACCCTCCAACATGTCATCTACCCCTTCATTAGGAGGTAACAGCACCAGGGCTGAAAAATGTGCCTTAAAGTCGATAGATACCTTTGGTGTGCACCGTCCGTGTGAGAGGCAACCAAGTGGCCGCTGCTCTGAGGCTGAGCCGTCAATTTTGGGGTGACCCCTCTTTGGGATTTGAGAGATCGGGCTGAGAAGGCAGAAAGCAATGATAATATGCTGCAGTGGTGTTGGATTTTCTGTGCAGAGGGAGCATCTCCTCCTCCTACTGTATATTTATTCTTGTGGGGAATGAGTCCTGCCTTACGGGGAGTTTTGCATTAATGAGGCTGTCTAAGAACCGAGGCTCTCTAAGAACCAAGCCATGCATAAAATGCAGAACACCGTAGGCAAGGTCTTCACATCAGATTTGTGGACTGAGGCTGACACGGGAATGGAGCTGCCTTAGCGCCCCTGCCTGACCCCCTTTCCTTTCCCCCACACCCCCTGCTCTGATCCTGTTGTCTTTTCTCAGCCTCTCTGCTCACCCTGTCTCCTCTGGCCATTCTTACTGGCATCCCCTGCTTAGGCGTCCCTCCACCGCCCCCGCAAGCTGCCAGGCAGACCCAGCCTCAGGCCTCCTTGCTGTGCTGCTTCATGTCATTCCCAGACACCTGGGGGAGATTCCGGAATCTCTATCAAGAAAACGAGAAAGCCAGGCGTGGTGGCTCAAGCCTGTAATCCCAGCACTTTGGGAGGCCGAGACGGGTGGATCACGAGGTCAGGAGATCGAGACCATCCTGGCTAACACGGTGAAACCCCGTCTCTACTAAAAAAATACAAAAAACTAGCCGGGAGTGGTGGTGGGCACCTGTAGTCCCAGCTGCTCGGGAGGCTGAGGCAGGAGAATGGTGTAAACCCGGGAGGCGGAGCTTGCAGTGAGCTGAGATCCGGCCACTGCACTCCAGCCTGGGTGACAGAGCGAGACTCCGTCTCAAAAAAAAAAAAAAGAAAACAAGAAACGATGAACCGAGAAATCTAGAGAAAAACATGGCTGTCACAGATGAAAGAGGCCCCCCTTTGCAGGCTGGGGGCCCCCATGAGAAGCAGCAGGATAGTTGAGAGGCAAAAAAATATGGGGCAGAATTCTGCGCCCCTCGTCAGCTGGGAGAATGCCAATTACCAATCGTTTCTGAGCTTTAGCTGTGTGGGTTAAGAGGTCAATAGATTTTGGTGTTATTATTATGGGGTTGCCAGAACCACCTCTGTCCCTGCCAGATGGGCCGCCAGCTCCTCTGGGTGAACCGTGACTTCCCTCATTCACATAGATCCAGCCATGCAAACCTGCCTGTGTTGTGGCCAGCACTTGCTGTCTGTCTCACCAGGGCCATTCTCCCTGATGGCATCAGGGCCTGGATCACAGTCACATTCTCCGGGAGTGTTTTCCCAGGGGACCCTCTGGACCACTCCTCCAATTTCAGCCTATTTTAAAAACAATTTCTCTTTTTTTTTTTCCTGCAGTATATATACATAAATATATATCTATTTTAACCAAAGCTCTTGTTAGCTGCCTTCTTTCCTGAGTAACCCTCTGTGTTCCGCCTTACCCCACCTACCATGAGCCCTACTACAGAAGACCTCATCCTGGAAGACCTCCCTCAGTGTCTCCACTTCAGTGGCTTTGTAGCTAAGCCATGTGGGGCACAAGTCCTGCCAGGACCTCTCTGTTTTCCAAGCTTGGCATTGCCTTTGAGGAGTCTAGATTTTAAAATGGAAAAGACAAAAAATATGACAACCTAAAAAAAAAAAAAATTCAGACTGTTATAAGCTAATACAGCCATCTCATGTTTGCATCTTCCTTTTGGATTCCAGCCCATGAGCACAGTCTGCTTTTCTCAGCTAACATTATCCCTTAAGCAGTTCCCCAGATCTCCATGGCCTTCATCAACACTAGCTCAAACGGCTTTATAATGGGCCGTTTTCATGATACGCATTAATTTCCTAAACCATTTTCCTAATGTTGGCCATTTAGGTGATACCTAACTTTTGGCTCACACAACCACATGTGTCTTTGTACAGAAAGCTTTTGACTGCATTTGAATCATTTTCTTAGGAAATTACTGTATTAGAAGGTGTAAAGATCTCCATGGATTTCACTACCCATGACTTGGTGTCTATTTGGTATTTTTCTGATGGCTTCTTTGATTCTAGAAAAGGATTTGCCATAGCGCAAGAAGTACAAATGATAACACTAGGACAAAATAGAGAGGAAACACAAGGAGAGAAGAAAAGTAAGAGTAAGTTTGGATTCCAAACATACATCCTAGGATGTCCTGCAGCTTTCTACGTTCTCTAAAGTACAAGTGAATTAAAAATGTAAGGTGTACAATGACTGATTTTAGAGATAAAATCACTTTGCAGATGTAAAGAAACATGGAAAAATCCCAGCCATTAGTAATAGTAGACTCAAAAATGAGGTAGGTCAAAGTCCCAGTCAGCCTCTCTCTGCGGGGGAGCCCCTTAACTTATCTGAGTCTTAGTTGCCTAATTACATAAAATGAAATAGTGATATCTGCTTGCTAGAGGTGGCCTGCACATTTTTTACGCTTTCCAGCCGCCGTTGGAAATAAGATCACTGGCCGGGCACAGTGGCTCACACCTGTAATCCCAGCACTTTGGGAGGCCAAGGCGGGCAGATCACGAGGTCAGGAGATCGAGACCATCCTGGCTAACACGGTGAAACCCCATCTCTACTAAAAATACAAAAAATTAGCCAGGCGTGGTGGCATGCACCTGTAGGCTCAGCTACTTGGGAGGCTGAGGCAGGAGAATCGCTTGAACCCGGGAGGCGAAGCTTGCAGTGAGCCGAGATCGTGCCACTGCACTCCCACTCCAGCCTGGATGACAGAGCGAGACTCCATCTCAAAAAAAAAAAGATCACTTTCAAGATCCATGGAATCTGGTGTTCTATAGTTCTATATCTGGTGTTTGTAAGACAGAAGTCAGGAGTAGGGACCCCAGACACATTTCTTCCCTTGGTTGTCTTAAAGGAGACACTGTGACCCTGACATCCTGAGTAAAGGGTTTGAGTGAGTGAGTGTGATATAGTGGACAGTTTCCTCAACTATATTTCTGAAAAAAGACAAGTTTTATATGGCTTTTAAAAAATTGTGGCAAAATACACATAATATAAAATTTACCATCTTAACCATTTTTTGGGGATGATTGTTTGAGCTCAGGAGTTTGAGGCTGGAGTGAGCTAAGATCGTGCCACTTCACTCCAATCTGGGCAACATAGCAAAAACCTGTCTCTTAAAAAAAAAAAAAATGCCTGTAATCCCAGCACTTTGGGAGGCTAAGGCAGGCAGATTGCTTGAGTCCAGGAGTTTGAGACCAGCCTGGGCAACATGGCAAGATCCTGTCTCTACAAAAAAGACAAAAATTAGCTGGTTGTGGTGGCACCTGTAGTCCCAGCTGCTTGACAGGCTGAGGTGGGGGGATCACTTGAGCCTCAGAGGTCAAGGCTGCACTGAGCTGTGATTGTGCCACTGCACTCCAACCGGGGTGGCAGAATGAGACTCTGTCTCAAAAAACAAAAAAACCACAAAAATCCCCCAAAACAAAACAAAAAACCACTGCCCTCTCCCCACTGAATGGTCCTGCCACCCTTTTCAAAATTCATTTGACCATGTGTGTGAGGGTATATGTCTGGACTCTATTCAATGACACTGACCTGTGTCTGTCTTTATGCCAGTACCATGCTGTTTTGATTACTGTAGCTTTGTAGTAAGTTTTGAAATCAGGACGTATGAGTCCTCCAATTTTGCTCTTTTTCCGGATTGTTTTGTCTATTTGGGGTCCCTTGAGATTCTCATGTGAATTTTAGGATAGATTTTCTGTTTCTGCAAAAAACATCATTGGGGTTTTGATAGGGATTGCATTTAATCTATAAATTGCTTTGGGTAGTATTGACATCTTTAAGTTTTCTAATCTATAAACATAGGATATATTTCCATTTATATCTTTTATTTTATTTTTTTGAGATGGAGTCTTGCTCTGTTGTCAGACTGGAGTGCTGTGGTGCCATCTCGGCTCACTGCAACCTCTGACTCCCTGGTTCAAGCAATTCTCCTGCCTCAGCCTCCTGAGTAGCTGGGATTACAGGCACACGCCACCATGCCCAGCTATTTTTTGTATTTTTAGTAGAGATGGGGTTTCACCATGTTGGTCAGGATAGTTTCAATCTCCTGACCTAGTGATCCGCCCGCCTTGGCCTCCCAAAGTGAGCCACCGTGCCTGGCCTATATCTTCTTTATTTTTCTTTCTTTTTTTTTTAGATGGAGTCTTGCTCTGTTACCCAGGCTGGAGTGCAGTGGCATGATCTTGACTCACTGCAACCTCTGCCTCCTGGATTCAAGCGATTTTCTTGCCTCAGCCTCCCAAGTAGCTGGGATTACAGATGCCCACCACCACGCCTGGGTAATTTTTGTATTTTTTAGTAGAGATGGGATTTTACCATGTTGGCCAGGCTTGTTTCAAACTCCTGACCTCAGGTGATCTGCCTACCTTGGCCTCCCAAAGTGCTGGGATTACAGGTGTGAGCCACCATGACTGGCTCTTTTTCTTTTTTGAGACTGGGTCTTGCTTTGTCACCCAGGCTGAAGTGCAGTGGCGTGATCACGGCATACTGCAGACTCAACTACTTGGACTCAAGTGGTTCTCCCACCTCAGCCTCACAAGTAGCTGGGACCACAGGCACGTGCCACACACCTGGCTAAATTTTTTATTATGTGTAGAGATGAAGTTTTTTTGGTCTGGAACTCCTGGGCTCAAGGGATCCTCCTGCCTCAGCCTCCCAAAGTGTTGGGATTACAGGCGTGAGCCATGGCATCCAGCCTTCTTTAATTTCTTTCAGCAATGTTTTGTAGTTTTCATTTTACAAGTCTTTCATCTTGGTTAAGTTAATTGCTAACTATTTTATTATTTTTGATGCTATTGTCAATGGAACCATTTTTGTAATTTCGTTTTCTGATTGTTCATTATTAGTGTACAGAAATGCAAATATTTTTTATGGTTGACTTTGTATCCTGCTAATACGCTAATTTTATTTGTTCTAATAGTGTTTAATCTTTAGGGTTTTCTACATATAAAATCATACCATCTGTGAACAGAGACAATTTTACTCCTTCTTTCCAATTTGAATGTCTTTTATTTCTTTTGCTTGCCTCCTTGCTCTATTGAAAACCTCTAGTAATATGTTGAATAGAAGTGGCAAAAGTCTTGCCACCTTCGTGATCTCATAGAAAAAGGTTTCAGTCTTTCACCATTGAGTATAATGTTTGCTGTGGGTTTTTCATATATGGCTTTTATTATGTTGAGGTAGTTTCCTTCTATTCTGAGTTTGTTGACGGTTTTTATCATGAAAGGTTGTTGAATTTTGTCATGTGCTTTTTCTGCATCAATTGAGATGATGATGTAAGGTTTTTTTCACTCTCTTATAAACCCCAAAAATCTGAGACAGGTCTCAGTCAATTTAAGAAGTTTCTTTTGCCAGAGTTAAGGACGCGCATCCAGGAGACAGGTCTATGCTTTTCTCTGAACATGAATTTTAGCGTTCCAAATTTAAAGGGGTAAGGGCGGGCGGGATATTGAGAAGTACACAGTTTTCATGTAAGAGCAGGGTAGGGGGAAAATAGTCATTCATGCCTTTGTCTGGCTCAGTGAATTTGCATTTTTACGTAAGGTAACATAGGGCAGGGGAAAATGCAGGGAACCTGCATTTTTACATAAGGTAATGAAGACAAATGGGACAGGGGAATAATCAGGTATGCATTTGTGCCAGGTGGGCAGAGGGGTGATGCCTCTGTAAAGATAAGCTATCCATTTACATCGCCATGGTGAATTTTATCAGACAGCTGTCTTGGAGCTCACCAGGAATTTCCTTGTGGGCAAAATCTGAGGGAGGTGTGTAGCTGTTCATCTTGTAGCCATCTTATTTAGGAACCAAAACGGGGAGGCAGGTTTGCGTGACCCAGTTCCCAGCTTGACTTTTCCGTTTTGCTTAATGAGTCTGGGGACCCAAGATTGATTTTCCCCTCACACTGTTAATGTAGTGTATGACACCAGCTTTCATATGTTGAACCATCCTTGTCTGTGTATTTCAATGACAAGGTGTGTGTGTTTTTCTGCTTCCTGCAGATCAGAAAGACCATGGGTTTGAGGTGGCCTCCACCTCCCCTGAAGACGTGTCCTCTGGCAGTAACCCCGAGCCAGACGCCACCCCGTTCCAGGACGATTTGAGGACCTTCGACCAGCTGGACGCTGTATCTAGTTTGCCCACACCCAGCGACATCTTTGTGTCCTACTCTACTTTCCCGGGTGAGCACATCAGAAGGGCTCGCCCTTGCAGCCAGTGGGCCTTCCTGTCTGCCCTAGAGGCAGCTGTGTGGTGAGAGAAAAGACCAGGGTATGAGTCCTGGTTCTGTCTCTTGCTCTTCTGTGACCCTGAATGACTGACTTCTCCTCTCTGCATCTTGGCTCAGGCTGAGCAGGCAAGGATGTGCACTGCAAGGAGGCCTGCAGCCTTGGGTTCCTATGCCTCACTTGCCTCTCCTCTGCCTGACTCTGCCTCTGCCTTCGCATCTTTAGCAGGGGAATAGGAATTGTGCCTCAGGGTTTGCCATAGGGATTAAACAAGGTGGCTGGCACGTTACTGAGCACAGTACGTGGCACATAGTAGGTGCAGCAGGTGGTAGTTTCCTTCCTTCCCTTTTTTTTTTTTGAGACGGAGTCTTGCTCTGTCACCCAGGCTGGAGTACAGTGGCACAATCTCAGCTCACTGCAACCTCCACCTCCCAGGTTGAAGTAATTCTCCTACCTCAGCCTCCTAAGTAGCTGGGATTACAGGCATGCGCCACCACACCCAGCTAATTTTTGTATTTTTAGTAGAGGCAGGGATTCACCGTGTTGGCCAGGCTGGTCTCGAACTCCTGACCTCAAGTGATTTGCCCACCTTGGCCTCCCAAAATGCTGGGATTACAGGTGTGAGCCACTGGGCCCGGCAGTTTCCTTCCTTTCTTATGCTTTGGATGAGTCACCTCACTTTTCCAAGCCTTCGTTTCCTTGCTGGGAAAACGGGAATCATAGCCAGAATCAGGAGATAGTCACGAGATGAAATAAGATCATGATTAGAGCAGAGCCTCAGGGGCCAGGCTGCTCCTGCTGGATGCATGCGTGAGTCAAGGTCTGCAAGGCGGCCGAGCCTGTGTACGTGGCTGGGGTGGCGGGGCGGGGGCGGCGGGGTGGCTCTTCAGCAGTGTTCAGTCCTCCTCCTTCCAAAGGTTTTGTCTCCTTGAGGGACCCCAAGAGTGGCTCCTGGTACGTTGAGACCCTGGATGACATCTTTGAGCAGTGGGCTCACTCTGAAGACCTGCAGTCCCTCCTGCTCAGGGTGAGTGCTGCCTTCCTCTGCAAAGGAGAGGGCGGGCTGCTGGGGGCAGCGTGTTCTCCTGGGGCTGGGGATTGGGGGGTGAGCAGGGCAGGCCTAAACCAAGGGTAAAAGGTAGTAGACTCCTCTGAGCCTTGGAGTCAGTACTTTTGTGTCTCTGTGAGAGGCATTCCTGCCTGTGGTGACATTTGCTGTTTATTCAAAGAGTTGCGCTCCCTGTCTCCTCCAAGGTCCCCAGGTGGACACCTCCTGCTTCTCCACTGATGGAGCTGGTCCTCGGTGCCAGCGCGGGATGGCTCTGTCCAGATCCCGAAGGCGGGTCATGGGCCCCTCCCTGTACCCTGTGGCCATCGCTCAGTCTTCTACTCTTGACCCGCAAGAATTATGAACCCCTCCTTGTACATCTTCTTCTCAGGAGGCCCCAGTGAGGAAACAGATAGGGAAAGGTGGCCTGAGAGGCCCAGTCCTACTCCAAGGAAACCCCACTCAGAACAGTTGCTTCCTCTGAGGGTCTCGTAGACTTGTGGCTGCCTTGGGGAAGCAGCACGTGTGGGCCCCTGCTGTTCTGCTCAGGTGTTCATGCCATGAGAAGGGGCCGCGGGGCTGAGGCCACTCCTTGCACCTTGCAAATATTTCAGTCTGATTTGAACTTTATAAATTTGGAAATTTTGAATTTTGAGTTTTTTAAAGGTAAAGTTGAGGTGCGTGTTCTTTAAGCCCTCCTGCTCAAAGAGGCTGCAGTTTGAGCTGTTTTTAAAGTGTGGGTTGAGTGGACATTCCCCTCAGCCCCTCTTGAATTGTTCCTTCAGTCCAGAGAACTGAACTCACAGAGCTCTCCATGGTCATGTCTTACAGGTCGCTAATGCTGTTTCGGTGAAAGGGATTTATAAACAGATGCCTGGTTGCTTTAATTTCCTCCGGAAAAAACTTTTCTTTAAAACATCATAAGGCCAGGGCCCCTCACCCTGCTTTATCTTGCACCCCAAAGCCTTCCTGCCCCAGGCCTGAAAGTGGCTGAGACCTGGACTTGCCTGCAACTCAAGGACTTTGCAGCCGGCACAGGGTCTGCTCTTTCTCTGCCAGTGACAGACAGGCTCTTAGCAGCTTCCAGATTGGCGACAAGTGCTGAACAGTGGAGGAAGAGGGACAGATGAATGCCATGGATTGCGTGTAGCCTCTTGAGCAGTGGCTGGTCCAGGGCTAGTGACTGTCCTGTGATCCCTGTGTTCTCTCTAGGGCAGGGATTAACCTCTGTACTACTGACCTGTGGGGTCAGGTCACCCTTTGCTGTGAGGCTGTCCTGGATGTTCAGCACTGTCCCTCGCCTCAATGCCAGTGACACGTCTCCCTGAGTGGTGCCAAACAAAAATGTTCTCAGGTGTTGCCAAATATGTCCTGGGGTATAAAAGTTTACTCCCCTGATAATCACTGGTCTGTAGGGATTTTTGGCTACACACAAACCAGTATCTCTCATAGATCAGCAAGCTGGGGCCTACTAGAGTCTGAACAGCTGTAATCTGTGAATTCTAAGTGAAGTTTTAAAAATTGTTAATTTTCCCTACATTGCATTAATCTTAAAAAATAAAAGGCAAATATGGACTCTCTTTTGCCTATTTCTTCCCTCATTTTGCTCCAACTCTGTTCTTCCTTACAAAAGAGACTTTCGCTTTTTTCAAAACATTTCCCCATGTTTTTCTGGGCTCTCGCTATGTTGCCCAGGCTGGTCTCAAACTCCTGGGCTGCAGTGACCCTCCCAAGTAGCTGTAACTACAGGCTGCACCACCTCACCCAGCCCCATTTCTTCATGTCTCTTTTCACTTGGTCCCTATTCCATCCCAGGAAGGCAACAAGGGAACAAGGGTGAGGACCCTGTGCTCAGGGAGGTTAGGTCTCTTGTCCAAGGGAACACAATTATCCAGAGATAATTACAGGGAGGGGCCCATGAAGCACCCCCAGACTGCCGTGTGAATGTGCTGTGCAATAGTGACACGTTGGGCTTCCCCACAGGCTCCACCCTGAGGTCTTTTAAGCTGTCCTTATGCCAGCCTATTTGTTGTTTTTTGGGCTTTTTTTTTTTTTTTGGAGAAAGGGTCTTACTCTGTCACCCAGGCTGGAGTGCAATGATGTGATCTTGGCTTCCTGCAGTCTTGATCTCCTGGGCTCAAGAGATCCTCCCACCTCAGCCTCCTAAGTAGCTGGGACTACAGGTGTGCACTACCTCTCCCAGTTAATTTTTGTATTTTTAGTAGAGACAGAGTTACGCCATGTTACTCAGGCTGGTCTTGAACTCCTGGACTCAAGTGATTGGCAAAGTGCAGGGGTTACAGGCTTGAGCCATTGAGCCTGACCTATTTCTGGTTTTTAGGGCCCTGGATGTTAGGATGGATTGCTAAATAAATAATAATAAAACTCTCATCAAGATGTGATTTGTATAGTTGTCACTTTAAATAATATTATTTTCCTTCTGTGACCTTTCCAAGTCTGAAACAGTCCCGGGGACTTCTTTTGGTTAGTTATTTGTAATCACCTGCAGGACACACAAGAAAATCGTCAGGTTCACCTAACCGCAGAGCTGTGCATGGCCGTTTCCTGTCTGTCGTCCTGGGCTAAGCTCCTCATGTGAGTCACAGGCAGCCCACACTGCAGTAGCTCTTGCCTGAGGAGTTCTGATGACATTTCGGGAAAAAAGATGCAATCACAGCTTTTCATTGACCTGTTAGGGTCTTCCTGTAAAGGGGCTCTTAGCCAGGAGTCCTGTGTAGGCTTCAGGGTAGGGGGCCTTTGAACCCCCTAAAACTTATATTCCAAATGTGTAGATGGCGTATTTTAGATTTCTTTTGTTTCTCAAATCAAAACTTCTGCTTGCAAGGCAGTTATGCAATATGGTTGGGGCAATTACTATTTCCAGAGACTGTTGATCAGTATCTGTTAAACTTTTTTTTTTTTTTTCTTTGAGACAGTCTAACTCTGTTTCCCAGGCTGGAGTGCAGTGGCATG